>NC_084483.1:155193591-155857635 GCF_030035675.1 Rhineura floridana
ATGAAAGTGGGTTGCTTATTTTACCAGCATCCTTATATGTATATCTGTATATTTATATGCAAAAGGAAGATCTTGCTGACCTTGGCAGGTATAGGAGAAGAGTACAGGAATGGATGGAGCAGTGGGGCTGGAGGTGCAGTGACTACACAACCTCTTGATGCCATAGCGCTTTAAAATAGGGCTGAAATGAACTCTCCCACCCCAAACTTGACCATTCTGTTTGTAACACACACGGAGATAGGATGTGTTGCAGCAATCTGGGGGAAATGTGAAGCATGGAGCAAACTTAGCACCAGCTCTTACACTGCTTGTTGCTGGCAGCTGCTGTGTATTGCTCCCCTCCCTACCAGACTTCAGAGCAAGGGCAGGAAGCATTTGCCGTCAGGAGTTGCTTTGGAGTGATGCTACATGATCATATGGCATTATCATGAAGTCAGAATAAGGAAGGACTGGGGTTCCTGCCCTCCCTCCAGAGTCTTGTATGTGTGGATAGGAGAAATGATGCCTGCTGGCAGCCAAGAGCACGATTGCCACCATCCACTGCCCAGGTGGTTGAGTGGGGAGTGGTATTATGAATCCTTTTCAGACACATCCCCAGACCCCTAGTTTTGATTTTTAAAGAAGGTTCTGAGAAGATGTTTCATCTCAGTTATCTGAGACAGTTTCTGAGAGGATGTTTCAGCTTAGTTCTGGATTTCTGGATACAGATGTAGCAACCTACTTTGACAACTGATTTTAGTGCTGTCACAGGGTGCTTGTGAACAGCTCTTTTGGCCCAGACCAAAAATCTCTTAAGATCAGTATTCTCCTTTGTGGCTACTGCCATTGCTAGAAAATTGGGCTGTGTACACATTAGCAGTTATGCTGGCTCCAGTGTGTCTCCAGCTCTGTTTTGTAAATCCTGGTGCACACAATGCTAGCCATGCGCCGCCCCTTCTCCAGAAACTCAGAATTTTGTGTTCTGATGCATTTTCCCTCAAAGCCATCTTCACTCTGACTTGAAAACTATTCAGTTGATCAAGTTGATCCCTCGCTAGATCGTCACGTAGTAGTGAGTGGGCTTGCGGGTTCCAATGAACCCTATGAGCGATGCCGTCGGGAGTCATGTACTCCCAGCAGGGTCACCCATGGTGGTAAGGTCAAGGGAGAGGAACCAGACAAAGAACGATCGAAGAATGTCCTCAACGGTAGAACAGGCAGAGGATAACAATGTGTATGTTACAACAGCTGTAAAGGGGGATGAAGGCTGCAGCAGATAAAATACTTCCAATCGTCGTGGTATCCACGCCATTGGATCAAAGCCTTTTTCTGTCAAGATTGTGTGTTGATTGTTGTGTGCCGATCTCCCCACATAAAACAAATTCATGCACAGGCATCTTCCAAGCAAAGACCTTATCTTGGAAGACAATCTTATTTGGCCACGAGTGATCTCCAATGAATGAATGCAACTCCAAGGTGTGCACAATGGAAATGCTTTGCTGGGAATGTTCTACATCTCTGACATCAGCGGGTGGGGGTGGGGGTTAAGTAGGAAGAGAAGGGACAGATGTCAACATTCAGAAACAGGAATTCCTAGAGAGGCTCCTGTAATGGCTGGGTGCAGGTAGGTTTAATGGAAGTGGTGAGGGGAAGTGGAGCTTCTGGAATACAGCAAGTGTGGGGGTGGAGTTGGAGGGATGAAAGCTTCACCAGTAGGACTTGGGATGGGTGGAGGAGAGGGGCAACTGGGGACAGACAATGGGCTCGTGGAAAGGCATCTAAGCATAGTGACGTGTACTAGAATTTGCAAAAATGAATTGAAATGCAGTGAGAAAAAACAGTTTAACTGTGTTTTAAGCCTGTAATGTGTACCTAGCCAGGGTTTCAAAACACATGGGAGCCTCTATGAGTATAGGAAGTTTCCCTGGAACATGCAAAGGACAATGAGGAGAGGGCAGCAGAGCTAGCATGCTTGTGCATACTCTCCCATCCTTACATGTTGACTTAAGCCCAAATCAGAAAGTCTGAATACAACTCAAATGTACAAAGGAAAAAGTACACTAAAGGAGTACAGTCTACTATGCATTGATCCTGTCTAACATCCAGCAGTCTGATGTTTGAAGACAACATTGGCAAAAGGATTTATACCCTGAAACTTTTAGTAAACAATCTTTGATACTAATATCTTTCATGAATTTGGCAATTACATTTTTCTGAAATCCACTTGTGCTTTCACTTATATCATGGCAACCAGTTCTCAGTTTGAAAAGGTGCACCCTGTGAAATTCCATCTTAGTAAATCGAAAGAAAATTTACTACTTTCCCTTGAAAGTTAGTTACTATGAATATTTTATAATGTATGGAATGTTAAATCTGTTGTTATAAATGACACAGGGCACAATTTAGTCTGAGTTAAGTATTTTTACAGAACTCCCTTTCCCATGCATGGCAGAGATTTAAGAATGTGACTTAAATGTGTTTTAAGTCTGGCTGAATCATGCTGGTGATAAGTTTCACAAAGATTGGAGGAACTGATAAGGCAGCAAGAACAGCATTTTTTTTTAGCAAATTGATAATGCTTAAGCAAACTATGTGTCTCTTTCCCTTGTTGCTATATCTAAATGAAACAACACTTTCCCTCCATCAGCCCTATTCAGTTGAGCTTCAGTAGGAAATCAGAGAATTACCTGTGTGGCTGGTAACCACAACATGTCCTCACATATCTGGGGAATCCAGATGCAGGTCAGAGGACGTAATTCCCAGGCAGATTATAGCCACAGCACACCTTATTTTTGGAAACTGAATGGTTTTCATTCAGGTAGTCCCTGTAGTATGTTTTGACAGCACCACAAAAGCTTTTGGCTCCAGAACAATTTTTACAAAAAATATTAGTAGTATACATTGGAGCTCTCTGTTTTAAAAAAAGCAATTACTGGAAAGGATGTATAGGTAATCTGTTCTACAGAGAAATATTTTGGTTTGGGTGTCTGCACTACAATCTATTTTGCTGATGACTAATATTATTGTTTGCCAGTTTTTACACAGAGTATAGTATATTGCTTTCCACCCAAAGTGTACTGAGAACTTAAAATATTACAAAGTGCAACTGATATGCTATTATCACAGTTCAAGGCTTTCAAGTACACTCTAAAGCAGTGGCATTCCTGGTTTTGCCAAAAACAATGTCCTAAAATAGAACAGAAAGTCCAGTGGAAAACAACAAGCATCTTCAGTATTAACCAATGAACCCAGTGACCACCAGTGTAGAAATCTCTCCTTTTATTATCTCCATGCAAGAGCAAATTTAGTCACATTATGTTAAAAGCTGCAAATATTTTTCTGTATGAATAAAACTATACAAACATCAAGTCAGCACAGCCATTTATAATGCTTTATTGTATGTGATCATAAATTTTGCTCTTCGAGTCCTCTGCAAGAGGATTTTGCCTAAGGACTTAAGCAGGATGCCGGTCTCATTTTAGATCTTTGCATTGCAGGTAAAACTTGATCTTAAGCTAAGGGACTTTCCAGACAATATTCTGTTAACATAGCGATAGTGCTTATATATCTTTGGGATAGGCCAGGGGTGGGGAACCTTTCTCAGCCTGAGGGCCGCATTCCCATCTGGGCAGCTTCTGAAGGCAGCATGCTACTGGCAGGTGGGCCAAGGAAAAAGTGGGTGGAGCAATTCATGTAAACATGACCTTTGTCCTGCTGTCTAGTTTCTTGGCACTCACGCACAGCCCTCTCTGTCCTCCATCTAGACAAGCAAGAGGCATTACAAAGTACAAGGACACATTCTGGCCAGGCAAAAACATGTGGGGTGCAAAGCAGGACCAGTGAGTCTGGGAGGATTCTGAGGGTCAGACAGAGAGGCATGGAGGGCTAGATTTGGCTCCTGGACTTGAGGTTCCCACCCTTAAACTAGACCCATCCAATACCAGTGGTGTTTTATCCCTATAACCACATTGCTCCTGAAGGACTGACTTGCTACTAAGGTACAGTCAGAGACTGGGATGGGCTTTTCACCCATATTGGGAGAGATGAGGGGAAATTATATCTTAAATGGCAGAGTATTTGAACATTTCACAATGGCACACGTGGTTGTGGTAATGTTGTGGGTAACAGTGGCATCACCTCCAAGTGGTGATACTAGCTCAACCATGATTTGAACAATGGTCATCTCAGTTGTGGCTTCAGTGCATAAATAATGCAATTCACAAAAACTAATTGACTAACAGTACAGTCCTAAATACTGATTTCAGTCTTCAGTGGGATTTACTCTCTGATCTGTGGATAGGATTACAACCTAAGGTAGGGAAATCAGAGCTTAGAAAAGTTACTTTTTTGAACTACAACCCCCATAAGCCCAATTCAGTGGCCATGCTGGCTGGGGCTGATGGGAGTTATAGTTTAAAAAAGTAACTTTTTCAAGCTCTGAGGGAAATGACATCTGGATGCCCTCCCCATGGATAATAACTTCATGTTCCATGTACGGAAATATCATCTGGAAAGGCCCTTTGAAAGTGTTAGCATACTTTGTTGCTAGGCTATGGTCCCAGGCTCCCTGCTGAAGCTAAGCAGGATCAGATCTGGTCAGTGTCTGGGTGGGAGACCGCCTGGGAACCATATGTAAGCCGCCTTGGGTTTCATGAAAAGAAAGGTGGGGTATAAACGTAATAAATAAATAATAATAGTTCTCAAGTTCCAAAGTTGTTCTCCTCCCCCCTTCCAATGAATAATGCATAGAATGTGTTCCTTGTCTTTCTTTATTAAAACATTGATTTCATAACTGTATGATATTCCAGGCAGCTCAGTTCTTGGGGTACTGTTTAGCTTAGAAAATGAAAAGAGTAACTCTGTTTTCTTCCTATTCTTATTACATCAGCCTTAGGCCTCCCATCCACCTAAAACTTGTATCTTGTACATTCAAAGGTATCAGTCTTCACCAGAGCTTGGAAGTAACTAGTTACAAGTAATGAATTACTTGTAATTCATTACTTTTTTGAGTAACGAGTGGTTAATTCCTTTACATTTTGATTGTAATAGAACTAGGTGTAATTTTACTACTTTTGTGGAGTAATTGTAACGTTTCCAGAGTTACTTTTGGGCATTACTTGGGGGGGAGCAGGGGAAGTCTTCTGCTCCTCTGATTTGTAGATGAAAATCATGTGCCTCAAACTGGGCTTCTGTGCAGTGTCGCTCTTTCCTTATGCTCTGTGGATGGGCAGGAGGCGACGAGGGAGGAGGCAGAGAGTGAGACGGGGTGGAGTGGAGAAAACAATTATTTAAAAAAGGAGCCAGAGGGCAAGAACATGGGTAAAGGAGGAGAAGGAGGCAGCAGCAGAATGGAGATAAAGAACTGTGGAGGTGAAAGATGACTCTGTGTGTGTGTGTGTGTGTGCGTGTGCCTGTGTGAATACTGTGTTTGCACTTGGCACACAAAGTGGCCTCCACCACCCTCTCTGGCTACTGGGCTGCATTTGTAGTATTTTAACTTTTTTGCATCGTCAGGGGAAAATGTTTGCTTGAGTGAGTGTCCCTTAGTTGGTGGCAGGGCAGGGTCTGGGAGGTGGTTAAGTGAGAGAGATTATGCTGGCTGGCTGAGTGGGGGGGTTGCACTTGGTTTGACGTGCAAAGATCTGAGTAGTGGCCTCAGCCTCCCTCCCCACCACCCTTACCAGTGGAGAGACCACCATTGCTATCTTATGAATACAAATAATTATTCTACTACCTCTGTATGTGTTTGTTTATTTTTAATGTTGTTTTAGGCAGCAGCCAAGGCCAGCACCTTGTAGGCTTTTTTTTAAAGTAACTGAAATGTAATTGTAGTGATTACTTTGGAGAAAAAGTAAAGTAATCAGTTACTTTCAGAGCAATTGTAATTGTAACAGTAATTACTACTTTTTTGGGGCCATGTAACTGTAACTGTAATTTATTACTTTTTAAAAGTAATCTTCCAAGCTCTGGTCTTCACATACTGTAAAAGGAGGATTCCATGGCTGTACCTCTCTGGAATACAGCATAAGCACAAGGCTTGTAATGTGCTTGTACAGTAAGCAGTGTGACCCTTACAATATACTTATTTGCTGGTATAGAAAGTCTTACGATGCGCTTGTGTCTTCTTACGGGATCCAATTTTTTAAATTCTTTGGAAGATCTGTGCAAGTTGCTCAAAAAACAACTGATTTTTACATTTATTCGGATCTGAAAGACCACACTAAAACTGCAATCCCATGCACACTTACCTGGGTGTAAGTCCTATGGACTACAGCGGGACTTCATTCTGAATAGCCATGCAGTAAATATACCTTAGAATCTTAGAATAGTAGAGTTGGAAGGAGCCTATAAGGCCATTGAGTCCAACCCCCTGCTCAATGCAGAACTTAGTTGAATATAACCGAAAGGGGTTATGTTCTCTAATAATTTATCTTGGGTTTCATCCAGTACTAGTCTTACTCAGAGTAGAGCCATTAAAAATAATGGGCATGACTAAGTTATATCCATTCATTTCAATGGTTCTACTCCTGTGTTATGATCCCCAACATTTCTGAGTAGTGAGGTACACCAGGGGACTCTTAGCAGTGGCACATTCCACATTCTGTGGAATTGCCTAACCATGATGGTCCATCTCAGTCCAAATCTCCAGTCTTTCAAATACATTGCTAAGTTCTTCCTGGTTTAGAAAAAGCTTTTCAAGCTTCAGTCCTGTGCACATTTATCTGGGAACAAGTCCCATTGAACACAATGGAACTTCTGAGTAAACTTGCATAGGATCTGGCTACAAGTTACTTTTTTGATGGGGAGATTTGCTGACTACTGTAGTGTTTCGCTTTTAGTATGGCATATAGATGTTATTTTATTCAAAATGTATTAAAATTATTAATTGTGGTTTATGAGCAAACAATTCTGACCTGTTCTGGTTATATAATCAAGCAGTCAGTCAAACGGCTGGAAAGCTTCTTTTGCCTCATTTCTTGCAAAGGAGCAAGATGATTTATATTGGTGTGAGATTGGAGATTGCACAGGATAGAGTTAATGGATTCAGGAGTAGAGTTGGTGACTGCCTTAATAGTTTTGGCAAAGTTGTCAGGTACCTTCCTTTTGTGGCATTGCTGTCCATAGCTGGCCTTCTGAATGGCTAGGAAAAGGCTCTTTCCTCACCCCAGCCAAGGATAATGTGATTTAGGTGTTTGCCTGTGAGGAGAAACTACAGTTGTAGAAAAACACAAAGAGCAGAGTTTAGGCTTTGTATGCATCTTAGGGAGCCGGTTAGGGTGATCCCTAGAGGTCTAATGTGGGAACAGTAGCCTCTGGCTATTTGTTGGAATGCTTTAAGCAATTCCAGTAAGCCTCCAGTGATCTCCTTCCAAAGGGAACCAAACCTAGGTAAGTGCTGTGACCCTGGAACTTCTCACCACTAGAAGCGGGGTAAGTGTGTCAATATTGAAATACTTCCTCTACTGCAAGCAACTAACTGTCACTGTGTGATCATTTTCCTTTCCTGGTGAGAGTCAGCAATTGCATGTAATTTAAACCATGCTGAGCTGTCCAAAGTTAGATGATTTTAATGGGCAGCTGTCCTGAGATGCCTACTTTTGTTGAGATAAAAGCACATCCAGCCTAGCAATTTACCCATAAACACAAACAATAAAGGAATTTTTTTCCTCCTTTCACATGAGTGGCTACAAATGTCAAAAGGCCTAGCTATGATGGTAAAACCAAATGTATATCAATCTCGAAAGGTCTTCAGAGATACCAGTATTTAAGGCAACCAATATCAATTGATAAGATTATTTTTGACTGTGTGTGGAATGGATGCAACACAAACCATAAGCCATTGTTAAGCTAATTTGCTTGTGCACAAGCTGTGTGCTCATGCACACAACTTGAGCCCTCCTTCACTCTTTCCTTGAGTGGGTAAACTAGCCACAGAACAGATGGCTTAGGGTTACATCTGAACCAGCACTCATGGTTTGTTCCTCTGTAAACAAACCATGATCAGAGGCCAAAGTTTGTTCTTGGCTTCCTGATGATGGTTTGTTTGGGAGAAGTTGGTTTGTACATAATGCTAAATGTTCTATGGACACCAGACACTCAGTAATGGCAGCCTATGTGTTTTCACTGCCTTGGCACTGTTTCTGAAGAGAAAAGGAGAAATAGACTGACCTCCTTGCTCATTTGCACACAGACACTGCTCTCTGCAGACTAGTAAAACAATGCAAAAAGTAATCCAATAAGGACCAAATTCACCTGTGTTTTTTTCCCTGGCAAGCCTCACTTCCCCCTTACTGGTCTTTTTTGCAAATAACAACAACAACAATAATAATTAAAAATGACTATTTTATTTCAGAAGGCATTGGGGCCTTGTGAGCTGTTCTGCTGGGACTATGTTTTTATGCAGCTGATTGTGGGGTTTTTTTTTTGTTACTGCTGATTTTTGCTTTGTTCCTTGATTTTATATTTTTAACAAGTATTTGGGTTGTTTTACAATCTTGTTGTAAGACTTGGAGTGCTTTGTTGGTTGAAAAAGTGGGGTACAAATAGATATATACATTCAACACAAGTGTGAGTCTTTCATAAGTGACACCTTCTGTGAATATATGGTACTTGAGAATAGGTTCTCGAGTACAAAAAACCCCAAAAACGTATAAAGAGGCTCAACATGGCTAGAATGAACGAAGAGTGGCAGGTTACCTCTGCAGTGACACCAAGCACATTATTGTTATTGCATCAATAACAATCATATGGAGATTCTGAAATCACTGGCCAAGGAAACATTAATCTAAGCTTTCCATAAAGCATGGCATTCCTTTATTTACTGATTCTACCTACTGTAGTCTGGGTCAACTGTTTGCTGGACAGTATGTCATCTTGACATAATCAGCCATTGGTTTTAAAGTTCAGTGGCTAATCATAAGCTAGACTGTAGCTAGAATCTTAGTTAATATTTTTCTTTCAAATGTAGCTCTGTGGAGCAAACTGAAGTCAGTGTTTCCCTCTTCTGTGAAAATGAAGGAGAATGAGAGGGAAGGAGTTGGTCATTTACAGGAGAGCACAATAGCCAAAGACTAGTGTCCTTGTAAAACAGATAAATAACAGACAGCCCAATTTTTTGTAAGAGCTCCAAGGTTTCCTCTGGGATTCCTTTAGATAAGAATTTGAAGGGCGCTGGTCATTTCTGAAGGTACATTCCCCTCTCAAGGTCCAGCATACGAGAAGAAAGAAAGCTCTTTAGACAAAAACAAAAACAAAAAAATTCAGCTGTTTTCCCCCCATGCTCTCAGCAGGACAGCCTGTTTACAATTTCAAAAAAGATGTATCCATGATAGATAGAAACAGTAGGAGTACAATCCTAGGACTTCCACATATCTGAGCTCGGGTTGCCACTGAAAGTTTTGCTGTGTACTTTGGAGATGCCGTTCAGACTCTTGGGACATATATAACTAATAGACTATATCTATACCTCTGCAAAGTATTGCATTATAGTGGGATAAATATGTTAATACCACAGCACTGAAGCCAAAATAATAGATAAAGGAGTTGGAACTAAGTTATGACCAAACAGTGCTATGGAAATAAACACCACTGATCACATAATCACTTATGCAGGTGGTATTAATGAACTGTTGCAGCTCTTGTTTAATATGTAGTTTGTGCTAACAGTGTATTAGGTGCCCTAGAGAACAAGGAAGTGAAATGATGAGCTGCAGGCTCTGAAATCTTATAGTCTGCCTTGGGGTATCATCAAACAAGGAACAGACTGACATTTGAAAGAGGTGGGTGATATAGGAAAGTAAGTGTCAGAGTGCAACTGAATGATCAATCTTCAAAAATGGCACATAATTGTCTACTCAGAAGTAATCCCCATTGGGGTCACCAAGACTTGCTTCCAGGTTAGTGACTTTAGGATTGCAGCCTAAAGGAAATAAGTATTTTGATGAATAGGGAGGGCACATTTGTTCCAACTACAGCAAATGACAGAAGGTGAGATTGTGTAGAACTGAAGAAACAAGAGTGGATCCAAGGCACCATGATAAGTTCCTCTCTCACTTCACAATCTGTTTAAGGTTCTGGATTAAAACCACTTCAGATTTAATATTGTACATTTCCTGGTCTCTGCAATGCAAGTTATCAGCCTGGTTCCTTTCTTCTACTTAAAAAAAAAAAACTACACTCCCTCCACTCCCAGTTCCTTACTTCCAGGGATATAGTCTACATTTAATCCAATTTTTCTTTTTAAAATGTTATAATGAATGTCTGATTTCAATTTTTTCTTTACAGTTTTTTCTTATTTAGATTACTGCTCTAGTCCTCTCTATATGGATTATAGGACACACTGCCTGGAAGTTGTGGGAAAATTCTTGCTTGTTGGCTGGTGGCCTTTTGCCTTTCCATCCTCTGTTCTGCTTTCATTTACTTCTCTAATTTTCCTGTTTCATCTTCATTCAATAAGTTACACTTTTCACTTTTTTACACATTTACCTACTATATTTCTATTTTATAATAGTGTTTATTCTTATTTGTTTTTACTATTCTGTTCTTCTTGTTCATTGTCTAATATCTTTCTAAAGATCTCCCCCCCAAGATCTATAAAATAAATTGTCTAAAGTTAGACTAACTTTTGATTACTTTAATGCCATTTGGCCTCCAATTTTTTTGATTTAGCAATTTCATGCCTTGTGTTAACAGTTTCTGCCCCTGACTTAATCAACTACAGGTGAGAAGGGTCATAGCTCAGTGGTAAATATTTTACTTCCTCTAGTATGCACACCTTAACATGGTGAGGGGGGTTGAGAGTGTCATAGAAGCTGAGAGCAATGCCGTCAGGAGCCTAGACCAAGAGGCTAGATTAGATGCTATTGGAGGTCGCTGATTCATAGGGACGCCATAAGTCATAATCAACTTGAAGACACATAACAACAACAAAAATACTTTACAAGCAGAAGGTCCCAGGTTCAGTCATCTCAGGATAAAACGACCAGGTAGAAGGCAATGCAAAACCTCTGCCTAGTACCCTGGAGATCCTCTTCCAATCAAAACAGAGAACATTGGTCTAGATGGAGCCAATATATAAGCAGTTTCATATGTTCACTACTGTTTTTGCTGTATGTGAGGTAGTGGTTCTGTATAATGTATATCACATAGGTTCCACCCAAGCTACAGCCCCATCTTCAGCACGACATTTTGTTACTACTTAGACTTCCGACTTACTGAGGCCCATTTATTTCAGGTACTTCTCAGCTTATTTATTTTCTTGCTTTTATTTATTTATTTTGACACAGACCTTTTCATGCTTAACTATGGCTGGGAGTGAATTACTAATAAATCAAAATCCAATCTTAAGCACAGTTACCTACAAGTAAATTCCATTGGAATCAATGGAACTTATATTGTGATGCATAAATGCAATTGTGTACACACCCTTTCAGAATGAACCCCATGGAAATAATTAGATCTTAATTATCAACAAAGATGTGAATGTTTGCTTTCCACTATGCTTACCCCTTTCCCCCTCACTAGTCATGTTTCTTGAACTTGCCTCAGGCCTTTACTACCACTGCTTGTCTTTCAGAATCCCCATATTGAGGGACAGACCCCAAAACCCCAAGATTTTCCTGCAAAGTATAAATTGTTCCTGTTTCCAAAGGCCAACCCTGTTCTGGTGGCCAGTTAATCCATGCACTAACTATCCATTTTACTAATATAGAGCACATGACATAGGAAGCTGTGTTATACTGAGTGAGTCAGACCATTGGCCCACCTAGCTCAATATTGCCTACACTGAGTCTCCAGGGTTTCAGATAAGGGTCTTTCCAAGCCCTGCTTGGAGATGCCAGAGATTGAAATGCCAGGGATGTTGCATGCAAACCAGGCACTGCACCACTGAGCTATAGCCCCTTCTCCAGTTAATAATACTAAAATAATAAAAATAGAGATTTTGAAAAGTATGTAGGGGAGTTTGGAATGTGTCTGGGAAGGGAGCACAGAGATTGCTGATTAAAACTTGAAAGTAAAGTTATTAGTGTTAAAAAAATCAAGGGAAGAGAATAAAATGTTGTACACATATGATAAAAGATGTCCTGGAGTATTACAAACTGAAAATGTACAGACCAATTTACATGAAAATGAAAATTAACATGGAACAATTGAAGTCAGAATGATGCACCCTTGGATTCTTAGGGTTTACTGCATTGCAAAAGAATAATCTCTAATGCCAACAAGAATAATTACCAAGTGTCAGCATGTAAGCATGTGTTGAGCAAACATGCAGCAGGTGCCTTGGGTGGAGCAGAGCTTCAGCAAATCAGTGAGTAACATATGACAGTTTCTGTGGAGAGGCAAACAAAAGTGGTTGGGGGGAAACCCCTACAGGAGCCAAATGGATTAGGGAGGAATTGACGGCAGAGCCAAATTGTGGATGCCCAGGGTTGTGCAAAGGGAGATGGCTTCTGTTTCACCTACCTGACAGTCATTGCCACATTAGCTCATAACAAACAATAAGGAATAATAACAGTAATGTAGCAAGATTCTTACACAATAAAGGAAGCAATACTTTGGTTTACTCTCTGCAGTTTGTGAGAGCTAATAACTTGCTTTGGTGTTCAGCTATGCTAAGGATCCATTTTAAAAAGCGTAGTAGCCTGTGATAGTCTCATCCTCTATGAATGTGTTTCACCACCTGTAAAAGGCATCTGTTTGTTTATCTCAGTATTTATAGTCCACTTTCCCAGGCAAATAGCTTCCACAAAGTGTCTTACAACATAACCAAGTGAGTATAAATACATCTTAAAACAATATCATAAACAACAACAATAAAATACCTGTAAATATAAAACACATTAAACTTAAGACAGCAGCATTAAAACATAATGCTCCAGACTAGCAAACATTGGTGTGATCACCACATCTTGTGGTAATGAATTCCATAGCTTAACTATGTGCTGTGTTAACTATGTACTTCATTTTCTGTCCTCAATCTTTCAGTTTTCAGTTTCAAAGGATGACCCTAGATTGTAGCATTGCAAGAGGAGAAAAGCTTCTCTCTCCTGACTTTCTCCAGACCATGCATAATTTTGTCCCCCTGCCCCCATACTTGCCTTTCTTCTAAGCCCCAAACTCTGTAATCTTTTGTCATAGGTTGGGTGCTTCAATTCCCTGATCATTTTGGTTTCCCATTTCTACATCATTTCCAGCTGTATAGTATGCTTTCAGAGATGTGGCTACCAAAACTCTAGGCTGTATTCCAAGTGCAGTTGCACCACAGATTTATAAAAAATCATTATAATATTGGCAATTTTACTTTGACCTCTTTTCTAATGATCCCTAACATGGAATTTGCCCTTTTTGAAACTGCCACACGCTGGGTTGGCATTTTTATTGATCTATCCACTACAGTCTCAACATTCCTCTCCTGATCAGTTGCTGCCAGCTCAGGTCCCATCAGTATGTATGTAACGTTAGGATTTTTTGGCTTAATGTGCATTACTTACAAACTGTATTCAGGCACTGGTTACTCCATACCCAGCTAATTATCCTCCACCTGGAAAGTGAGGATTCTAAAATGCACAGGAAGCCTACACACCACCTGAATAATTTGGTGTCATCCACAAACTTTCTTTCCTCACTGCTCACCCCTTCCTCCACATCAGCCTTTGCCAAATTTGGTGCTCTCTAGCTGTTGTGGGCTGCAGTTTCCTATCAGTCCCGTGTTTTGGATTTGAAATCCAAAACATCTGGAGGACACCATGTTTTTGAAGGCTACACTAGGCTATTTATGGCAGCTTTCCACAGGGAGGGCATTCCACGTCTTTTCCACCATCACCAAAATGGTCCTGTCTCTAAATGCAGCCTCCATGTTCAGAGTCAGTTTCAACTCTGAAGCTGTTTACCAAATGCTGGGGGCAAGCAGCATGGAATAGCAGTCTCCGTTTTGTTCTGCTTGTGAGATTCCCAAGAGCATTTGATTGGCCAATACTGAAGACAGTGTGCTAGACTGCATTGAGTGTTGGTCTGATCCACCATGGGCACTAGAGTAGTGTCAAATTCATAAGTGCAGGGTCTCTTCATGATAGTCATGCCACACTATCACAGCCATGCCCCCTTCCTCACTATCCCTCTTCTCCCTTGCTCTCCCTGTCATCTTGCAAGTCCGCACTCCATTACAACAGACATCCCTAGAAGTCAATCAGCATGATTGGGGATGGTATGTGTTAGATACTGAGAGGAGTCTTCCCAGTGGCTGACTCACCTTCTTTCACTCTGATCGGCTCCAATCAGCACAAAAGGACAAAGGGTGCTTTCACACTGCACTTTGTTCCATTATTCTGACGATTTATTTCCTGTTAATTTGCGCATAAAATTTGAGCTTTCACACGACATAACCGGTAGCTCCGGAATTCTGGTGGAATGTAGTGGAAGTTTAGCGCTAATTTCTGCAATAAATGATACCAGAGAAATTCTGATAGCAGGCTGGGAACCCGGAAGATTGCGGGAGTTTTGCGCTAGCTGCCGCTGCTCATGCTACAGCCATCCCAGCATGCAGTGCATTCCCGGCCTTACCAACAGCCCTCCCAGCATGCAGCCTTCGCACGCTGCCGTGCTGCCACTGCCGCGCCTCCCAGCCAATCCCAGCTGCTCCTGAGAGAGCAGCCTGTGCTGCTGCTGCTTGTGCTCAACCAGAGCCTCTGCTGCTGCGCTGCTGCGCCTCTCAGCTGATTGCGATAAACCGGTGTCACGTAAGGCCGAATGAAGGGGGGCAGGAGAAAAACTCTGCTCTGTGCTCTGTGTGTGAAAGACTGTAACCCCTACCTATGTGAGTAGAGAATCTGGTTCAAAATGTTAAGTACAAGGGAAATTGCATAGAGTTTCACTGTCATTGGAAGTGCTATGAAGCTTTAGTCATCTACAAGGAAGGTCAATAATTATCTTATGTGTATTTTGAAATAATACATGCCCTGAAAATGAGGGGCTCCTGCAACCCTACCCAACAATGGCATGTGACAGCTTCATTGTGCAAATGTGATGCAGATAAAAAGGAGAGGAAGGGAAGGGTGCTGCATGTAGTTGGTACTGGTGAAGGAATTTAAATTGCCAGGATATTATTAATTGCCCATGAATTGCCAACTGTTAACACCCTGATGGATTACCTGGAAGCAAGTCCAACTTTCAAGGAAATTCTTTGAGATGCAGCTTTTTTTAAAAAAGTAAATCAACACTCCTATATCTGTTTCCCCATGGAACATCCAAGGTGCTTTTTATACATTCTGCTAGCAGTATCTGAGCTCTTTTTCTATGGCTGTTTTTCTACAGTGCTGCTGCAATGTTTATAAGGCCTGACACCGCGTGTGGGGAAAATAACACAGGACCTTCTCACCCAATTGTTGCTCCTCCAGTCTTGGCTGAGGGAAGATTTCCTTTATTTATTTAGCAAGATTTCTATACTACTCAATCACAAAATATCTCTAAAATGGTAGAAAATAGAAAACTTAAAAACAGTAGAAGATATATAGATAAAATCACCACATTTTAAAAACACATAGAAAAGTGCATGTCTGGGTAGGCTTGTCTAAACAAAACAGTTTTTAGCAAGTGTTGAAAACAAAACAACAAAGGGTAGCTGCCTATATAAATAGACAGGGTGTTCCATAGAATAGATGCTGCCACACTAAAAGATGGATTTCTTACAAGTGCAGAATCAACATCGTGTGGCACTTGTAAAAATGCCTGTTCTGCAGAGCAAAGCAGCTGAGTGGATATATATGGGGTAAGGCAATCCTTCATGTAAATTGGTCCCAAGCACTTGGGGTTTTATGTAGTAATAGTAACACCTTGAATTTGACCTGTAATAAATTGGAAGCCAATGTACATCTTTGAGCAGAGGTGTAATACGCTGACAGGATCTCACTCTTCAGCAATTGTGCTGCAGCATTCTTCATTGCCTGCAGTTTCCCGGCCAAGCACAAGGGAAGCCCCACATAGACTCAAGGCCTGAACCCAGATTGAAATGGGTCTAAATAGTCTGTATCATCCAAGAATGCCTGCAGCTGCCCCGCTGTGACCTTTTCAACCACTTTTCCCCGGAAGGGGGTATTTGTCACTGGTAGTTATTTAGTCCAAACCAATGAATGGGTTGAGGACCGGTTTCTTTAGGACTGGCCACACCTCTGCCTCTTGCAAGGTAGCAGGGACCACCACTTCATGCAATGAAATGTTAACCATGCTCCGGATCCAACCAGTCAATCCCCCACTCTTTGCTAGATTTAATAAGCCAAGGTTGCAGGGGTTAAGAGGGCACTGTGATGTTCTGCCAGGGTTCTTTTTTAGGACAACGCAATGAAGTAACGCAATGATAAAAGCCAGCAGAGTTGGAACTGCTGGCTGGGCTAGGGAAGTGCCTCCTTGTGCGAGGGAGTGGTCCCTGGCTGCCTGAAGGCGGCGATGGTGAGACCACTTTTGAAGAAATCTTCCCTGGACCCAGAAAATCTTAATAACTACAGGCCGGTAGCAAATGTTCCATTCCTGGGCAAGGTCCTAGAAAGAGTGGTTGCGGACCAGCTCCAGACGCTCTTGGATGAAACCGATTATCTAGATCCATTTCAATCAGGCTTCAGGCCCGGTTTTGGCACGGAGACGGCCTTGGTCGCCCTGTACGATGACCTTTGTCGGGAGAAGGACAGGGGGAGTGTAACTCTGTTGATTCTCCTTGATCTCTCAGCGGCTTTCGATACCATTGACCATGGTATCCTTCTGGGGAGACTCGCTGATCTGGGAGTTGGAGGTACTGCTTGGCAGTGGTTCCGCTCCTACTTGGCGGGCCATCTCCAGAAGGTAGTGCTTGGGGAGTTTTGCTCGGAACCCTGGGTCCTCCAATATGGAGTTCCACAGGGGTCAGTACTATCCCCCATGCTTTTTAACATCTACATGAAGCCGCTGGGTGCCGTCATCAGGAGTTTTGGAGTGCGTTGCCACCAGTATGCTGATGACACGCAGCTCTACTTCTCCTGTTCATCTTTTTCAGGTGAGGCCGTCAAGGTGCTGAACCGATGCCTGGCTGCGATAATGGACTGGATGAGAGCGAATAAATTGAGGCTCAATCCAGACAAGACTGAGATGCTGTTAGTAGGTGGTTCTCCTGACCAGATGGCGGATGTTCAACCTGTCCTGGATGGGGTTGCACTCCCCCTAAAGGAGCAGGTCAGTAGTTTGGGAGTTCTTTTAGAACCATCCCTGTCATTAGAGGCACAGGTAGCCTCGGTGGCACGGAATGCTATCTATCAACTTCGGTTGGTGGCCCAACTACGCCCCTATCTGGACAGGGACAACCTTGCTTCAGTTGTCCATGCACTGGTAACCTCTAGATTAGACTACAGCAATGCACTCTACGTGGGGCTGCCTTTGAAGATGGTTCGGAAGCTACAGCTCATGCAAAATGCAGCGGCCAGAATGTTAACAGGGACTTGGAGGTCCGATCACATAACACCGATTCTGGCCTGCTTGCACTGGCTGCCTATATGCTTCCAGGCTCGATTCAAAGTGCTGGTTTTAACCTATAAATCCTTACACGGCCTGGGACCACAATACATGGTGGAACGCCTCTCCCAATATGAACCTACCCGTACGCTGTGATCAACATCAAAGGCCCTCCTCCGGGTACCGACTCAGAGACAAGCCCGGAAGGTGACAACGAGAAAAAGGGCCTTCTCAGTGGTGGCCCCCGAACTATGGAATTCTCTTCCTGATGAGGTATGCCTGGCGCCAATGTTACTATCTTTTCGGCGTCAGGTAAAACCCTTCCTCTTCTCCCAGGCATTTTAACATTTTAACATCTTAACATTTAATACTGTAATATTTTAACATTTTAATATATAACTATTTTAATATTCAACATCTTAACATCTTAATATTTCAATTAGTTTAATACTTTTTAACAGTTAATATTTAGTACTGAGTTTGTATTTGTCTATGCGGCGGAGGCTTCATCCCCTTAGGGAAACTGTGGCCGCCATCTTGGTTAATGGCAATAGTAAAAGGCAGGAGACAGGTAGGTGGGGGTGGGCTGGGCTGCGCATGAATGCGAATGCGAACGCGCACATGCACACACGCCAGGGCCCAGGGCAAGCTGATGCCCAAGGGCCCCAGCATTCCTGGAGCTGGCCCTGGATGCAAGGATGACAGATTCATTCATGGAGGAACCATATGATGAAGAACCAGAAATTTTAGAATGTGAGGTGGAAGCTGCTCTTAAAATACTTGGAAGAAACAAAGCACCAGGAATAGATGGCATACCAATAGAGTTGCTACAAGCTACTGAGACTGAATCTGTCCAAATTTTGACAAAAAATTGTCAAGAAATATGGAAAAGAAAACAATGGCCCACAGACTGGAAGCATTATACATCCCAACTCCAAAGGAAGGAGATCCCGGGGAATGCAGTAATTATCGAACTATCGCCCTAATATCCCATGCAAGTAAAGACATGCTCAAGATTCTACAACAAAGGCTCTTACCATATATGGAGAGAGAAGTGCCAGATGTCCAAGCTGGATTTAGAAAGGGAAGAGGTTTCGACTGGACAGCAGGAAAAATTTCCTAACTGTTAGAGCCATACGACAATGGAACCAATGGAACCAATTACCTAGAGAGGTAGTGGGCTCTCCGACACCAGAGGCATTCAAGAGGCAGCTGGACAGCCATCTGTCGGGAATGCTTTGATTTGGATTCCTGCATTGAGCAGGGGGTTGGACTCAATGGCCTTGTAGGTCCCTTCCAACTCTACTATTCTATGATTCTATGAAGTGCCAGATGTCCAAGCTGGATTTAGAAAGGGAAGAGGTACCAGAGATCATATCACAAACATACATTGGATAATGGAACAGACCAAGGAATTTCAGAAGGAAATCACCCTGTGCTTTATAGATTACAGCAAAGCCTTTGACTGTGAAGATCATGAAAAACTATGGAATGCTTTAAAAGAAATGGGGGTGCCACAGCATCTGATTGTCCTGATACACAACCTATACTCTGGACAACAGGCTAGTGTAAGGACAGAATATGGAGAAACCTACTGGTTTCCAATCGGAAAGGGTGTGAGACAGGAGTGTATTTTATCACCCTATTTGTTTAATCTATATGCAGAACATATCATACGGAAAGCGGGATTGAACAAAGATGAAGGAGGTGTGAAAATTGGAGGGAGAAATATTAATAATTTAAGATATGCAGACGATACCATACTACTAGCAGAAACCAGTAATAATTTGAAACAAATGGTGCTGAAAATTAAAGAGGAAAGCACAAAAGCAGGACTATAGCTGAATGTCAAGAAGACTAAAGTAATGACAACAGAAGATTTATGTAACTTTAAAGTTGACAATGAGGACATTGAACTTGTCAAGGATTATCAGTCCCTTGGCACAGTCATTAACCAAAATGGAGACAATAATCAAGAAATTAGAAGAAGGCTAGGACTGGGGAAGGCAGCTCTGAGAGAACTAGAAAAGGTCCTCCAATGCAAAGATGTATCACTGAACACCAAAGTCAGGATCATTCAGACTATGGTATTCCCGATCTCTATGTATGGATGTGAAATTTGGACCGTGAAAAAAGCTGGTAAGAGAAAAATCAACTCATTTGAAATGTGGTGTTGGAGGAGAGCTTTGCGCATACCATGGACTGCGAAAAAGACAAATAATTGGGTGTTAGAACAAATTAAACCAGAACTATCACTAGAAGCTAAAATGATGAAACTGAGGTTATCGTACTTTGGACACATAATGAGAAAATATGATTCACTAGAAAAGACCATAATGCTGGGAAAAACAGAAGGGAGTAGAAAAAGAGGAAGGCCAAACAAGAGATGGATTGATTCCATCAAGGAAGCCACAGACCTGAACTTACAGGGACTGAACAGGGTGGTTTATAACAGATGCTCTTGGAGGTCGCTGATTCATAGGGTCGCCATAAGTCTAAATTGACTTGAAGGCACATAACAACAACAAAAGGAACCCATTTCATGCACCCAAGAAGGGAAAGGGCTGTGTCCAATATACAGTGTAAGGCAATGATCACAATTGAGCACAAAAGTGGTGGAAGGGCATAATCACAAGAAGAGAATACTTTTAGAATTTCACGGTGATGAAAATCCTGGCTTTATTCAAGTCGCTACCCAACTGATTTTAGTGGAGGCAAGTTTTTAAACAGAATACGCTGGCCTTCCTCAACCTGTTATCCTCCAGAGGTTTTGCAGTCATGCTGGCTGTGACTGATGGAAGTTGTAGTCCAAAACCTCTGGGGAGCGCCAGGCTGAGGAAAGCTGACATATATAGATATACTGCCATTTTAAAGTGTTCAAAATAAAGCAGTAGACACACTTGCTAAATCCAATTCCAAATCCTTCCATTTTCCTTCTTCAAAAGGCAACACTTGACCTGATTCAGACTGAGAGTCTGTGGGCAGCAGTGACAGTACCTCTTGTGAATTAGCTGTTTTATAAATTTTATTTTATTTTATTTATTGTAACCATCAAATATGTAATGATAAAACAAATACAATAAGAAAACAAACAAAACCAGTTTCATATATAATACAATTTATACAAAACAATTCCATAAATATGTATATTGCTTAATATTTTATATAACATATAAATAATAAATATCATACATTGTTATACAATCAGCTGTTTGTCATCTCCACTTTTCTTAACTCTGGGAATTAGCACCAAAATTCCCCAAACATATCTACAAAATTTAATTTTGCAAATGCTTTCAATCTTTTTTTCTTTCTCTCTGCCATGAAAGGTCAGTTACAAAGCAAAAACAGGGGAAATGGTGTTTGAATTTTCAAAAAGTGAACAAAGCTCCATCTCCATGAACTGTAGGTAATTAAGTGATTATATACAAGGGGCACTTATGCTAGTGGATGTTGCCATGAAGAAGTTCTGTCTTGCACACAGTGCGGATACTTCCTGATTATGGACTATAGGATGTTAACAGGTACAACCAGTCCCATAATAAAATACAATTTAATTAAAAGCAGGCTGTACAAGGTTGCTTTGTTCCAGTTACTACTTTAGAAGAATCTACCATCTTTTCAAAAGTGCAACTGAGATTACATGCTACACAAATCTTCTGTGTGTGAACTTTTAACAGCCTTGGATATCAGTTCCATTGGCCTGCTTCATGCATACAAATAGATGCTTTCAGTCCAAATTGTATAGGAGCTGTGCTGTGTGGCAAGCTGTTTATGTAACTGCTTGTCATATGGCTGTGCTGATTTTCATAATGTTGCTGCACCCCATTGGGAGGGGGGAATCCTTTGGTGGACAAGAAACAAGTCTACCTCTCTTAGATGAACATGTTTAATCATCTTAATTTCAATGAGAAGAGGTAGAAAAGGGCTTATATCCTCCACTGCAACCAGTGGATGCTTTTGTTTTGTTTTGGCTTTGAGGGATAGTTAAGCCAGAATGAATCCATATTTTATATGAGGCTCCATACAGGGAGGAATGCAGGCATGGCTAGAAGATGCAAGTTTTTATACTGGTGCCATCATTTACATATAGAATGTTACATATGCCTAAATTCTCCAAGTAGTAAGAAGTCCAGGAGCGCAGTATGTTCTTGGCATGTGTCTCTTGGAATGAGGCAAGTGGCATTTAGCGATATATGTCTTATTTACACACATATACAGGTTAAGTATAGGAAAAGATAGTTTAATTTGCACAGATGTTCCAACTTCATGATCCCAATCAGATTTCTAGAGGAACTGCTAGCACCATCAGATCTTTACAGATCTTTACTCAACCCTCTTGTCGTTCTCAGCTTGTGCCTAAAAAGGTTGAGTAATGTTTTCACCTTTCTTGCCCATTTGCAAAAGTTGCAGACAAGCTAAAAACCATCCTTCAACACAGGGGTAAGATCCTGCCAAACCAGTTCCTATACTTTCACTAATCCTGAATCTTTCACAGTGAGAGTTTCTAGATTAGAAGAGATCCTGCAATGTCATTTAGGCCCATCCCCAAACCCACAACAGTATATATGTTCAGTATGTTCACTTACAGGAGCAACTTGGATGTCTTCCCTATGAAACCAAAATGCTTAAATATAAGCTTCCCCCCCCAAAGAATATATATATAATAGTATGACCTATAGTGAAGTATGTGTCAACCTCTGTTCCAGCAGATTAATATCCCCCATGTTGCTCACAAATCAAGTGTACACACACACAGAGCAAAGCTACTCCCATCCCTGTAGCAACATCTCTGCCATATCATGGATCTTCCTTTTTTACTTGTGAAATGTTGATCTAAATATTCCTCCTTAATGAATTAGCAACATTTTGCAGCAATACTCTTCCCCACCCCTCAACCATGGGCTCATCTGCACTTCCATTTAATCTGCAGTGTAAACCCCCTGTGTCTCCATTAATTCTCCCTCCTCTATATGATGTTTTTGCCTCCAATCACTGCCTTCCTACACTTTCCCTTCCCTTAATCCACAGTTCCTCATACCAACTATACTGCAAAAAGGAGAGGAAAAGCAATCTAAGGAAGGAGTTGCAATTGCTTTGCCTCAAACTATCCTATGTGGGTGGTTCTAACTCCACCTTCTTTCATGCCTCCTGCTTCTGTTGAGTTCCCATTGGCTCCCTCACCCCTCTTCCTTCTGGTCTGAGCCAATCAGCAACAAGGCATTTTTAAAGTAATAGTTGTGCGTCCAAATGGACATCCAGTCCTAGTTTTTGGACACTCACTGGACACAAATGAACACATAAAATTTAATCAATGAAGCAAAAACACAATTCAGATTGGATTTTAAATGGATATTGGGGACTGGGAGGGGGGAAAGAAAGCCTCCTTTGCAAAAAGATAAAGCATTGCTCTTTTACTACAAAATATAAAAATGAAATGACAAATACTTTTTTACCTAATCCCAGAACAATGCTTCTGTGATCTTCAAGTTCTGGCATTAGAGGATTCAGTGTTTTTAGTTTTTATTGCGTGCTATGCAGTTTTTTTAATACCTCCTTTAAGCTGCTGCATTTACAAGACTATTCACTCCCCTGTTTTTGTTTTTAGTTTGAACCACTTTCATCTCAATCCAAACATCAGAACATACAGAGACTTCCATGTTCAAGCCATTTGAATGAAAAAATTAACACACAGTAACTTCAAATAGTGCAGAATACAGCTGTCCAATTGTTGATGGGTTCAAGGCAAACAGAGCAGATAACATCTATCCTGTTCCAATTGCACTAGATGTCTGTATGCTTCCGAGCCCAATTCAAATGCCTGGTTTTGACCTATAGAGTTCTTTATGGCTCAGGACCCCAATATCTTCTGGAACACCTCTCCCAGTATGAACCTACGAGTGCCCTCAGATTTTCCTCTGAGGCCCTTCTCCAGGTCCCCCCTCCGAGGAAGGCTAAGAGGATGCTGCCAAAGAGAGAGCCTTTTCCGTTGTGGCTCCCCATCTGTGGAATATGCTCCCCAGTAAGGTCTGCCTAGTGCTTTCCCTGTAAACTTCCCAGCACCAGGTAAAGATGTACCTTTTCTCCCAAGCATTTAATAGATGAAGTTTTGTTTTAATATGCTGCCAGACCTTCTGTGTGTGGGTGCTATTGCTATTGTTTTGTTGTTGTTTATTGTTATGCTTTTATAGTGTATTTTATTTGTTTTAACATTGTGTAAGTCGCTTGGGGACCTTCGGGTATCAAGCACCTAATATATCTAACAAATTTATTTATTATAAAATAATAATAATAATTCAGCTGGGGGGGAGGAACAAGCGGGGGGAGAGTTTGTAAACAAAAAAAGGCACACCAACAAGTATCAGTGAGGAAATAGTTTGATTGGCATGCCAAAAACACACAAAGCAATCAGGTTTGGACTACCAACAGGCAATTCCAATAAGAAAAATGTGGATTTTTAGTATGGTCTGGATGAGCCCCAAGAAATCACTTATGCATTTACAGTATTTTTTCCTTTCTATTCCACCTTTCCTATCCTCACAACAACCCCATGAGATAGGTTAGGCTAAGACACTATGACTGGCCCAAGGTCACCCAGTGAGAGGGTCACCCATCCCAACAATCTTTAATAGTCAACTTCTGCAGTTAAACTAGACATGATATATGGGAGTTTCTGTGTGCCTGTTATCTTTCACCAATGGGGCAAATAGCTTTGAGAGGGATTTCTAATGGGAAAATGGCTTGAGGGGAAATACCCTTTCTTATTACTCCCAGCCCTGATCTGGATGAAATCTTCCCTGCCGCTTCTTTTTGTAAAAGAAAAAAGAGTTCCATTCATGGAATTTCTACATCCTATCTAGTTTGCAGCTTGACAGGTACTTTTGAGAGGATTTCACAATGGGGGGAATGTAGTGTAATAGTTTATAGTACAGATCTGTTATGCAAAGACTATAATGTTATGTAAGGGGATACTCTGAAGTTGGGAAAGCCCTTAACCTCTATCCTGAAATCACTTGGTAAATACAAGCCTTTAATAATGCTTATATAGTAATTGTATCTCTTGGCTGGAGGGAGGAACACAAAAGAAGTGAAGTTTTAAAAAAAGTCAGACAAATTTGCAAACAGGCTATTACATCTAAATCCTCTTTGTATCAGTAGGCATTACTTTACACTTTGAACAAGAGCAGAATCCACAGTTTTAAATCCTTTCAACTAAATAGCATCACTCACTGCCAACCAACAGAAGATCACATGTTCATGGCTCTTAGGAAGTGGGTCTCTAGTGCATGAAAACCTTTGCTACAATAAATCTGTTAGGATAATATTCAATGTTAATTATATTTAGAGTAGACCTATTGAAATTGTTACATTAATTGATTTTAATACTTAGTTGGATGTTACTTGTAGTCTTAAGGTGCCACAGGACTCTGTTTTTGCTGCTAAAAGTCATTGTTTTCTGGAAGTAATTCTTCAGTGATTCCACTGATTTTTTTTTAAGTTTCACCAGATGTGTATCCATTTCACAATGCAGCTCCTTACTTATCAGCTGGGCTTAACTGGAAGAGCTGGTAAACAAGCTTCTTCCTATGGTGACTCCTGCTAATATGAGCTAAGGGCTTTCCATTTTGTCTCACAGTAATATAAGTAATTCTTTATGTTAAGCAGTTGCCTTTGAAGCTTTGGCTTTCTCTGCCTGTAGAAGAGAAATGTATAAGCGATTAAACAGAAATTCATAGATACTTCCTAAAATTTCTGTCTAAGGCCCAAAAAGGACCTGACACTATGCATTAATCAATTTATTACTCCTACAATGCAATCATCATAAGTAGTTGTTATTAGTGTATTTATTAGGGTGGCCACTTGGTCATCACCAAAAAAGAGGATGCAGAATTGCATGACATTTGCATATGCCAATTGATATTTATAGATGCAAATTTAGAAATAATTACTACAAATACAAATAAAACACATTCACGATACTGTGGAAGACTGTGATCAGGTGACAATGTGCCTGGTTCATAACTGTTGACGGGCAACCTCAAGTCTCCTGTTTTCCCTTCTTATGATTCTTTACCTTTAATGGACTTGGCCCTTCAAATACAGGACTAAAAGCTGAGCACATGGCCATCGTATTTATTTATTTATTTAATTAATTTATTATTTGATTTATATCCCGCCCTTCCTCCCAGCAGGAGCCTAGGGCAGCAATCTATAAGAACATATATGTTCTTGATTGTATGTTAATCCTTTATTTTACTCACAGTTATCTCATAATCTGGACCAAGTTCCCCCCCTTCCATTGTCTTACGCTTGGGAAAGCCCATAGAATTCTGCTTTGTTATCTTCCTATAGTCAAATTTAAAAAAAACAAAACACCCCATACTTTGAGAACCACCCAGCTCAAACACACACTTTGCAAACTACTTCTCATGTAGTTGAATGGCAATTACAACTACTGCATGAAAAGCAGTTAAATGTACCTTTTGTACTGTAGTTTACTGTGAACAATAATAATTACTTTCATTTGCTGAGGAAAACTTCTATTTAAAATAATTCATCATGAAAACTCCATATAAGGCAAATAGAAATACCAAATCAGTAACTAGGATGTACACAGGCATGTGAGAAAGGAAGGTGGCAGTCCATTCGGGGTGGTAAAACCTGTATGAAGTTCTTTGTTTCTAGGCCTGCTTTAACTACTTATAGGTAAGTGCAGGGATCAGAGCTTTAGAATGCAATCTTAGTCACAGCTAATCAGAACAGCGAGCTTAATAGGTGTATAGCAGCTCTAAATCAGAATCCTTCCAAAAAGAAAGTACATAAAATTATGTATTTTCTGAATGGTTAAATGTTGCATTTCTTTTATTAATATATCTCTTGCAAATATATATTGGGGGGATAATTTAAAAAATCCTTTAATTTTCAGTTAGTTGGATGGTGAGAAAAAGTTATAAGAAAGTAGTTGAAACTACTTAAATTACTTCAGAGTAGTTACAAAAATAGTTCCAATTACTGTACTTTAACTAAAATGTAGTTCTCTTAGGGTTGCCAGGTGTCCAGTTTTTGCCCAGAGTCTCTGGTTTTGGGGGGTCCTCTCCGGGTCTCCAGGTGACTCACCTTAATCTCTGGACTCTTAGCTTTCATTTTTAAAAAAAAAAAATTAAGGTTCTAGGTGGTCTGGTTCAAAAACCAAAAAGTCAGCCACCCCACCCCACCCCACCCCCGCAACTTCTGTTACTACCAGCTGCTCTAATCTCTGTCCTTTTGGGTTTTTAGCCAGTAAGTGAAGTCAGGGTTGTGACTGACAAGATTTGTTGACCCCAGGCAATAGCTAAACTCAGAGTTTCCTTTTTCTGCTTGTCTCACGTCAGGAATTCAGTAAATATATAGCTTTCAGCAGCATAAAAAGTACCTTCTCTGTACAGGATTGGGACTTGCTTCCGAGTAAACATGCATAGGATTGCACTACAACAGACGATCACAGCAGGATCTTGGTAGGCATAAAAGTGTACATGCAGGGTTTTTTTAATTACTTGCAAAAATGATATATTATACATTTTATCTTTCAAATGATTATTGAACAGAAATTTTAAAAAGTATACATGCTGCAGTGTTATACTTTTCTAATTAAGGGGTCAAAGAAGTTTAAATTTTACTGGAAGAGAGCAGTCTAGTTGTCTTATTCATAACCTGTTTTGAAAACCTTCCCAATATAAAGCTTTTCTGGAATAAAGCTACAATGCTAATTCCACATACCTGGGAGCTAACCCCACTGAATTCAGTAGGACTTACTTTTGAGTAGACATGATTAGGATTGTGCTGAAAATCCATGGGATGTTTGACTGAACACAGAAAATGACTGTGTTGTAAATTTTTGTCTCACCCTCCGATCCTTTTTTTAAAAGCAGTTAGGCAGGGCTTACTCAGGTGTCACTGCTTATATTTGGCAGAAAACTAATACTTATCTTTTAAAAAAATGTTCTGCAATGGCCAACTGGTTTTGACAATAAACTTTTATATGGGGTGTATATATTTTTACATCTCCAGTGTGTGTGTGTGTATGGAGTCTTTCCAACAACCCTGTGAGATAGGGTTGGAAATCAAGGCAGCTCACAACAAGAAATAAAGCCATTTAAAATCCAATAACCATAAAACAAATATAAAAAGTTTATGATGGCTATACACTGCCGGGAGAAAATGGCTGCAGCCTTTCCATCAGCCTCTGGTCAACACTGAGCCTTTAATCTCAAATGATGAGCTCTGCCTTTGATATAGCCAGCTAAACTTGACTATTATATCTCTGATAGTGTCTATATCCTACTGGAGCAGTGGCGGGGATAGTTTGACTGAAGTTTGAAACTGACAGTAGCTAAGATGCCAAGCATGACGATAAGGTTTCCCTCCCCCCTCTCCACCGTGATAAAGACAAGGCTAAGAAAACAAGTTAGAATGTGAATGTGAAGACAGCATTCATTTTATTATCCATTTGACAACTAGGGCTCTTCTCAGCTGCAATAGAAACAGCAATACTAATCTGCACCCCGGAAAACCTCAGCCTCGGTGTAAACTATTTAACAAAGCAGCAGCTATGGTCCTTACATGACAAGCAAGTAAGGTGTTAAGGGTAACTATACTCCCAGCCCCAAACCCTCTGAAGAACGTAAAGAAAAGCAAGAAACAAGCTAAAATTTCCTTTTACTTTCTCACGAAAGAGGTATACTTGGGAGAGGGAGAGGGAGAGGGAGGAAGCCCCCTGAAAGTGGGTTGTAAAGAAGCAGTAGTGACAACCCAGGATCCCTCTTGCTTCGACTGGTCAGTGGACTATACTAGATGCACTGCCCTCAAGTCGATTTCGACTTATGGCGACCCTATGAATAGGATTTTCATGAGGCCGAGAGGCAGTGACTGGCCCAAGGTCACCCAGTGAGCTTCATGGCTGTGTGGGGATTCGAACCCTGGTCTCCCAGGTTGTAGTCCAACACCTTAACCACTACACCACACTGGCTCTCTGGAGTATACTAAATGTGGCTTATATCTAACAGAGAGGCCCTCTCAGGGACCTGACCTGGCAATGGAAATTACCCAAGTGGAACAATCCAGTCCTTCCCTTGGGGTGCTGCGTAGCCCCCATATTTCTCCGCCTGCATCTCTATCTCCCCGCAGTTCGTTCAATTTCTTCTCCCAACCTGGGGGATGTTTATCTTCTGAACTAACCCAGAAACACCCTGGAGATACATCATTGCCAGACTCCCCCCGGCTCAGCAAGGACATGAATTCTCTGCCTCATTCTTCACCACCAAAACAATCTGAGCCGACACGCCCTGACAAACCTGATTCTCCCAATTTGGAGACGTGCTTGATGCTACTAGCCAAAGAACTAGAGCTAATAAAAAAATTCTTATCGGAATGCTATGGTTTGCTGGTTGTTATAGCCGAATTCCATAAATCCTATGCATGTGTAAAGAATTCTGGCTATTTGGGGGGGATAAACGAAGTTAATACTCCCCCTGCGATGGAAGTCTTGGCACCCAGAAATATTAAGAAGGGAGTAAAGCGTACCCCTCGCAAAGAAAAGCGAAAACTGGCGGCACAAGCTAAGTTTACAAACATCAAGTCTAACGGGAATAGCATAAAAAACTCAAATCGACATAAGGGAATGAACTTTAAAAAGCTTTTCAATTTATTAGAAGATATACAACAACCCCCAGCTCATAAAACCAAGAAAAAGAAAGCACTGCTTCAGACTCACAAGGCACATTCTACCGGTAATGATCCAGATTCCGGTCTTAACCTATTCCAACCTTCTGCTCAGAAAACAGATACATTCCTGCTTCACTCGCCACTCCCAAGAGTTACATCTGAACCTAGGCCATCATTGCTGGAATACAAGACCCCTGGCAACATGTACTTGAGGCTGGACACCCTGAACAAGCTGATGTGTGATATACACTGTTTCCCATAACCCAGCAAAAGTGGGAACTGACCCTTAGCAGCCGAAAGCTATTTTTTTCTAACTTTCCTAAGCCCAAAGGCTTGCTGCCCCTTTACCAACGCAAAGCCCACTTCTTGGACCTGGTGAGCAAAATCGCTCCTCAATGTGGAATGATTGAAGATATTATTAACATTGAGTATTTATTTTATGACTATCAAAATGCTCGAGCTGTAGTAACTCTTGGGAGTTGGGCATCCATGAATCTGTTATACAAGCAGAAAGATTCATTTTACAACGCAGATATGCTACTATCCAGACTTTTTGAGAATCAGAACCCTTTAATCTTATTCCATAAAGAGCTAAGCCGTACTATAAAGGCTAATACATGTAACTCTCTTATTCATTTGGACGAGCCTAAATTTATTGCGCATTCTAAGCCTTCTGAATATCTTTCGAAGTGCTCTCCCCACCACCACTCCATCATCTCTAAATTTGCTCCTGTTCCAGAAGAAATGGAACTACTTAAATCGTTCCAGTCCTTGCCATTACTACCTCAGAAGGGATTAGTGCCAGGCTTATGCTTCTAAGTGACACTCTCACCCAAGCTTTGTCTCAAAACAAAGACAAGTCGCTCCAGATCCATGGGGAAAAACTGTGTAAGACCTAATTCTAAGATTTTTGAGGTGGAAGTGGAGGTCTGTCAACATAATTTGAACAGTACTTTGGAAAAGACCTTCTCTCCCTCTAAAAATCTTATCTCCTCTGCCCCTGATATTTGTCAACAAAAATTATCTAATAGCCCCAGAGATGCCCCTGCGTTTACTAAGGAAATCCAGGCCCCGAGGAGGGCCTTAACATCTGGCCCACAGTGGCTACGATCTAGTTATCTTGACCCAGAAGAACTGGGCTATGCTCCCGCTAAGACTCCATCAACTATGTCTACCAAATTGCTCTCGGGTAGGCCCCCGGTAAGGGCCAGCTCTGTATTTATGGACAACGATGGAGAGTTAAACCAGATTACGGAGCTAAATTGATAAACTCCCCTCCATGCCGATTCCCCTGGTAGATCTACACCCGGGCCCCATGCTGTTTCCCCGTGGGATAACCGAAGAAGGGTAGATAGGACAACTGACCAGATCAAATTTCTCACGTGGAACATAGCCGGATGGTACTCCAGACATTATTGTCCCAGGTTCCTGGACTTCTTAAGAAACTATGAGGTGATCTGCCTCCAGGAAATATGGTCTACCAAAAATATCTATTTGAATGGTTTCTCTGTAATTGACCTACTTGCCGAACCTCCTAAAGGCAAAGGCAGACCTAAGGCTGGCCTGGCGATACTGATATCTACCTCTCTTCAGGTAAACTTTAAGGATTTGGTTTCATGTGACAACATTACCATAGCGGGCTTATTGAAATTTAGAACCATGGCCTTCTTGCTGTTTAATGCTTATATCCCTCCCATCCACTTCAAAGAGTGGTATAGAATGGGCCTGGGAAAAACTGGAGAAATTTATAGTAGATCTTGTATCCCTATATCCCAGGGCATACCCTATTATCTTGGGGGATTTTAACGCAAGAATTGGTCCTAACAACAACGTCCTTTTCTCATCGTCCTTATGGGGAGGTGCGGATACTGTAAATTATATTCCCAGGTATGATAGGCTCTCTAAAGATTCAAAGATAAATTATGCGGGAACATGCCTGATCCAACTGGTTGCCTGTCTTAACCTGGTGATTCTGAATGGACATACAGAAGTCGATAATTGCGCAGAATTCACATATGCCTCTGCTCAGGGAAGCAGTGTGGTCGATTATGTTTTAATTTCTCATTCCCTGATTCATTTAATTTCCAACTTTATAGTAGTTGACAGACTTGATAGTGACCACCTTCCTCTTAATTTTACCCTGTCACTACTGGAGTCTGGCCATCTGGTCACTCATTTTCAATATGTGGACAAAGCTTCCCGCCCTAGTTACAAGAGGATCTATTGGTCTACAGAGGCCTCAAATAAGGTCGCCTGCTTTCTCGCTTCTTCTCTGGGCTTTGATCTCAGAACTTGTATAGTGGGTGCTTGTGACGCTACCGCCGTTTTAAATTATTATTCACTTCTGACCGCTGCCCTGAATCTGACCCTAAGGCCCAATCCTCATTTTTTTAGTTCCTTATCTAAACAGCACTCTCCTTGCTGGTTTGATAAGGACTGTCTTCAGGTCAAGAAGCAACTGAGAAGGGTCTATAATCAATATAGAAAAGACAACTCTAATGTGCTACCAACTGAATACTATATTATTAAAAAGAAATATAAACAACTGATCTCTACCAAAAAGAGACTAGCTATACAAAATGGATGGAAGGCTCTGATAAGTGCTTCCCTAAACAATAACTCACAACTCTTTTGGTCTTTAGTTACTGATGCCTTAGGCTCTTCTATTCCATCTCAATGTAACATCTCATCTGAGATATGGGAACACCATTTTTCTGCACTGTTTACAAACAATAGGGACCATGTGTTGAACTTCTCAACCACTGTTGATTTTAGCTCTTTACCATCTTGGCCATCTGTAACGCAGTCAGAGATAGCCTCCTTGATCAGCAATCTTAAGCCTGGCAAGGCTCCGGGAATTGACGCCCTACCTCCCGAATTGCTAAAGACTCACATAGACTGATGGGCTCCTCTACTGGCTAACTTATTTTCTCAGATCAATTTTACTGGCCAACTCCCTTTGACCTGGCTTGAGGCAGTAATTATCCCAGTCTTTAATAAAGGGGATAGGGGTGATCCCTCAAATTATAGGCCTATTAGTCTGTTATCAGTTGTAGAAAAGCTATATGCCAGCTATCTAAACGTCAGACTGTTGTCCTGGATAGAGGAGGAGGACATTTTGGGCAGAGAGCAGGCAGGTTTTAGAAAGGGCAGGTCTCCAATTGATCACTGCCTAATACTAAGCCGTCTGGCCGAGAAGTACATGAGCTCCCTTGGTAATGGCCTGTCAGTTGCCTTCATAGACCTTAAATCTGCTTTTTACTCCATCTTGAGAGCCAAACTATGGGCCAAATTTTCCCAATCAACAATAGATAAACTCCTTTTTCTTATGAGTTGCCTCTACCAACGCACATCGCTTCGCGTACGATGTGGCGCTGATGGAAGCCTAATTCCATTCCTGCTTTTAAAGGGGTTCACCAGGAATGCATTTTGGCCCCTACATTATTCAGTCTTTTCCTTAATGAACTGAGTAACTGCTGCTTAGCCGAAAATTTTCACCCACCTAAATTGGCTGAAGTTAAATGCCCTCTTTTATTATATGCCAATGATGCAGTCTTAATGTCCCTATCAAATATAGGCCTAAAATACCTATTACATGCTTTCATGAACTACTGTAACAATAACTCCCTTATTATTAACTTTAGTAAGTCAAAGATTATGGTGTTCTCTCGGCGTTTGTCTGTACGTCCATGGATAGTCAATGGCCAGAAGATAGACCAAGTTAGACAGTACAGATACCTGGGGGGTGATGTTCCACGCAACACTCACTTGGTCTATCCATATCCGCTTCGCAGTACAATCTGCACTTAATACCTCTAAGGCTATACTTCATTTCTTTTTCACTAAGGGTGGGCAGTACATACTTGCCGCGATCCATGTGTTTAAATCTAAAATTCTCTCACAACTCCTTTATGGAGTCCCAATCTGGGTGCCGAGCTTTAATTCTAAAGCTGAATCAGTTTTATCATCTTTCCTGAGATCAATTTTTGGTATGCCACGCTGTGCTTCAGCCACTGGCCTCCGTCTTGAGGCCGGACTCACCTCCACTGAATGCACTGCCTGGCTCTTAGCCTTCAGATTTTGGATTAAAGCGGCTTATGCTGGACCCTCCATGGGATACTTAAATCTACTCTGGAAAGATCCTTACATCAGTTCATGGTCCAAGAACTTTCAAGATAAACTAAAGATGCTTGGCCTCCCACTGGACTTATTGTCTACTCTGGACCCTGATTCAGCCAAATATATTATTGGGCAATGAATCAAAGACATAGATCTGCAATACTCTAGATCCAGTGCTTGCAAAACTTGCTTGCCTATGTACCTAGGCCTGCAATTCTCATTTCCCCCCCATGCCGCTTACCTGGTAAATTTGACCATCCAGAAATATCGGTACCTTTTTTCCAGAGCTAGATTTAACTGTTTCCCTTCTGCGATACTCGATGGTCACTTTCAAGGTATCCCCTATGAGAAACGAGTTTGTCCCTGTACGTCTGTCGATGTACCCATATTCTTCTGTCTTGCAATTTCTATAACACTGAACACTCCAGACTTATTTCTCCTATCATTAAGCGTTTCCCAGGAAGATCTACTGACTGGTATTTGCAATACCTAATATCAGATTCTGACAAACTAATCTCAGAGACAGTTGCAAAGTTTCTTAATCTAGCCCAGTCTTTACGTAAGAAGGACACTTTTTAATCTGTTTAGGATAAAATTATTTTGTACCATTGTGCTGTATTATCATATGTTTTATACTGCTTGATCAATCAACTGTATGTTGGGTCTGTGACCGCACAATAAAATTTGATTTGATTTTGATATAAAAAGTTGCAAAACAGCTTAATGTGGCATGATTCTGAATTTTAGATTGGGTGAGTGAAGTTCCTCATCATTGAATTGCAGTCCTATGCATGCTTCCCTGTCTGAGTAAGCCCCACTGAATACATTGGGAGTTGCTTCTGAGAAAACATGCAACCTTTGGGTGGTCATGGTCACCCTCTGTTGTTTTTACCCTAAGGGGCAGATTAGGCTGAGAGATGGTGCGTAGCCCATGGTGACCCAGTAACCTTTGTATCTTAAATTTAATTAAAATGATCTATATGCAGGCAAAGTTTATAAAGTAATGCAGATCCACATAATACATTTAAAGCACATCCAACCCTCATTAAAGCACATGACTTCCCCCAAAGAATCCTGGGAAGTGTAGTTACCCCCTTACAGTTATAGTTCCCACCACCCTTAACAAACTAGAGCTCCCAGGATTCTGTGGTGGGATTCATGTGCTTTAAATGTATTGTGTGGATCTGCCCTAGTATGCTGTGCATTCATTAGTGAAATGAAAAGAACGTTTTAAAATATACTTTTTTAAACAGGGCTGTAGCTTAGTGGTAGGGCACATGCTTTGCATGCCAAGGTCCAAAATTCAATCTCTGGAAGAGACTATTTCCTGGAATCCTGGAGAGCCAATGTTAATCTATGTCAGCAGTACTGAGCTAGATGGTACCAAATAGCCTGACTCAGTATAAAAGACGAAGGAGACCCAAGGGCCGCAGTGACTCCAAAATTATTTACATATTTTATTTGCAACATTTTTATACTGTTTTTTGTAAAAAAAAGAAGACGAAGAAGAAGAAGCTCAAAGAGGTTTATAGAAAACAAAATTATTGGCAAAAACAGTTAAAGACAGGTATTTAAAAACATTCACAATAATAAAACCAACAAAAATGAGTTAAAAACAGAAAAAATGATAGCTTCTACATGTCTGGGTAGGCTTGCCTAAACAAAAGTGTTTTTAGCAGGTGCCTATATGAGTACAATGAAGGCACCTGCCTAATGGAAATAGTCAGGGCATTCCAAAGCGTAGCTACTGCCATACTAAGTACTGCAAAGTACTATGTGGCACCTGTAACATGGAAAGCACACCTTGAACGTGGCCTGGTAGCAAATCAGCAACCAGTGCAGATTTCAGTGCAGAGGTATTATGTGCTGATAGGTCTCAGTCATGTCAGCAATCATGCTGCAGCATTCTGCACTAACTGCAGCCTTTGGGTCAGGTTGTGCTACATGGGGATTTCTGTGACCTTGGCTGACTGGCTACCAGGATTTTTTTAGTTTTGGTTAGGAATCCTGACTGGTTGCAGGATGCTAAGTTTTCTGTCTTACTTATTCTTGTTGCGATCTTACTCAATTTTGTTGTGGTTGGTGTAATATTGCATTTAGGAAATCATCACTGTCTTTATCTTTTTCTTTTTTTATTTGCATTTCATATACCTCTGACCTTACTCCCTTACATCCATAGAAGCAACAACAGTGGTTCCATGTGGTCAGTTCAACCCCTTAAATCCCCTGCGATGCACCTTGTTATTTGCATGATGGTTTGTTTCTTGCCCAATAGCGGTTAAAGGGAATTAACATACTGGGAAGTGTGGTTTCAATTGCTATTGTTCCCAATCTACTGCCTGTGAAGGCAGACCAAACCATGTGTGTTTTCTCTCTGTCAGTTATTACTCACTGGAATTGGGTTGGCTGTCAAAGTGAGTTTATAGCAGCCCACATAGTAGGCAGGAAAGAGTAGAGAATCTTCTTAACTCTTACTAATTTCTCAAACCTCTCTCTACAGTGAAGGGTCAAGTCTGTAAAGAAGTTTGGAGCAGCCACATTAAAAGGCAGGCAGGGCATTCTAGGCAGGGGGTTGCCAACCCTGCTTTGATATGGATATCATTGCAGAGGATTCCTAGTCAAGCTTTACCAACAGCACAATCCTAACAATATCTACACAGAAGTAAGTTATGTTGTGTTCTATGGTTTAGTTCCTTAGTCAGTGTGTTTAGAATTGCAGCCTTCAGGGCATCCATTTTTACTCCTGAGTGCTCCCATCTAACATCTCCACAACACTAGGCTTTCTTCCTACAACGGCCTTGTGGTGACTGGCATGGCCTGAGGGCACTTAAACCCTTCTTGTCAGAAGCAAGTAGGCTAGATTAAATGTTCCTTACCCAGGTTCTCTAAGCAGGTAAGAAGGAATGATCCTGTCACTTCAGCTGGACCTGGAAACACCCTCATTTAGCTAAGATTTCTATCTTAATTTCCAATCAGGGAATTTTTTCTGAGTGGTATGCTCTAAGCAACTGTGGTTGATGCTTAATGTATCATGCTTAATGACATCACTAGGGCACACCCTCTATGACATCACCAGGGCATACTCCCTATGACATCACTAGTATCTGCCCTTGTAATCTCAGGGTTTGCGATGCTTCTGATCTGGCAACCCTAAGTTCTCTGCTAATTAAAACTTAACAGGTAGAATTTAGTAGTTGTAGTTAAAGCTACTTTTGAAATTGTGAAAACAGATCACGGATCTAGGGCAACTGAAGACACCAATTAATTGTGCAAAATATTAAACACTTTCAAAGGCTTATGTTCTTTAATCAAAACAAAGGAGCCCTGGGCTTCTTGTGGAGGAAAGGGGACAATATACAGTTAATAAATTAGTTAAAAAATAGACACAATTTTTTTTATTATTAAGGCCTATCACTACCTGGTTGAGACACCAGTTCTTACGCTGCAATCCAATACATGTCTACTCAGAAGTAAGCTCCATTGGGTTCAATGGGATTTACTCCCAGGTAGGTGTGTATTGGATTGCAACCTTCAATACTATCTAAGCTCTGCCCAAATTTCAGGAATGGGATTTCTTTCAAAGTGACCCAAATACTATAGTCTCCAATCCAGTACTACTGAATCAACTTAATCTGCAACTTTGGTAATGTTAGGTGCAATCTAGATAAATTTAAACATTACATTTGGGTAGTTTTTTAGTTTAGAAAAGTAAGTAAGTGGGGACATGGCAGAGGATGATAAAATTATACTTAATGTTGGGACAAAGAGGTTTTTCTCTTCTTCTCAAAAACTAAAGCCCAGGGTCATCCAATACAGCTGAATGGATGGTGGGTGATTCAGAATAGACAACAGGAAGTGCTGCTTCACAAAGCACATCCTTAAAATGTAGAATTTTCTACTACAAGATATGGTGATGGCCACCACTTTACATGTCTTAGCTGCAGACATATGCATGGCGGATAAAATTATCAAAGGCCTCTGGATCTCAGTTGTTAGAGAACACCTCCTATTGCCTTCATGTCCTGCTTGTGGACTTCTGAAAAGGCAACTGGTTGGCCACTGTAGGAAACATGATGCTGGACTAGATACACTTTTAGTCTGATCCAGTAAGACTCTTCTTATTTAAGTTTAAATTCCATTGAAAACAGTGGTTTTAAATCCTACAGATTTCATTTAGAACACAGCTTCACGTTATGAGGCAACCAGGGCTCCCAAATCCATGTTATTATTACAAGCAAAATGTAGTAGCAGGCATTTTTAGAGAATATGAATGGATAGGAAGGGATGCTTTAGGGCAGGCATCAAGGGTCAGGATGGTTAAGAACCTGCTGAGGGCCCATACTCCAGCTGGGGGCTCACTGCCAAGAGCTTCCTGACCACTTCACAATTGCAGCCTGCTTGTTCACTTGCCACTGCTCTGGTCCAGAGGGGATAAGCACACAAACAGTGGTGGTGAGAGGAAGTAGCTGCCATTGCCCGCTTGCTCGTTGGAACTTTCTGGAAAGTAGGCAGGTGGTAGCAAGGATGACACAAAGAAGCAGCATCAGCTGCCAACAGTGGCAGTGAGGGGGCAGAATCACTGCAGAAAGGGGCCTCACTGAGAATGTATTGTCCCCAGATCCTGGAATGCTTAATCCTTTCCTCACTCACCAAATTCCCTTTGTTATTCCAAGCCATTTTTCACTCCCCTCCTGCATGGGGTCTAGGAAATGAGGGGAGATGGCATGGAAGGAAGGAAGGATTGCAGGGGAAGGGTTAGGCACCTCCTCTCATGCTCAATGATTATCTTTTGCAAATGCCCCCTCCATCCCCCATTTATGTCACCTTGAAAAATAAACGTTTCAGAAACTTTTTTTTTTTGCTAGAATAGTATACCAGTCTTACCTCAGACACGAAGGTGGGAAGGATAAACAGCAAAACTACAAAAGTCTTATTAAATATATGAGAAAATAAACAAAACAAAAGGTTGCCTTAGTTTTGCAAGTCAGCAAAACATTTTGCAACTACTTGTCTTGCCTGAATATACCACAGTACTGTTGCATCCTTAAGCCTGTCTGACCTCAGATACCAGTTCAGGGTGAAACAGAGGTGCACTTCATTACTTAGGATCTTGTGAAAAGGAGGAAAGGTTACCTTAAGTGGATTCAAGTACAGGCTGGTTGCTGACTGTTCCATGTAATCTCATAACAGATAACTTTTCACAGCTTAGCCCAAGAGGTAATGGCAAAGCATCTCTCTCATGGGATAGGGTTGTTTTCCCCCCCCCCCAGTTGGAACTGGTACATAATACACTACATTCCTGAGTCCCTCAGTATCAAAAGGGAACACAGCAGCTGATCTCTGAAGTCCATGACTCATGCAATGCCTGTAGTTTACCCAGGTGTGATTAACGCTGATAACAAACAGAACTCTGATTAGCTGGCAGTAGTTGTAATGGCTAAGAAGAGAATGTCCATGCAAATCACTTACTTTGTTGATGGCTATGACTATCCATTGATTTCTTTATCTATTTCTTTCTTTCTTTTTTTTTAAAAAGAACACCTTTGATAAAACAAACAATCCCCAGACAGATCTGGCTTGGACTCCTAGAAGACTAAGAGCTGGTTCAGGCAGGTTATGGCAATTTGTCTGTTGACATTCTTCTTGCGGCATTCAAAATGCCTATTAAAACAGGTTCTGTGTCTATCTTGCTTCAGTGGCTGCTTGCCAAGAATGTGATCTAAGAGTCTGATGTAGAGATCTGCATGTGCAGGATTGTAAATAGCTGAAATTCCCTCCTCCTAAAGAGATCTTAAGAAGAAAAATAATTAATTAGAACAACAGCACAACAGAAAAATGAGCTTTAGAAGAGAATGCCCTTAACACTTGCGGGAATTTGCTGAGAAGTGCACAGATGAGATCATCCCCTTGGGTACCAAACATATTTACAGAAAACGGAGCACCATATGTTTCCTTTCTCAAATAGGCATGCTTTTTTAGGGAAACAACTTGAGATAAACTGAGGACCAACCAAAAACCAACCAGGAAAGCTTTGTGAAGAATTAAAATCAGGTGGGCAACCCTTTTTCTGTTGAGGGCCATATTCCCTCAGTGGTAATCTATCTGGTGCCGTGTATCGATGGTGGTGTAGCTTGACTCAAATGTGGGCAGGGTTGGAGCCAGGCATGGGTGGTACCAGAGCTATAGGTAGGAGGGTGGAATCATCACTTTTCCTCTCTCTCTTTCTGACACTCCATTCTCTCTGTTACCCGTTTTCTCTTTCTTTCTGCTACTCCTTTCTCCTAATGTTTCTTCCTTGCCAAAATGTTCCTTCTAAAGTTAGGCCAAGGGCTCAGAGCTTGGAAGTAACTAGTTACAAGTAACGAATTACTTGTAATTCATTACTTTTTTGAGTAATATGAGTGGGTAATTCCTTTACTTTTTGATTGTAATAGAACTAGGAGTAATTTTACTACTTTTGTGGAGTAATTGTAACATTTCTGCATTACTTTTCAGCATTACTTGGGGGGGAGCAGGGGAAGTCTTCTGCTCCTCTGATTTGTGGATGAAAACCAAACTGGGCTTCTGTGCAGCATCGCTCTTTCCTCATGCTCCGTGGATGGGTAGGAGGCGACGAGGGAGGAGGCGGAGAGTGAGATGCGGTGGAGTGGAGAAAACAATTATTTAAAAAAACAGATAAGAACATAAGAACATAAGAAGAGCCTGCTGGATCAGGCCAGTGGCCCATCTAGTCCAGCATCCTGTTCTCACAGTGGCCAACCAGGTGCCTGGGGGAAGCCCGCAAGCAGGACCCGAGTGCAAGAACACTCTCCCCTCCTGAGGCTTCCAGCAACTGGTTTTCAGAAGCATGCTGCCTCTGACTAGGGTGGCAGAGCACAGCCATCACAGCTAGTAGCCATTGATAGCCCTGTCCTCCATGAATTTGTCTAATCTTCTTTTAAAGCCATCCAAGCTGGTGGCCATTACTGCATCTTGTGGGAGCAAATTCCATAGTTTAACTATGCGCTGAGTAAAGAAGTACTTCCTTTTGTCTGTCCTGAATCTTCCAACATTCAGCTTCTTTGAATGCCCACGAGTTCTAGTATTATGAGAGAGGGAGAAAAACTTTTCTCTATCCACTTTCTCAATGCCATGCATAATTTTATACACTTCTATCATGTCTCCTCTGACCCGCCTTTTCTCTAAACTAAAAAGCCCCAAATGCTGCAACCTTTCCTCGTAAGGGAGTCGCTCCATCCCCTTGATCATTCTGGTTGCCCTCTTCTGAACCTTTTCCAACTCTAGAATATCCTTTTTGAGATGAGGCGACCAGAACTGTACACAGTATTCCAAATGCGGCCGCACCATAGATTTATACAACGGCATGATGATATCGCCTGTTTTATTTTCAATACCTTTCCTAATTATCCCTAGCATGGAATTTGCCTTTTTCACAGCTGCCGCACACTGGGTCGACATTTTCATCGTGCTGTCCACTACAACCCCGAGGTCTCTCTCCTGGTCGGTCACCGCCAGTTCAGACCCCATGAGCGTATATGTGAAATTCAGATTTTTTGCTCCAATATGCATAATTTTACACTTGTTTATATTGAATTGCATTTGCCATTTTTCCGCCCATTCACTCAGTTTGGAGAGATCTTTTTGGAGCTCTTCACAATCCCTTTTTGTTTTAACAACCCTGAACAATTTAGTGTCGTCAGCAAACTTGGCCACTTCACTGCTCACTCCTAATTCTAGGTCATTAATGAACAAGTTGAAAAGTACAGGTCCCAATACCGATCCTTGAGGGACTCTACTTTCTACAGCCCTCCATTGGGAGAACTGTCCGTTTATTCCTACTCTCTGCTTTCTGCTTCTTAACCAATGCCTTATCCACAAGAGGACCTCTCCTCTTATTCCATGATTGCTAAGCTTCCTCAGAAGTCTTTGGTGAGGTACCTTGTCAAACACTTTTTGAAAGTCTAAGTACACTATGTCCACTGGATCACCTCTATCTTATGCTTGTTGACACTCTCAAAGAATTCTAATAGGTTACTGAGACAGGACTTTCCCTTGCAGAAGCCATGCTGGCTCTGCTTCAGCAAGGCTTGTTCTTCTATGTGCTTAGTTAATCTAGCTTTAATCATACTTTCTACCAGTTTTCCAGCGACAGAAGTTAAACTAACTGGCCTGTAATTTCCGGGATCCCCTCTGGATCCCTTTTTGAAGATTGGCGTTACATTTGCCACTTTCCAGTCCTCAGGCACGGAGGAGGACCCGAGGGACGTTACATATTTTAGTTAGCAGATCAGCAATTTCACCTTTGAGTTCTTTGAGAACTCTCGGGTGGATGCCATCCGGGCCCGGTGATTTGTCAGTTTTTATATTGTCCATTAAGCTTAGAACTTCCTCTCTCGTTACCACTATTTGTCTCAGTTCCTCAGAATCCCTTCCTGCAAATGTTAGTTCAGGTTCAGGGATCTGCCCTATATCTTCCACTGTGAAGACAGATGCAAAGAATTCATTTAGCTTCTCTGCAATCTCCTTATCGTTCTTTAGTACACCTTTGACTCCCTTATCATCCAAGGGTCCAATTGTCTCCCTAGATGGTCTCCTGCTTTGAATGCATTTATAGAATTTTTTGTTGTTGGTTTTTATGTTCTTAGCAATGTGCTCCTCAAATTCTTTTTTAGCATCCCTTATTGTCTTCTTGCATTTCTTTTGCCAGAGTTTGTGTTCTTTTTTATTTTCTTCATTCGGACAAGACTTCCATTTTTTGAAGGAAGACTTTTTGCCTCTAAGAGCTTCCTTGACTTTGCTCGTTAACCATGCTGGCATCTTCTTGGCCCTGGCGGTACCTTTTCTGATCTGCGGTATGCACTCCAGTTGAGCTTCTAATAGAGTGTTTTTAAACAACTTCCAAGCATTTTCGAGTGATGTGACCCTCTGGACTTTGTTTTTCAGCTTTCTTTTTACCAATCCCCTCATTTTTGTGAAGTTTCCTCTTTTGAAGTCAAATGTGACCGTGTTGGATTTTCTTGGCAATTGGCCAGTTACATGTATGTTTAATTTAATAGCACTGTGGTCACTGCTCCCAATCGGTTCAACAACACTTACATCTCGCACCAGGTCCCGGTCCCCACTGAGGATTAAGTCCAGGGTTGCCGTCCCTCTGGTCGGTTCCATGACCAACTGGTCTAGGGAATAGTCATTTAGAATATCTAGAAACTTTGCTTCTTTGTCATGACTGGAACACATATGCGGCCAGTCTATGTCCGGGTAGTTGAAGTCACCCATTACTACCACATTTCCTAGTTTGGATGCTTCCTCAATTTCATATCTCATCTCAAGGTCTCCCTGAGCATTTTGATCAGGGGGACGATAGATCGTTCCCAGTATTAAGTCCCTCCTGGGGCATGGTATAACCACCCACAACGATTCTGTGGAGGAGTCTGCCTCTTTTGGGGTTTCGAGCTTGCTGGATTCAATGCCTTCTTTCATGTATAGAGCGACTCCGCCACCAATACGTCCTTCCCTGTCCTTCCGATATAGTTTATATCCAGGGATAACCGTATCCCACTGGTTTTCTCCATTCCACCAGGTCTCCATTATGCTCACTATATCAATGCTCTCCTCTAAGACCAAGCACTCCAGTTCTCCCATCTTGGTTCGCAGGCTCCTAGCATTAGCGTACAGGCACTTGTAAGCAGTGTCTCTCTTCAAGTGTCTTTGGCACTTGTGGTTAGGCCTGTGGTAATTTTGCTCTTCTGAATTTATATCCTGTGCCCCTGCTCTCACAATGCCTACTTCTAGGCCTACCCCTTTTAAAATTTCATCATTTCTTTGGTTTTTATCCCAGGGGGGAGGTTTATTCCGAACCGGACCTTTCTCAGCTCCTGTCGGGTTTCCCCCCTCAGTCAGTTTAAAAGCTGCTCTGCCACCTTTTTAATTTTAAGTGCCAGCAGTCTGGTTCCATTCTGGTTCAAGTGGAGCCCGTCCCTTTTGTACAGGCCCGGCTTGTCCCAAAATGTTCCCCAGTGCCTAACAAATCCAAACCCTTCCACCCGACACCATCGTCTCATCCACGCATTGAGACTGCGAAGCTGGGCCTGTCTGGCTGGTCCTGCGCGTGGAACTGGTAGCATTTCAGAGAAAGCCACCTTGGAGGTCCTGGCTTTCAGCATCCTACCTAGCAACCTAAATTTTGCTTCCAGGACCTCACGGCTGCATTTCCCCATGTCGTTGGTGCCAACGTGCACCACGACCACTGACTCCTTCCCAGCACTGTCTACCAAACTATCTAAACGACGGGCGATATCCGCAACCTTCGCACCAGGCAGGCAAAACACCTTGCGGTCTACACGCCCATCACACACCCCACTGTCTATGTTCCTAATGATCGAATCACCCACTACAAGGATCCCTCCACCCCCTGGAGATATATCCTCGGCACGAGAGGATAGCTGCTCATCCCCCAAGGAATGGGTCCCTTCTAAGGGATCGTTTCCCTCTTCCTCAGCTGGATGCTCTCCTTCCCCGAGACCATCGTTGTCCATGATAGCAGGAGAGCTATCATCGTTGGAGTGAGACACAGCTATAACGTCCCTGAAGGCCTCCTCCACACACCTCTCTGCCTCTCTCAGATTTTCCAGGTCCGCCACCTTGGCCTCAAGGAAATGAAGTCGTTCCCGGAGAGCCAGGAGCTCATTGCACCGAGAGCACACCCACAACTTCTGTCCAACAGGCAGATAGTCGTACATGCTGCAGGCAGTGCAAAACACTGGAAAGCCCCCACACCCCTGCTGGCTTCTTACCTGCATAGTTTTGTTTAAGGTTTATTATGTCAATGGGTTGGAGACTGCGGTTTAGTTGAGGTCAGGGAACAGACGGGCAGAGTGGAGGGCCCTGGCCTCCTCGCCCTGCTGCCGAACTCGCTCTGCTGCTTAACTCGCCTTGACGCTTCGTCAGCTGCGGCTCTCTCTAGCTCATGGAGCAGATAGTGGTAGTGAAGAATGGAGTGGAGGGAAAAAGGAGCCGGAGGTCAAGAACATGGATAAAGGAGGGGGAGGAGGCAGCAGCAGAATGGAGATAAAGAACTGTGGAAGTCAAAGATGACAATATGTGTGTGTGTGTGTGTGTGTGAATACTGTATTTGCACTTGGCATACAAAGTGGCCTCCATCACCCTCTCTGGCTACTGTGCTGCATTTGCAGTATTTTACCCGGTCACTTCGCTCAGCAGCTGAGGCCCTCCTCCGGGTACCAACACATCAGGAAGCCCGGAGGACAATTACTCGATCTAGGGCCTTTTCTGTAGTGGCCCCCAAATTGTGGAATAGCCTCCCCGAAGAAAAACGCCTGGCGCCTACTCTTCTATCTTTTCGGCGCCAGGTTAAGACCTGGCTATGCTCCCAGGCATTTTAATGTGTTTAACTTTTATACTTCTGTTGTTCCTTGTTGTGTTTATTATTATTTGGATGATTTTATTATGATATTTTGTATTTTAATCTTTTGTACACCGCCCAGAGAGCTATTCGCTATGGGCGGTTTAAAAATGAAACAAATAAATAAATTAAATTAATAAATTTTAACTGTTTTGCATCTCAGGGGGAAATGTTTGCTTGAGTGAGTGTCCCTTAGTTGGTGGCAGGGCAGGGTCTGGGAGGTGGTTTTATATATTTATTTATTTTATTTAATTTATATACCGCCCTAAGCCAAAAAGGCTCTCTGGGCGGTGTACATAAGAGATAAAACAAGCACAATATATAAATACAATAAGTATAACAAAATCAAAGATCAAAACAAACAATAACAAAGAACAAACAACATCAAAATACAACAATAATGAAAATACTGATAAAATACACTATAAAATACAATTTAAAATACACTTTAAAATGCCTGGGAGTATGAAAAGGTTTTCACCTGGCGCCGAAAGGATAGCAGCGTCGGCGCCAGGCATACCTCATCGGGGAGACTATTCCACAGTTCGGGGGCCACTACCGAAAAGGCCCTAGTTCTAGTCACAACCCTCCGGGCTTCTCGATGGGATGGCACCCGGAGGAGGGCATTAGATGTTGAGCGCAGTGTACGGGTAGGTTCATATTGGGAGAGGCGTTCCACCAGGTATTGCGGTCCCATGCCGTGTAGGGCTTTATAGGTCAAAACCAGCACTTTGAATTTAGCCCGGAAACAAATAGGAAGCCAGTGCAGACGAGCCAGAACAGGTGTTATATGAGCAGACCTTCTGGTCTGCGTCAGTAATCTGGCCGCTGCATTCTGGACTAGCTGTAGTTTCCGAACGATCTTCAAGGGCAGCCCAACGTAGAGCGCATTGCAGTAGTCCAGCCTAGAAGTTACCAGAGCGTGAACAACTGAGGCGAGGTCGTCACTGTCCAGATAGGGACGTAGCTGGGCTACCAGTCGAAGATGGTAGAAGGTATTCTGTGCCACCGAGGCCACCTGGGTCTCGAGAGACAAGGAAGGATCGAAAAGAACTCCCAAGCTACGAACCTGTTCCTTCAAGGGGAGTGTAACCCCATCAAGAACAGGATGAACATCCTCCATCTGGGCAGTGAAGGCACTCACCAACAGCGTCTCGGTCTTGTCAGGATTGAGCTTCAGTTTGTTAGCCCCCATCCAGTCCATTATCACGGCCAGGCAACGGTTTAGCACGTTAACAGCCTCACCTGAAGAGGATGAAAAGGAGAAATAGAGTTGTGTGTCATCAGCATACTGACGGTTAAGTGAGAGAGATTATTCTTGCTGGCTGAGTGGAGGGTGGGGTTGCCCTTGGTTTGACGTGCAAAGATCTGAGTAGTGGCCTCAGCCTCCCTCCCCACCACCCTTACCAGCAGAGACCACCATTGCTATCTTATGAATAAAAATAATTATTCTACTACCTCTGTATGTGATTGTTTATTTTTAATGTTGTTTTAGGCTACTTCGATGTGCAGAAGGCCAGCACCTTGTAGGCGTTTTTTTTAAGTAACTGAAATGTAATTGTAGTGATTACTTTGGAGGAAAAGTAAAGTAATCAGTTACTTTCAGAGCAATTGTAATTGTAACGGTAATTACTACTTTTTTGGGCCATGTAACTGTAACTGTAATTTATTACTTTTTAAAAGTAATCTTCCAAGCTCTGCAAGGGCTGCATGAAATTGGACTGAGAGTGTAGGTTGATATGTGAGATAAATAATAGGTTGGTGTATAACTCCACTGTGGGTCCTGTAAAATGAGAGTGCTTCTTATATTTTCTTTTAATCATTTCAGTATATGTAGATACACTAACAGTTATTCAGCATGACATAGGCATTTGTAACATTCACTCTTGAAAGGCAGCATTAATTTTGTGACCATCTTTAACCAAAGGACTAGGCTCTTTTTCTCCTTTTACTAAGTTACTTCCACAAGCTCTGTACAAGTTGTTGGTGTAAGGATTGAGACATCTTGGGTACAGGCTGAATTCTGAGAGCAGGGACACCTGAGACAGATAACCTGTCCTCAGGGCCGGCGTTTGCAAACGTGGGACCCAACTGGGAACCTGCGGGGCCCCTGCGCTCCCCTTCCACAATATGCGGCTCCTGACACGGATAGCAGGGCAGGAGCTTCAGAGCCACCCGCCATTCCCCCACTTCACCTATCTTTCTCTCTGCTGTTTTTTGCGGCTGTGCGCACTGCACGCACAGGTTTGCCATCAATCAAGATTGTGGCCAAGTTTTCCCTAAGGGGTTGAAGCCTCTGCCACCATCTTGGTTGATGGCAGGAATGCGCACATGTAGCACACATGCGAGCTATCAACCAAGATGGCGGCAGAAGCTTCAGCCCCTTAGGGAAACCTCGGCCACCATCTTGATTGATGGCAAACTTGCATGTGCAGCCACAAAAGGCAGCAGAGAGAAAGGTAAGTAGAACGGGGGAATGGCGCACGGCTTTGGATCTCCTGCCCTGTGATCCCCCGTAGCAATCCTGCTACGAATCGCAGAAGGGGAGTGCCGGGGCCTGGGGCAGGCTGCTGTCATAAGAACATAAGAAGAGCCTGCTGGATCGGGCCAGTGGCCCATCTAGTCCAGCATCCTGTTCTCACAGTGGCCAACCAGGTGCCTGGGGGAAGCCCGCAAGCAGGACCCGAGTGCAAGAACATTCTCCCCTCCTGAGGCTTCCGGCAACTGGTTTTCAGAAGCATGCTGCCTCTGACTAGGGTGGCACAGCACAGCCATCACGGCTAGTAGCCATTGATAGCCCTGTCCTCTGTCAGCTCTACACTGCGTCAGCAGTGCCGGTGGGGGCTGGAAATTCCTGGGTGGTTGGCAGGGAAGCAAAGTCCTTAGCCGGCAGTCTGGCCATAAATCTGCCAGGTCTTAGGAGGAGGGAATCTGATAAGGGCCAGGCTTGTCCAAAGCGTACTTGCCGAGTCAGGAGTCCAGAAGCGAGGTCAGTAGAGGTCCGGGATCAAGTGCCAAGGGGTCAGTCCGAAAGAGGGTGCTAGGAAACTAGGAACACACAAGCCACGCCTGACGTTGCAGTCAGCCACAAGCTGCAGCCAAGGTGTGCCTTATAAAGAGCAAGGTTGACAGCAGGTGTGAGTCCTCAGCGTTTGGGCCTTAAGGAGACAGGCCTGCCTCTCTTCTGCCTGACCTTCTGCTGTCTACGTTCTGCAGGTGAGGGGGGAGTATCCTGTTCACTGTCTGTGTCCGGCTGCAGGGACTCTGCTGTATCTGGGGTGCTCTGCAGCTGAGGGGGAGGAGCTGGATTCTCAGGAGGCTCCTCCATGTCTCCTTCTGAGTCTGCTGCTCCTGGGTCTGCTGCTGTTACTCCCGAGTCGTCCTCATCTGAGGAGTCCTCTGACGGGGCCATGACATCCTCCCTGAATTTGTCTAATCTTCTTTTAAAGCCGTCCAAGCTGGTGGCCATTACTGCATCTTGTGGGAGCAAATTCCATAGTTTAACTATGCGCTGAGTAAAGAAGTACTTCCTTTTGTCTGTCCTGAATCTTCCAACATTCAGCTTCTTTGAATGCCCACGAGTTCTAGTATTATGAGAGAGGGAGAAAAACTTTTCTCTATCCACTTTCTCAATGCCATGCATAATTTTATACACTTCTATCATGTCTCCTCTGACCCGCCTTTTCTCTAAACTAAAAAGCCCCAAATGCTGCAACCTTTCCTCGTAAGGGAGTCGCTCCATCCCCTTGATCATTCTGGTTGCCCTCTTCTGAACCTTTTCCAACTCTAGAATATCCTTTTTGAGATGAGGCGACCAGAACTGTACACAGTATTCCAAATGCGGCCACACCATAGATTTATACAACGGCATGATGATATCGCCTGTTTTATTTTCAATACCTTTCCTAATTATCGCTAGCATGGAATTTGCCTTTTTCACAGCTGCCGCACACTGGGTCGACATTTTCATCGTGCTGTCCACTACAACCCCGAGGTCTCTCTCCTGGTCGGTCACCGCCAGTTCAGACCCCATGAGCGTATATGTGAAATTCAGATTTTTTGCTCCAATATGCATAATTATACACTTGTTTATATTGAATTGCATTTGCCATTTTTCCGCCCATTCACTCAGTTTGGAGAGATCTTTTTGGAGCTCTTCACAATCCCTTTTTGTTTTAACAACCCTGAACAATTTAGTGTCGTCAGCAAACTTGGCCACTTCACTGCTCACTCCTAATTCTAGGTCATTAATGAACAAGTTGAAAAGTACAGGTCCCAATACCGATCCTTGAGGGACTCCACTTTCTACAGCCCTCCATTGGGAGAACTGTCCGTTTATTCCTACTCTCTGCTTTCTGCTTCTTAACCAATGCCTTATCCACAAGAGGACCTCTCCTCTTATTCCATGACTGCTAAGCTTCCTCAGAAGTCTTTGGTGAGGTACCTTGTCAAACACTTTTTGAAAGTCTAAGTACACTATGTCCACTGGATCACCTCTATCTTATGCTTGTTGACACTCTCAAAGAATTCTAATAGGTTACTGAGACAGGACTTTCCCTTGCAGAAGCCATGCTGGCTCTGCTTCAGCAAGGCTTGTTCTTCTATGTGCTTAGTTAATCTAGCTTTAATCATACTTTCTACCAGTTTTCCAGCGACAGAAGTTAAGCTAACTGGCCTGTAATTTCCGGGATCCCCTCTGGATCCCTTTTTGAAGATTGGCGTTACATTTGCCACTTTCCAGTCCTCAGGCACGGAGGAGGACCCGAGGGACAAGTTACATATTTTAGTTAGCAGATCAGCAATTTCACCTTTGAGTTCTTTGAGAACTCTCGGGTGGATGCCATCCGGGCCCGGTGATCTGTCAGTTTTTATATTGTCCATTAAGCCTAGAACTTCCTCTCTCGTTACCACTATTTGTCTCAGTTCCTCAGAATCCCTTCCTGCAAATGTTAGTTCAGGTTCAGGGATCTGCCCTATATCTTCCACTGTGAAGACAGATGCAAAGAATTCATTTAGCTTCTCTGCAATCTCCTTATCGTTCTTTAGTACACCTTTGACTCCCTTATCATCCAATCGCCTCCATAGATGGTCTCCTGCTTTGAATGTATTTATAGAATTTTTTGTTGTTGGTTTTTATGTTCTTAGCAATGTGCTCCTCAAATTCTTTTTTAGCATCCCTTATTGTCTTCTTGCATTTCTTTTGCCAGAGTTTGTGTTCTTTTTTATTTTCTTCATTTGGACAAGACTTCCATTTTTTGAAGGAAGACTTTTTGCCTCTAAGAGCTTCCTTGACTTTGCTCGTTAACCATGCTGGCATCTTCTTGGCCCTGGCAGTACCTTTTCTGATCTGCGGTATGCACTCCAGTTGAGCTTCTAATAGAGTGTTTTTAAACAACTTCCAAGCATTTTCGAGTGATGTGACCCTCTGGACTTTGTTTTTCAGCTTTCTTTTTACCAATCCCCTCATTTTTGTGAAGTTTCCTCTTTTGAAGTCAAATGTGACCGTGTTGGATTTTCTTGGCAATTGGCCAGTTACATGTATGTTTAATTTAATAGCACTGTGGTCACTGCTCCCAATCGGTTCAACAACACTTACATCTCGCACCAGGTCCCGGTCCCCACTGAGGATTAAGTCCAGGGTTGCCGTCCCTCTGGTCGGTTCCATGACCAACTGGTCTAGGGAATAGTCATTTAGAATATCTAGAAACTTTGCTTCTTTGTCATGACTGGAACACATATGCGGCCAGTCTATGTCCGGGTAGTTGAAGTCACCCATTACTACCACATTTCCTAGTTTGGATGCTTCCTCAATTTCATATCTCATCTCAAGGTCTCCCTGAGCATTTTGATCAGGGGGACGATAGATCGTTCCCAGTATTAAGTCCCTCCTGGGGCACGGTATCACCACCCACAACGATTCTGTGGAGGAGTCTGCCTCTTTTGGGGTTTCGAGCTTGCTGGATTCAATGCCTTCTTTCACATATAGAGCGACTCCGCCACCAATACCTCCTTCCCTGTCCTTCCGATATAGTCCAAGGGCCCTGGCATGCCTGGAGCCAGCCCTGGCCCCCACTAAGCCTTTAAGGTGCAATTCCCCCACGAGCATGGGCCCCCCATTAAGCACCAGGACCGATTGGGCCCAATTGGTCCAATCAGTATTTTGCCGGCCCTGCCTGTCCTACTGGGAGGAAGGGTGGGATATGAATCTGATAACTAACTAACTAACCTAACTCCTTAGTCACTAGTGAGTGAGCCTTTAGGTTGTCTTCCTTCCCAAAGGCCCTTGTTGTCCCATAACATGGAAGTGTCATAACATTCATGGGGAAATGTTTCTGACTTAGTGGGACATCACTCAAAACTCAATGTTCAATTACAACATTTCTTTAAGATCAGGATATGGGGACACAGGAAGAAACAGGTGAAAGAGTAGCATTAAAACTAAACAAAATGATAAATTTCTAGCACACCTAATTTATATATTCACTAATAGGCAAAAAACCTTGTGGATTAACAACGTACCTATAGCCCACAGATATTTCTATCCAACTTTAAAAAGCAGGGAAATTGGGCAGCTGTAGTGAATGCACCAGGGGAGCAGGACACCTGACCTCCTCTCTGAGATATTGGACTGCCCTACAAATCTGTCAAAATGCAAACACCATTTGGGATGGCTTTCACAGTTCAATCCACTTGCTGTGTAGCTTGGAAGAATTTGGTAACATGCGCCTCTGAGCGTATGGTGAGTGGTGGCAACACCTGCCATCTCCAAAGATGGAGAATTATATTTTTCTATGTTTGTTGATGTTCTTCTTACTTTGCTTCTTTCCTGTGTTACTAAAGTTTCTACAGACAATGTAAACTAGAAAATTTTATTTCCCTCATTATTCATCCTAGAAAACTGTGTCAAATTTATTTTTATTAATTTCAAAGCCTTTTCATTGGTCAATGTCATATGATGGTGAAGACAGCCTTTTGTGTTTCAAATTGGAGGTTATGTTCTATTTCTATTATGGATGCATTAACAGTTGAATCTGAAACTGCAGTTTGATGTAAAAACGGACTGATTACAATATGTTGCTACTTCAGCCATGACTCTAGCTGTTTGAAAAAAGAGGACGCTATGTTTAAACCACTTTATTTAAGGCAAGGTGGGCACAATCAATTAAAAACATAGAGCACATCTACCATTTTGCTAGAATATATTTCACCTCCCACTGTTTTATCTTGTGCAAATTGAGACACTCCTGAGGTCCACTGGAGACTACTCTGCAGAAGTCACTGCCATTATTCTACTATTATGTTTGCATTTTAGTGTAAATTTTGCAAAGTGTTGCTGTACTTCACATATTCACAGAAACAGAAACAAAAGAAAATGATTTCCTATTGGAAACGTCACTAAAATTGCAAAGTAAATCAGACATATTTGAAGTGACCATCTGAACTATATCAACTGTCTTAATAATGTTGCTTCCTCTCTGCTAAAACAAGATCAGCACAGCACATGTCTTTCTATTCTTTGGGCTGATGGAAGGTGTTGCCACCACTCACCATATGCTCAGAGGCACATGTTACCAAATTCTTCCAAGCTACACCGCAAGTGGATTGTATTGTGAAAGACCAACCCAAATTGTGTTTGCATTTTGACAAATTTGTAGGGCAGTACAATATCTCAGAGAGGAGGTCAGGTCTCCTACTCCCCTGGTGCATTCACTATAGCTGCCCAATTTCCCTGCTTTTTAAAGTTGGATAGAAATATCTGTGGGCTATAGGTACATTCGTAAACCACAAGGTTTTTTTGCCTATTTGTGAATTTCCCTGCTTTTTAATCTGGGAGGTAAGAAATGGGATCCTGTCCAAGTTTGCTGAGAATGGATTGATCATTTGCATGCTTATTGAGTTCAGTGGGATTTGCTCCCCTGCAATCATGCTTAGGATAATTGAAACTGACCACAGGGGATGGGGAGGGGAGGAGGAGGAGGAGGGAGGGGAGGAAAGGCAGAGGGGAGGACTGGGATGGGAGCAGGCAGGAGGGGGAGGGGAGAAGGACAGGTGTGATCATTTGCATATTTATTGAGTTCAGTTCGATTTACTCCCATGCATTCATGTTTAGGATAGGTAAAACTGACCGGGGAGGAGGGAGGGAGGGCTGGGGAGGAGGAAGAAGGGAGAGGAGAGGGGAGGAAGAAGGGAGAGGAGAGGGGAAGGAGGGGAAAAGCAGGTATGATCATTTGCATGCTTATTGAGTTCAATGGGATTTATTCCTATGCAATCATGGTTAGGATAGAAAAAACTGACCATGGGGGAGGGGGAGGGGGAAAGGGAAGGAGCGTATTGGAGGGGGACAAAGGAAGGAGGAGGGGAGGGCAGGTTTGATCATTTGCATGCTTATATAGTTCAATAGTATTTATCTCTGTGCAATCATGCTGAAGAGAGGTAAAACTGACCATGGGGAGGAGGAAGGGGAGGGGGAAGAGGGGATGGGGAGGAGGAAGGGGAGGGGGAAGAGGGGATGGGGAGGAGGAAGGGGAGGGGGAAGAGGGGATGGGGAGGGAGGGGCAAAGGAAGGGGGAGGTAAGGGGCAAGAGGGAGAGGCTAGGAGGGAGGAGAAGGGAGGGTGGGTTTGATCATTTGTATACTTTTTGAGTTCAATGGGATTTATTTTTGTGCAATCATGTTTCAAAATGGAAATGGACTGCCTTCAAGTCGACTGGACTTATGGCAACCCTATGAATAGGGTTTTCATGGTAAATGGTATTCAGAGGTAGTTTTACCATTGCCTTCCTCTGAGGCTGAGAGGCAGTGACTGGCCCAAGGTCACCCAGTGAGCTTCACGACTGTGTGAGGATTCAAACCCTGGTCTCCCAGGTTGTAGTCCAACACTGACCTGGGGAAGGGGCAGAGAGGGGAGGGGGAGGGGAGGAGATTGAGTGGGTGGGCACTGGGCAGAGGGGAAGCCCCTTACCGTTCCAAAAGGAAAACATTGTGAACAGTATCATTGCCTTTCAGCATTTCCCCCACCTTTTTATTCTGCAGCATGCACATTTAGCCTCCCACCCAAATTTAAACTAAAGCTGTCCCTGGCCACATCCAGACCAGACCTTTATTTCACTTTGGTCGGTCATGGTTTTCCCAAAACAATCCTGGGATGTGTCGTTAGTGAAGGGTACTGAGCAAGGCCGGCCCCAGGCATGCCGGGGCTCTTGGGCATCAGCTTGTCCCGGGCCCCAGCATGTGTACATGAGTGTGTGTGCGTGGAGGGCCCCCCATGCCCCCACCTACCTGTCTCTGCTCCCCTTCCCCCCACACCCCCACCTACCTGTCTCCACTTCCCCTTCCCCTGGAGCTACAGGGGCCCCTGAGGGGCCTCTCCGCTCCCTTTCCGTGATCTGCGGCAAAAGCTGCAGATCACGGGGCAGGAGCTTCTGCCTGCCCACTGTTCCCTCTCCCCACCTACCTGTCTCCTGTCTTTTAGCATTGCCATTAACCAAGATGACGGACTTGGTTTCCCTAAGGGGATGAAGCCTCCATCGCCATCTTGGTTGATTTGACGCCTGCGTGCTATGCACGCTCATCTCTGCCATCAACCAAGATGGCAGCAGGGGCTTCAGCACCTTAGGGAAACCTCAGCCACCATCTTCATTAAGGGCAATGCTAAAAGGCAGGAGACAGGTAGGTGGGACGAGAGAGAAGAGAGAGGTGACAAAATGGAGTGGAAGCTTAATTGGATTCAAGACAACATAAGAGGCATGTTTATGATGGGGTAACGGGATTGCCAAGGCCAAGAGTTAAATGGAGTGCCTGAAATACATAAAAGCATTATTTTTCTCTGTGTCAAAAGTGTGTTAAAAAGCAATTAAATAATGAAAGAAGAATTATGTCTGACTTGGTAAAAAGGGACACATGCACCAGTCTTGAACCATGTTGAGTGCATCTGCTCAGCAGCTTCTGGAACTCCTGATCTGAAAAAATGAAAAACCATTATGAAAAAAAATAACATGGGTTAAAGTTTTCACTGCCATCTTCATCCCTCCCCCTGTGTGGAATGTGCTACCCATGGCATACAGAGTTGGTTTCCCTGTGACTGCTATGTGGGCAAGAGCGAGATCAGTGTAGGCTGATAAATTGCTAATTATATGTTTCATCAAAATACGGGAACCAATTTTCCATTTGAGGGGTGATTGTTTTTGCTTGCCTGTTTTTAATTTCACATATCTTATTACAAGCATGGATTTGTCCTTATTTTGCTAAATAAATAAAATGTACTTGGAAGGGAGCCCATTTTTATGGTAAATTGACCTGTGTTCCAAGAGACAGATTTTTTCCCAGCAACAGTAGATCTATTTAGAAGTAATACAAACACTGACGCATTTTGAAATAGAATTGCTTTCCTATTCATGCAAAAATACACAGAAAGCTGCCTTATACCAGGTCAGGCTATCTGTCTATTTAGCCCATAACTGTCTACTCTGATAGGCAGCAGCTCTCCAAGACCTGAGGAAGACTTATTTTCCATCACCTGCTACCTGATCCCAAGGACTGAATCAAGGATCCTCTACATGCAAAGCACATGCAGTGCCACTTTAGTTATAAGACTCAGATTTTCAGGTGTTGAAATGAAATTCCTGAATTGTTAAACATAGTTTAAACCTGGTAATGACCAAAATGGCATTTGACCATACTGTATTTGTCTGAACATATGTGACAATGAACGTGTATAATTTTTTCTCATACAGCTGGGCTAAAATAGATATGGAAAACCATCTACTCTGATCCTGCTTATTGTGGACACAGTTCAGAGGTTGTTCACTCAATTACCCAGGACCCTTGTTGCTCCCTCCCATAAATAATTTCTCCTGGTTCTAGTAAAGGGATAGTAGCAGGGCTGGTTCCAAGGGGCGGCCAGGTGGGGCACTGGCCTAAGGGCCCCTGAGGCTACAGGAGCCCCTGGGGGGGGGCTCTGCTCCCCTTCCATGATTCACGGCAGGATCACTGCCACGGATCGCAGGGTGAGAGCTTTGGGGCTCCACCATTGCTTCCTTAAATTACCTTGTTCTGTGGTTGTGCACGCAGTGGTGCCCTTAAGAAAGATGGCAGCTGAGGTTTTCCTAAGGGGCTGAAGCCTCTGCCACCATCTTGGCTGATGGCACGCATGCGTGCTGTGCACTCGGATCCCTGCCATGAACCAAGATGGCGGCAGAGGCTTCAGCTCCTTAGGGAAACCTCAGCTGCCATATTTCTTAAGGGCACCGCTGCATGCGCAACCACAAAACAAGGTAAGTTAAGGAAGGCAATGGCAGAGCCCCGAAGCTCTTGCCGTGTGCGAGTCGCAGAAGGGGAGCGCTGGGGCCTGGGGCAGGCTTTTGCATCGTGTGCACATGCGTGCCAGGGCCCAGGGCAAGCTGGTGCCCAAGGGCCCCGGCATGTCTGGGGCCGGCCCTGGATAGTAGGTAGAAAATTGGAATTGTCTTACTCATTACCATTGACATCATGAGCACCATTCAACATGCCTAATATGCAAACACAACTATATTGTTGTGCGCCTCCCCGATCTCCGAGCAGTGAGATTTCAGGGGTCCCTGCGCTCATCCAGGATTTGGTTTCCTTTGGGAAGAAGGTCAGTGGAGACTGTGGTGTCTATGAAATATGGTTTGTTTATTTACACACATTTCAACCTGAGCTTAGGATGGAGAGGTTCAAGGCATCAGCAGTCCAATATCCAGTTTTCCCATCAGTGTTACAGGAGACACCCCAAATCCCATGGTGCAGAGAGCCAGCCTCTCTGCTTGCCTCCAGTTCCCAGCAATTCTTCCTCACGACTGAAAACACAAGCCTCTCCTAGCAGCCAGGAGGGGAGGGGAAGGCTCTCCTGAAGAGTTTCAATGACAAAAGGGTCTTCCTGGCCCATTCAACAGTTGCTGGGCAACTGATAGACTCATTATCCTACCTGACCACTCTATTAGCTTAACAAAAGAGACTCATTTGACCAGCAGAGCGAGTTCCTCATTCCAAGGCACAGGATTCCAAATCAGAGGCTGGAAAGGGGATCCACAGGGATCATCCATTCCAACCCTCCCAGACTCACAACAATATATTCATCAATAAGATACTTTTTTCATTCTTGCAACAAGTATTTATAGCTACATAAATTAATTCTAAAAGTGGATAAAAGAAAAATCAATTTTGCGCATACCATGGACTGTGAAAAAGACAAATAAGTGGGTGTTAGAACAAAATAAACTAGAACTGTCACGAGAAGCGAAAATGATGAAACTAAGGTTATCATACTTTGGACACATAATGAGAGAACAGGATTCACTTGAAAAGAAATAATGCTGGGAAAAACAGAAGGAAGTAGAAAAAGAGGAAGGCAAACAAGAGATAGATTGATTCCATAAAGGAAGCCATAGATCTGAACTTACAAGATCTGAACAGTGTGGTTCATGACAGATGTTCTTGGAGGTCACTGAGTCATAGGGTCGCCATAAGTCGTAATCGACTTGAAAGCACATAACAACAAAAATTAATTCTAAATCTTTCTGGAATACAAAGACAATGTGATAACTTTGATATCTTCTGCAGAGATGTAATTTAATTGTAGTTCCATTAAATTATCTTCCTCGAGTATCTTTTTATTACAGTCTCCTTTTATAAACCAAAAAAGAAATTCATAAATGTGTTACTAATGCCACCTACAAGGTGGCATCTCCTATCCCATTTCTTCAAAGACTCTTTCCTTGATGATGAATGACATTGCAGTTAATGGGAAATTGAGGAAACGTGGAATGTGTAGCGGGGCAAAAGCATAAGCCATTGTTGCATACAAAGAACATATAAGAATTTGCGTAGATTTGTTTTTTTAAGCGAACAAGTCACAATAAAGACCACGCTGTCACGTGTAGTTCTAGTTATGCATGAACTTCATCTTGTGGTGAAGAACAGGGTATTGTCAAAAAACCCATAGCCGAAACCATACCCTGATTACCAGAAATAGGCTCTATCTAACAGTGCCTTTAGGGTTCAGCTGTCTCATCACATTGACAAAAATAGGCATCACATGAGTTCACATGCAATGTGGATGGAAAGTCGAGTCTCTTTCTTTCTTTCTTTCTTTCTTTCTTTCTTTCTTTCTTTCTTTCTTTCTTTCTTTCTTTCTTTCTTTCTTTCTTTCTTTCTTTCTTTCTTTCTTTCTTTCTTTCTTTCTTTCTTTCTTTCTTTCTTATAGAGTACTCCTATGCATGTTTACTCATATATCCAACTGTATTTAGTGGTACTTACTTTTAAGTAAGTGTTCATAGGACTGCAACCAAAGGTTGAAATTAGGGTATCTTTCCTTTTCACACAATGTACAATGAATGTATGGATCACTACCATAGGTTGTGGTGATGACCACTAGCTCAAATAGCTTTAAAAGGGAATTAAACACATTAATGTCAATGGCTATTAAGCATGGCAGGTATATAGAACCTCCATATTCAGAGGCAGTATTCCACTAGATGGTAATTGGTGGGGAGCAACAGCCAGCAAAATCTACTGCCTTTGTGCCCTACTTGGCTTGCCAAAGGCAAATAGTTGGCCCCTGTGGGAAACTGGGAGCTGGACTAGGATGCTGAGTCTGGCCCAGTAGCGCCCTTCTTATGTTCTTATGGCATGACAACATGTTCTTATGTCATAAAAGTGTACAGTTTTGTTTGTCTCACCTCAAAAAGGATATTGTAGAGCTGGAAAAGATTCAGAAAAGGGCAACCAAAATAATTATTATCATTAATAATGTTTATATACTGCTTAATATGCAAAATCCCTAAGTGGTTTACATAAAATACCATAATGTCATAAAAAAGAATATACATACAATAGTATACAAAGAAATATGTCAGTAAAAAGAAAGAATCCATCAATAAAACATTGTTAAATAACAATAAATAATAAAAGAGCAGTGTGATTCATCTTAGGAGCCAGGGAAAGTTTGTTTAAATAGATGGGGCTTCAGGAAGTGGGTAAAACTTGCCACTGCTTCACAAACAGCACATAACAGTATTCCAGAGAACAGATGGAACCAAGATCATTGGCCATGTTGACTAGAGCTGTTGACTAGAGCTGATGGTCAAGGGGATGGAGCTACTCCCCTATGAGGAAAGGTTGCAGCATTTGGGGCTTTTTAGTTTAGAGAAAAGGTGAGTAAAAATATGCACGGCATGGAGAAAGTGGCTAGAGAAAAGTTTTTCTCCCTAGAACACTAGAACTAATGGACAATGAAGCTGAATATTGGAAGATTCAGGACTGACCAAAGAAAGTACTTCTTCACATATTGCATAGTTAAACAATGGAATTCACTCCCACAAGAGGCAGTGATGGCCACCAACTTGGATGGCTTTAAAAGAGGATTAGACAAATTCATGGAAGATAAGGCTATGAGAGGCTACTAGCCATGATGGCTATGCTCTACCTCCATAGTTGGAGGCAGTACGATTCCAAATACCAGTTGCTGGAAACTGTAGGATGGGAGAGTGCTCTTGCACTCATCCTTCATGCAGGCTTCCTATGGGCAACTGGTTGGTCACTGTGAGAACAAGATGCTGGACTATATGGGATATTGGCCTGATCCAGAAGTCTTTTATGTTCTTATGTTAAATTGTTTGTTTAATATTGCATATTGATAGTATTCACAATATTCACTTACTCCTCAGCACTTTAATCCAAACTCCAGTAAAGTCAATTGTGAGTGTCAATTGTGAGTGGAGTTCAACCACAAACTGCAAATTCAGGTTGTGAAATTATAGTTGATTGAGAGCTCTTGTGCAACAAACCTGCTTCCCCCAAAGATCAGACTTTTCCAATAAAGCAAGCAATGGCAAAATGCATTGGAAAGCGAGAGATAACACTTGCTTTGACACAGGTTCATTTAATCTTCCCATAAACAAATAAGAATGAATGCTGATTAAATAGCCAGCATCATCTAATCTCCCTGCAAACAAATAAGGATGAATGTTCAGTAAACAGGTTGTCTGAAACTACCATCAGTGCACCTGCATCCTCCCCAGACCCTTGCTTTTTAAATTGTTCACTCATTGCCTTTGAATCCCACCTGCAAATGCAGATTCAATCACCCTGTCTCCAAATGTATTCAGTTAACTTCAGCTGCCCTGAGATTACCCCTGTGAACACTGCACAATTATAGACTCTCACAATTCCCTCTCTAGAGGGAGGCAACAACTAGCAGCGAGGCTGTAATTAATGTGCACAGACTCAGACTGGCTATCCAAGTATATACTCTATAAAAGAATCTCTGTCAGAAAAAGGAATGGAGACAGGGTGACTCCAAAGTCTTTACTTTATAGAGACAGTTCTTTCTTTCACTCTTGTATTGAGTTCTGCAGCCGTCCTTCCCCTGCAGACAGTTCAGTCAATGAACTGCAAGATGCCATGGAATTAAAGTAAACACTGATGAAAACAAACCCAACCCACACTATTTTAGTTCACTGAAACCAATGGGGCCCCATTGCACTTGTTTGCATGGCAAGTGAAAATTTTGACAGTCAGTGACCCCAAGAATAATTTCTCTATGTATACCTCTGTGTCCTTGTATTCCACTACAAATGTTGTAGCTTCATCTTGGTGGTCAGCTGCTTTTAACTGCTCATGAATACAATGGAATAATGCCTAATGCTTGGATTATTGGGGAGAGGAGATAGTTAATGAGATTCACAAGCTCCATCTCTGACTTCCCCTAATTTTAGCTCTGTTATGCCCCTCCCCCCATCTTCCAAAAACAAGCAGCTAAGGATGCCTGACACCCTCTGGACTCATTTGAATACTGATAATGTCTGACTCTATTAATGGATTACTGCATAAATTGAAATTGAATTCATACTAAAACTAGTATAGTTCCTCAAGGATACTCTATGTATGCTGAATGTAGTGATCCAGTGATAAGGTACGTTATTTTGAATGTACTCGGAGACCACAGACCAAGCAATGGAGAACCTCTTTGCCACCTCCGCTCATGAAACCTGGAGATAATTCTGTGTTAGCAGGACTTGCTTCACACTTTGGGAGTCATAGTTAGCTCACCTATCTGTAAATCACTAATCTAGATCAGATTTATTGGACCAACCAATGAGAAAGGTATGTTATAGTCATTTCTGTTGCATTGATAGCATCTTAAGAGAGTCAGTGGTTAGAGTGTTGGACTACGACCTGGGAGGCCAGGGTTCGAATCCCCACACAGCCATGAAGCTCACTGGGTGACCTTGGGCCAGTCACTGCCTCTCAGCCTCAGAGGGAGGCAATGGTAAAACCACCACTGAATACCGCTTTCCATGAAAGCCCTATTCATAGGGTCACCATAAGACGGGATCGACTTGAATGCAGTCCATTTCCATTTTCAAGGACTTTATAGATCTTGTTTTCACCATCCTTCCAATAAGAAATCAAACAAAATATTGATTTGTCCAAGATTATCTGCTGAATTAATATTTCAGAAGGGATTTTGCTGCAAGTTAAAGTCCAATGCTCTTTCCACTGAATTGTACAGTTGCTTGATTCAGACAAATCCCCATGGCCATGCATGGGCCTGGAGTTTGTGGTGGGGCTGCTGCAATTGCATGGAATTTGGGGAAACTTTCACATAGGGACTGTTTACACAGCTTAACAAAAACAACAGATATGTTTCAAAAATAAACTGAGAGGATTTTTACTTTTTTAACTAAAATATTGTGTTCTAAATTGTTTTTTAAAAGATGTATTTTTAAATTGTATTTGTTTTTAGTTACTGTAAACCGCCCAGAGAGCTTCGGCTATGGGGCGGTATACAAGTATAATAAATAAATATATAAATAAATAAATATTTTTCACACAGTACAGCAGCTTTTTTGTCATTGTTGTATAGGGTGCTTAATGCTAAATGATGGCCTATGAGAAACCATGATGTTTTGGTTGCCTTATATCATATGAGGGAGGGGGGTACCTTCTTGCCAAGTTAGCATTCCATCCATGCAGGAACCTCTATGGCTGCATCATCTTAAAACCGCTTTGCCTGGGTGTTACGATGATTATTCTTTGGAAGCAGTGCACTTCCTCTGTCCAGTGCTGAAGCAAACATCTAGTCAAGGGGTTTTTTTTTAGAAGGGAGGAGCAGTCAGTGCTGGGGGAGGGAAAGCAATATCACAACCCATCTCCTGCCAGCTATTATTTGTAGACAGGATATTGTGTTATTGCCATTGAAAATGGACTTGTGGAAGCATGATGCAAAACCTTCTAAAATGTGGTTGGCCACATTTTGGCTCATTGTGTTGAAAGACCAACAGGTTGGTATGGCAGATATCACTGAAGTAAGTTAAACAGAGCAGGGGGTGTCTTCACTTGAGGAACCATAGTTCACTTTGGGTTGTTGTCTTTCGCATGGAGAATGAGAATGAAAACTCTCTCCTCATTTGTTTTAATGAATCACATTATTTATTGGGGGTAGAGGCTGTATCTTAAATTCACAAGGTTCTCATATGCTCAAATGTACCTGTCAAGAATGCCTGATTTCTAAAATGGCTCAGAAGCAAAGAATTGTGGGGATTTCATCTTGTATAAAATGGAGCCTTTGTGAAGGAAATGACTTGCAGTTTTCACAGCTGAAGCTAATTAATTAGGCCCAAGCAAGAACACCTACTTAACAGTGGAGCCTGGTACATCAAGGCCATAGGCCTGGAAAGGTTTGGGGAGTACCTGACCATTAAGCTGAAAACTCCAGAAGTATTTCATCATCTGAAAGCCCCCTGATTGGCTAATTAATTCCTGGCTGTTGCTTGGCATTTTCCCATAAGTATAGGATTCAAAGTTTAGCCTTTGTTCTCCTGGGTTCCATCATGCCTGTTGGTGTTACCTGTGCGGTGTTCTGTTTTCTATCTGCTATCCAGGGTATACATTTCTGGGGAGATGTGGAACCATGAAGTTATTCTACTGTTTACCTCTTTGTAAGTATAGAATAGGCTAGATAGTTTTGTTTTGTCTGTGACTGTAACTCTCTGTGTATTTTACCTGGCCCTCTGGGGGTGGGTTTTAAGGAATAATTTGCTGCTATTTTTTGTGCACTTACATTTTATTTAATAAAGCTTACTAGTGTGTATTCATTGCAGGAGTAGTGTGGCTCTGATTCCAGTACCTTGGCTACTTAACCATGGACTACTGTATATTGGGTATTTTGCCTAAGGCTCCAAGACAAGGAGTGCTGTTTTGGCTTTTGTCTGTTGGAATCCTTGGCAGGTCTATTTCTGCCACGTTGGGTCTCCCCTTGGGTGACTAGTTTAAGGGGTGGTGGCAGTCTACCTACCTTACAGGCTTGTTGTTGGTTTACTCAACCCCAGTGAGGGAGGCATGGGTTTGTACCTTGCCAGGATCAATTGCCCTGGGTTTGGGAATTGAGTCCTGGGACTGAACCAAGCAGTGGTTCGTGACAGTACCAGCAGATAATTGACAGGGTGCTAGCTAATGAATGCTGGGAGATGCAAGTCTTCTTTTGCAAGATTTTACAGACAAGAGCTGTATAGTATGTAACAGTAAAAGTTAACTGACTTGTAAATTGTAACTAGTAATGGTGAATGAAATGTGAGCACAGAGAGTCAGATAATCTGCCTCCCTCATGTGTTTTTTGCATAGTTTTTGTAGTAAAAGCTGTAAAGGACCAAACTTCAAGAAGAGATCCAACATATTTGGACTTTGGGACCACTGTACATTTGGTAAACAAGATACTGAAGCTTGTCAAAAGTGGCCCTGCAGAAAACTGCAGACTGAATTCTTTCATCCAGTCAACTGGATAACACTATATGGTTCCTGTTAATGCTAAACCTAGCCCTGACCAACACAACACTAAACTGTCATGCGCTCAAATATAAACATTCAACCCTCAGACACTCGGCCACTTACACCAACATTTCACTCACTTATTCCCCCTCCCAACACCGCTTACTTTATATTCTATAACACTGGCTCCCAACCTTTATGAGTATGGGACCCCCTTTGTAAGCTCAAACCATTTCGTGACATCCCACACACACACACACACACACACACACACACACACACACACACACTAACTGTAATTATAGTCTCTGTTGATTGAAAAAATGGTGTATGACAAAATCACATCTCCAAATATCCCTTCCCATAAAAAGCTCCCTGCAGACAGGGAGGTGTTGCTTTCTGTTCTTAATGCAATGGTCCAATCAAATTGGTATCCCCCCTCCCCCCCCAGTCTAAAGATGTACAGTCCTGTCTGCTAACACCAAGTGGGTTACAGTGTTGGACCAGGTTCAAATCCCCACCTAGCCATGAAGTCCATTGGGTGACCTTGGACCAAACACAGTCTCTCAGCCTGACCTATCTCACAAGGTTTGTATAAGGATAAAATGGAAAGGGGGAGGATCATGTGCACCACCTTGAGCAACTTGGAGGAAAGGTGGGATATAAATGCAATAATAGTTAAATACATTTCAGCTGCAGTGTGTGGACCCCAGCCTCAGCCAACCTGCTGAGCTTTTTAATAATAATAATAATGCATCAATGTGGTAACGGTAGGGATGTTAGATTGTGAAGACAAAAGGGTGAATAGGTTGGGGGGGTAGTGATTTTAGGCCTTAGGATGATTGTCAGAACTGAAGACTTGGTTAGCATGCACTTGAGGAATGAGAGTGGAGCAGAAGACAGATCAGCACATGCACACATACAAACACACCTGCCCCTCCTGCAAGCATCTATAGGCATGCATGCATGCATTTGGGCACGTGGGAGGGGAGGAAACCCTCAACTGCCACAGCATGTTGGAGAGAGTGATGGGGGTACAGAGTGTAAGTGGAATAAAGGGAGATGCTGGCACATACAGTTACCCTGAAAGGTGGGGGGTGAGCAAATCCTGAGCTTCCTCTTTCCTGCTCCTTGGCTCTATCTAGGCCAAAGGTGAGATCTAGGCAGCCTCACAAATAAGAATAATTTTTAAAAGGAGGTGGCAGCAAAGCAGGAGCCAAGAAACACAGGGAGGCAGCCAACCAGGAAGGAAGGAAGGGGGAAAGCAGTCTTTCCTTGCAGCCTTGCTTCTTTATGCTTCATGAAAATCCCTCTCCTCTTGTTCTGAGTAAGGGTGTCATCAGTAGTGGCAGTGCAAGGAGTCGGGAGTCAGGATAGTAATCCCCTCTTCTTCCTGGTACCTCCACCCTCAGCCTCCTTTGGCATCTGCCACATGTTTTATAGGCAGATGCCTACCCTCAGCACACCTGAAAGATACTCTGGCACTTTGGCAAAAGTCCTCCCCTCTCATTTGGAGCAAGGGGAAGTGTCATCTGCAGCAGCAGTGGAGAGCAGACAGCGTCCAGGGAGTGAAGACTCATTTTTAAAAATTAATAAATAACTCATTTCTTTAGTGTTTGTGACCCCCTCTGGATTACTTTGCGCACACACCCGGGGTCACGGCCCCCAGGCTGGGAATCACTGTTCTATAATATAACCCTTGAGGTTGCCCTTGAGGTTGGTCCAGAAGCTGCAGGTAGTGCAAAATGCAGCAGCGAGATTGCTCACTGGGGCAGGGTATCGCCAACATGTCACCCCGCTGCTGAAAGAACTGCACTGGCTGTCCATTTGCTACCGGGCCAAGTTCAAGGTTCTAGTTTTGGTGTACAAAGCCCTATACAGCTTGGGACCAGGATACTTGAAAGACCGTCTTACCCCTTATATACCCAGCTGATCACTGCGCTCTGCAGGTGAAGGCCTCCTGCAGATACCATCTTATCAGGAGGTCCGTTCTGCACAACATAGGAGACAGAGCTTTAGTGTGGTGGCACCTACCCTGTGGAATTCCCTACCCTTACATATTAGGCAGGTGCCATCTCTGCTATCTTTTCGGCACCTTTTGAAGACTTTCCTCTTCCAACAAGCCTTTTAAGTTGAGACCTATCCCAGTCTGCATCTGTGTTAGAATTGCTTTTATTATGTCTTTTAATATCTTTAACCTTTTTCTTTAAAGATGTTTTTTAAAGTTTTTTTAATGTTTTAACGTTGTTTTGTTTTAATGTGTTTAAAGGGTTTTTTTAATGATGTTTTAAAGTGTTTTTAGTGTTTCGTTGCCACCCTGGGCTCCTGCTGGAAGGAAGGGCGGGGTATAAATAAAATAAGAAATAAATAAACAAATAAAACCCACTTACCATAAATTCTATAATACAACCACCTCAAACATTTACATAAAGGCATGGAACATCACAAAGGTCTCTGAGGCAGATCTTAAATTTCAGGCAGGTTCATAGGAGATGATGATACTTTAATAACCCTGGTACCAAACCATTCAGGACTTTTTGTGTTGTGACTTGTGCACCATTCCTCTTATGCTTTGGGCAAATTGGAGGCCACTTTGGGGGATCTCTTGTGTGATTTCTCATCTTTGTAATAGCTGATTGCTACTCATGCGTTTCAGAGAAGTAGTACAATTGAAAATGATCCAGTCAAAATATTTTAAGGACAGTTGACTTCAGTGGAAGAGTTAAGCATGTGATTGAAATAACTGTGAAAAGTGCTTATTTTTGGCTGGATCATTTGTATTATCTTGATTTTTCTCACAGAATTCTTCGTACAGAATTCTTTGTATAGAATTCTTAACTAGTTTTATAAAACAGATGAAAGGAAACATTAACTCATTTTACCAAGAAAAATATGAAGGAATTCTAAAAATCTTATATGGTGATGTCAGGAGAGCAATTATTTTGTTAACTTCAAATGCTGTGGAGTGAAAGAATTGCATTTATTTATTTATTTGTTACATTTATACCTTTCTTTCATCATGGAAACCAAGGTGGCATACATGTGGTTCCCAGGCGGTCTCCCATCCAGGCACTGACCAGACCCAGACCTGCTTAGCTTCAGCAAGGTGGTGGCCTTATGTGCCTTTAGACCATAGCCTGGGAGAAACTATTGTTTCTCTAATAAACAGGCAATATATTGAGGCAGATTTATTTTCCTAGAAAGGAATAACAGTTGTCTCTACCTTAGTTCTTCACTTTCTGTGACCACTTAATTGATTATTTGATCAGAAAAATAATGGAAGACAACATCTGTCCACCTGGAACTGAGTCTTCACTGAATTATGGTAGCATTTGTTTGTAAAACATACAAATCCTGAGTTATTATTTTTTCCCTTTAGAATTGTAGTCAGGGCTTTGAGAGGTTTGTGGATTAGAGGTAATTATAGAACAAATTGTTATTTCACCTCTAACATGGTTATCTCACTCTGCTACACATTCCAATTGCCCCTTGCTTGAAGTACAGTTATCAAAACCATAACAACCAGTTTAACAAGAATTGTTTACCAAGAATCAGCCTGTGCTGGGTTCAGGGGGAGGCCATTGTATGTCTAACAGCTGCATGAGTTACTGACCTTAAAATACCTGTTAAGAAAACAAGCAACATATTTTCACCCTCTGAGACCTGCTGCGTATTTGTTAGAATAGTTCATATCCACCAGTTATTATGATGTTAGCAACTCGGTTTAGACATGAATCATAGATCATCTCCTGCCTCAGGTAAACAGAAAATATGAGGAAAGTTTCACCTGCAGTGGATGAGTTGCTTTGCAGCTTACAAATTATTATATTCTCTATGCTATACCGAAGGCTATACGGGTGATGGCACACACTGTAGATGCCTACACATAGAAAAGAAGAAAGGGAAGAGCTCCAAGAAAGCAAGAGGTTGTGTCTGCATAAACAATCACGGCATCTAGGAATCCTTAATGGCTCTTGTTGCGCCCCTTAAGGTAGAGGTGGCTACCAGGGATGGCTAAGGCACACGAGGCTACCACCCTTATTGAAGCTAATCAGATCTGGTCAGTGCTTGTATAGGTGATCACCTGGGAACCACATGTAGTGCAAGGGCCACAAATGTGTGAATGTGCATACAGAGAATTTCTCTTCTGGGATGTGTTCTTGGATAGTATAGGGTTTTTTCTGGCTTGGTCACATCCTCCTGACCCTATCAGTTTTTTCCAAAGTGGCCACAAATCTACAAAATGGCTGCTGTGCTTCCTTGTTTCATAAATCATCATTTTTTCCAGATACAACTATTATTATAAACTTTGTTCCTAAGAACATTTTCAACAATTTCATTTGTAATGCTGACTGCCCTAAAGTCAATGGTTTTTAAAGAAAATGAATATATTCAAAAAGTACTTGGAAATTACACCTTTGTGTCTGACTGCCTTGAAATGAAATTTTGTACATAAAAAAGTTTTATTAATGTGATCACCCCCCTTGTTCTAGATAATGCCATTTTATGAAGTTTGAGGTTATCCATAATGGAGGGGGTTAAGGTGCTGCATTCACCAGCTAAAAGAAAAAGGACAGATGCTGAACAAGTATCCCTTTGTATCTTGTGCAAACATGAGATTAATGGTAAACGATTGTAAGGGACCGATAGTAGCTGTGAAAACTTATGTTCTGCTTCACAAAAGTGTAGAGATGATCTCCTTAAATATGTTAGTATTAGTGATCCTGCTTACCACATGGACTTCATGTGAGGAGAGTTTGTGGTTCAGCAGACAGAGATGGAACAATGGATCAGGCACTCAAGCGACTGTACAACAATGCAGCCAAAGGTCCTGGTGGAATCACAGGAATCGCTCATCAAAAGGAGGCTGTTGCCCAAAGAAAATGTATTTAGCATGAAAACACATACAGCAGTTCTATCTCACAATCTGGGGTTTCCAGGAGAGTGATGAGTAACATCATGAGATTTCTTCAAGTTGATCACCGCAGATGAAGAGAAAGTGACGGCAGAATCCATTTGATGAGAATAATGAAGGACTTCAGAATTTCATAACACGAAGGCATTTCACTGAATCAGAAGAAGCTTTCAAGCTTGCATGTGTTGACATTGGAGAAAAACAGTGTCTGACTTTCTAAGAAGTCTCCATTAAAAAGACTAAGAAATTATTTTGCCCAACACAGTGCATTAAAACATGTCAGCAGATCAGACCAAAAAAAAGTAGATATCCAAAAGGAAACTGCTGATGCTGTTAGAGTAACTGAAGTGGCAAGAGAGAGAGGCTATTCAGTAAATACGTTGCTATGCTGGGAACTCACCTCAACATCATTCCTTCTGGCAAAAGATAATTTCCTTCAGAAAACAAGCAAATCTGACATAATGCATGAGAGTGAGAAGAAATAGCCTGCCGAAACATGTCCACTACTTTTACCTCAGCCATCTCTCCTAACTGCAACCCCGTTTGACTTCATGCCAGGATGGTTGCAGTATCTGCTGAAAAGTCATTTAGCACTTCTAGAGATTTTGCAAAGCAGATACTGTATTGCACAAGTGTCTGCCTGTCAGGAGCCTTCTTGTGAATGGACATTGAATGATATGTATACAGAGATGGTAGCATTAAATCTGCAGAGTGCCATAGAAGAATAACTGGTATTGAAACTCTTCTGCCAAAGGACATGGATGCATTTTGGGCTTCCAAACATAACAAATATAAGCTACAAAAGTCCTTCATGGATTACATTCTGAAGGAGCAGAATCAACTGAAAGACACTACCCTTTATGTGGGAGGACTTGGATTTGACAAAGAATGGCAAAGCAAGTGAGGCTCTTGATGTGATATTTGAACTTGAAGAAGCTGATCAGAGACTTTTTCTTCATATTAATCATGCTACCATGAATCCAGGCATTCAGTGTATTGTTTTGGCATTATCTGACACAGCTGCATTCATTTGTCCACTCTACTATTATGTTACCACTTTTAAGAATCAAGGGGTGACTGAGCTGTCTGTTTTGTATGGGGAAAGAACCATGACAAGATTTGTTCCAATTCACATGCTAGTTCAAAGTTTACAAAGCTACATCAAAGCTTACAAAGCTTTAATCAGTGATTAAAATTTTGCCTACAGTGTATGCCTTAAGTGAGTATGATATGAGAAGCAAATTTGGTACAAAGCACACCACTCTTAAAAATGCTAAAGAGTCAACACAATGTCTGATAATGTTTGGGAAGGAAGTTTAACCTGTGGTACAGGCTAAAGAATCATTTCTTGCAGGAATTGTGTCACCAAATTTTTCTGCAATGAATGACTGTCAAATTCAACAGGAACATCAAATGAAGGGCCTTGACTTTTCAAAGCTGCCACCAACATCCTCCTCCATGTACACATCTTCAAATATCTGCAGAGTTATCAGTGGTACAACATACCTAAAGATGTGACAGCCCTTAACCCATCTCAGTACGGCTTCAGAGGAAGATGGTGAATGGTTGCCTTATATCACTGAAGAAAGTCTTCTTGATGATTTTCCTACTTCTTGCACATGCAAGAAATGTACAAGAACCACTGTTTGCAAATGCCATGCTAACATCATTTATTGCTCCAGATATTGTGTTTGTGGGTATAGCGATGTTTGCCAAAATCCATTTAACTAGCGTTTAAGCCTAACGTGTGTTAGGGTAATAATTGTATTAAGTAACAATAGCCCGCTGTAATGAGTTCGCAAGGCACTTCCAAGATAAGATCATGAACATCCGCCGGGACCTTGACTCCAATATTGTAGCAGTCGAACCTAATGAGGTGTCCAGAACACAGTCCTGTCCGGTTTTATTGGATGAGTTTCAGTTGGTACAGCTCGAGGATGTGGATAAGGTGCTTGGACAGGTGCGGGCGACCACTTCTGCTCTGGATCCTTGCCCCTCATGGCTAATAAAAGCTAGCAGGAATGGAACAGCTGGTTGGGCCAAGGAGGTGATTAATGCCTCTTTACAAGAGGGAGTGGTCCCACTCTGCCTGAAACAGGCGGTGGTGAGACCGCTTCTAGAAAAGCCCTCCTTGGACCCCAATAATTTCAACAACTATAGGCCGGTAGCAAATGTTCCATTTCTGGGCAAGATTCTAGAGCACGTGGTCGCTCACCAACTCCAGGCTCTCTTGGATGAAACTGATTATCTGGATCCATTTCAATCGGGCTTTCGGCCGGGGTTTGGTACAGAAACGGTCTTGGTCGCCCTGTATGATGACCTCTGTCGGGAGAAAGACAGAGGGAGTGTAACTCTGTTGGTTCTCCTTGATCTCTCGGCGGCTTTTGATACCATCGACTATGGTATCCTTCTGGAGCGACTCACGGATTTAGGAATTGGAGGCACTGCTTGGCAGTGGCTGCGTTCCTATCTTGGGAGTTGTCTCCAGAAGGTGATGCTTGGGGAGCACTACTCGAGTCCCTGGGTACTCCAATATGGGGTCCCACAGGGTTCAGTTCTGTCCCCCATGCTCTTTAATATCTATATGAAGCCGCTGGGTGAGGTCATCAGGAGTTTTGGAGTGCGTTTTCAGCAATATGCTGATGATACGCAACTCTACTTCTCCTTTTCATGTTCCTCAGGTGAGGCTGTCAATGTACTGAACCGCTGCCTGGCCGCGATAATGGACTGGATGAGAGCTAATAAACTGAAACTCAATCCTGACAAGACTGAGATGCTGTTGGTGGGGGGGCACTCTGCCCAGTTGGTTGATGTCAGACCTGCCCTGGATGGGGTTACACTCCCCCTAAAGGGGCAGGTCTGTAATTTGGGGGTCTTATTAGATCCGCTCCTGTCACTTGAGGCTCAGGTAGCCTCGGTGGCACGGAATGCATTCTACCAGCTTCAGCTGGTAGCCCAACTACGACCCTATCTGGACAGGGAAAACCTTGCCTCAGTTATTCACGCTCTGGTAACCTCTAGATTGGATTACTGTAATGCACTCTACGTAGGGTTACCTTTGAAGACGATTCGGAAACTTCAGCTAGTGCAGAATGCTGCAGCCAGAGTTCTTACTGGGACGAAGAAATTCGACCATATAACACCTATTCTGGCCCAACTGCACTGGCTACCAATATGTTTCCGGGCCAGATTCAAAGTGTTGGTTCTTACTATAAAGCCCTTAACGGCATCGGACCGCAATATCTGATGGAACGCCTCTCTCGCTATGTACCTACCCATTCACTGCGCTCGACGTCTAAGGCCCTTCTCCGGGTCCCAACTCATAGGGAGGACCGGAGAACAGCAACTAGATCTAGGGCCTTTTCGGTGGTGGCCCCCGAATTATGGAATGCCCTCCCAGATGAGATACGCCTGGCGCCTTCTTTGTTATCTTTTCGGCGCCAGGTAAAAACCTACCTCTTTGCCCAGGCATTTTAAGCTGAAATTTAATTTTAATTTTAAACTTAATTGTAATTGTAATTTTTATTTTAATTTTGTATTCTAATTCTGTTCTTAAATATGTTTTATAATCCACACTTGTTTGTATTTTAATTGTGGTTTTATCTTGTGTACACCGCCCTGAGAGCTTGTTGCTATAGGGCGGTTTAGAAATGTAATTAATAAATAATAACAAATAAAGAGGTATATACTTCAGCAACATTTTACTTGTTTTGGTATCTATTACTTATTCTTAGGGAGAGCTGATTTGTCACTGTGGAAACAGGAAGCTGGATGAGATGAAACATTGGTCTGATCCAGTAGGGTTCTTCTTATGCATGCGTATTCTTATTTTATTTTCCTGCTAAAGCCAATAACAGTGATGGAGGTAGGGGTGAGTTTCAGATACATAAGATGGTGTTGGGAACTGTAACAGAATACTGCAGAAGAATTTATACTACTCTAGTCTGATTTGTATTTATTTGTTGATGACAGGTCATGGAATAAAAACACCATCTCCACATCTGATTGCTCATGCATTTATCCCATTTCTATTCTATACATATGCTGCAGCTTCCTTGAATTTCATTCCTTTGTTATGGACTGAAGTAAAGTAGTAATATATTCCTATACCACAACATTGTGGCTCTAATAGAGGAGGTGTCAAGGCTGCCAAAACCACTTCAGAGGCCAAAGAGACATTGCCAATAGAGTAGTGTTTGGCAACAACAGTTCAGCCTTGAGTGCTCCACTGCTTCTCTTTACCTAATGTATTTTCCACCCAAAACCCAAATCATATTGTTCTCTTTTCAAAGCCAAGACATTTTTCCATAAGTTCAAAGTCACATTCACCCTTTCTGATGCACTGTGATTATTCACATATTGAGCAACTTTTTAAAATGAAGGTCAGCAGAAATATTTCTGTGTTGCAACCAAATTAAAATTGAAAAATCGAGATTATTATACACAATAGTTTCAGCACCCACATCCTTTGCTCCTTACTAGTCTCATTTGAGACTGAGCCAAACGTTTTGCTGTAAATATTTCTGAACTTTGTGTTAAGAACTGGTGGTTCTTCTACCAAATCAAGTGCTGACTGAGGCTGACAGAATTTACAATCCAATACTAACAAAATCTTATTAAATTCACCAGAACTCACTTCCAAATAAATATGCTTACTATTTCAGTAGTACAACACAATCCTTTACATGTCTACTCAGATGTAAGTCCCTTTGAATTCAATGTGACTGACTCCTAGGTAAGTGTGTATAGGATTGCAGACTTAGGCTGCAATTCTAGCCCTACTTACCTGAGAAAAAGTCTACTGAATTCAATAGGATTTACTTCTGAGTAGGTGTGGTTTCAATTGTGCTGTTAATGTATGAAAGGAGGAGTTGTCTTGCTGTAGGAGAATAACAGTACCATTGTTCAACCCATCTCAGCCTCTGATAATTTTAGTTGCCCTTTTCATCATAGGGTTGGAACTGTTGTTGCTGTTTAGATGTTATGCCCATACTTCACCATAAAGTCCCAGGGCAGGTTACAGCAATGTAAACATACAATATTAAAATCAGTTAAAACAGTTAACTATCAAAAGACCAGTCAGAGTCCTAAAAACCTGTATCTCAGGTGTCAAAGGCCAAGGTCAAGATGTGCATCTTCTGCCTATGATGAAAGCTACACAATGAAGGTGCTAGACCCAACTCTGTGGGGAGGGAATTCCTCACCTTGGGAGCTGGCAAAGAGAATGCCCTCTCCTGGGCCAATCCCCCCCTCCCGAATGTTCATATTATGTGCATAGGATTTTTCTTTTATGATAAAATTTATAATCCATTTTTCTCCTCCAGTGGAGACACTCCAAAACATAAACAAAACATAAAAAGCAAAATATCAAGTAGATTACTGAAAAGTGGTAAATACATAAAAATAACAACACGTAAAACAGCATTTAAAACCACAATACAAGATCTAAGACTAGCACATGAAAACTGAGAATCAAAGGCTTGCTGAAAAAGAAGTCTTCAAATATTAGCAAAATGCAAGCAAAGAGGGAAATGATCTATTCCAGGGTCCTCCAAGCCTGTCTGTTTGGCCCTTGAGACACTCTCCCTAGCCATGCCATTTCCCAAGGCAGTACCACCCACCAGCCTGGCTGTGCGCCCTCCTTCAGTGCTTTTGCCTGGCTTGAATGTGTCCTTGAACTGTGACAATGCATCTTGCTTGCCTGAATGGAAAGATTTGGGTTATTGGGGATTCATAGATATCTCTGGTTTTTTCATAGTTGGAATGTATCCAAACTGTACAAAGATAAGAATCTTATCCATTGCTCCGCCCACTTTTGCATTTGTCCCTGCCCACCACTGGCATGTGTCTATGAGAAGGTTGCGTTTGAGGGAATATGGCCCTTGGTCTGAAAAAGGTTCCCTACTGCGATCTAATAAGAACATAAGAAGAGCATGCTGGATCAAGCCAAGCCCATCTAGCCCAGCACTCTGTTCTTACAGTGGCCAACCAGTTGCTCATGGGAAGCCTGCAAGCAGGACCTAGTGCAAGAGCACTCTCCCCCCCCCCCCTGCAATTTCCAGCAACTGATATTTGGAAGCATACTACTTCCGATCATGGTGGGCAGGGAGGTCCACATACAGCAGGTCCTGCTCCATGATGCCACAAACACAAATACCATTCCATTGTAGCAGGATCTGTATGAGGATTGCCACATGCCACATGATTCTAGACATGATGTCTCTTTCTATTTATTTCAGACTACAGTGTGTGTCCCAGAGGCCAAATGACTGTGCAGATCTCCTCCATAGGCATTGGATCCCAAGCCTTCCCATTACTTTCACATGGCCCCAGAAAGGGGGGAGCATGCTAGTCTTGGAGTTAGGGTACTTAGGCCACTAGTGCAAGGGCTTTTGTGCAAGTACAAAGGTGAGATTTAATGTTGCACAAAAGTGAAATCCCAAGCAACATTTGGACAGGGATAACCTGGCTTCAGTTGTCCATGCTCTGGTAACCTCCAAGTTAGATTACTGCAATGCGCTCTACATGGGGCTGCCTTTGAAGATGGTTCAGAAACTGCAGCTTGTGCAAAATGCAGCAGCCAGATTGGTAACAGGGACCTGATGGTTCGAACATATAAAACCAATTCTGGCCCGCTTGCATTGGCTGCCTGTATGTTTCCGAGCTCGATTCAAGGTGCTGGTTTTAACCTATAAAGCCTTACATGGCTTGGAACCACAATACCTGATGGAACACCTCTCCCAACACGAACCCACCCATACATTACATCAAAGGCCCTCCTCCGGTTGCCTACTCTGAGAGAAGCTGGGAGTCTGGCAACAAGGGAGAGGGCCTTCTCAGTGGTGGCCCCCAAATTATGGAATGATTTCCCTGACGAGGTGCACCTGGTGCCAACACTGTCATCTTTTCGGCGCCAGGTTAAGACTTTCCTCTTCTCCCAGGCATTTTAGCATGTGTTTTAAATTGTTTTTTAAAAAATGTGTTTTTAAATTTGTATATTTGTTTTTAATGGTTTAATTGTTGTAAACCGTCCAGAGAGCTTCGGCTATGGAGCGGTATACAAATGTAATAAATAAATAAACATTTGTGCTAGCGAAAACTTGTTGTGCATCAGATTGTGCAATCCATTGTAACATAAAGTTACTAGCAACCTGTTTATGCATTCTCTTGTGCAACAACATTCTGTTGGCAGAATACATTTCCCCAGAACAAGTAAACCTCTAAGTGACTTTAATTTAGCTCTATATTGGATACAACCCTTATTTTCCCTGCCACTGGGATGAATGGGAGAGGAAATTGTTGAAACAAAAAACAAACAAAACTGATGGAATAGAAAACCAAAAAAAAGTCCCTTTCCCATACATTCTATTCTACCAGCATGAGCTTAGTAGTTGCTCTGTCTGAGATTCTGCCTCCCCATTATCGTTTGGATTTCTGACTGTGTACAAATGTCTCAACCTCATTGTTTCTTATTCCTAGTATTCTGCATGATCATACAGTAAAAAAGCCTGGTCCCACCTTCCAGCATTCTGTGATGGTTAATTTATCAGAGATGCAGTAAAATCCAGCTGCATAATTCCTTTGACTGCATGTACAGATCAATGAAGCAGACACAAGCAGGATATTTATGGACCTCCTTGTCAACTACAGCAGGTTTCCACTATGCCAGTGGTTCTCAACCTTTTTCCCCCACAGACCATTTGAAAATTGCTTGTGGTCTTAGTACACCACTTAATGATTTTTCTGCCTGTTGTAGCAATTGTAATGAGCTGTGCTAGATGCAGTATGATTTTAATTGTATTTTTATTGCTTTGTTTATCATTTTTAGAATGATAGAGATAGAAGGGGTCACCCAACAGGTGACAGTTCAGCTGCCTCTTTTATTATTATTATTATTATTATTATTAATTAAATTTCTATACCGCCCCATAGCCGAAGCTCTCTGGGCGGTTCACAACAGAATAAATACATCAGTATACAATTAAAACACATATAGAATTAAAACACTCAAAAATACTAATGTTAAAAATACTGATATACTAAATACTAAAAGCATAAAGTATAAGATACAAAGATGTTATAATGTTAAATGATTAAATAATTAAAAATGATTAACATAATTAATTAAAATGCCTGGGAGAAGAGGAACGTTTTAACCTGGTGCCGAAAGGATATTAACGTTGGCGCCAGGCGTACTTCAAGGGGGAGATCGTTCCATAACTCGGGGGCCACCACTGAGAAGGCCCTTTTTCTTGTTGCTACCCTCCGAGCTTCTCTCTGAGTAGGCGCCCGGAGGAGGGCCTTCGATTGCACTTTATTGTATTACAATTTCCATAGAATTCAACCCATAACACAAATAAAACACAATACAGGAAAGAAAAGAAGCAATAAAAACACAATTATTGTAATAAAAATACAATATTTTATTGCTGCTTTTCTTTCTTATATGTTATTGTATTACAATTAGAATTCTATGGAATGCAGATTGTAATTCAATAAACACAATATAAGAAATATACAATTAAAATCAATATGAATATTTAATGCAGTCATGCTGCAGGCCACACAAATGAAGCTCAGGCCACACTTTGGGAACGCCTGTCTAGGTAGTACTATCTGGTTAGTCTCTGTGAGAAACAGGTGGCTGGAGCAGTTATGCCAATCCAGCAGGGTTTACAATATGCCATAACACTGGGAGTATTGCAGAAATATTTAGCAATCTTACTTCTGACTATTGGATGTGCCATTTTCCTTTTAGCCAAAGCTAAATTCTAGATGCTAAAGGAGAATGTTTTGGTTTTAGTACAAATCTACCAAGGAGAAGAAAAAGGCCCTTGTACTAAAAACCTCTTCTACATTTATTGAGGTGCAGATATAAAGCCATGAAAACCACTTAGAAGCCATTTTGGCAGTTAAGCAGTACATAAATTTAACAACAACAATCTAAAGCCACATAACATTTGGTGTTATGAACAGCAAAAGCAGGGACAGTGGGACACAGCTTCAGCCTGCCACATTTCTCTGCAAAGTATTTGACTAGGAAGGATCAAATGAACTCCACCCACTCCCACATTGAATGAATGAGTGTGGTGGGTCACAGATGCTTGCATATAGAGACCCTTCACATAGTGGTTGAGTGATGGATGGCATGGGCATGGCACACATTGGCTAGCCCACAGAACCCTGCAGTCACTCTCATGCTTTCTTTCAATACATGAAGGGGTTGTCTGTACCTCCTCTTGTGTATTCTCAGAAAAGAAAGTCAGGCAGAACAAATGAAATCACTCTTCAATTTTCATTTCATTTTAATATTTGTAGATCGCTTTCCTTCCAAAAGGAAGTCCAAAGAGGATAACAAAACAAATACAATAATATTCAAAACCAACAACCAAATTGTGGTTTGTATTCAACGTAGCACTAAGGTGAACTTTCCATCACTGCAAGGATTTTTCCTTGCATAATGAAATCTCTCTTTCTTCTCCTCTGACATGACCCCTAAATCTGTTCTAAAGCAGATTTGGGGATGGCATGGAGCACGCACAGGGGGAGGAGAGGGAATACTATTCTCAATCACCTCCTGATGTCATTTCAACTTGCTCCTGGGGCAAGCAAATAAGAGCTGGTTTGAAGATAGTTCTACCACTCCTCCCCCAGCTTTTTGTGATGCTTGTTGGGAGCAGACAATATGTACAATTACTAAATTTGATTTACATAATCAACAAATAAAAGTAAATTAGGCAGCCCAGATTTGGTGACCTGGGGCTTGCCATTGCTAACTTCCAGAAACTCCAGGAATTGAACGAGAGATCCTGAGGCTAATGTAGGCCTAATTGAGCAAGGAGAAATTGAGGTGTGCAATGAGTGGCAGGAATTGTGAAGTCTATGAATTAACCAGGCCAGCATAAATACTAGGAACCTGGACTTTTGCTATTATCTGCCCAACAGAGTTGTACTTTCTGCCAGCTTAACTTCAGGCTCAAACTTCCTAGCTCTAGTGACTTAAGGATCAGGATCAAGGAGCAAACATTCTAGATTCATGTGCAGCTGCCAAGAGTCACAGCCTGACCCTGTTAGCCATGTGGAGGAATAGCCTTACAGGCCCTAGGCTGCAGATTCTGAGGGCAGGGCGTGAACAGAGCTATGTGTGCCATGTGGCCTGCCCAGCACTCTCTAAGCTAGTTGGCTGTCAAGTGCAGTGCAGTGCACTGTCCCATTGCCAGTGTTAAAAGTAAGATTCAACTGCCAATCTGGCTGTCTTTCATACATCCCGAATTGTGGAACAATCTTCCTGATGAGGTACGCCTGGTGCCAACATCACTATCTTTTCGGCGCCAGGTTAAAACCTTCCTCTTTTCCCAGGCATTTTAGTATGTATTAAAAATTGTTTTTAATTTTTCTAAGAATTTAAAAAATTTAATGTTGTTTTAAATTATCTAAATATATGTGGTTTTTTTGTATTGATGTTTTGATTGTTGTGAACCGCCCAGGGAGCTTCAGCTATGGGGTGGTATATAAGTCTAATAAAATAAATAAATAAAATAAACAGGGAGAGGCCCCATCTTGTTCTTTGCCTCAGGCAGCAAAATGTCTTGAGCTGGCTCTTTGTCCTTATGACAGCTGTACAAGATGATGATTGAGCTCAATATGTCAGTGGAAGCCTATACCACCAACCATTACCTTAGCTCAGTTCTTGACAGAGCTTGGAATATCACTTTTAAAAAGTAATAAATTACAGTTACAATTACATGGCCCAAAAAAGTAGTAATTACCGTTACAATTACAAATGCTCTGAAAGTAACTGATTACTTTACTTTTTCTCAAATGTAATCACTACAATTACATTTCAGTTACTTTTTTAAAAAAATGCCTACAAGGCGGTGGCCTTGGCTGCTGTACATCTAAGTAGCCTAAAACAACATTAAAAATAAACACACACATACAGAGGTAGTAGAATAATTCTTTTTATCCATAAGATAGAATGGTGGTCTCTCCACTGGTAAGGGAGGTGGGGAGGGAAGCAGAGGCCACTACTCAGATCTTTGCCCATCAAACCAAGTGCAACCCCCCCCCACTCAGCCAGCAAGCATAATCCTAGGCTTTGGAATTCCCTTCCTAGGGAGGTAAAAATGACCCCCTCCTTGCAGTCCTTCCGCCGACAAGCAAAGACCTTCCTATTCCAACAAGCCTTTGGAATTGAAGACTAAGGATAGGGCGTGAAGAGTGCTGCATTGCTAATGTCTATTATATTATTTTTAAATTAGTTTGAACTCTTAGCTATGTGCGTGTATGGTTTTAATACTGGAAATACTTTAATCTTATTTTAATGTAGATTTTGTTTGTTTTTAATTATCTGTATTTTTTATCTGGAAGCCGCCATGAGTTCCAGTTTTGGAAAAATGGTGGGGTATAAATAAAGACAATAATAATAATAATAATTAACCACCTCCTGGACCCTGTCCTGCCACCAACTGATACTCACCCAAGCAAACGTTTTTCCCCCAAGATGCAAAAAGTTAAAATACTACAAATGCAGCACAGTAGCCAGAGACCGACCACACACACACTCCTTTATCCATGTTCTTGCCCTCCGGCTCCTTTTTCCCTCCACTCCATTCTTTACCACCACCATCCATTTTTTAAAACAATTGTTTTTTCCACTCCACCCCGTCTCACTCTGCGCCTCCTCCCTCATCGCCTTCTACCCACACACGGAGCATGAGGTAAGAGCGACGATGCACAGAAGCCCAGTTTGAGGCACATGATTTTCATCCACAAATCAGAGGAGCAGAAGACTTCCCCTGCTTCCCCCGCCCCAAGTAATGCCCCAAAGTAATGCTGGAAACATTACAATTACTCCACAAAAGTAATAAAATTACTCCTAGTTCTATTACAATCAAAATGTAAAGGAATTAACCATTCGTTCCTCAAAAAAGTAATGAATTACAAGTAATGAATTACTTCCAAGCTCTGGTTCTTGAAGCAATGTGAATCTGATCAGGGTGAACTGGTATATTTAGGATCCAACTGCTATTGCCTGAAATTTTGTGACATTATTTATAGAGACGGCTGAACTCTCCAAAGTTCTTCTTGAATAAAGACCTATTCTACACATCCAGTGGAATGAGGTGGAAACGTGGCAGTAGAGTTCCAAGATGGGAGAACAAACTGTACGATTTCCTATTTCAAGTGGGAGGATCACATTTTTACATACTTCCCTATGTTAGGAGGGGTGGGGACTCTACCTGGACATAGAACATTTGCATAAAGGAAGCAAGCTGGGCTAGAATATCTGTTCCTGGCTATTTTAAACTTTTTTTAAAACATGGAAAAGTATGGAAAATGGTATCTCCTCACCTACTCTCTGATGTGCTTATAGCCCACCCTGCCATTTTATTCTGCTGCATGTGTAGACTAGGCCTTGTTTCCATTGTTGATCAGTTACAGGGGGACATCACAATAAGGAAGAAAACCAGATCACCCCACTTCCAAACAGTAACACATGGCATGAGGAATGCTGTTTATTTGGTAGAACTGAACAGAAAGAAGATGATCTCCCTGCCTTTATCTCTTCCTGGAAGAAAGCCCAGTGTTAGGTAACAAGAATATGCTAATAATGTTCTACCTAAACAGGCAAGCATTTTCAGGACTAACATTCTAATTGGCATCTTTTACATAGCCAAAGCTGTACAGGTATCTACGAGAGGCAGACAGTTCAGCATCTGTTAAAGCTTTTGAACAGAATTAATGAATAATGTATCTCTGAATGAGGAAATTTCCACTTAGTGGAAAATGTGCATTAGGTAAGGCACCATTCCCCCAAAGGATAATGACTGTTGACTACTCATCCCCCTTGATCTTTAATAGCACAGTCCTTTATATTTTTATCAAGACGTAAATCTCACTGTATTCAATATCATTCATTGCCTAGAAATTGTGCATAGGATTGCAGCCTACAATCCTATATACAGACTTTTCTGAGAGTAAGCCCCACTGAAATTTGCAAGATTTACTTCAGATTATATATTCATAGAACTGAACCACAAGAAAGATAAAATAAATATTATAGACAGATGTCTTTCAAAAATGTATTAAAAGTAGATTATGTTATCAGAGCCCCAGTTAAAAACTTGAAGGAGGGGAGTTGTATTCCATTCCTTTTCTAATTCACACCCAAACCTTTTGGAGAAAACTGAGATGAATGTATTGCAGTTTTATGATTTACTGCTTGCACTGCATACAGTGCAAGAAGCTTTAGAACACTCCAGCACAACCTCTGACCCATGGAGGTGAATGCAACTTGCCAGACATGTGTTGTGGTCTTCGGGGGCTTAATGACAGTCATCCTGTTGTTGTTTTCCAGTCCTCCTGAGCAAGCAGGTGATTTACAGCATGATCCTATAACTATCAGCTCAGAAATATTTCTTTTCTCTGTCTTTTACTATGGATGTACCTGAAGAAAGCTTTTTTGTTGCTTTTAGTATCTCTCTCTAACCTCAGCTCATTCTCAGCTTTAGCCTTCCTGACGCCATCCCTGCAATTCTGTGCTACCTGTCTATACTCTTCCTCTGTGGCCTGGCCTTCTTCCTACTTCCTGTGTGTGTCCTTTTTTGTTTTCAGGTCATCTCTAAGCTTTCTGTGAAGCCACATTAGCTTCTTCTTCTGTCTTCCCCCTTTTTTCCTTGATGGGATTGTTTGCCATTGTGCCTTTGGAATTTCTTTTTTTAGAAACTCTCACCCATCTTGGCTCCTTTTCTCAATTATTAAAACTGGCTTTTTTGAAGTCTAGGGTACGTATATGGCTACTCTCAGCTTTTGCTTCCTTTAAAATAAAGAACTCAAGTATAGCGTGGTCACTTTCCCCCAGAGTTCCCGTAACTGCCACTTCATCCACTAAGTCATCTCTATTGGTTAGAATTGTTGGAATGTATGAGGTTCAACTCCAACTTGTGAGTTGAGGCTGCATGGGGTTAAAAGGGGTAGCTAGAGAGGAGACCTCTTGGTTGCTAGGCTATACCTGTCCTTTGCTCTCCTGCTGTCTTCCTTCCTGCTAGACTGATATGCAGAGGATGCTGATCCCAGTTCCTTCCCTCCTTCCCAGTCTTCTTCTTTCTCTCAAGAGGGGAGCAGACATCTTTCCTTTGTCTCTCCCTCTCCACCAGCGTGAGGGCGAGTACTGGGCTCAGTGCTCATTACTCCAACTTAACTAGTTAGCTAGATATAGGACTCTTTCCTATCAATCATGTACTTCCAGAATAAAGTAGTTCTTTCTTATTTTAAAGCTTAAAGTCTCTGTCTGACTGATTTGCAAGGAAGGCAGAATCTTAGCAAAGATTCAAACACACACACATAAGCTTGCTGAATACTGTCCGTTCCGCTACCGAACTCTGCAGGGTCCTACAGGACATTGGGCCCAGTGTCCTATAAGAATCAAGTCCAGGATAGCTGATCCTCTGGTTGCTTCCTCCACTTTCTGTAGGAGAAAGTTATCTCCAACACAAGTCGGGAATTTATTGGAGGGGCCGTGTTTGGCAGAATTTGTCTCCCAACTAGGATTGCCAGGCTCAGAGCCTGAGAATGATTCTGTATCTTTAAGAGAAGAGAAAATTCAGCCAAGTGCAGGTTTTCTTGTAACACTGTAATGGGAAAAACCACAAGGTAAAATTCTCCCTTCCCCCTGCACAACTTTTAAAGATACAGAAGACCTCTTGGAGGCTGGGCCTGGCAACCCTACTCCCAACAGATATCGGGGAAATTGAAGTCCCCCATTACTACTACATCATGCCCCCTCGAAACATTGGCAATTTGCTTTGCAAAGTTTCATCCTCGTCTTTTCCTTGATTGGGTGGTCAGTAATAGACTCCAACCACCATGTTCGTTTTATTTCTTGCCCCATTAATTTTAATCCAGATACTCTTGGTGGAGCTACCAAGCTCATCCTCTTGTATTTCTGTGCAGGAAATATATATTTTTAACATATAGTATGACTCCGCCTGCCTTTCTATTCCTTCTGTTCTTTTTGAACAAGTTATATTCTTCAATTGCTGTATTCTAGTCATGGGAGTCATCCCACCAATGCACACTTGAAAACACAGGAAGTGTCCCTGGAATGGACAGAAACCTCTTTCCTTAAGACTCCCCTCTATTGATAATGAGAAGCCACATACAGAAACACAATGATCTTCAGCAGGAGAAGTTGCAAACTGTCACATTATGAAGTCTCAGGGTCAAAAGGGATGTAATAGCTCCGTGGCCAGATCTCAGACTAGGTTTTACTTTTTTACTTTAAAGGGCTTTGATTGATTTTGATTGGAGCAGTGATACTGTGGTGGAGGATTTGATACTGTGATAGAGGATTTGAATTTTCCACATATGCTGTTTTCCCAATGAATATCACCTTCCCACGCTGCTGTTAATCTTTTCTTAGGTACCGGTCAAACAGTGACTTTGAGTGGGTGAGAAATTTAGATTTGGAAGACACTGGGGCAAGGAGGAAGAGAGTTAAACTTACCTCTCCCGGCACCATTGCTCCAATCAAAATAGGAGCCTCCTGAAGTTGCTTTCAATAAAATAAAATCTAAACAAACAGGAGACCCAGTCACAGAACTGCCACACAGGATGGCCACTTTCTCATTCCCCCCCAAAAGAGGAAATGCCTCACAAAAAAACCAGAAATAAAAATAAGTGCAGGAATTTAAATAGAAATATAATGCATCTCACCATAGAAGGATAGTGCCCAGACGACCTGTGTGCCTGCTCATTCTGCTGCCCAGGTACTGCTGATGGGAAATTTCAAGGCCCCCACTCTCCCTTTGTACAGTTCTTCATTTCAAAGCTGGACTGGGACAGAATGGTCCTTCACTTAGGACTGCATTCTGACACTCCATCAAATAGAGGATTGTCCTCTGTAAAGTAGCACGCATGGCCACCCTACTGCTAGCCAACTTTTCAGGGAGGGCAATCTGTTCTTAGAACTCCCTTGGACTGTGGCAGTGGCAATTTCTTTGTCAAGCCAAGCTGACATTTTAAGCTGTTCTGCCATAAGCGGAAAGGCCACAGCCAGAGTGGCACTGTGGTTAGAGTGTCGTACTACGGCCTGGGAGAGCAGAGTTCAAATCCCTATTCAGTAGGGTTACCAGGTGTCCGGTTTTTGGGTATAGTTTCTGGATTTTGTGGGTCACCTCTGGGTAACACACCTTAATTTCCGGACTCTCAGCTTCAATTATTTTAAAAAATTAAGTTTCTAGGTGGTCTGGTTCCCGAGATATACACCAAAACGTCTGCTGCCCCCTGCGACTTAAATCTGTTTAACAGATCTGTTCTAGCAGCTCCTCTAACCCCGCCCTTTCAGGATTGTAGCAAGTAAGTGAAGCCAGGGTTGTGATTTGTTGACCCAAGCAGCGCCTAGACTTCATTGCAACATCAGGAAATGGTGGCTTGGAGATCTTCAGCATAGGAGGCTGACGCTTTAGCTCCGGAAGCCGTATTTTAACATCTAAATTTGCCACTTTAAAACACTTTAGGGCACTTTAAAACCTTTTGGGGGACTTGTACGAGAGCTGCCCTGCCTCCCCCTTTTACTACAGCAGTGGGAGAACGTTGTGGGGGGCCGTCTGAACGCTGAACGCTGGACGCGACCTGCCTTCCTGCCTCCTCTCTCCTGTCTCCTGCCTCCGGCGCCGAGAACCCGGTGGTGAGAGCGCCGAGTTTTTGGGGTGCTAAGGTGAGCGGTTGGGTGCCCTGGTGGTGGTGGCAGCGCCACACGAGATGCCCCGAAGAAGTGAGGAGTGTGAGAACATTGTGGAGGCTGGCCCTTTCTTACCTTTCTGCCTCCCCCTCTGGCGCCGAGAATATCAGCCCCGACGGTGGTGAGAGCGCCGAGCTTGAGGCGCGCAGGAGAGTGGCCAGGCGTGAGGGGATCACGGAGGATCTTGGCCAAGCCTGGCTGCGGTGGCAGCGCCGCGAGAAACTCCGGAGGCACCTGACGGTGGTGAGAGCATCACGCAGGGAGCGCCCGACGACAAGAGAGCATTGTGAAGCAGCGGTGAGAGTGCTGCAGAGGAGTGCCTGGCGGCGGTAAGAGCGTTGGGGGGAGCACCCGACGGCGAGAGCGGCGGCGAGAGAGCGCCGTGAAGAAGTTGTGTTCCATCTCCAGCCTCTGGCGCCGCGGTCTCGAGTTGTTTTGAGCACCGTGCAGCAGCGGTGAGAGCGCTGCAGAGGAGCGTCCGGCGGTGGTGAGAGCGCCGCGGGGGGAGCGCCCGATGACAAGAGCCGCAGCGAGAGAGTACTGTGAAGGAGCGACTTGGCGGCGGAGAGAGCGCTGCAGAGTTGGGTTCCATCTCCGGCCCCTGGAGCCGCGGCCTCGAGTGGGGTTTGGACTCGGCGTTGTTTTCTGGGTCGGCTCCATCCATCCATCTAGCGCTTCTGGGCCTATTTATTGTTCTTGGCCCCTGTTGTGACGGCTACCATTACTACTGTTTGTCAATCGCCGTCGCTGCTGCTGTTACTGTCTAGTTGTATGAGTGGTTGTATGAGTGAGGGTGTGACTGTGTAAAGATTATGAGTTTTGTTGTTTATTTTATTTTTATTTTTATCATGTGCCTGGGCAGGAGGATAGGGTACAGGGAGGGAGGACCAGAGGGGGCCCCTATTAGCATAGTGACGGGTAATGGGAGGTATGGCGTTGTGAGGAGGACATGCCAGTTTAGGGGAACTCGGCCCAGACAACTGGTGGTTGTGCCGTGTTCCGGTCCTCCCCACACCCACAGGATTGCTGGTAGTTCTATCAGCCAACTCTCGGATCTCCAGTTGCTGCTTCTTAATGCCAGATTGGTAAATAATAAAACCTCCCTCATCCATGATTTAATTGTGGATGAGGCGGCCGATCTGGTGTTTATTACCGAGACCTGGGTGAGCGATCTGGGAGGCATTAATCTCTCCCAGCTGTGCACACCTGGGTACTCGGTTCAGCATCTGGGTAGATCTGAGGGTCGGGGAGGGGGAATCGCTGTGGTCTATAGAAGTTCGATCCCTCTTGTTAGGCACCCTATCCAGGTGACTAATGGTCTGGAGTGTCTTCATATTGCGTTGGGTCAGCGAGACAGACTGGGAATACCGTTGGTGTACTGTCCTCCCTGCTGCCCAACAGCTTCCCTAACTGAGCTGACGGAGGTGGTCGCGGGTTTGGTGTTGCAATCCCCCAAATTTTTGCTATTGGGGGATCTCAACATTCATGCCGAGACCGCTTTGTCTGGGGCAGCTCAGGACTTCATGGCCTCCATTACAGCCATGGGGCTGTCTCAATTTGCTACTGGCCCTACGCACATTTTGGGGCACACTCTAGACTTGATTTTTGCCACTGGATTGGGGGATGGTGATCTGGGAGTGAGGGATTTTACATCTATTCCTTTGTCATGGACAGATCACCGCCTCTTGAGGTTTAGACTCACAATGTTTTCTTCCCTCTGCAAGGGTGGAGAACCAATTAAGGTGGTCCGCCCCCAGAGACTAATGAATCCTGAGAGTTTTCAGAAGGCTCTGGGGAGTTTTCCGGCTGATAAAACTGATGCTCCTGTCGAAACCCTGGTCAATCTGTGGAATACAGAAATGACCCGGGCAGCTGACACGATCACCCCAGTGCGCCCTCTCCTTTGCAGAGCTCAAGTGGCTCCGTGGTTTACCCCAGAGCTAAGAGTGATGAAGCAAGAAAGGAGACGGCTTGAGTGCAAATGGAGACGAACTCCCGACGGATGTAATCTTGCACTTGTGAGGGCCTCTACCAAGCTCTATGTGAAAGCGGTGAGGGCAGCGAAGAAGCAGTACTTTGCTGCCTCCATTCAGTCATCTTCTAACCGCCCAGCGGAACTTTATAAAGTTGTTCAGGGACTTTTACACTCTGGTCCTCAGAACGCAATAATACCATCAATAGCCCGCTGTAATGAGTTTGCGAGACATTTCCAAGACAAGATCATGAACATCCGCCGGGACCTTGACTCCAATATTGTAACAGTTGAACCTAATGAGGTGTCCAGACCACAGTCTTGTCCTGTTTTATTGGATGAATTTCAGTTGGTACAGCTCCAGGATGTGGACAAGGTGCTTGGACAGGTGCAGGCGACCACTTCTGCTCTGGACCCTTGCCCCTCGTGGCTAGTAAAAGCTAGCAGGAATGGAACAGCCAGATGGGCCAAGGAGGTGATCAATGCCTCTTTACGAGAGGGAGTTGTACCACCCTGCCTGAAACAGGCGGTGGTGAGACCGCTCCTAAAAAAATCCTCCTTGGACCCTGAAAACCTTGACAACTATAGACCGGTAGCAAATGTTCCATTCCTGGGCAAGGTTTTAGAGTGTGTGGTCGCTCGCCAGCTCCAGGCTCTCTTGGACGAAACTGATTATCTAGATCCATTTCAATCGGGCTTTCGCCCGGGGTTTGGTACAGAAACAGCCTTGGTCGCCCTGTATGATGACCTGTGCCGGGAGAAAGACAGAGGGAGTGTAACTCTGTTGGTTCTCCTGGATCTCTCAGCGGCTTTTGATACCATCGACCATGGTATCCTTCTGGGGCGTCGTGCGGATTTGGGAGTTGGAGGCACTGCTTGGCAGTGGCTGCGCTCCTATCTTGAGAATTGTCTCCAGAAGTTGGTGCTTGGGGAGCATTACTCGAATCCCTGGGTACTCCAATATGGGGTCCCGCAGGGTTCAGTTCTATCCCCCATGCTCTTTAATATCTATATGAAGCCGCTGGGTGAGGTCATCAGGAGTTTTGGAGTGCGTTTTCAGCAATATGCTGATGATACGCAACTCTACTTCTCCTTTTCATCTTCTTCAGGTGACGCTGTTGATGTACTAAACCGCTGCCTGGCCGCGATAATGGACTGGATGAGAGCTAACAAACTGAGACTCAATCCTGACAAGACTGAGATGCTGTTGGTGGGGGGGCTCTCTGCCCAGATGGTTGACGTCCGACCTGCCCTAGACGGGGTTACACTCCCCCTAAAGGGGCAGGTCCGTAGTTTGGGGGTCTTATTAGATCCGCTCCTGTCACTTGAGGCTCAGGTAGCCTCGGTGGCACGGAATGCGTTCTACCAGCTTCGGCTGGTGGCCCAACTACGACCCTACCTGGACAGGGAGAACCTCGCCACAGTTATCCATGCTCTGGTAACCTCTAGATTGGATTACTGTAATGCACTCTACGTAGGGCTACCTTTGAAGACGATTCGGAAACTTCAGCTAGTGCAGAATGCTGCGGCCAGAGTTCTTACTGGGACAAAGAAATTTGACCATATAACACCTATTCTGGCCCAACTGCACTGGCTACCAATATGTTTCCGGGCCAGATTCAAAGTGTTGGTTCTTACCTATAAAGCCCTTAATGGCATCGGACCGCAATACCTGGCGGAACGCCTCTCCCGCTATGTATCTACCTGGTCACTGCGCTTGACGTCGAAGGCCCTTCTCCGGGTTCCAATGCATAGCGAGGCCCGGAGAGCAATAACAAGAACTAGGGCCTTCTCAGTAGTGGCCCCCGAATTATGGAACGACCTCCCTGACGAGATACGCCTGGCACCTTCTTTGTTATCTTTTCGGTGCCAGGTAAAGACCTACCTCTTTGCGCAGGCTTTTTAAATTTAAATTTTAAATTTCAAATGTTAATTTTAATTTTTGTTGTTGCAATCTTGTTTTCACATATGTTTTACAGTGCATTTTATTTATACTCACTTGTATTTTAACCTGTTTTTATTGTTGTACACCGCCCTGAGAGCTTATTGCTAAAGGGCGGTATAAAAGCACAATAAATAAATAAATAAATAAATAAATAAATAATATGGCTTAAAGTTTTTTTCCTCTTGTGTGCAAGAGTCAGACCCTGGGCTGTTGTTCCCAAGCTGTTGCCTGTAAAGGTAGACCAAACCATGTGTGTTTTCTCTCTTGTCAATTATTACTCACTGGAATTGGGTTGGCTGTCAAAGTGAGTTTATAGCAGCCCACAGGGAAGACAGAAAGGGTAGATAATCTTCTTACTCTTACTCATCTCTCAGACCTCTTTCTGAAGTGAAGAGTCAAATCTGTAAAGAAATTTGGAGTAGCCACATTAAAAGATAAGGGCAGGGCATTTCAGGCAGGGGGTTGCCAACCCTGCTTGGATATAGATGTATTTGCAGAGGATCCCTAGTCAAGCATTAACAACAGCACAGTCCAAACTATATCTACTCAGAAGTAAGTCCTGTTGAGTTCTATGGGGCTTAGTCCCTTAGTAAGTCTGGTTAGAATTGAAGCCTTCAGTGGCATCCATCTTTACTTCTGAATGCTCCCATCTAACATCATCTCCACAGCACTAGGCTCCTTTCTTCCTACAGCGGCCTTCTGATGACTGGCCTGGCCTGAAGGCACTTAACCCTTCTTGCCAAAACCCAGTAGGCTAGATTAATTGTTCCCTACCCAGGCTCCATCTTTTAGCTAAGATTTCTAGCTTAATTTCCAATCAGATTTTTTTTATTGTATGCTCCAAGCAACTGTGATTGATGCTTAATGTATCATGCTTAATGACATCACTTGAGCCCGCCCCGTGACATCACTCAGGCCCACCCCCATGACATCACTCAGGCCTGCCCCTAAAATCTCAGGTTTTGGAATCCTTCTGACCTGGCAATCCTACTATTCAGCCATAATGCTCACTGGGTGACTTTGAGCCAGTCATAGTCTCTTACTCTAACTTACTTCACAGGGGGTGTTGTGAAGATAAAATGGGGAGGCAGAGAACCATGTATGCCACCTTGAACTCCTTGGAGGAAAGCCAGGCTATAAATGTAGACTAATAAAGAAAATAAAGAAAACATCCCATATTTGACACAGATTGGCTTTTGTTATCCAGCTACAAATGCAAGCAATTTCAAGCAGTTGTGAATGACAGCCAAAATTTGTGAAGAACAAAACATGGCCACCACAGATTCAAGGGTTTTGTGAAGGTGTTTGCATATTGAGGTCATGACTGAATGCTTTCAATTCCTAAAATAGACACCACACAGACATATGCTCAAAGATACCTCTTTTCAATCAGGTAATATGTTGGGAAAATTAGCTACATGCCCTATGATCCACTGGTGACATCAGCCAGAGGTGGTCAAATGCAGCCACCCAGTCCTCACTGTCTGGCAGGTGGGACCTCAGCCACACCTTCTTTTCCCAGGCTACACCCCTCACCAGCTTTGCTCCTTGGATTGGTTTTGCCTTTCTAGAATATGTAATTGAACTCTGATAATGAGTCTTGCTTGCCTGAATGGAGGATAGAGAGGGATGTGTGAGTGTGTGTAGAAACTAGCCTACTGTATAAAAGTAAACTTTACATTAATTGCTCCACCTAGTTTTGCTTCTAGCCTCCCACCACCACCATTGGCATGTGACTCCTGGAAGGCTGCCCAGAAGGGAATGTAACCTGTGGGCTAAAAAAAGTTTCCTTCCCCCAACCAGTGGCAGCTGGTGGCTCCATGTTAGTGGAATCTGCTCTGGGTTTTAGACTTAACTTTTAAGGGGCACCTTGGACAGCTCCTTGAAAGTATGGGCTAAAATCTAGAGCAGATTCCACTGACCCACTGACATAGAGTCACTAGCCGCCACTGTCCCGACATAGGAGATTCCAATTTACAGGAAGCTTGAAGCAGATTCAGACTGGCCCTTTAAAAGATAATGCTACAGGTACTGTAATAGATCAGACATTTTGGATGGACTGCCTTCAAGTCGATTCTGACTTATGGTGACCCTATGAATAGGGTTTTCACGGTAAGCGGTATTCAGAGGTGGTTCACCATTGCCCTCCTCTGAGGCTGAGAGGCAGCAACTGGTCCAAAGTCACCCAGTGAGCTTCATGGCTGGGTGGGGATGTGAACCCTGGTCTCCCAGGTCATAGACCAACACTCTAACCAGTATGCCACATTGGGTCTCTAGTTCAGACATAAAAATGTAAATGCACTGCCTTCAAGTCGATTCCGACTTATGGTGACCCTTTGAATAGGGTTTTCATGGTAAACGGTATTCAGAGGTGGTTCACCATTGCCCTCCTCTGAGGCTGAGAGGCAGTGACTGGCCCAAGGTCACCCAGTGAGCTTCATGGCTGGGTGGGGATGTGAACCCTGGTCTCCCAGGTCATAGACCAACACTCTAACCAGTACGCCACATTGGGTCTCTAGTTCAGACATAAAAATGTAAATGCACTGCCTTCAAGTCGATTCTGACTTATGGCGACCCTATGAATAGGGTTTTCATGAGTTTGAAAGGCAGTGACTGGCCCAAGATCACCCAGTGAGCTTCATGGCTATGTGGGGATTCGAACCCTCATCTCCCAGGTTGTAGTCCAACACCTTAACCACTATACCATACCGGCTCTCACTTCAGACATACCTGTGGGAAATACAGCCTCTTTTCTCCCATAATGACATCTGCAGATTCATGTTTTCTCCCCTAAGGCAAAGGCATTGGCCAGTTTTTCAAGGTAGGCCACTCAACTCTCCCCTCAGATCAGGGGATTTTAAGTATTGGCAGGTCACTCTGACCTCCATATAATTCAGTGGAAAGGGGAAGAGGAAGAAGAGAAGTGTTAATTGAATGGAAGGCCAGACAAAGAATCATGAAGTATGTGCTAAGTACTGTTAATTAACTCAAGTGGTGCCTCATTATAATGAGACTAGCAAACCTATTAACACTGTTCAGGGATTACATTCCACTTCATTATTTTTTAGTATCATTCCACATTTCTTTGTAGTGGGTTCCACAGCGAAAGAGTTAGATTGAGATAGAGAGACATTAACTTAAGCACATAAACTCACCCTTATTGGACACTCTTTCAGGATGTGACTTGCTCAAAGAGTGAAAGCCTCATATTTTGTTGCTGCTGTATTGAGTGAGGAGAGGAGAGTGTGGGGGCAGGAATGGGAAGAGAGCAAAACAAGAGAAAGGTGAGGAGAAACTGAGAAATGGGGGTGCAGAGAGATCTGTGTAGGGTAAAAAAAGAGGGGTTGTAACTGAAGACACTGCAGGCTTTGTGTGTTGTAGAGAGCGTATGCATGAAAGAATGAGTGCTATGGGATACAGAGAGAAAGGGATTAAAGAGAGAATGAATTTAAAAGAAAACATTGAATTAAAATTGTGAGAAAAATGTATCCTCTAGTAAGATAATGGTACCACTTGAAAGTAAAAAAGGCCAAATCAGATTTGTAGACCCCTCTTTTAATGAGTGCTGGGTCAAAGGTGGGCTGCAGTGCCCTCCATGGCCCTTTGTTCACTCCAATAATTAGAGATGCTAGCAAAGTTCTTCCAGGCCAGCCAAGCTCAGAGAAGAATTTTGGGAGGAGAATTCCAGGGAAAAGTGAGCTTTCATAAGCCCTTGCATTCTTCTCCAGCTCAGATCAAAATCTAAGCTATTGAAGAATTCTTGGCTTCCCTCCCACCATTTCTGGTGGCCCTCCCCTCTGCACCAGCCTCGCAAATACTCTCCATCTTCCCTTTCCTTACCTAGCAAGTGCTGGTGGAAAGAACAACAGTGGTATGGAGGGAAAGAAGTGTTCCAGCTCCTCTCCATCTCCCTGATGCACTAAATAGCTGCACATGGGAATGCAAGGCCTAGAGCCAATGCATTCTCCACTCTGGGTTACTTGGTGTAGAATCTACTGTACACACTGTAGCTAGAAGACTGGAATTTTGTGTGTGTGCTGAGCACAAAGAGCTCTATTCATTCCATTCATCTGCTTTCAATGTCTTTTTCAATTGCAAGTATCTTCAGCTGCACGATACGAGCCTGTCCAAGTCCTGAGATCATTGGGGGAGGCCCGTCTTTTGGTCCCACAACTGTCATAGGCAAGTCTGATGGGAGCATGGGAGCCTTCTCAGTGTCAGCCCCCAGGTCTGGAACCCCCTTCCTAGGGAGGTTAGATTGGCTCCTTCCCTGCTGTCCTTCTGTTGGCAGCTGAAGACTTTCCTGTTCCGACAGACTTTTGGGAACTGACTGTAAGGGCTATTAAATAGGGTGCTGTTTTTACTGATTTGTATTTTGTGTTTTTTTTAATAACTATGTTTTAATTGGTTTTAATTTTATAGTTAGTTTAATTACATTTTAATTAACTTCTGTATGTTTTATTGATATGTTTTTAACTGTGTTTGTTTTGATTTTTGTAAGCCACCTTGAGTCCCAGTTCCGGGGGAAAGGCGGAATATAAATGATGATGATATAAAACTACAGACAAAAAAGTAAGAAAAAAGCATATATTTACTATGATTTTTGTTATTGTTTACTGAATGGAGTAAAGTGTAAAAAGAATATGAAACTTTCCACAATAGTATTGATCAGTGGTGGGGAACTGGATCAGTCTCGCAGGCCAGTTCCTTGTTTTCCATACCCCCCTGCCCCAGTGGTCCAAATTTGACAGATGGATGGGACTGCCCACCTGTCAATCGCATGGCCTCACAATGATGTCAGGTGATGCAGTGCTTTGAAGCCTTACCAACGTGCTATTCTAGTACATACTGGGGAGAAATAAGGTGCTGATAAAAGATAAGCAAAAAATTCGGAGAAGCTAAAAAAATTGTTGGTTGGACCTTGGTAGAGATCATTAGGGCAGGCTTATGATTAGAAGAGTGAGATGGTCTCTGTCTAGCTGCCAGTTACATTTCTTTGTTTTGACAATGTCCTCTGGCCTTGCTGTCAGAGCGACTCAGAAACCACAGTGATGTCAAAGATGGGAAGCCTGCTTTGATTATGGACAATTATCATCATTGTGCCAGGCACCCAGTGTGTAATTATTGCGCCTTTTAGTGTTGAATTTGTTGATAGTGGAATTCAGTAACTGGGAACTAAAATCCTTCTGGCTGCCTATCAAAGGCAGAAGTCACTTCTGATGTGGCTTTGCTCAAGTGGAACTGCTCATCTTCAGTTCCTGTTGTATCATCATTCTGGAATGTATTGACCATTGCCTGGAGGCAACAGGGAAGACGTTGCTGGAGAAGGCAGAAAGTAAAATTATGTGTAGTAGAACTTCAGCCATGCAATTCAGACACAATAATGTATATTGTAGTACTGTATATTTATAGATCTTTTTCTCCAACCAAGGAGTTTCAAAACAGTTGCTCTGTAGGTAAAAGTTAACACTGCAATCAATGCATAATTCAAATGGGCATTACAATAGCTGAGTTGCGAGAATCAGTACTGAAAGTACATAACATTAAAGATACACTCTGGACTCCTCCAGACAACCTAATTCTTCAGCATTCATTCTGGTTTTCTTGCACAAAGCTTACACGGTGGTCAGTCTATGTCTAGTCTTTACTGAGCATTCATTATGATTTGTTTACAGGACAGTTATACAGCAATGAGCTTTCATCCTGATTTGATTGGGGAGTATTTCCACATCCTGCCATTAATCATTCATTCATCCCACACTTTTTATTGCATTTCCTTATCATTTTCTTAATCACAAAAAGTCATTTTTGTAAGTGAATTTGTTGCACTAGGACAACAGAGTGCTTTAATCCACTGTAATTGGGCAAACCTAAATTTCCATTTTGCACTTGAATCCACCCGCAAAATAGTGACAGTCTGAAGGCACCTTCCCTCTGACAGTAACAAAGCTTTAAAACACAACATCCAAACATTTGCTTTTATTTTATGGGGGAGACCACTAGTGACGGACAAATGAGGATTAGGCAACAATCCCTTATTAAATTGTCTGAGATAGGCCCTTAGGGGAAGAAAAATGGCCAACTGACTGACCACATGACAGACCTGGCATCCAAGACATCTCTGTCTGACCTTTAGTCAGGCCTGGCTCCAGCAGTGGGCCAGGTGGGGTACTGGCCAAGGACCCAGGAACTCAGTGGGGACCCTCTCCCTGGCAGACCCTGTTTATGGATGTTGCTATAATATCAAATATTATTTATTTATGCCTGTACAAAAGTTACTTTTTTCTCTCCTAAAAAAGAAGTGTGAAATGAGATTATAGTAGAGAGATTTAGGAATTAATTTTAGATGTGTGGGAGTGGTGCATCCATTCAGTGATGAAGAAATGGCAGTTATCATTTCAAAAGTTCAAAATGTTGTATTGCTTTTCTTTGACAATAAGGGGTTACCATATTGGTGAAGATTTGTGTTACTTTAAAGGGGTGGCACCAAGAGGGAGGAAGAGTGTGGTTTGAGGAGGAAAGCAAGGGGATTAAGGAGCCCACTGATCGCTTGTACCCAGAGGCCCCCAGAAATCTGGAGCTGGCCCGGCCTCTAGTAGCCCTAGTATATTTTAATATATTTCTTTAAAATGATAGATTTGTTATCCCCCATCCTTATCAATAGTTTATTAAGGTGTTTCATTATCTGAAACAGTAATAAGTTTAAAGTAAGAAAGTTTAAATTCAATAAATAGAATTAGAACAAAAACTTTTAATATATTATTAACATTTATTCTTTCAGGCAGTACAAAACTATCAAGATAAAGAGAGGCTTTACATTATTAAAGTACATCCCTCTTTTTACATTCTTGCAAGAAGATTTAAAAACAAAAACAAAATAGTCTTCTGTTTTCAGTTAGATAAGTAGAAATATAAGGATCAAGACAGAAGAAGCTAAAAGAGAAACAAGAAATGAGAAGGAAGGAACGGGGTGTAGAAGCTGTAGTTTTTGTGTGACTGTCAACTGGGATGAAGGCAAAGTACCAGGTCACAGCAGTTTCTGTGTTACAGGGCAATACTGTTGTAATCAAAGCACTGCAGAAACACATCCTATCTGTCATATGGTCTGTGCAAGGAAAAATGTCCCAGCAAAGGCTTGAGATCATCTGAGGCCTTAAACGGCTGGCAGGGCCTGACCTTCCAGTGGCTCCACCCTTCTGAGAGACTGCTTTGCAATATTTAAAGAACCTGTAGCCTATTCTATGGTCGCGTCCTCCTGCATGGTAGTGGTGGAGCAGGAGAGGCTACAGGTAGGGGAATCATCCTCAGAGTCTAAGGATGATGGAAGAGCCATGTCCTCAAACTGAAACAGCCTCATCCAGACCAGCATGGCCAATGATTAGGGATAATGGGAGTTGTAGGCCAACACCATCTGGAAGGCACCATGTTGACTAGGCACACTTGGGATGACACTGGACTCAACTACTGGTCCAATTTGCTTTATATGGGAAATGGGAAATTTGGATTTCCATAGCCAGCATCAACATCCTGGCATAGCTACCAGGGCCCCAGCAGAATCCATGAGCAGTGATGTCTGGCTTAGGCCCCTGGCCCTGGATTTACCTGGCAGTGGCAAGTGGCCATTTTAATTTCCCTCAGTGCCCTGGAATGACACCATGTCAGTTCTTTGGGGCATGATGTAAAATTGAAATGTCCATATAGCACCAGGTAAGCCTATGACTGAGTCCACTGATATAGCAGGCCAACAGAAGTCACTTTGCCAGGGGCCCTCTCAAGCCTGCAGCTGCTCTGGAATTTCCCGGCTAAAATTCCCTAGGCCTTTAAAAAAACAAAAAAAGCAGCAAAGAGTTATTCTACTCAGTCTGGCAAAAAGTATCAGGAGTCTGTCCATGAAGTGGTTAGTAAAGGATGATGGAAGACCAGCTGCCCATGAGACATGCCAGAGCCCTTCATTATCAAGGTCAAAATACAAAGAGGAATGACATCGCACCCATTTGTGGGTAAAACTATATCCAGAGTCTCATTTGTCGTCCTAACAATGACCATAACAACACTGAGATTTTTCCAGGGAAGGGAAATTATATTTTAATAATTGTGTGGACTGACTCAGGAGTTTCTTATTGGTAGGAGAGGACTAACTATATTTCAGAGGAAAAGACAGAGAATAGATGAGAACTGTTTCAATAACCAGACACAAAGTTCAGTAGGCACAACGTTTGACTCTATGGAGGCTTCGTACAGTGTCAGTGTTTACATTAGGCAACAGAATGTGATGGAGAGGCAGTCAGACTAGGGTTGCCAGGTTCAGGGCCTGAGACTGATCCTGTATCTTTAGGAGAACAGAAAGTCAGCCAAGTGCAGGTGTTCTTGCAAACCTGTAAAGGGAAAAACCACAAGGTGGAATTCTCCCTTCCCCCCGCACAACTTTTAAAGATACAGAAAGCCTTTCTTTCTTTCTTTCTTTCTTTCTTTCTTTCTTTCTTTCTTTCTTTCTTTCTTTCTTTCTTTCTTTCTAAAAAAACCTTTTTACAACATTTTCCTTCCTTTTGAAGAGGCAGAAATGGAAAAAAGAGTTTAGACATGCTCTGAAGCATATCTAAATTTCTCCCTGGTTTGGGGGCATGATGGAAGATGGGGAGAGTTTGGGATCCTTTGGATCCCAGAAACATCCCAGAACACCCTCATCATGTAACTGAGATTCTCAAAACCACCAAATTCCAAAAGTGCTGTGTCTATTAAAGTGAACATAACTGGAATGTTACAGATATGCCGCTTTTTATGCCATCCCTGTGGCCAGTGTAACCTTTGTCCTGGCTCTTTAGCTTGTTCTTAGCCTTTGTGTCCCAGAAACAGGAATCTGCTTCATAGAGTTATCCCCAATTGATAATACCTGTTGTGCTCAAGTTCTAGGCAACTGGTTGGCCACTGTGAGAACAGAATGTGGGTCTAGATGGGGCCTTGGCCTGATCCAGCAAGGCTCTTATGTTCTTATGAAGGAGGGCAGGCCACATGAAGGATCATCTGCTGTAGACTGTAAGAAATCTGGTTGTTATTCCCTGCACTTGACACCTTTGAGCAACCAGTGGCTGGTTAGATCATTTATTAATACCTGACAGCACTGGAAAGTTTTATCACATCTAACTCTGGTTTATAAATGTTAACAATTGATAAATATTACTGACTTATACATGTATTAATTATTGACATTGACTGTTTGTGTAATGAACTGAAAAAAATGTATAATGTTGTTAGCATTATCAAAATGAATTGTTCATTTTAATAACTGTATTATGTTTTACAAAAAACAAAACAAACACCCAATCCTAGGAAGCATCCAAAAGTATAGAACAAGAAAGTAGGGTTGCCAGGCTCAGGGCCTGAGAATGATTCTGTATCTTTAAGAGAAGAGAAAATTCAGCCAAGTGCAGGTTTTCTTGCAACACTGTAATGGGAAAAACCACAAGGTGAAAGTCTCCCTTCCCCCTGCACAACTTTTAAACATACAGAAGACTTCTTGGTTGCCGGGCCCAGCCTCCAAGAGGTCTTCTGTATCTTTAAAAGTTGTGCAGGGGGAAGGGAGAATTCCACCTTGTGGTTTTTCCTATTACGGTGTTGCAAGAACACCTGCACTTGGCTGACTTTCTCTTCTCCTAAAGATACAGGATCAGTCTCAGGCCCTGAGCCTGGCAACCCTAATGTGGAATGTGATCCATATTAGAACCACTGGGGCAGAGGGTTAAAGCTGCTATACCTCAGTGCTAGAGCATTTGTTTTGCATGCAGAAGGTCCAAGTTCAACACCTGGCATCTCCAGATAGGGCTGGAAAAGATTCTTGCCTGAAACCCTGGACAGCCACTGCCAGTCAGTGTAGACATTTCTGAGCCAGATGGGCCAATGATCTGACTTGGTATAAGGCAAGTTCCTGTGTTGCCTTCTTCCCTTCCCACTATCCTCATCTGGATTGCTTCCATTATCTCCCCCATGCTCTCCATAGGTGCTATTTAGGGGGGGGGGAAAGACACCGAAGGGCCAATCATATGATTAGGGTCACATCTAGTTTGTCCCTTTGTTAAGTCCCATTCTTGCAGTACATACTGGTGCCATCCACTCATGCTGAATGCATAATTATACCCACATCACCGACCTCCCCCCTCCTTTTAATTTTAGCCAGATTCTTTTTACACAGCCTCCCAGTACCATGCAACTTTCAATAACCCATTCACTTTTGTGGAGCAATCTAATCCCTTAGGGGCCTTGAAGAGTTAGAAAAAAATGCACACGGTATCATTTTGTGTTATTTTACATGTGATCCATATCCCAAACACCATTACAAAATTTCATAAAAAACAGAAAGATTCCAAAGCATGCCATGAACTATATATGACGTATATACTGTATCTTAAGAATTCTAAGACAACATTTCTTGAGTTTTCACAGGCACTGACAGCTGGGAGTGTAGGCAGAGAATCAATAAAATAAAAATTTTGAGGGTGGGCTTGACATTTAGGCAAATTTATCTTTTCTTCACACATGGTGAAAAAACATGTGATTCCTTCAAGAACTACAGCAACCAAGAGTCTTGTAGTGCCACCTTCAAGATTAAAGATTTATTCGCTAATAGCCAAAAAACCTTGCGGTTTAAGAATGTTCCTATAGCCAACAGATATTTCTATCAAAACTTTAAAAAGCAGGGAAATTGGGCAGCTGTAGTGAATGCACCAGTGGAGCAGGAGACCTGACCTCCTCTCTGAGATATAGTACTGCCCTACAAATTTGTAAAAATGCAAACACCATGTGGGTTGGTCTTTCACAGTCCAATCCACTTCCTGTGTAGCTTGGAAGAATTTGGTAACATGTGCCTTGGAGCACATAAGGATAGGTAAAACTGACCATGGGGAGGGAAGCGTGGAGTGGGCAGGGGAGGAGGAGGAAGAGGGGAGGGGAGGAGAGGAGAGGAAGAAGGAAAGAGGAAGGGAGAGGAGAGGGGAAGGAGGGGGAAGGCAGGTCTGATCATTTGCATGCTTATTGAGTTCAATGGGATTTACTCCTGTGCAATGATGGCTAGGATATGCAAATGTGTGCCATGGGCCTGTGCCCCTGCCATCTATGCTATCTCCCTCCCCTACCACAAGAAACTGATTTATCGGCTATTATCTGATCGGGCTATGTGCAGCACTATCCCGTGTATATGTATGTATGAATAAATGTGTGTATATGTGTGTGCGCATGAGATGTGGCTGCAGTATTTTGAAGTGAGGTCTTTTTTTAAAAAGAAGAGGAAAGGATACACTAAGATTTATAGAAACAAGGAAGCAAAGCATCCTTCTATCGACCTTCCACTTTCACAGTCTAGTTAGTGACCTATATTTATTTATTTTATTTATTTATTGAATTTCTTAGTCGCCCATCTGGCTAGCTATCCAGCCACTCTGTATTCTGGTTTTCCAGCTGAGTTGACTCCAGCTTTCACAGTCATTGCCAACCCATGTTGGCATAACTAACAACAACTCAAGCATGGCAGCCTAACTGGATGGACTCGTCCAACTTGTCTCATGCAGCAGGATGCTAGGTCAGTGAATGCCACACTTGTCTTCTGTATAGCTACATATTGGCTCAAGATGTCTGGTACGTTAGAAGATCATTTTTGCACTCATAACTGAAAAGCAAACAAAGGATGGAAAGAAGGCATGCAGTAGTGTAGTGGCAAATTTAGAAGTCCAAGGTCCCTTCATGAGTCATCAGGATTGGCACATGATGCCTGTAAAATACAAGGGGCATTGCTTGACACGTGTTTCTTTCTCCTTGCACAGACTCACTGCAGCCAAAACAGAGGGTGCATGGGGAGAGAGAGAAAGAGGGCTAAGAAGAGCTGATGGAGAGTGAGCTGAGGTGGCATTTCCTCACAAAGAAGGGGGCAGAGGAAGGGAGAAGGAAAGCTGCCAGTAAAATACAAGGGGAATTGCTTGTAAAGCAGTTCTTTTCCCCTCCATTGTGCTTTTTGCAGATTGTCTGTGAGAAAGTGGAGCGGGGTGAGAGAGAGCCTCACGAAGGGTGGGGAAAGACAGAAAGAGCAAAGGGCTAAGAAGAATGAGGCTGCCTGTATTTTACAAGGGGAACAAACCTGCTTTTTGTAGATCAGCTGTGAGAAGTTCTGTCTCACACAGTGATGTCTGTGAAAATACCCCCATTCTTCTTAGCCCTTTGTCTCTCTCCCCACATCCTCCACTTTCCCCTAGACAATCTGCATTAAGGGAGGAAAAATGCTTTACAAGCAATGCGCCTTGTATTTTACAAGCAGCCTTCCTTCCTTTGTCCCCCTTCTCTGTGAGAAAATGCTGCTTTGCCTCCGTCTTAGCCCCATCCTCCCTTCCACCCCATGTGGCTGTCTTCATCTTGGCTGCTATGGGTCTGTGTGGGTCTGTTTGAAAGCCCTTCCTGTTAGTAAGTTTCTGATGCAACCCCCCTTTTAAATCAGGCTTGGCTGTCCCTCCTCTTCTCAGTAAACTTCCCTCTCTTTAACTCCTGCTGTCACTCTCCCACCTCGTGTTTCTCTCTTCCCCACAACAATAGCATGCAAGGAGATTCATATTGACTGCTGATTAGGTGTAGTGACTCCTGACCTTGCTGGATTCTCTGGCCATAGGGAATTACAGTGGCTTGATTGGCTGAACAGACAGAGAGGGACTCCTGGAGGGGGCTGGCAGGGGGCCGGTTGTAAAAAAACTAACAGTGCTGCATCCCCCAGGCGTACCTGAAGGCATGGCAACCTTCTGAGCCTCTCCAGATCAACTTGGATTGTTTCTTGGGCTAATGCCATGGTTGTACAGGATCTAGATGTCTGACATCTTCCAGATTAGCACAACTATTGCATTATAATGGCTAGTTGCTATAATACAATAAACATTTTCTGCTTTTGCTTCTTAGTCGCAACATGTGAAGGAGATGGCAAATATTGATTGCATACGTTCCATGAAAGAAAATCTTTCTTGAAGGAAGAACCCCTCATAGCTCAGTAGTAGAGGACATGTTTTGCATAAAGAAGGTGAACCTGGGCATCCCCATGGATGAAAGGATCTCAGCTAGCAAGTAATGAAAGGACTGTGCTTAAAACCCTTGAGAGTCACTGCCAGTCAGAAGAGATAACACTGGGTTGGATGGATAAGATAGTCTGGCTTAGTAGAAAGCAGCTTCCTTGGGTCCAAAGGTTTCCTTCCTCCAACAAGTCTTCCTCTGGAGGAAAGGAGCTTTTGGATGCAACCTGACATTTACAGCAGGGGCATCCAATGTGATGTCCTCTAAATGTTTTGGACTACAACTCCCATTAGCCCCAGTCAACATGGCCAATGGTCAGGGATGATGGGGGTTGTAGTCCAAAACATCTGGAGGGCAACATGTTAGCTACCCCTGATTTACAGGATACAGATGTGAATTTATTTATTTATTTATTTATTTATTTATTTATTTAATTATATCCTGCCCTTCTTCCCAGCAGGACCTTCTCCCCTTCATAGGGATATAATGCTACATAATGTGCAATAACATTCAGTCCATTTAGACTGCTGGCAGAGTTCACTTGTTTGAAATTTTCGCCCATATTTAAACATAGCAAAAGTCCTTATTTTATGTATTTATTTATTTATTATTTGATTTATATCCCGCCCTTCCTCCCAGCAGGAGCCCAGGGCGGCAGCACCTAGCGTCCTTGCACCTAGAAATCTAGCATGTCAGGGAGAAGACTAGGCTAGAACCCTATTATCTGCGATGATGGAGATCCATGATTACATCTCCCATCTCTTCTATTTAAAAGCAGCAGAGGTGGAAATTCAGATTTGGATTGCAGTGATGGGGAGGGAGTTTAACCTTTCTCCCACAACTCTTTTCCCATTGCTATCCTCCCTCAAGCTGCTATTTGCTGATAGCTCTAGTAGGGAAAAACTGATGTCTATCTCCTAAGTCACAGATCTCCAACGTCTGGTCTACCTCCCTGGACCCATAAGTGTTAAACAACTATTGCACAGTGGCAAATGTTCCCTTTTTGGGCCAGGTACCCAAGAAGGTGGTGATGGTTCAGCTTCAAGCATGTTTGGAGGAAACATTACTTGGATCCATTCCAGTCTGGCTTCAGGCCTGGCCATAGCATTGCAATTGCCTTGGTCGCTTTAGTTGATGACATCTATCATGAGAGACATAAGGGGGAGGGCAACCCTGCTCATTCTCTTTGATCTCTCAACAGCTTGTGATACTGTTGACCACAGTATCTTTTTGGAGCATCTCAGGAAGTGGGCACTGTGTTTCGTGGTTCCGCTCATACCTCCAGAGCCACTTCCAAAAAGTAGCTGTCAGAGGCTATTGTTCGGCACAGTGGGAGCTGTCCTGTGGTGTTCTGCAGGGTTCCATTGTATCCCCCATGCTATTTAATATCTATATGAAGCCACTGGGAGCTGTCATCAAGATATTTGGAGTGAGGTGTCATCAATATGCAGATGACACCCATCTCTCCATTACATCTGAATCAGGAGAGGAAGTTGAGGTGCTGAACTGGTGCTTGGAGGTGGTAATCAGCTGGAAATGGACCAATAAATTAAGGCTGAATCCTGAAAAGACAGAGGTGTCATATGTCCAGAGTTCTCATGTCCGGGTGATGGAGAGAGAGCATGTTCTGGATTGCACTCCCCTGGAAGGAAGAGGTCCACAGTTTGGGGGTACTCCTGGAACCAACATTGTCACTGGAGGCTCAGATGGCATCAGTGGCTAGGAGTGCCTTTTTCCAGCTCCATCTGTGACACCAGCTTCTATCCCTTTTAGACAGAAATGACTTGGCCCCAGCACTCCATGCTCTGGTAACTTCCAGAATGGATTTCTGCAATGTGCTGAACATGGGGCTGCCTTTGAAGATGACGTGGAAACTTCAACTGATCCAAAATACAGCAGCCAGATTACTCTCTGGGGTCTCCTTTAGATCTCATATAACCCCTGTTTTAAAACAACCAAAAGAGCCAGTGTGGTGTAGTGGTTAAGGTGCTGGACTATGACCTGGGAGACCAGGGTTCAAATTCCCACACAGCCATGAAGCTCACTGGGTGACCTTGGGCCAGTCACTGCCTCTCAGCCTCAGAGGAAGGCAATGGTAAACCACCTCTGAATACCGCTTACCATGGAAACCCTATTCATAGGGTCGCCATAAGTCAGAATTGACTTGAAGGCATTCCATTTCCATTTCCATTTTTAAAACTACTGCATTGGTTGCCACTTTGTTTCCAGGGGCAATTCGAAGTATTCACACTAGAGTTTAAAGCCCTAAATGACTTAGCTCCCAAATATCTGAAAGACCGCCTCCTTTCCTACAGACTGGGATGTTGAGATCAGCAGAGGGGGCCCTTTTGGTAATTCTACCACCCTCAGAAGCTCAGGGTATGTGTGGCCCAGGTCATTCTCAGTGGGGGCCCCTAAGTTGTGGAATTCCCTCCTCACTGAGGTGCATCTGGCAACCTCACTGTACAACTTTAGGCGAATGCTGAAGATGCACCTCTTTACCCTGGCCTTTGACACCTGAGACATATATTTTTAGGACCTACCCTATTTTGTGATTCTGGTTGTTTTTAATTGTTTTTAATACTATATTTTAAGGTTGTTGTAACCCGCTCCGAGACCTCTGGGTGAACAGCAGGCAATACATGCTAATCATTTAGCATTTAAAAAATATTACAAAAAATATTACAAAGTACTCAGAAATATGATCCTCCACATGCAGGCTGAAGTGATATACCTTAGCAAGAGGTGTACCTTGTGATTCTGCAGTTTGCATAGCTTGGCTTTGAGAAATATATTTAGCTTCACCTTCTACATCACTGTTCTTCACCCTTGGGTCCCCAGATGTTGTTGGACTATGACTCTCATCAACCCCAGGCAGCTTAGCCAATGGCCAAAAATAATGGGAGTTGTAGTCCAAAAACATCTGGGGACCCAAGGCTGAAGAACAGTATTCTACATAATCAATAAAATGGATAGAATTTGAAATGAGCTCCACCACCACCCTTACATATTTGCAGTGTGCTAGGATCAGCATCAACAGCTGACTGTGTTTTACAAGCACTTTCTGTCTCCCAAATGGTATGGTGCTTATTGATAAATGTCTGTTTTGATTCCCATCTTTAGGAACCACATAGAGAGTTTCACAGTGGAAGGATCTTAGGATCAGTGAGCCATGCCATTAAAGAAGGACGTCAGAGGGAATCTTTTGAGGTTAGGCTTGTTTTATGTGGATTTGGTGGTTTTAGGCACTTGCTACATTTGAGAGTTAAAAGTCTGTTTAATGATGCAATGAAATGTCAAAGTTGCAAGATAAGAGGTGACTGGTGGAGATTCAACTCATGGATGTATATCAGGGGATATCATATTTCACATATTAAAAATCATTACCTCCTTGTCAGCCCAGCAACATTCCAGATTTCTGTACATTTGGAAACACTCAGACATAGCAGGAGAAATTCAAGTCACTGGAGCTACCACATGAATAAATTTAGCTTGTTGTTAAAAAGCCACTGTATGCCTCATGGAAAACACAATTTCACAATAACAATACTTGGCACTTATATAAGACGTTAGATTTCAACACATTGACTAAAACTCTCACAACAGCAGCAGCTAATGTGATTCAAGGCAGGTTGGGCAAGCTCACTGTTTCACTCCAGGCCCTGCTGTCCTATTCTCACTTTCCTGGGTACCAGGGCCAATGTCAGCACCTGTTATCCTTGTGGTGCTTTCAGAATCCCAGTGACGCCTTCTGTTCTCCCCCTTAATTTCTTTCCTGACCCAGTACTCTGAGCAGCACTGGTATGGGGGTGGTGGGAACTAAGTCTAGCCACTATTTAAATTTCCCACAATGCTGCTGACATATTGGCACTCCAGGGCAATGTGGGAAATCAAAACGGTGGTAGGGCATATGCTTTGCATGGAAAAGTCCAGAATTCAATGTCTGGAAAAAACTATTGCCTGGAATCCTGGAGAGCCAATGCTAGTCCATGTCATCAGTACTGAGCTAGATGGGACCAAATGGCCTGACTTGGTATAAGGCAGATTCCATTTGTTCCTAAAATTGGGAAGAGACTCAAGGGCCACAGTGACTCCAAAATTTATTTATGTATTTTATTTACAACATTTATATACCACTTTATTGTAAAAAGTCACAAAGCGGTTTACAGAAAGAATTAAAACAATAAAATTATTGGCAAAACCAGTTAAAGATGGGTATTCAAAAGTATTCAAAATAATAAATCCAACAATGAGTTAAAAACAGATAAAAACATAATAGCTTCTACATGCCTGGGAAGGCTTGCCTAACCAAAAATGTTTTAGCAGGTGCTAAAGAGAGTACAATGAAGGCACCTCCTAATGTCAATGGGCAGGGAGTTCAAAAGTGTAGGTGCTGCCACACTAAAGGACTGATTTCTTACAAGAGCAGAACAAGTACTATCAGGCAACCATAACATGGAAAGCACAGCTTGAACTTGGCCTGGTAGCAAATCGGCAACCAGTGCAGGTTTCAGAGCAGAGGTAGTAGTATGTGCTGATAGGGTCTCACTCATGTCAGCAATCGTGTCAAAGCATTCTGTACTAACTGCAGCCCCCAGTTCAGGTTGTGTTGCCTGAGTATTTCTGTGACCGTGGCTGACTGGCTGCCAGGATTTTTTTAGTTTTGGTTTTTGGTTAGGAATACTGACTGGTTATGGGATGCTGAGTTTTCTGCCTTACTCATAGGAATCTTGTTGTGGCGCGTACGGTATTGCATTTAGAAAATCATCACTGTCTTTTCTGTTTCTTTTTCTGTTTGCATTTCATTTACCTTTAACCTCACTCCCTTTCATCCATAGAAGCAACAACAGTGGTTACATGCGCTCCGCTCAACCTCCTTAAACCCACTGATGACTCACCTTGTTGGTTGCATGATGGTTTGTTTCTTGCCCAATAGTGGTAAAAGAGAATTCACATACTGGGCAGCATGGCTGCAATTGTTGTTGTTCCCAAGCTGCTGCCTGTGAAGGTAAACCAAACCATGTGTGTTTTCTCTCTGTCAATTATTATTAACTGGAATTGCGTTGGCTGTCAAATTGAGTTTATAGCAGTTCACAGGGTAGACAGAAAAGAGTAAAGAATCTTCTTACTCTTACTCATTTCTCAGACCTCTTTCTGAAGTGAAATGTCAAATCTGTAAAGAAATTTGGAGCAGCCATGTTAAAATGTAGGGGCAGGGTATTCCAGGGAAGGAATTGCCAACCCTACTTGAATATGGATATCTTTGAAGATAATCCCTGGTCAGGCTTTACCAACAACACAGTCCAAACCATATCTACTGAGAAGTAAGTCTTATTGAGTTCTATGGGGCTTAGTCCTTTAGTAACCTTTATTGGGAGAAGGACAGGGGGAGTGTGACCCTTTTATTCTTACTTGATCTATCAGAGGCTTTTGGTACCATTGACCATGGTATCCTTCTGGGTCGACTTGGTGAGCTGGGTATTGGAGGCACTGTTTTACAGTGGTTCCGATCCTATCTCCAAGGTCGCTCTCAGAGAATAGCATTGGGTGACTGTCTTTCAGCCCCTTGGCAGCTGTGCTGTGGGGTGCCGCAGGGTACCATCTTGTCCCCCATGCTGTTTAACATCTATATGAAGCCCTTGGGAGCAGTCATCAGGAGCTTTGGGGTGAGGTGTCAGCAGTATGCTGATGATACCCAGCTCTATTTCTTCATAACATCTGAATCTGGAGAGGCCATGCAAGCCCTGGACCGCTGCCTGCACTCGGTGGTGGGCTGGATGAGGACCAATAACCTGAGTCTGAATCCTAGCAAGACGGAGGCGCTGTGGGTTGGTGGTTCCTGAGTTCAAATAATTGGTCAGTTGCCTGCTTTGGATGGGGTCGTACTCCCCCTGAAAGAGCAGGTCCGTAGTTTGGGGGTGCCCCTGGATCAATCTTTGTCGCAAGAGGCCCAGGTGACCTCAGTGTCTAGGAGTGCCTTTTACCAGCTTCGGCTGGTGAGACAGTTGTGGCCATTTCTGGACTGGGATAGCCTGACCACTGTTGTCAACACACTGGTAACCTCCAGGCTGGATTACTGTAATGCGCTCTATGTGGGGCTGCCCTTGAGGTTGGTCCGGAAGCTGCAGCTGGTGCAAAATGCAGTGGCGAGACTGCTCACTGGGGCAAGGTATCACCAGCATGTCACCCTGCTGCTAAAAGAATTGCACTGGCTGCCCATTTGCTACCGGGCCAAGTTCAAGATTCTAGTTTTGGTGTACAAAGCCCTATACAGCTCAGGACCAGGATACCTGAAAGACCATCTTATCCCTTACATACCCAGTCGATCACTGCGCTTTGCAGGTGAGGGCCTCCTGCAGATACCATCTTATCGGGAGGTTCGTTCTGCACAATATAGGAAACGGACCTTTAGTGTGGCAGCACCTACCCTGTGGAATTCCCTTGCTTTGAATATTAGGCAGGTGCCAACTCTGTTATCTTTTTGGTGCCTTTTGCAGACTTTCCTCTTTCAACAAGCCTTTTAGGTTGAGATCTATTCTAGTCTGCGTCTGTGTTAAAACTGCTTAATATATATTTTTAATGATTTTAAGCCTTTGTTAAAGTTGTTTTTTTAAATGTTTTTAACGCTGTTTTGTTTTAATGTATTTTAAGATCTGTTTTTATGATGTTTTAAAGTGTTTTTAGCACTTTATTTGCTGCCCTGGGCTCCTGCTGGGAGGAAGGGCGGGATACAAATTAAATAATAAATAAATAATAATAAATAAGTGTGTTTAGAACTGCAGCCCTTTGGGGGCATCCATCTTTACTCCTGACTGCTCCCATCTAACATCTCTACAACACTAGGCTCCTTTCTTCCTACAATGGCCTTCTGGTGACTGGCTTGGCTTGAGGGCACTTAAACACTTTTTGCCAGAAGCAAGTTGGCTAGATTAAATATTCCCTACCTTCTTCTAGCTAAGATTTCTATCATAATTTCCAGTCAGAGAAATGTTTTTGTTTGAATTGTATATTCCAAACAAGTGTGGTTTATGCTTAATGTATCATGCTTAATGACATCACTTGGGCCTGGCCTGTGACATCACTCGGGCCCACCTCATGGCATCACTCAGATAAGCCCCTATGACATCACTAGGGCCTGCCCCCCAAATCTCAGGGTTTCGGATGCTTCTGACCTGGCAACCCTAACCAGCACTGCTTGGAGTGTTGCTATCTGCATCTGCCAGGTTAGCCCACCAGGAGGCGCAGCAGAGGCCCCTCTAAATAACCATATATTCTCACCCCATGTTAATATTTTGGCCCTCAGCTAAACTACTAAAAAAAGAGAATTAGCACACTCAAAGGAAGTAGAATGGGTGGAGAAAGAAAGCTGACAGAGTTGTAACTTGGTAATTCTGTTAGACTTATCCCACAGAAATTCTCCTGCTCTTTAATCCTTTAGGTATGGTGCTGTTGATGCTTTAGGTATTTTAGGATGGCGTTAGTCTCAGTGGTAAAGTTGAACCAACTAAACATCCATCTAATTTGGCTTACCTAATGGCCTTTTAGGCTGGATGAGAAAAGGGAGAGGCAAAGACTTTCCAAAGGATCCCAAGAACACCACAGTACCTTTGACCCGCTCTCCTGTACATGTCTACTCAGAAGAAATCCCCATTAAGTTCAATAGGACTTACTCGCAAGAAGGTGAGCATGTCTTAGTACGGCATCTAATTGGATTCCTCAGATACACTGGATTGTGTGTTAGATCTCTGTCAAAACTGTGTTTCATTGTGAGATCTTCCAGCATGCCAATGTGTTGGGTGCTGACGTGATTTTCTGGGCATTGATTCCTCCAACTATTTGCAAAAGAGGACATACATTTGCATATGTTGTTGTTATGTGCCTTCAGGTCAACTAAGACTTATGGCGACCCTATGAATCTGTGACCTCCAAGAGCATCTGTTGTTAACCACCCTGTTCAGATCTTGTAAGTTCAGGTCTGTGGCTTCCTTTATGGAATCAATCCATCTCTTTTTCTACTCCCTTCTGTTTTTCCCAGCATTACGGTATTTTCTAGTGAATCATATCTTCTCATGATGGAAACATCATTCTCAAATGGAAACAGACAGCCTTCAAGTCAATCCCGATTTATGGTGACCCTATGGATAGGGTGTTGATGGTAAGCGATATTCAGAGGGGGGCTACCATTGCCTCCCTCTGAGGCTAGTCCTCCCCAGCTGGCTAGGGCCTGCTCAGCTTGCCACGGCTGCACAAACCAGCTCCTTCCTTGTCCGCAACTGCCAGCTGAGGGGCAATTGGGCTCCTTGGGACTATGCAGCTTGCCCACGGCTACACAGGTGGCAGGGCATGTAATCCCTGAGCCACTCACTGTGGGGGTGATCTTTAGCTGGCCCTTGACACCCAGGAGACACGACCAGGGATTTGAACTCACAGACTCTGGACTCCCAGCCAGGCTCCCACCTGATTATTTGTCTTTTTCGCAGTCCGTGGTATGCACAAAGCTCTCCTCCAACACCACATTTCAAATGAGTTGTTTTTTCTCTTGTCCGTTTTTTTCACTGTCCAACTTTCACATCCATACATAGAGATCGGGAATACCATGGTCTGAATGATCCTGACTTTGGCATTCAGTGATACATCTTTGCATTTCAGAACCTTTTCTAGTTCTCTCACAGCTGCCCTCCCCAGTCCTAGCCTTCTTCTGATTTCTTGACTATTGTTTCCATTTTGGTTAATGACTGTGCCAAGGTACTTATAATCCTTGACAAGTTCAGTGTCCTCATTGTCAACTGTAAAGTTACATAAATCTTCTGTTTTCATTACTTTAGTCTTTTTGACGTTCAGCTGTAGCCCTGCTTTTGTGCTTTCCTCTTTAACTTTCATCAGCATTCGTTTTCAATCATTACTGGTTTCTGCTAGTAGTATGGTATCGTCTGCGTATCTTAAGAGGCTTTGGTAAGAGGCTTTGTTGTAGAATCTTGAGCGTTACTTTACTTGCATGGGATATTAAGGCAATAGTTCAATAATTACTGCATTCCCTGGGATCCCCTTTCTTTGGAATTGGGATATATATTGAACACTTCCAGTCTGTGGGCCATTGTTTAGTTTTCCATATTTCTTGACAGATTTTTGTCAGAATTTGGACAGATTCAGTCTCAGTAGCTTGTAGCAACGCTATTGGTATGCCATCTGTTCCTGGTGGTTTGTTTCTTCCAAGTATTTGAAGAGCAGCTTTCACCTCACATTCTAGAATTTCTGAATGTCCTTCATACGGTTCCTCCATGAATGAGTCTGTCATCCTGACATCTCTTTTATAGAGTTCTTCAGTATATTGCTTCCATCTTCCTTTTATTTCATCTCAGTCAGTCAGTGTGTTCTCCTGTTGATTATTCAACATCCCTACTCTTGGTTTAAATTTCACTTTCATTTCTCTAACCTTTTGGAATAGGGCTCTTGTTCTTCCCTTTTTGTTATCCTCTTCTATTTCTATACAATAACTATTGTAATAGTTCTCTTTGTCCCTACATACTAGTCGCTGTATTGTTGCATTTAGGGTTCTGACTGTATTTCTGTCTCCTTTTGTCTTTGCTTTCCTTCTTTCTTTAACCATTTTGAGAGTTTCTTCAGTCATCCACTGAAGTCTTTCTCTCTTTTTAACTAGAGGGGTTGTATTTTTGCATTCTTCCCTGATAATGTCTCTGACTTCAATCTATAGGTCTTCTGGTTCTCTGTCAACTAAGTTTAGAGCCTCAAACCTGTTCCTTATTTGATCTTTATATTCTTCTGGGATGTTATTTAAATTGTATTTTGGCTTTATGATTGCTTTGTTCTTCTTCTTTAGCTTTACTCTGATTTTCGATACGATCTGTGCCGCAGTCTGCTCCTGGTCTTGTTTTCACAGAATGTATGGAACTTCTCCATCTTCTGCTACCAATTATATAATCAATTTGATTCCTATATTAACCATTTGGTGATGTCCACATCTACAGTCGTCTTTTCAGTTGCTGAAAAAAGGTGTTCACAAGAAACAAATTATTGGCTTCACATAATTCAGTAAGTCTTTCTCCTGGTTCATTTCTATGTCCTAAGCCCCATTTCCCACCATTCCTAATTCTTCTCTGTTCCCTACTTTTGCATTCCAGTCCCCCATGATTATCAGAACATCTTGTTTTGGTGTGTGATCAATTTCTTCCTTTACTTCTGCATAAAATCTCTCCAATTCCTCTTCTTCTGCATTTGCCGTTGGAGCATACTTGGATGATGGTTATATTAATAGGTTTCCCATTCAATCTCATTGATATCACTCGCTCAGATCCTTGTAGTGTAGCTCCTAATTGCTTTTGCTACATCACTTCTCACTATTAAAGCAACCCCATTTCTTCTTAATTTCTCATTTCCTGCATAAAACATTTTGTAGTTGCCTGATTGAAAATGTCCCATTCCAGTCCATTTTAATTCACTCACACCAAGTATTGTAATGTTGATACTTTCCATTTCTTGCTTGACAATTCCTAATTTTTCCTGGTTCATGCTTCTCACATTCCATGTTCCTGTTGTGTGCGTCATACATCTCCAGACTGTTCTTTCACATCTGTGCGCATCAGCCTCTGGGCTTCCTTTCGACTTTGACCCAGCTGCGTCATTAGTCACAGCACTACTCGTACTTGTCCTTTGTTCTTCCCCAGTAGCTCAGTGAGTGCCTTCTCACCTGGGGGTCTCATCTTCCAGCACTATCTCGTGTTGCATTTTGGATACACTGTTCATAGGGTTTTCGTGGTAAGAGGTATTCAGAAGTGGTTTACCATTGCCTTCCTCTGAGTTTGGGTGCATCTTAGTCTGGTGTCTCAGCTTTGACCATTCCGCCTTGGGTACCCCTGCTAGGAGTCTAGCCTCTTGGTCTAGACTCCTGACGGCATTGCTATAAGCTTCTTCAACACTTTCAAACAAGACTAAATGTTACCAGTTGAATGTTACCATAATTGTACTTCAATACCAGAAAAGGCTTAACCTGTTGAATTTCTGCTTGCCACAAAGCTATTAAAGGCGCAAGAGTCCCGCTGTCTCTCCCCCGCCTGCCAGTGCCAACCTTAAACCTTGCAAAGAACTCCATGTTCATGAGTTGTAAACCAATTATGTTGTTCTCTAGGTCTTTCATCAATTGATCTTAGACTGACAATATTACATTCCATGCAAGTCTTGGGGTGTGGGCTGTGTGGGTGTCAAAAGAGATTAAAGATTTACAGCAACGGAGGTTCAGATGCACATGGTTGAATAACTTCAAGATAAAATTGTTAAAAGGCAAGCAGTGTATTATTTATTTATTTATCAAATTTATATCTTGCCCTTCCTCCTAGAAGGAGTTACGGTTATTTATTTCTTCCTGTATAATATTTCGTAAGCATTATGCTACATGTTTCTGCACAGGCGCAAGTCTGCATGGCAGCATTCACATGTGCACTGTGAGGGGTGGTGGTGGTGGTGGCGGCAGCAATGACATCTAGTCCTGGCAGGGGTAGACCCATGGGAGGGAGGGAGACCTGTGGGAGGGATAGGGGAGGGCTGGTGACCTGTGGGGGGAGGTGGAGGTGGGAGCATTGGCGATCTGTGTGGAGGGAGGAGCACTGATGACCTATGTGCAGGGGAAGGGAGAGAGAGCATTGGTGACCTGTGGAAGGGAGGGGGACTGCTGGTGACCCATGGGCGTGTGTATGTGCTGGCAACAGTAGACAGGGTTGGCAAGTGAAGCGAGCAAGGGCAGAGCCCCTAGTGTACCTCATATATAGCTACAACAATGGTATAAGCATAGGTCAAACAGCCACCCTTTTTTACAGTCTTTTTTTCTGAGTAAAAAGGATTTGAGCCTTTGATATGGATATACCTATTTAACAGAGTTATCCAAGTCATGGGAAGCCGGCGGGAGGGGGAGCGGCGGCGGTGGAGCTGGCAGGAAACTCTGCAGCATCCACTTGTCTTTCAGGAGCCATCAGGCCAGCTGAATGCTAGCTCAGTTGGGAGCTGCACCCGGGGACCGAGAGGTAAAATACTCCTACCAAGGAATAAGCTCTCCCCATTGACACCCATTGTAATTATTTGCCTACGCCGACCTTTTTGCCAGCGGAACTTTTGGCCAGATTGGGACCCACGGGAGCACTCCAAAGGGGAGTTGGATATAGTGAAGTCCGCTCTGCTCGGCTCCACCTCTGCCACATCCCTGGAATGCCCCACTTATGGTTCTTCCACCAGCTTCTCCTGGCTCTCCATCCGCTGGGCTGGGCTTCCTTGGTGGATCCCTGGCTGAGCCAGCAGAGTCCTGGCAGCATCAAGGCTCAGTCGGGATGAGGGGCTTCTGCCGACACAGTCTGGTGGTGCCGGGAGCCTGCCAGCTCTGCCAGGGGTCCACTACATCCATTTTAGCCCAGCCCAGTGCAAATACAAGTTGGATTGTGCCCTAAGTGTTTAGAACAGCAGCAACAACAGACCCCCTATTTTCTGGAAAATGTTACAATTCAAATTTTTTCTAGAGAACCCACATCACTGATCAATTATGAAGTGAATTTGCTGTACTACTTTCGGATGTTAAATTAAACCGCATTCGCACCATACATGTATTCCACTATTCACTTTAAACAATCCTGGCTTCCCTCAAAGAATCCTGGGAAGTGTAATTTGTGAAGGGTGCTGAGAGTTGTTAGGAGACCCCTATTCCCCTCACAGAGCTGCAATTGTCAAGGTGGTTTAACAGTGTCTCCTCTTTCCAGAGAACTCTTTCATCTGTTGACTTTCATCTGTACAAACATACACCTACCTAACCATCATCCACACACCCAAACCCAAATATGTTAGCATGTAAACTATGATAATGAAATGATGCTGCATTCTGATACCTGGCACAGGTACCAACTCTTGCACGGTGTCCCAAGCACCCTGTGATGCTACGCCCAGTGTAGGTGTTACTCTGAGAACTATAAGAACTGTCCGGTTCATCCTGACCAGTGGTCCATGTAGCTTTCTGGTTGCACATTGAGGCCAGCAGTTTGATCAAGCCACAGTGCTACAAACAATTAGCAGCAAGTTAAACTATGTCCAGCAGTCTCAATACTATGAACACTGCCAACAAGCAAGAGCAACTGTTTTTGATGGATCTTAATGTTGCTTGTGTTACCCATATAGAAACACAGAAAGCTGTCTTCTACCCAGAGCTTGGAAGTAACTAGTTACAAGTAACAAATTACTTGTAATTCATTACTTTTTTGAGTAACGAGTGGGTAATTCCTTTACATTTTGATTATAATAGAACTAGGAGTAATTTTACTACTTTTGTGGAGTAATTGTAACGTTTCCAGAATTACTTTTGGGCATTACTGGGGGGGGAGCAGGGGAAGTCTTCTGCTCCTCTGATTTGTGGATGAAAATCATGTGCCTCAAACTGGGCTTCTGTGCGGTGCCTCTCTTTCCTCATGCTCTGTGGGTGGGTAGGAGGCGATGAGGGAGGAGGCGGAGAGTGAGACGGAGTGGAGTGGAAATTTAAAAAAAAACAGTTAGTGGTGGTGAAGAATGGAGTGGAGGGGAAAAGGATCCAGAGGTCAAGAACATGGATAAAGGAGAAGGAGGCAGCAGCAGAATGGAGATAAAGAACTGTGGAGGTGAAAGATGACGAGTGAGTGAGTGTGAGTGTGTGTGTGTGTGTGTGTGTGTGTGTGTGTGTGAGAGAGAGAGAGAGAGAGAGAGAGAGAGAGAGAGAGAGAGAGAGAGAGAGAATACTGTGTTTGCACTTGGCACACAAAGTGGCCTCCACCACCCTCTCTGGCTACTGTGCTGCATTTGCAGTATTTAAACTTTTTTGCATCTCAGGGGGAAATGTTTGCTTGAGTGAGTGTCCCTTAGTTGGTGGCAGGGCAGGGTCCGGGAGGTGGTTGAGTGAGAGAGATTATGCTGGCTGGCTGAGTGGGAGGGGTTGCACTTGGTTTGATGTGCTAAGATCTGAGTAGTGGCCTCTGCCTCCCTCCCGACCACCCTTACCAGCGGAGAGACCACCATTGCTATCTTATGAATAAAAATAATTATTCTACTATCTCTGTATGTGTTTATTTTTAATGTTGTTTTAGGCTACTTAGATGTGCAGCAGCCAAGGCCAGCACCATGTAGGCATTTTTTAAGTAACTGAAATGTAACTGTAGTGATTACTTTGGAGGAAAAGTAAAGTAATCAGTTACTTTCAGAGCAATTGTAATTGTAACAGCAATTACTACTTTTTTGGGCCATGTAACTGTAACTGTAATTTATTACTTTTTAAAAGTAATCTTCCAAGCTCTGCTTCTACCAGTTCAGACTCTTGGTCCACCTAGCCCAGTAATGTCCTCTCTGACTAGCAGCAGCTCTCCAGGGCTTCGGGCAGATGTCTTTCCTATAAGCTGCTATTAACCAATCCAATTAACTGGAGATACCAGGGACTAAACATGCAAATCAAGTGCTCTATCTCTGAAGAGGTAAACACCCCACACCCCTTTTACTGCTTTTGATTAGAGGGTAGTTTTTCCTCCACCCCAATCCATCCATCTGGGAAAAATCCATAAAATAGGATGGTTTTAGATGTTCTTGGTCTGTGTCTCCATTTGCCTTCAACTGAAGTTGCTCAGGGTTGAGTCCCAGGATCCTCCTTCAGCAATGGATGCTGCATATCTATTGAATCCAGCCCAAAAGTTAGTTAGACCATTTTGCTCAGGAGTGGCCCGTGGGGCAGAGTGGAGTGGTGCTACAGAGGAGGCCTCCTGACAGCATTGTCCCTGCTCCTTACTGGAACAGAGGGGAGGCAGGGCAAGGTGGCGGCAAGTGTGGCCACTCCTGGTTTTTTTGTGCAACCTATCATCTCTCTCATATTATTGATTACTTTATAAACTACTTAAGTTGGATTTCTGGAGTGTTCTGGTGCTTGCTCTGGATTGTCTTATCATCTAAATGCCTTGGATCCTGTTGAGTCTGGTCCCTAAGGGCAAATGGGGCACTGCCCCACTAACCTCAGTCAGCCCTCACCTGCCTGCCTCCTCAGATACAAATAACCCAGCGGGTAGCACTGTCTGTGAGCTTCCTCTTCCTTAGTCTCAGTGCTGCCCTCACAGAACTCAGCAGGGAGGAGGATGGAGACAAAAACAGAATTAGGTGGTGTGGCCTGTTATTGGCTCTAGCTTCACCACTCTTGGTCTCCTTGCCTTCCGACCCACCAGTTCCTCTTCCTTGGATTCATGCATGGAAATCATAGTGTGAAATCCAACAGGTGGTGGGTGGTGGGTCTGAGATGTGTCTTCCCTATTTAAAAATAAAAAAGCTCATGAAACAGGAATTCTGAGTCACAAACCCAGGACCAACCCAACCCTAGCAAAGCTTGCTGATCCCTTGAGCAGCAAAATTCTTTATTGGGGGTGTGTGTCAAGGTCTACATTCTGATGCACAGGCAAACAGGATAGGTAAGTTCCATGACAAACAAACTCTCAAAACATCTTACAAATTACTTAAATAATATAAAAAATGAATACCTATAGATCTAGATCTAGATGTGGCTTTTTGTGACAGTACTCTGGCCACATTCACACCATACATTTATTCCACTTTAAATAGTCATGGCTTTCCCCAAAGAATCCTGGGAAGTGTCATTTGTGAAGGGTGCTGAGAGTTGTTAGGAGACTTCTATTCTCCTCACACAGCTACCATTCCCAAGTGGTTTAACAGTCAGTCCCACTTTCCAGAGAACTCTGGCAACTGTAGCTCTGTGAGGGGAATAGGGTGTCTCCTAACAACTCTCAGTGCCCTTCACAAACCACACTTCCCAGGATTCTTTGGGAGAAGTCATGACTATTCAAAGTGCAATAATAGTGGAATAAATGTATGGTGTGAATGTGGCCTCTGAGCACATCTTTTTTTGCTGCCCACTGAAGCCATTTTGTGCTGGTGTTCAGTGGTACTTTTATCAAGATATGAGTACCACTACCAGATTGTTTCACCAAAAAAGCACTTACTTCTTTTCAGAGCTTGGAAAAGCTACTTTTCTGAACTACAACTCCCATCAGCCCAATCCAGTGGCCATGCTGGCTGGGGCTGATGGGAGTTGTAGTTCAAAAAAAGTAACTTTTCCAAACTCTGCTTCTTTTTTATTAAAACAGCAATTAAAGTGATAAAAATATTTTAGCCAGCTGCCTAAAAATAAGATTGCTTGAAGCTACTTTAGGCAGAGGTTTCCACCTTAAAGGTGCTGCCATCTCACTAAGCATCTCACTCCAAAAGCAGGGTCTCCATCACTGTCATCAAGTGGGGGTCAGTCATGTGGGAAGGAAAGCTTTCCCTTAAGTGTCCCACACCATTTAGGGCAGGGGTGGGTAAATGCCACATTCCCTCGGGGTAATCTGTTGGGGGCTATGTATGGGTGTTGGAGGGGCATTCCGCCCTCTTTCTTCTTATTGCCACCCACATGAACTTATGCCTTGGGGTCACAGGTTGCTCCCCCACCCACAATTTAGAGCTTTAAAGACCAGTACTTTGCACTGCTCCAGGAAACTAACTAGAACTCAGTGGCACTCTCTCCAAATTGTTTTCCATCATCTGTTTCAGTTAATAACAATAATCTAAATTATTATTTTTATGTTATATTTGTATTTATAAATGGTTATAACTGTGATAAAAAGGTACCTGGGCAGTATAACAAAAGGCCCAAGTAAAGCTACAATGTTGCAATAAAGCAAAACACTAAAGCAACATCATCATACGCAAATAGAAGCAGCTTAAAGATCGAGCAGAACAGACTGACAGTAACCAACTAAAAACATGAAAATGAAAACATTTAAAATGCCTGGGCAAAGTATACTATTCTGTTTTAATATTTGATTTGTTTTCTTATAATTTTGTAAGTCGCCTTGGAAATACTTTATTGATAAGGCATGGGAGAAGTATATTAACTAACTAAATATTTTTCTTACAAAAAGCCAGATACTTCCCAAAGATTTAAATATACCTCCATTCCTTACTCCTGATTCTTCTTAATGCTTCTTCTTAATGAAGCTGCTGAATGTGTACCTTTTGCTTTGAAGAACGTTTGTTTTGGTTATTTTGGTTATTGTAAATGTGTGATCAGTCCTATGCTGCAAGTTTGTTTGAACTTCTAGTTATGTGCTTTTATTTGTTATTAGTTTATCTTTGCATTGTTTTATTTGCTTTTTTAATTCTTCTGTTATATTTAATCGCTGTTTTTTCTGTACAGTTAATGTTGTCAGGGGCCGTATGCTTCTGAATACCAATTGCTGGAAACCACAGGAGGGGAGAGTGCTCTTGGGTTTAGATTCTGCGTGCTTCCCATAGGTATCTGGTTGCCTACTGTGAGAACAAGATGTTGGACTAGATGGACTACTGGGCTGATCCAGAAGGCTTGTGTTCTTACATGCTTGATTTGTGAGGTTTTGTAAGTTTGACAATTTGATTTTTTTTTAAAGTCAACAGCAAAGAAAATACAACTTGTTGCTGCTAGCTGTTTAAGTTCTATGTGATTCCATCCTTCCTGATGCTAAATTTAAACGTTTTGTAAAAGGAGATAATTTTCAGCTGACAAAAAATTGCAAGAGGTGGGTGCTAATTCTTCTGATAGGTGCTGAATTATAATTAACACATCCAATAGTTCCTGGTAATTGGCCTCCATTATTAGCCTGTGAAACCACTCAGAACTCCTGCTGACCACCTACCATAGGAAATGGAAAGAAAACATAAAAGCAAGGCATTTTCTGCAGTTAAACTGCAGGAGGAGGTTTCATTGAATTATCATAGTTCTTAATCTGTGCATTATTCTTAGTAACCCTGCAGACGTAATGTTGTACTTGGAGCAAGAATAACCAGAGTTCAATTCTCAAGGTTTAAAGGATTGCAAGGATCATGCAAACTGAGCATACATTGATACACATGATTGCAAAGATCATGAGATGCTATTATTTGTGTGATGACCACTATACACAAAAACAAACCTGAGACTCTGCCTCAGTCCCCACCGTGCAGAAGACATTCTGAATATCTGAACCAGGCCCACTTGTGAGACTGTTGTATACCCTTTCAGTCTGAGCCAGTCTTGGATTCTGACACTGTGTTTTCATAGTTCTGTGTAATAAAATGATCATCTGGAAAGGCCCTAGAGATTTTTACATAGATTCCAAGTATCTCAGTTTGTTAGGGACAGGTCGTAGTTTCCAATAGTATTCCTGGTACTTTAGTCTCCCTGTTTTGGCCCTAGCTTTGATTCATCTTGTTATTGTTAGCATGAATTACTTGATGTGTCATTCTTCAAGCTTCAGCTTCTTTTCCAGGTCTCTTGGAATCAGTGGAGGCTGGTGGCTCCTATGTCAGTGGGGCAGTGAATCCACTCTGGGTTTTAGTCTGAACTTTCAATGAGCTGTCCTAAGTGCTGAAGCATCTTGGACAACTCCTTGAAAGTTTGGACTAAAACCTGGAGCAACTTCACTGCTGCACTGGCATTGGGGCCACCAGCTTCCACTGCTTGGAGTGAGGAGGAGATGCATTGTCTGTAACACCCATGCATGCATGCGCAAGAACACCAAGGCACAATGCAGCATGCTATTTCATATCTGACAGCTGCTACAGTATATTACTGTTGGAACTGTTAGTAACCTAAGGGAGGTTGCAGATGCTGCCCCCCATGTGTTGAAAGAATGCACAACGGGGATTGTGGGACTGTGTAAGCTAGCCCCCTCCCCATTTGCAGTGGCCACACATTGCACCACCAGGGCTTTTGACTGACAGGTGAAGGGGTTCTACAGATGTACATCAGCATGCATGCAGTGCCCCTTTGCACATCAGCCAAATGTATGGATGGTGAAGCATACATTGAGGACAGAGCTAACTTGCATATGCCCACAACCGCCTCACACATTATTTCAATGGGTGTGTAGGAGTATTCTGCAGCATACAGAAAGGAGGATAAAGCCTTCAGCAGAGCAAGATGATGGGGGTCAGGGTAGCACAGGTAGTATTTGGAGAGCAACAAGCATATGCTTGTTTTTGTTAGTGAACCTTTGGAGGATGTGGATTTACGTGTGGTTTGCCATTATTTTACCCTTTCTTCCCTTGCAGAACGGCTCCATAGATAACCAAGCTGTCCAGGATATACTTTGTTTTGCTATCAGATGAACCTGCTCTTTATAATCCTGTCAGCATTTTCAGTGCAAGCTCCCAAGGCGAATTTGTAATCAGGTGGAAAATAACAACAATAGTAGGAGCTATTTAGTTCATAGCGGGGAGCAGTAATGCGTCTGAATACCGGTTGCTGGAAACCATAAGAGGAGAGGAGCTTAGGTTGTGCTCCTGCTTTCCGGCTTCCAGTAGGGATCTGTGACAACAAGATGCTGGACTAGATGGGCCATTGGCCTGATCCAGCAGGCTCTTCTTATGTTGTTATGTTCTCTCCGTCACATTATTTAAGTAACTTTACTAACATTGGGCACAAACTTGGATGGCTTCAAAAGAGGATTAGACCAATTCATGGAGGAAAAGGCTATCAGTGGCTACTAGCCACGGTGGCTATGTTTTATCACAACTGTCAGAGGCAGTATGTGAAAAATGTTAGGTGTGCTTAACACGCCCCAATAACTGCCTTTGGAGGCAAGCTGGGGAAACTCAATAAATAATGTGGCACCAGCATTTGTAAATAATCCAGTTTTCTGATGTGATGGTGCCCTGAGCAGCAATCTTTCTCTTGTCATCAAACAGTTTAATTGCTACATTAGCTGAAAAGGTAAATAGCTGTTGTGAAGATGTTTGTGAGTCTTGGTTTGGCCCAAGATCCACTTCCAGCCGCCTCCTTTTTAAGTTGCTAATCTTCTATGTCAGTGGGTAGATTTAGCACCATGGGAATTCTTGGTGATTAAATTATTGTTCGACCAGTAAAGCCATGCCATCAGGAAATAAAAAATCAACACTATGACTTGAGAGGAATGAGGAAACCTCAGGTATTTTCCCTCAATATTTTGGATGTTGTTCAAGTTCCTGGTTCATGTTATGAATGTGGGTTAAGTGCTAACCCAGAGAGAGATTTCTTTAGCAGGGATGAATTAATCCCATTTGCTCCTGGCCTTTGTTGCCAGTATAGAATTGTCAAAAAATGGTTCATGAACAACTTTTCAGGAATGACATGACTGATTTGGAATCGTTTAATTGTATCACAAATTTCTGTCTGTATGGTACCATTCATGCTAGCATTGAAATCTACAACAAGACCGCCAAATGAGAAGAACACAAATCCACTTTCGACTATGTACCTATGATAGAACCCTCCTTCACAGTTCATCCATCTCTCTTGGATTCAAAACACACTTTGGAGCTTTTCAGACATTCTAGTTGCGTGTAAAAGCAACACATGAGAAAGGGCAAACACCACTAAGCTCTGCCCACCCTCCTGATGCTGTCCCTGTTGCCTTCCACAAGTTGGAGGGCAAACCTTTGAAGTGGGGAGTCCCCACAAGTATAGCTGGTTATCCCTCTAACTCATGGAGGGTGATGGGGATGGACACCCTGGGCTCCTTCAGGAGCAAGAGTAGGATATAAATGTAATAATAATAATAATAATAATAATAATAATAATAATAATAATAATAATAATAATAATAAAACTTAGCATGCTCATCTCTGTTCATGTATTGATTTTACACACAAGAGGGTCATAGTCAGAACTACTTCTGACTTCCTTTTTCTACATCATTGTACTTCTCTCCAAGAACTCTCCCCAGTTCCAGAATGAAGACTTATCTCCATAGATCTTTAGACATGTGTGCTCCTTTTAGGTATGCGAAACACTTTCCCTTTCAATGTGCCCCAGAAATATGTTTGCCACATCAAGTGGGGCACAGTACTAGGGAAGTGGTTGAGGGGAAAAGTTGCAGATAGAACAATTACATCACCCATGTGCTGCTTCTCCCCTGCAAATGGTAATTTCACCCATTGTTTCCATACACGATGGCCACTGCTGGAGGCAGTATACCTCTGAATACCAGTTGCTGGGAGTCATAAGTGGGGAAAGCACTGCTGCAGTACCTGTGGGCTTTGCATGGGCATCTGATTGGTCACTGTGAGAACAGCGCACTGGACTAGATGGGCCTTTGACCTGATGCAGCAGGGCTTTTCTTATGTTCTTATGTCCATGTACACCTCAGTTTCAAACCAACTGTCTCCTCCAAGTCCATGACAAAGCAAAAATGGAGTTACCTAGAAGAAGCTACGACATAACTATGAAGTATGTGTAATCAGCAGGACATTGTGCTGTCAATGATTAAAAATATTAACCTCAAAGTGAATTTTCATGTAGTCATGTGGGAAGCATGTGCCACAAGGCAGAGAACCATTCTGTAGCGAGTCATCTATTGACTGATAACATTTCTGAGAAGTATTTCTCCCTTGAACTCACTTCGCTTGGCATGGTTCCAGTGCTTGTGGGGCTTCTGCGAACAGGGTACAACTTACTTAGGATCTCCTTGGGAAAAGTTGCTCCAAGCAACTAATCTTTTCTTGCAGTCTTTACAGTGATCAATACAATTGTTGGGGATGGTTTAAATAAAGACACAAGAGAAAAGTGTGTGTGTGTGTGTTCCCTCTGTTTTATTCCACCTGTCATTTAAGAACTACTTCATCCATTACATTTTTTCCTTGTAATATAGTAGGACATGCTCCCCCACCTTTATGAGTGATTGACAGTTCCAAGCCCAATGCTTTTGGCCTGAGTTTCTTCTGAAAGAGAGTGCACTGGATACTTATAGTATTCTTGTAATATTTGCTTAATTAACAAATATACAAGCAGAGCATATTGGAAGCAACTAGGCACTCTTTCAAAAGGCAGCAAATCATGAAAGAAAACATTAGATGCTCCAAGGTGAATCGCTTTCAACCAACTCAACACTCCAACCCCCCTTTTTGTCTCTATCTCATTATATCCAGTAATTCTGTTTCTCATGCACAAATCTACTGAGAATCTGTCCCTGAGCCCACTTCTGCAGGTGAAATATTCATTTAGGGAACAATACACAGTCACTAAGAAACATCCACACTGTTGTCAACTTCCTTACCTCTCAGTGGTTGAGACAGCCAAAGATATGTAAAATGGAAAATACTGATGAAAAATAGTTGGAGGTGGCTATTGCTCTCCTCTCCTGCTTGTGGGGTTCCCATAGGCATCTATATGAGGGCCGCTGTAATGAATTTGCTAAGCACTTCCAGGATAAAATCTTTAGCATCCGCCAGGACTTAGACTCCAGTGTTATAGCTGGTGAATCAAGCGAGGTATCCAGAGCACAGCCTTGTCCCGATTTCTTGGATGAATTTTAGTTGGTGCAGCTTGAGGACGTTGACAAGGTGCTTGGACAGGTTCGTGCAACCACTTCTGTGCTGGATCCTTGTCCTTCTTGGCTAATAAAAGCTAGCAGGGATGGAACAGCCGGCTGGGCCAGGGAGATTATTAATGCCTCTCTGCGAGAGGGAGTGGTCCCTGGCTGCCTGAAAGAGGCAGTAGTGAGACCACTCCTGAAGAAACCCTCCCTGGACCCAGAAAATCTTAATAACTATAGGCCGGTAGCAAATGTTCCATTCCTGGGCAAGGTCCTGGAACAAGTGGTTGCGGACCAGCTCCAGACACTCTTGGATGAGACCGATTATCTGGATCCATTTCAGTCGGGTTTCAGGCCTGGTTTTGGCACAGAAACAGCCTTGGTCACCCTGTATGATGACCTTTGTTGGGAGAGAGAGAGGAGAGAGAGTGTGACGCTGTTGATTCTCCTTGATCTCTCAGCGGCTTTCGATACCATCGACCATGGTATCCTTCTGGGGCGACTGGCTGAGTTGGGAGTGGGAGGTACTGCATTGCAGTGGTTCCGCTTCTACTGGGTGGGTCACCTCCAGAAGGTGGTGCTTGTGGAACATTACTTGGCACCCTGGAGTCTCCAGTATGGGGTTCCGCAGGGGTCAGTTCTCTCCCCCATGCTGTTCAACATCTACATGAAACCATTGGGTGCGGTCATCCGGAGCTTTGGAGTGCATTGCCATCAGTATGCTGATGACACGAAGCTCTATTTCTCCTTTTCATCTTCTTCAGGTGAGACTGTCAATGTGCTGAACCAGTGCCTGGCTGTGACAATGGACTGAATGAGGACTAATAAACTGAGGCTCAATCCAGACAAGACTGAGATGCTGCTACTGGGTGGTTCTTCTGACCAGATGGTGGATGTCCAACCTGTTCTGGATGGGGTAGCACTCCCCCTGAAGGAGCAGGTTCGTAGCTTGGGGGTTCTCCTAGAATCATCTCTGTCACTTGAGGCCCAGGTAGCCTCAGTGGCACGGAGTGCCTTCTACCAGCTTCGGTTGGTGGCCCAACTTACGTCCCTATCTGGACAGGGATAACCTGGCTTCAGTTGTCCATGCTCTGGTAACCTCCAAATTAGATTACTGCAATGCACTCTACGTGGGGCTGCCTTTGAAGATGGTTCGGAAACTGCAGCTTGTGCAAAATGCAGCAGCCAGATTGGTAACAGAGACCAGATGGTCCCAACATATAAAACCGATTCTGGCCCCCTTGCACTGGCTGCCTGTATGTTTCCGAGCTCGATTCAAGGTGCTGGTTTTGACCTATAAAGCCTTACATGGCTTGGGACCACAATACCTGATGGAACGCCTCTCCCGATACGAACCCACTTGTACACTACGTTCAAGATCAAAGGCCCTCCTCCGGGTGCCTAGTTCAAGGGAAGCTCGGAGAATGGCAATGAGGGAGAGGGCCTTCTCAGTGGTGGCCCCCAAATTATGGAATGATCTTCCTGACAAGGTGTGTCTGGCGCCAACACAGTTATCTTTTCGGCGCCAGGTCAAGACTTTCCTCTTCTCCCAGGCATTTTAGCATGTGTTTTATATTGTTTTAAATTTTTAAATTGTGTTTTAAATTGTTTTTTAAAAGATGTATTTTAAATTGTATTTGTTTTTAGTTACTGTAAACCACCCAGAGAGCTTCGGCTATGGGGCGGTATACAAGTATAATAAATAAATAAATAAATAATAAATATATGATGTGAGAAGATGGACCACTGACCTGAGCCAGGAGGGCTAATCTTATGTTTGTATATGGAAAGAAAACAGTCTTCTCAGTGGCTACCCAACCTCCTTTCACTCTGATTGGCTTCAGTCAGCAAGGAATGACAAGGAAGCACGTTAGTAGACTCTTCTCAGTGGCTAACGTCCTCCCCTTTCGTGTGGATTGGCTCATGGGATGCTGGAGACATAGGGACTTTGCGCCCAAAAACGTAAGGGGTCTAAGACCCTCCTGGACAACTACACCTGTTTTTAAATCTGATGCTGCTTGGAAAGGATCTGGAAATCACATGTGCCTGAATGGAGTGAAGGCCGAAAACATTTGCCTGCTCTGATGGGTGTAACTTATTTTTCAGATGTTTCTGATACTGGAGGTAATATAGCCATTATGGCTGGCATCACTGATAGCCTTATCCTCCATGAATTTGACTAATTACTTTTGATATCCATCCAAGTTGTCAGCCATCACTACATCTGGTGGAAGCAAATTCCACAGTTTAACTGTGTGTTCCATGAAGAAGTGCTTCCTTTAGTCTCTTCTGAATCTCTCGTCGTTCAGTTTTATTGGCTAAACCCTGACTCTAGTATTAGGACAAAAGGAGAAAAACATATTGCTGCTCACTTTCTCCACACCGTGCAAAATTTCATAAACAAACAGGAAGGCCAACTGTTTATAGACCCTGCTCTGCTGCAGCTCAGTGCAATTCTTTTGTCAGCCCCAATGTATACAGGAAACCCTACAACAGCGAAGGAAAAAACACCCACTAGAGGTAGTTCATATTAGGGAATGTTTATTTTTTTTAAGTTCTTTTAAAATGGAAGAAGGAAAAAATGCAGCTAAATTTTATGAAAACATTCCCTTTCTATGAAGAACATTGTTTTCTGTCCATTAATTTCTTAAGAGTTCCAGTAGCCCTGGAGCAAGTACCAATAAAGACCGACCTGGGTCAGGTAAGTATGATCCAGTGATGGTCCTTATTTACCAGGGGCAACCTCTGTTTTTCATACTTGTCCCCAGTAAAGCACTTTTCTTACCCTGTCCCCTATTTTGCCTTTTGGTAGAGATTTTGTGGATGTTTCTTTGAAAATGGGCAGTGTAAAACACAATGACCCTGCATCATTGCACCACAAGAAAGTCCTTGTGAAATTCCACCAGAACTTCAGTAAAATGAGCCTCTACAGCCCATTCTAGAAGATTATCCTTCCCTCTCAGGCCAGTGGGGTGAGGGGGTGAGGGAAGCAAGGATGGCAGGTGGGGGACAAATGGCAGATGGGCGAGTGGGCGGTTGTTGGGGTCTATGTGTGTTATCTGCATAAATATTAGGATTACAGAAGGAGCATAAAACACTTCAGACCTGCAATCCAATATTAAGTCAAGAATATCACAATTTAAGAAACAATTTAAAACAGAGCAGCGGCAATATAAAATTCCCCCTCTCTCTTGTATCATGCTTCAGATTGCATGCCATCCTTTTGAGCTGAAACTGTTTTGAGTGTGTTGACAGAAAGGCAGTGTATAAATGTATGCTTCTTGGGGCATGGGCCTGTCTCATGTTACTTTGTAAAGCACCGTGTACACTGTGGATGAATAATAATAATAATAATATCATAAGTAAATCTTCCTTATTTCCTAGGTTTGCTGTGATCCCCGCCTTGTGGACATTTCTACAAGATACACAACAAAGGTTGGAATCACTCAAAGAGCAAGTCCCATCCACCCTAGGTTATGTCCGAGTAATTCCAGTGCTATTGCCAAAGAGCCCAAGTCAAACAATATTCTGAACCAGTCTTCCCCAACCTATTTTCCTTCAGGTGTTCTGAACGGAAACGCCTATCATTCCTAGCCAGCAATGGCCATTTCTCGCTGTTGCTGATGGGAAGTGTAGTGCAAAAACAGCTGGAGAGCTTCCAGGGGAAGACTGTTCTAGACAAACAGCTTCAGTTAACTTCTTTACACTGAAAAGAAATGGTTACAGTAATGTTTGACAACATCTCCAGCTTGGCGCTACTTCATTTAACAGTTATTTATAGTCAACATGGGATTTGAACTCTTCCTGGCTGATACCATCTCAAGAATGCAAGAAGCACTTTACCTTTAAGTATCCTCCAAAGGACAGGACTCCATGTTGCAAGGCAACTGAGATAACAGTTATCAAGATGGATTTGATGTTGTCTCCAGATGCTGGAAGCACTGGATTGGTTTGAAAGAGTTGGACAATTTACACATCAGCAGAAAACAAACAGAGAGCACCTCCCAGCCAGCTAAATCCAGTGGAGTTAAAGGGATGTGTTTACCATGTCAGAGCTATGCAGCCATGACCTGGTTGCTTCTGGTTTGGGGCAGAGGGAGGGGAAATGTTTTGCAAAACTTAATCTTCACAGAGTTCAAGGCATAAGAGATGGCTTTGAATTAAACCTGGTGGTGAAGTAATGGAACTGGTGGCCCATGGGGAAGTAGCACCCAAGGGTTTGTTTACATGTTGTGCTTTCCCAAAATTGCTCTAGAAATGGTAAAGTAAGGCAGTCTGTACTCTGAAGTAAGGGTGTGCAAGGAGCTTTTTCCCTCTCCATTTTGTTATTCCACAGAACTAAGATTTAATTCACTAATAGGCAAAAAACCTTGCGGTTTAAGAATGTACCTATAGCCGACAGATATTTCCACCAAACTTTAAAAAGCAGGGAAATTGGGCAGCTATAGTGAATGCACCAGGGGAGCAGGAGATCTGAACTCCTCTCTGAGATATTGTACTGCCCTACAAAGTTGTGAAAATGCAAACACAATTTGGGTTGGTCTTTCAACTGGTACATTCTTAAACCGCAAGGTTTTTTGCCTATTAGTGAATTTCCCTGCTTTTTAATCCGGGAGGTAAGAAATGTGCAAGTTTGCTGAGAATGGATTGATCATTTGCATGCTTATTGAGTTAAATGGGATTTACACACACACACCAGGCAATCATGCTTAGGATAGGTGAAACTGACCACAGGGGATGGGGAAGGGAGGAGGGGGAGGAGGGAGGGGTGGAAAGGCAGAGGGGAGGACTGGGATGGGAGCAGGCAGGAGGGGGAGGGGAGAAGAAGGACAGATGTGGTCGTTTGCATGTTTATTGAGTTCAGTGGGATTTACTCCCGTGCAATCATGCTTAGGATAGGTAAAACTGACTGGGGGGGAGGGACGGAGGCTGGAGTGGGCAGGGAAGGCGGAAGAAGGAAGAGGGGAGGAGAAAGGGAGAGGAAAGGGGAAAGAGGGAAAAGGCAGGTCTGATCATTTGTATGATTATTGAGTTGGATATACTCCTATGCAATCATGATGGATAGGTAAAACTGACCAGACTGGGCCTGCCAACCAAGACGTCTTCTGTATCTTTCACAGTTGGGCAGGGGGAAGGGACAATTCTACCTTGTGGTTTTTCCCATTACAGTGTTGCAAGAACATTGGCACTTGGCTGACTTTCTCTTCTCCTAAAGATACAGGCTCAGTCTCAGGCCCTGAACCTGGCAACCCTACCTCCCACCCAAATTTAAAACAAAGCTGTCCCTGGCCACATCCACACCAGGCCTCTATTACACTTTGGACAATCATTATTTATTTATCTATTTATTTAGTGTATTTATATACTGCCCCATAGCCGAAGCTGTCTGGGCAGTTTACAATAACTAAAAACATTAAAAACAAATATACAAATTTAAAAACACATCTTTTAAAAACAATTTAAAAGAATTTATCATGGCTTCTCTCAAAGCCATGGCTCAAAGCCAATCATGGCTTCTCTCAAAGAATCCTGGGAAGGACTGTCTCAAGTGAAATCAAGTCTGGTGTGGGTGTGGCCCTCTGATTAGCCAAGCCCAGCAGCTGTGAGGCTTTTAGAACACTGACAGCTGGTCCTTACTGAGCATGCCCCGCGTTATAATAGGCTTCCAGCCAAAATTTCTTAAGTTAATTAAAAATCAACCAGGCATTTTTTTTTTAACTTTTAAACTGCAGTAGATGAAGGTCAGAGTATGGGGCAAGATCAGTATTAGGATTACAGGTACTCTGTGAACATGGCTGATTTTTAATGAATTTCAACAGATTATGAGAACTCGCAGAAAAAAGTCTAAAAGGGCTGTGAGTTTTTTTTCTCTCTTTTTAGACTTTGAACTCTCAATTCTCCCTGACTGTTTTGTGTATCGCCATGAAAATTGACAGGGTTGTTAAGCAAGCGTTTCTGAGTTCAGAACTATAAGTTTTATAAGGTTTTGTTTTGAAATGAGCTTATGGGAAGCCTCAGAATGGCATGGGGGGATATTTTCCATTTAACATTGCGGAATGTGAAAAATCCCCGCTGACAATAGTATATAGCCAATCTCGTGGCTGTATAATGTTAAATAAAAACACCACAAACTAATATAGGCTTGGATCCCCACTTCCTGAAGTGGAACACGACTCCTGAGACACTCCTGCTGATAGAAGGTGGGGTGGGGGGTGCCCTTCTCACTGTTCCTCTTTCTGTTGTACTCTCTGAAAACCTGCAGTTCTGGACCAGCCTAGGAAGGAGCACTGAGGGCTGCCGGAGGAAAGGAGAAATAATGACAAACAGTATCCCCCTCTAGGTGTTATCCTCCTGGCAATTATAACCACATGGAGGAAGAGAGCAAGGCTGCACCTGTTGACTCTGCTGCTGCCGCTGCCCTTCACCATTTACACATGGGAGGGGAGCATCTGAAGAGGGGAGCCTGCCCTATACACATAGGCTCCCTGTGTGATTTAGAGAGTCCGGGCAATCAGGATTCTAAATCAAGGGGAGAGTCTATGTCTATACAGCAAAGTCTTTTCTTCAGATTTTCGCTCCAACATGTGGATCGTCATCAATCAAGACAACCAAGGCTGTTTCAGTGTAAAAACCAGGCCTGAAACCAGACTAAAATGGGTGTAGATCATCTGCTTTCTTCAGGCATATCTGCAGCTGGCCAGCCACCGCCCTCTCAGTCACCTTGCCCAGGAAGGGAATATGAGAGACTGAACAGCAGTTTTCTAAAACATCTGGATCCAGGGACAGCGTCTTCAAGTGGGGCTGCACAACTGCATCTTTCAAGGCTGTGGGCATAACTCCCTCCCACAAAGAGGCATTAACCACTCCCTGGGCCCATCCACTTAATCTACTAGACTTTACCAGCCATGGTGAGCAGGGACGGAGAGGACATGTAGTCAGCCTCGCTGCTGCAAGGGTCCTGGCCAGGTCATCAGGCTGCAGCAACTGAAACTGATCCCATAGGCTGTAACATGACAGCTTATTATAAAGATGTAGAATTAAAAAGAGCATAGATTTTTGGAAAACCAACACCACAAATTTTGCTTGTAGGGTTATACTCCAAATAAAGAGACACCAAAGTTGAAGGAAAGGAGAACAGAGGAGGGGAAGACAACAGATACAAAAATAAAATACCTCAGTTGATTAAAAAAGGCATAAAAGCATATATGTCGTGGGAATGCTGCTTAAAAAGCAGGAGTGACTGGCAGGTTCACACCCAACATATAGTTAAAAAGCACATGATTTCGCCCAAAGAATCATGGGGATTGTAGTTTGTTAAGGATGCTGGGAATTTGTAGTGCTGTGAGGGGAAAACTACAGTTCCCAGGATTCTTTGGGAGAACGTCATGTGCTATAAGTCTGCGTTGGATGTGCTTTAAAAGTATGGCGATGGAACATCTGGGGGCAATTACCTTAGACAAGCGATTTGGTCATAGAAATGCTATCCTATATATTGCACTTAGTGCTATACAATTGTACTTAGTTGTGCGTAGTAAACACACTGAACAGGATGCACACACCACAGCTATTGTATGTGTTATGTGCCTTCAAGTCAATTATGACTTATGGCGACCCTATGAAGGTGGCATTAGTAACACATTTATGAATTTCTTTTTTGGTTTATAAAAGGAGACTGTAATAAAAAGATACTCGAGGAAGATAATTTAATGGAACTACAATTAAATTACATCTCTGCAGATGATATCAAAGTTATCACATTGTCTTTGTACTCCAGAAAGATTTAGAATTAATTTGTTGTTGTTGTATGTGCCTTCAAGTCAATTACGACTTGTGGCGACCCTATGAATCAGTGATCTCCAAGAGCATCTGTCATGAACCACCCTGTTCAGATCTTCTAAGTTCAAATCTGTGGCTTCCTTTATGGAATCAATCCATCTCTTGTTTGGTCTTCCTCTTTTCCTACTCCCTTCTGTTTTTCTCAGCATTATTGTCTTTTCTAGTGAATCATGTCTTCTCATTATGTGTCCAAAATATAACCTCAGTTTCATCATTTTAGCTTCTGGTGGTTTAATTTGTTCTAACACCCAATTATTCGCCTTTTTGTGGTACATGGTATCCACAAAGCTGTCCTCCAACACCACATTTCAAACGAATTGATTTTTCTCTTATCACCTTTTTTCACTTGTCTGTACATAGAGATCAGGAATACCATGGTCTGAATGACCCTGACTTTGGCATTCAGTGATGCATCTTTGCATTTGAGGACCTTTTCTAGTTCTCTCACAGCTGCCCTCCCCAGTCCTAGCCTTCTTCTGATTTCTTGCCTCTTGTCTCCATTTTGGTTAATGACTGTGCCAAGGTATTGATAATCCTTGACAAGTTCAGTGTCCTCATTGTCATCTTTAAAGTTACATAAATCTTCTTTTGTCATTACTTAAGTCTTTTTGATGTTCAGCTGTAGTCCTGCTTTTGTGCTTTCCTCTTCAACTTTCATCAGCATTCGTTTCAGATCATTACTAATTTCTGCTAGTATTTTATTTATTTATTTATCTAAAAATATTTCTATCCTGCCCTTCTGCCCTATAATAGGGCATGCAGGGCGGCTTACAAAAATAAAATCAAACACATACATAACAAAACTGTAAACAGTAAAATCACAAAAACATTAAAATAAATTAAAATACATAAAATACAATTAAAATACAATATATATATATACACATACATATATACATATATATAGGGAGTGGTACTAAAGGGACTACAAAGGTAAAATTTAATGTAGAAGGCATAAAATCAGTGTTAGGCTCTACCTTCAGTCCCTCCCAAAGGCTCTCCAGAATTGTTTTCAGAAGTCTCTGGAAAACCAACAGGGAGGGAGCAGAGCAAACTTCTTGGGGTAGAGTATTCCAAAGCTTAGGGGCCACAGCTGAAAAAGCTCTCTCCTGCGTGCCTGTCAGTCTAACATATTTTATTCCAGGCACGCAGAGGAGACCAGAGGCAGATGATCTAAATCCTGGGCAGGTACATATGGGTGTAAGCAGTCCCTCAGGTATATTGGTCCAAGGCCGTTTAGGGCTTTAAAGGTCAGAAAAAGCACTTTGAATTAGGCCCAGAAACAAATTGGGAGCCAGTGGAGTCAATAAAGCACAGGGGTGATATGCTCCCTGCACTGTGCTCCAGTTAACATTCTGGCTGCTGCATTTTGAACCAACTGCAATTTCCGAACTGTTTTCAAAGGCAGCCCCACATAGAGTGTGTTACAGTAATCAAGCCTTGATGTCACCAATGCAAGTGTCACTGTGGCCAAGTCAACTGCCTCCAGGAACGGACGCAGCTGGTAGACCAGTTTGAGTTGGCCAAAAGCACTCTAGGCTACCACAGCCACTTGATATTCAAGCAGATGGGCAGGATCCAGGAAGACTCCCAAACTGTGGACCTGCTCCTTCAAGGGGAGTGCAACCCCATCCAGAATAGGTTGCAACACCATCCCTGGTGCAGTTTTCCCCTTGACCAGCAGTACTTCCATCTTGTCTGGATTAAGTTTCAGTTTGTTAGACCACATCCAGCCCTTCACAGCCTCCAGGCACTCGTTTAGGATGAGCACTCCTTCCGGGCAATCAGGTGGTAGGGAGAGATAGAGCTGAGAGTCATCAGCATATTGATGACATTGTACTCTAAATCTCCTGATGACCTCTCCCAGCGGTTTCATATAAATGTTAAAGAACATGGGAGACAGAATGGAACCTTGCGGTACTCCATAGGCCAACGGCCAGGGGGTCGAGCAGTAGTCTCCCAGCACCACTTTCTGGCTCCTGTCCGTCAGGTAGGACCGGAGCCACCACAAAACAGTGCCTCCCAATCCCATCCCAGCTAGACGGCCCAGGATACCATGGTCGATCGTATCGAAGGCCACCAAGAGGTCCAGCAGCACCAACAGGGATGCACTCCCCCATCTGATGCCCAGCATAGGTCATCAAGCAGGGTGACCAAGGCAGTCTCTGTTCCATGACCAGGCCTGAAGCCTGATTGAAAAGGGTCTAGATAGTCCGATTCATCAAGGAAAACTTGGAGCTGAGCAGCCACTACCCTCTCAATCACCTTTCCCAGAAAGGGGAGATTAGAGACTGGGCGGAGGTTACTGAGATCCGTAGGGTCTAATTAAGACTTTTCTAACAAAGGTCTTATCACAGCCTCCTTCAACAATGTTGGCATAGAACCTTCCCTTAGGGAGGTGTTAGACTCCAGTGCTATAGCAGGTGAATCAAGCGAGGTATCCAGAGCACAGCCTTGTCCCGATTTCTTGGATGAGTTTCAGTTGGTGCAGCTTGAGGACATTGACAAGGTGCTTGGACAGGTTCATGCAACCACTTCTGTGCTGGATCCTTGCCCTTCTTGGCTAATAAAAGCTAGCAGGGATGGAACAGCCGGCTGGGCCAGGGAGGTGATTAATGCCTCTCTGCGAGAGGGGGTGGTCCCTGGCTGCCTGAAAGAGGCAGTAGTGAGACCACTCCTGAAGAGGCCCTCCCTGGACCCAGAAAATCTTAATAACTATAGGCCGGTAGCAAATGTTCCATTCCTGGGCAAGGTCCTGGAACGAGTGGTTGCAGGCCAGCTCCAGACACTCTTGGATGAGACTGATTATCTGGATCCATTTCAGTCGGTTTTCAGGCATGGTTTTGGCATGGAAACAGCCTTGGTCACCCTGTATGATGACCTTTGTCGGGAGAGAGACAGGGGGAGTGTGACTCTGTTGATTCTCCTTGATCTCTCAGCGGCTTTTGATACCATCGACCATGGTATCCTTCTGGGGAGACTAGCTGAGTTGGGAGTGAGGTACTGCATTGCTGTGGTTCCACTCCTGCTTGGCAGGTCGCCTCCAGCAGGTGGTGCTTGGGGAACATTACTCGGCACCCTGGACTCTCCAGTATGGGGTTCTGCAGGGGTCAGTTCTGTCCCCCATGCTGTTCAATATCTACATGAAACTGTTGGGTGTGGTCATCCGGAGCTTTGGAGTGCATTGCCATCAGTATGCTGATGACACGCAGCTCTATTTCTCCTTTTCATCTTCTTCAGGTGAGGCTGTCAATGTGCTGAACCGGTGCCTGGCTGCAACAATGGACTGTATGAGGGCTAATAAACTGAGGCTCAATCCAGACAAGACTGAGATGCTGTTAGTGGGTGGTTCTTCTGACCAGATGGTGGATGTCCAACCTGTTCTGGATGGGGTTGCACTCCCCCTGAAGGAGCAGGTTCGTAGCTTGGGGGTTCTCCTAGAACCATCCCTGTCATTTGAGGCTCAGGTAGCTTCGGTGGCACGGAGTGCCTTCTACCAACTTCGGTTGGTGGCCCAACTACGTCCCTATCTGGACAGGGATAACCTGGCTTCAGTTGTCCATGCTCTGGTAACCTCCAAATTAGATTACTGCAATGCAGTAATACTGGGGCTGCCTTTGAAGATGGTTCAGAAACTGCAGCTTGTGCAAAATGCAGCGGCCAGATTGGTAACAGGGACCAGACGGTCCGAACATATAAAACTGATTCTGGCCCACTTGCATTGGCTGCCTGTATGTTTCCGAGCTCGATTCAAGGTGCTGGTTTTGACCTATAAAGCCTTGGGACCACAATACCTGATGGAACGCCTCTCCCGATACGAACCCATCCGTACACTACATTCAAGATCAAAGGCCCTCCTCCGGTTGCCTACTACAAGGGAAGCTCGGAGGGTGGCAACAAGGGAGAGGGCCTTCTCAGTGGTGGCCCCCAAATTATGGAATGATTTGCCTGACGAGGTGCGCCTGGTGCCAACACTGTTATCTTCTCGGCACCAGGTCAAGACTTTCCTCTTCTCCCAGGCATTTTAGTATGTGTTTTTAAATTGTTTTTATATTGTTTTGAATTTTAAAATTGTGTTTTAAATTGTTTTTAAAATATGTTTTTAAATTGTGTATTTGTTTTAATATTTTTGATTGCTGTAAACTGCCCAGAGAGCTTCGGCTATGGGGCAGTATACAAGTGCAATAAATAAATAAATAAATAAATAAAATATGCCAACCAGTCAGCCACTCTCCCTCTGGCAGATTTGATTAACCAGGATGGGCAAGGGTCAAGGGAACAAGTAGTGGCCCTCAATTCTCCCAGAATCCTGTCCACATCCTCAGGCTTTACAAGCTTAAAAGTATCCATAGAAAAATGACCAGAGGAAGCTTCTGGAACATCTGGCACAACTGTAGTTAATGAGGAGTCCAAGTCAGTCTGAATGCAAATAATTTTATCTGCCAGGTGCCTCGCAAACATGTCACAGCGAGCAATTGAGGGCTCAGAGTCTAATGTAGGGCCAGAGCCCAAAAGACCCCGGACCACCCGAAAAAGCATCGCCGGATGACACTGAGCAGACGCAATGGTGGCAGAGAAGTGCACTTTCTTCGCTGCCATCACCGCCACATGATAGGCTCGAAACCCCACACTTGCATGGTATTCACTAGGGCTCATTGGCACTCTGCACAGTCGTACACAGACTATACATAGTCACTGCACCAATAACTACTTGGCAGCAGCTGATTGCTAGGAGGAACTACCAGTTGCTGCTACAGAGTGATCAAGAGTGATGATGATGGACTGCCTTCAAGTCGATCTCGACTTATGGCGACCCTACGAATAGGGTTTTCATGGTAAGCGGTATTCAGAGGGGGTTTACCATTGCCTCCCTCTGAGGCTGAGAGGCAGTGACTGGCCCAAGGTCACCCAGTGAGCTTCATGGCTGTGTGGGGATTTGAACCCTGGTCTCCCAGGTCCTAGTCCAACACCTTAACCACCACACCACACTGGTGTAGTAGAGGGGGGGAAATGCATTCTTACCAGAAAGTATTGAGAGATGATGTATTTATTTATTTATTAAATTTATATCCTGCCCTTCCTCCAAAAAGGAGCCCTAGTGAATACCATGCAAGTGTGGGGTTGCTGAGTGGCTATCCACACTTGGAGTGGAAATGGACTGCTTGCTTCAGCAAGGGTGGCTAGCCATCTATTTGCACAGTGTTGACTGGGGCACCCTTTGCCTCCACCATGGCTTTCCAATAGCGTCTTGCAAGGATAGGGACTTGCTGTCACCCTTGTTTTTCAGTTGTAGCTGGTGGTTTGAACTAGTGATTCACTTAACCAGCTGCTGCTGTAACCACTAGTGTTCTACCATAACTGGTATGAACATCATCATCAGTGCCTCCAACAAAGGGTGATACAACACATATGATAATGATACTTCAGTGAGTCCGGAACCCCTTGCTCAATGCTGTGAAAGGTGGCATTCCATTACTATCAGTTCTATTAAATGTGGTGGTGGCTGTGCAAAAACACAGCTGGTTTTTTAAGTCAATATTTTTTCAGTTATAAACTAGCAGACAGTGGTGTGGGTTTTGGGCGACATGGTAAATTAAACTATGGCTTACCAGGATCTCACAAGGGAGGATCTCATAACCACTGCCCTCCTCCCTCTTTTTTACTCCTGCACTGCATTGAATTAAGCCATAGTTTGCTCACTAAGCATGAACTGTAGCCAAGGTTTATTTCTGCAGCTTGTGGTTACTGAGGAGAGCACTTAACCATGAGCCCAGAGAGCTTAAACCATGAGCCTGGGTTCAGATGGCATGCTAAACCAAACCCTCACTGAGCTCAGTGTAACATGTGGACAAAATAAACCAGAGAGGAACAGTGCTACTATGAACTCCTTTCTCATGCAGTCCCAGTAAGCTATAGTTTGGATTACCAAGTCATGCAAACCAGGCCCATGTCTTGAATGACATCATTTAGTCTGAAGGCACCTGGTGCAGGTGTACTGTGGAAACTAAGCAGAGCTTGCACCCTGAAAGTGAGATTATCTGGGAACTACATGCAAACCACTCTGAGCTCTTTGAAAGGGGATGGATGGGGTGTATGTAAATAATGAGGCCTGCAGGTGGAAGAGAAAAAAAGAGCTTGAGAAAAATCTTTTTGAACCAAGATCTCCCTTCCCTAAAACAATAAGGAAAGGACACGCTTGTAAAATGCAAGTAATTCAAGTGACAAGATGAACGGAAATTGTTTGATTATTGGTAAAGAACTCAGATATGTGTGAAAAAAATGGTCATTTAGGATTGCATATGAATACAGAGGTATTATTTATTTACTACATTGTATTCTGCCTTTCTGCTAAAGGACTCAGGGCAGTTTGTATTTTATAATAACATTGTTTGAAGAGCTGTGATACAAAAGGAATGGAGAAGGAAGAGGTAAATAAGCAAGTTTTGGTACCGATTCTTTTTGTTACACATTGCAGTTACATAATGACTAGGTAGAATGGCTGTTGATGGAGACAGTTCTGCAAGGGGAGGAGCCAAATGGCAGATGCCTCCAGGTGACATCATGGAGGAAGTCTTGTTGGGTCACCTTACACAGCAAACTCATTTCCTGAGAACCTATCTTTATGCAGCCAAAACAGCACCATCCACATGCATGACAGAGATTTCTACAAGCTTGGGTAAACTACAAGGTTTGCAGAAGAACAAACAAACTTTAGGGAGACCCCCCCCCAAATAGCAAAAGTTCAAAACAGCTCAGTGAGGGAACACAGTCAGTGGGCATGGAATGCTGATTGACTGTTGGCAGGTGGGTGGGTGAATACTGAAAAATGAGGTGGTGGTAGAATGGAATATTCTGGAAGAGAACATGGTTGGTTGGCTGGCTGAAACCCATCTTGTTGCAGATCCCACTTGTCTCTCCCAAACATGCAGCCAGGTAGAATGCACCAATGGAGGGAAGTCTGGGAGGGGAGAAGCCAAATGGCAATAGGTCCCAATCAGAGTGATGGGAATCCCACTGGTCTGATTCTCCAGTCACATTAAGCCAAATCATAGTTTAGCATGAACATGCAGGTGTGTGGGCCCAGACAGCAGATTGAGCTGCTACGCTCCACTCAGCTAAGCCAACACAAAAGCAAATGGCTGCTGCGCTCCACTCAGCTAAGCCATAGTTTGGCTTGTCATCTGAATCTAGGTTCATGGTTTAGCTGTCTTCAGACCAACCACTATGGTCTGTCCTATGGTTTATGGCACATGGTTTGTGTAGAGTATCCCTGACCATTGACCATGCTGTCTGAGGATGATGGGAGTTATAGTCCAACATCTGGAGACCCAAGGTTGAAGAACAGTGGTCTAGAGGCAGCCTGGGTTTGGACAACATGCTAAGCCAAATAACCAGGAAAGATGAAAACAGCCACAATCTCCCCTCCTAGTCTGCAAGCTCATGCATTTGTGCTCAGCCACAGTTGGCTCAGCGTGATGTGTGAACCAAGCCAATAACCTGTCTGTCACCATTGCATCCAGGTGGAATGTTGCTGTGCAACACACTTTATTCAATTTCAAGGGCTTGAACAATCTAAAAAGCTGTCTAAAAACTGGGAAACAAGTGCTGGAACTTCCTTAAACTTTACGGTTACTTGTTTTGAATGTTAATGTATATTTTCACAGGGTGAGAACTATTTATTTGGTCTTGAACTTTCAATAAGCATTATATTAAAATGTAATTGCGTGGTTCTTTAAACAAAACCACATACATCGAGAAACCAGAAGAAACCTTTTAAAGACCTTAAAATATCTCCTGTAATTTTCCAATGGAGATTGTGGAAAAATCCTAGTCATCTGTGACAAGCAGCAGAGTGGGTATGTTTTTCTTTAGTCACCCTTGAACGAATAACCTTCCATGTTTTGGCAGACAGCTATTCTGTGGGTGATCTTTCCCTCCCCTCGACGATACAAATCTCCTTCTGCTATGGCTATTTCATCCTGCTACAAGCCCTGGGCACGGCAGAAACTTGCACGGATCAACAGAAAATCCAACATGTTGAAGGGATCTTTGGAAATGAGGTGAGATGATCAAACCACAATGGGACAAAGCCTAATGATAGAAAAGCTAGAATTTGGGGGAAAGAGCTAAATGCTGTTAAGTCATTTAATAATATTAACCAACACAGGATAGTGTAAGTGTACTTGTACAGATGGAAACTGATAGGATAATGGTCCCAGTGTGGTGGAAGAGGTGCATAAATATGGGAGAAAAGCAGTAGAAGGGAACAAGTCCATAACCCACAAAATGTGATGGGCCCAAGCACAAATTGGTTAGACCAGTGATGGGGAACCTGTGGCTCTCCAGCTGCTGTCAGACTACAATTCCCATAACCTGTAATGGGGGTTAGATGCCAACAACATAAGATTATAGGAAGTTGCCTTATACTTTGTCACGCCATTGGTCCATCTCACTCAATACCGTCTTTGCTGACTGGCAGGGGCTCTCCCGGGTTTCAAGCAGGACATTCTGAGCCCTACCAGGAGATGCCAGGGATTGAGCCTGGGACCTTCCTCCATGCAAAGCAGGCGCTCTACCACTGAGCTATGGCCTTTCCCCAAAGGTCACAGACTTTCCAAATTCCAGGCAAAATTTATGGAATAAATTTCTGTGTTCAATGGGGTTAGGAAGGGAGCCCAAGGCTCCTTTCTGTGCTCAGTCTTATGCCTTTTCCTCCCCATCATTATGGATCTTGTTCCAACCTCTGGTAGCTTTGGTAAGGTAAGGCTGGCCCCACACTGAGACCCAATAAAATGGCTCTTAGCCACATTATCTAAAAATAGCATCTAAAAATGACATCTGATGCCACTACTTATGAGTTGCTGGGGATAAACAAATGGGTATCATACCCTACTTTTGAATTTCTCAGGACAATCTAGTGGTCGTAATAGTGAAAAGGTAGTACTAGACCAAATGAACCTTTGCCTGATTCAGCAATTAAGTTCTCAAACTCCTTCCCCTGATTGTGATATACTTGCATATGGTCTGGAAAAAGTGGTGAATGCTCAATCACCACCACCACCCCATTTTGCTTTAAAATATCTCTTTTTTTATCATTAATTTTTATTCAAAGTTTCAAAAACCAAAACAGAACAAAACAAAACAAAAACAAATTAATAACTAATACAATAAAATAAAATGTTGACTTCCGATTTGTTGCAGATCAGTTATAGATCTATAATATATAACAAACCTGTATCTTAATATATTACAAAATCACTTTCCTCCAGTAGTTATCTTAATTAATCATCAAATCTCATTAACATTACTTTATTCTTTCCGCAAAAAGTCAAAGAGAGGCTTCCACTCCTTGAGAAATATATCCATCGATTTTTCTCCAAATAAACATGTCAATTAATCCATCTCATCAAGTCTGCTAGGTCCAACAGTTTCAATAGCCATTCTCAGTGTTAATTCCATCTTCCATCTCCATCCTTGCACCCATAATAATCTTGCTGTCATAGTCATATATAATAAAAGTCTGATAGGAATTTCTTTCATCACAAATATTTCCTTGCCATCAATTCCGAATGTACCACTGAAATGTTGTTGTAAAGCTGCATCTCTGCTCCTTCTTTCCACAGAATGCACCATCACATCTCCCGAGAGTTTTTCCATTGTCACACATCTGGAATTAATTCTGTAAACTTTCTCCATTTCAAGTTCCATCAAATCCTTCCAATCCAGGAATTTTTTTGAACCGTTGATATCTTTATCTCTAATCTCTTCACCAATTCCTTCAAGGACAGCACTGAATTCCAAACAGTGATATTTGTCTCCAGGATCCATCACAGCCATAAAATCCAAATCTTTTTCCAAGTCCATATTTGATATATCTATTCCAATCTCCAGGGCTTGAACCTTTCCTTTAATTTTTCTTTCATCTTCTTTTATTTGTCCAGCCATATCTTTGGTCTCATCCACCTCCCCTCTCACAGAATCCTGAATTTCCTTCAGCTCCTGTCTCATTTTGCCAAATTCACTTTTCATCTCTTGTCTGCTCTGTCTCAGCTCCTGTCTCACCAGCTTAATCTCATTCATTATTTTCTGAAACATATCTAGATAGAGAACCCCTTCCTGTACATCCAGGGTCTCAGCCACCTTCTTGATTGTCATTCTTAACTATTCCCAAGCAAAGAACAGTTTATTTCTTTTTCCAGTCACAAAGGAGTTAATCCTCCAAGCCTGCTGACATCACCCTCTAGACAGCACAAACCACCTTATCTCTTATGTGTCCAAAAGTGCAAAACAAATTTTGTTCACAGCATCCAAAAAATTAGTGGCATAAAAAGTAAGCAGATTCGTAAAAAAAAAAAAAAAGTAGATCAGAGAAAATAGTCTCAAATGTCATAAAATCAGATTTCCTCTTTAGATTAATTGCCCCTCATCTGTTTATATCTTTAAAATGCTGAATTCCATGCCAGCTTTTTGCAATAAAAAACAAAGATAGGCTATTTCGATTTTCTTCCTCCTTAATTCTGTGTATATGAGAGAAAGTTATAACTCACCCAGGGATTCTTTGTTGCTGATCCTTTAACAAATCTCTTTTACTGTAATGATAACAAAATGATAAGAGTAGATAGAAGAATGCTTGCCTGTTAGAATACGTTTTTCTTTAAAGAAAAAAAAACGCCTTGCTTAATCAGTTTGAGCTTGCTTGAAATTCCCTGGCTCCGTCCGACGTTGCTGGCAGGTCCTTCGTTCCTAATGAATTCAAGTCCCCCAACAAACACAACGAAGCTTGTGGATAATCTCTTCGTTTCTCCCTTGCCTGGGAGAAAGTTTTTACCAGTCAAAAAAACCCTTTTGGCTGGTTTTAAAACTGAAAAAGCTTCCTCTGAGACGAGAGCTCGTCTCAGAGGCAGGCACAAGCTAAGCAATCCTTCCCGGAAGTCCCTTGCTTTAAAATATCTCAAGGGGTTTTTTAAATCTGTGACTAAAGCTACATGTGAACCCATTATTCAAGTATGACCCATTATACATCTCCTATGTTCTCCTGTGGGTAAAAAAGATTTGTGAACAGTTTTGAGTTGTATTTGGAAAACTCTAGTTCTCAGAACATACGCTCTCAAAATATGCCACCAAAGGAGGAAGATCAGTAGTGAAACACAGGCTTTCTATATAGACGTTGCCTGGTTCAATCCCTGGCATCTCCTGTTAAAAGGATTAAGGAGCAGGTAATGGGAAAGACCTCTGCATGAGCCCCTGGAAATATGCAGCCACCTAGAGCAGACAATGCTGGACTAGACTTGCAGGGTTATTGAAAGGATTAAAACTAGATACAGTAATGCATATGAAGTGCTTTGTACACTTGACAGTGCTAAATGAATGCTAAGTATCATGATGATGATGATTTTTTTGTGTGTACGTGTAATCTTAGGTGTACTGTTAACAACAGAATGTGTGAAGATTTGTGTGACAAAGGTAATATGTAGATCAGCCATCAGATCAACATTCTATTCACTGCAACCCACTAACGTGATGTCCAAAGCAGTTGAAGCTGCTGAGCCCAAGGTTTTCTCCTTTTTAAGAGTTTTAGTGACCATTGTTTGCACTAAATGAGCTTAACAGAACCAAGTCTCACAGAGTTCATGGAATTCACTTCCAAGCAAGTGTGTTTAAGACTGTATCCTAATCCACACAAATGCCAAATAAAACAAATTTAATCAAATAGCAAATGAACACATGCATATACTGAACATATAGTGCTTCTGGCCAATTCTTGGTCACAATTTTTTAAAAGAAAGGTGTTACACAAGACTGGTCTCATTTGCACAACACAGTGAACCAACCTACGGCTTAGTGAGACCACTGATAATTGCTTTGAGTGGGAATCTCCCACTGGCATGAATAGGGGATTTCCCACAAAGCAAACACCAGCTTCAGAGGGGTGGGTGAGAAAGATTTTCCTTAGATCTGCAGCAGGGGAGGAAAGGGTTACATTCTCCCTCCACATCTCCTGCAATCCCCATAATTATCATCAACCCTCTTCCTATTTGCATTTAAAAAACCTCTACATATTAAACACAAAGGTGCATTTAATGTCAGGTCTATTTGGCCTTAAAAGCCTAAAGTTGTATTCCATTTAGTCAAGGTTATGAAATACTCTTTCTGCTCTATTATCATGGCAGAACAGGACCCATGTTACCCCAAGAACAATGTGTGAAAAGAGCCAGATTTTAGAAAATGGATGTTTTAACTTGGCTGTAAAACATAAGTCCTATAAAAAGAATGTTTGTTCCAACCCATGCAAGTTGCCTTATTAGCTCCTCAACAACTCCATTACTAGTTCACATGATACATGGGCCAGGTGTCTGCAGATACCTGACCTACCACATGCCCTCTCAATCGTTGCCCATTGTGATTGGTCCAAGCATGCTAGGGTGCGGGGTTTTGGGTGGGTCCTCAAAGTGACTAACACATCTTTGTGTGAAGGAGTGGTAACTGCCATGCTTAAAGTGGCTGTATTGCGGCTGCTCCTAAAAAGATCAACCTGGACCCTGACGTTTCTGACAACTCACAATGGGTTGCAAATGCCCCCTTTTTGTGGGAAGCTGCTCAAGAGGGTGGTGGCTGGCAGAGGGAAATGGGGAGTGCACCCTTGTTGCCCTTGCTCAATCTCTCACCAGCCATTCACCATAGTATCGTATTGGAGGAGCTTGGTGTGTTTGGAGCGGGAAGCATACTGTGTTGCCGTGGTTCTGCTCCTACCTACAGGGTCAGTTCCAGAGTGTGGCATTGGCTGACTTTACCTTGACCTCCTGGCAGTTACCTATGTCTCCTTTATGCAACAGAAGCTGCCATTCTTCCTTGGGGAAAGTACAAATGTTTTTTTTATTAAGGACAAGAGTTGTGGCAACATCTATTCAATCTTACATTAGACAAATAACCCTACAAATGTAGCATGTTGTGACAGAAATGGCGTTTTCAGTACCATTTATCTCTCACACTTTATCTACACAGAAATAACCTTGATAAGGGGAGGGGGGAACCCCATGCATACATTGCCAGCTGCAAATACACAAAACGGGGCAGTGATGTTCATGGTTTTCCAACTCTTATCCTTGCAGCACTATAAAAGCTCTTCTGCTAAGATGGCACATGCTCTTTTATTCCTCCTACACAAGGGTTTATCTTCATGGAGAAAAGAAATCATGTGTAAGGCAGCCCTTGGCCAACCCAAGGAGCACACTTTGATTTCCACTGTAGTTTGAGTGTCAGCTGAACTCAGATGATTCCAGATGGCCACACATCTGCTAGTGCCATCAAATGGTGCTCCGGTGATGGGTTGGCCAGACAGATGATTCCCTCTGGCAAGAGTCAAAACGCTTAAGTGGCACAAAGCATATATGCAATTCAATCTGGTCCTGCAGGCTTGGTGTCCTTCATGTTGCAATTCTGCCCATCCTTTGGCCCCAAACTGGCATTTTGGTTGCCATTTATAAACTCTTGCTCCACCTCTCTGCTCCTTCTCCTGCAGCACTGGCAGAGGCCACTGGAGCTCTCTAGTAAGCTGATGCAAAGACTGATGATCAGGGCTAGCCAGGCCATTCCAAAGAGAATCCACAGAGACACCACATTCTTATACCAGGCTGGATAAGTGCGTTCAGGGTTCATGCCTATAGAAAAACAACATTCAAGCAATTTATAAGTATGGAGAATCACTTTCTTCAGAGACAATCTTAAAATTATACGTTAAGTATCTGATGATGAACTGAAGCAAACAGGATTTAGGCAGTAGCTAGAATGCTCTGATGGTTGAGAAAACCAAACCCTGCAATGTCTAGAGCATCTGAGTGTAGATGGGGCATCACCCAGGTCAAAAACCATGCAAAGAACACACCGAACTGTGATATCCAAGGTTGTGTTGCACAAATGAACCAGGGAAGTGTACCTAAGAGATATGACTCCTAATGATTAGTTCAATTGCCCATATATGGCATTATGAAAAAGAAGGAGTCAATCACTGCAAGGTAAAATTTGTACTTTGCACCCCCTTTTGATTCAAGGTGCACATTACAATTGCCAGGTTGACCTGGCTCTTGATGCAAACTCAATCCTAAGTCTAACATTGTACATTCTGTTAGGATATTAGTATTTGTTTTCAATGTAATTATACATGGGGATCTAAAGCAGGTGTGGGGAATTTATTTCCTTCATCCATGGCCAAACACCCATTTGTCAATCACCTTTTTTGTCCACATGGGTCTTGCAGAGCACTTTAAAGGGGACTTCACAAGATGTGACAATCAGCTGATTGTTGGGTCTTGGAAGGCCCTTTCAAAGCACACTGGAGTTCCTCACAGGGGCTCAGCAAGACCCAAGAATTTAGCCAATAGTTTTGTGAAGTACAGGACTTTGCATGCACCACTCATCAGTGGTGCCTGCAAACCCCCAAGTTGTTACCTGTCTCACACGTCATCATATATGATGTCAGCTGTAGGACAGTTGAGAGTGGCTTGGCAGAAATGACCTTATGGGCAAAATGGGGAGGCCCACAGGCCACAGGTTCTCCACCTTGATCTAAAACAAGGGTGGGCAACCTGAAGCCCAGGCACTACTTCCTTGGCCTATTTTCATGCAAGTAGCAATCAACTCATCATAAATGTGGTGTTGGAGGAGAGCTTTACAGATACCATGGACTGTGAAGAATACAAATAATTGTGTGTTTGTTGTTGTTGTTATATGCCTAAAGTCGATTCCGACTTATGGCGACCCTATGAATCTTTTGGATATAATTCATAGGGTTTTCATGGCAAGAGTTATTCAGAGGTGGTTTACCATTGCCTTCCTCTAAGCCTACGACACCTGGTATTCCCAGGAGGTCTTCCGTCTAAGTACTAACCAGGCCTGACACTCCTTAGCTTCCAAGATCAGACGAGATCGGGCGTGTTCAGGGTAGCATGGCCATAGCATAATTGGGTGTTAGAACAAATTAAACCAGAACTATCATTAGAAGCTAAAATGATGAAATGGAGGTTATCATACTTTGGACACATAATGAGAAGACATGATTCACTAGAAAAGACAATAATGCTGAGAAAAACAGAAGGGAGTAGAAAAAGAGGAAGACCAAATAAGAGATGCATTGATTCCATAACGGAAGCCACAGACCTGAACTTAGAAGATCTGAACAGGGTGGTTTATAACAGATGCTATTGGAGGTTGCTGATTCATAGGGTCGCCGTAACTTGTAATCAAGTTGAAGGCACATAACAACAGCAAAGAGAGGAAAATGGGCTAGCAGAAAGAAAGAGGAGTTTGGCAGAGAGAGACAGAGAGAAAAGGGTGTGCTCTATCAACTGTTGGCTCCAGCCCTGCCCACCACCGGCATTGGGCCCTTGCCGGGGAAAAAGTTCCTTATCCTGAATTAAAAGAAGAGGAAGCTACATCTTTGTACAAACAAAATAAGAAAGGCCCAGCCCACACTATAATGCAGTTAGTGCTAGAACTTGGAATACTCGGGACTCGTCTAGGGGAATACTTGGAATACTTGGGACTTGGGGAAATGAAATATATTTACTCTGTATTAACTAAATAATATTTTAAATGATCTTATAAAGTATATATAATATACATTTCTTCTTCTTCAAACAAATTACTCCCTCACTGGAATTAATGCCATGTTCCACGCAATGCACCATGCATGGATGCCTCTCTCAATTTAGAGCTGCTTCTGGTTCATTAGGAAAAGCCAGCTTTTCTCTCTCTTCCCCCTCCTGTGTATGTGCGTGCACACACATGCACATGCATACTCACATGGGATTGTCTGAGAAACACCTCACATGGGAATTGCTTCAAACCTTTTCATTCCTGCTGAACGATTAATTAGGTGCTTATTTTCACACAATTAGGCAGGAAAGTTAAGCTTAAAAGGGCACCACAGGAAAGTGCAATAAAGTTGTTTGTGGAAGTGAATCCAAAATGGTCCTCTCAGAAACGGTTTGTGTAACCAAGTACATAAGCGCTCTGGAGCAAAGGGCCCTTCCAGAGTAAGTAGTGCTGCCTCTTTCAGTTAATACTGCAGAAGAAACAAATGTTTACGCTTTGGCTTTCAACTGAAGAAATGGGATATTATTCATTGTCATTAATGGACTTAAACTTGAAAAGGTCACTTCTTGTCCATTATGAGAACACATATGTATGAGCTTGCTGAAGAAAAAGAAAACAACAAACTAATAAGCCTATTGGTTTATCCAAGCCCCCAAAATAGTGAGTGTATAATAGACTGAACTACTTACCAATGACATAATCTCCAAAGCCTATTGTGCTAAGAGTAATGAAAGAATAATAGAACCCTTCTTCATAGGTCCAGCCTTCTATGTCAGTAAACAACAGAGGAGGTAGCAGAAGAAACAGTAAAAGGCCAGCAACCAGCGAGCAGATCCGCGTCAAGACAGCTGTCCCTCTCTAGTAAGAAACAGAAATAATCACTGAAGCAGTTTGACAGATGGATATCTCTTCCTGACCTCTTTAACCACAATTTTATAGTGTCCAAAATAGGGAACTGTGGTTTAAAGGCTGTTTACAAACCATGATTTGGTCCTGGTTTAAGTTCCTGGTTAGTAAACTAACATTAAACTACATTTTTCCTTTTCCGTTGCAATAAGCAGGATGAAAGTGCCAAAGTCAACATGCAACTGGAGGCGAGGCAAGGGAGGGGAGGTGGAAGTCCAACATTCATTGCACTATGGTTTGTTAAGACAGGAACATTACATCAAAACTGGCCCAAATGCATGTGGTCAGAAGTATGGTCTCAAGAGTCACGTCAATCTGGTGTCCTCCAGATGCTTTGGACTAAAACTCCCATGAATCTTAGCCAGCATGGTTTAAAATATCTGGAGGCCACCAGTTTGGTCAAGGTGACAAGACATCATCAGGGATAGCCAACATGGTGCTCTCCAGATGTTGCTGAACTGTTACCCCCCAGCAAGTATGGCCAATGATCAGGGATTATGAGTTCTGGAGTCCAACACCATCTGATGGGTACCACATTGGTTACCTCTGACAAGTGTTAACATTTGAACAAGTCACTGTCTATAATTCTGAATGGCTGTGGATTATACTACAATTTTGAATGGCTGTGGATTGTAACTGGGGTGCCTGCACATCATCTGTTGTTCCTCTTAATACCCCAGAGGATCTCAGCTGACATCCTTTTTAAAAGTTTATTTGATGATAGAAGATGTACACTCATTTCTCTAACGGCAGCCAGATTGACTATAACCCGAAATTGGAAAAAATCAATTACTACAACAATTCATGAATGATTATTAAAGTATGGTATATAGTCAATCTTGTAAAACTTACCACTATAGACAGAACAAGGGAAGGAAGATAATCACAAGAGTATTTTATGTAGAAATGGAGCTTATTTGCAATGTACTGGAATAATATGGTTCATAATAATATCAGTTCTTAAGATCTTGGGAACTCTCTGAATAGATGTTAAAAATGTCATATTTTTCTAATTCTTTTTCTGGATCTAATCTATGAAGTATTTGTTAACCAAATGTGTAAAGAATCCCAATGTGCCTACTAGAATTTTATATACATTTCTTTTTATTATATAATTGAACATACATTTATATCTGACTACTTTTTTCTTTTCTGTAAAACTTTGTTAGCTAACAGTTTTATTGATCTGTTATTTTTGTATTTGATTTTGTTTAAATTAAAAATTAAAAAGCCCTCATGACTGTGAAGAAAAGTTCAAAAAAATAATAACATGCACAGAAACCTGAGAAGGACTCTACATGGTGTTCTAGTGCCTAGGAGTTGGGGACTTTAGCATACCTCTTAATCAACTGAAGTAATCTCAAGTTATTTGCTCCGTAAACATATTGCTGCAGTGGACCTGACCATCTCTTTGTTGTCCATTGTGGCTTGGATTGCATAGGTTGGCTTGTGGAAGAAGACTGGTGGATAGATTGTCTGGCCTTGTAGCAGCTTTGTAATCCCTTACAGTTCTGTGGGTTTGGCCTTGACTGGTCAGCCTATGACTCAGAGACCTCAAGTTACAGATGAGAAAATGAATATTATTCTTCCCACTAGTTCATGGCTTAGCTTAAATTTGAACTTGGATCTTCCAGGGAAATTCAATGCTACTTGAGCCAGATTTAAAAGATGCATGACTAATTGCATCCAATTGCCACAAAAGTGGGTTGAAGGAAGGTTCTCACAGATTAAAGGAGACAGCACTATCAATTTTAGGACATAAATCTCCAGCTTTCATTTAAATCTGCTATAGTAAATTTTCTTTTCTTTTGATCTGGAGATGTTAGAATGGTGCATTGCTAAGATTTCCCTCTTTCCTCCCCTCTTCATGGTAAGTGCACCTTTCTGGAATCTAATTTAAATATATATCTATGTAGTTATGTAATTATAACTATAGTTATATAATTATAACTATATGACTTCACACACACAGGTGGGTCTCAAAAATAAAATATAAAATAAAAGTAATGATAAAATAAAAGTAAAATGCAATATATAAATTAACAATATAATAAAAGCTTGCAGCCTAAACATTTCTAGCAGAGATAGTAAAACCAGATGATTAACTAAGTTACACAACATATAAACAGTGGTTCAAAACAGTAAAATCATGTGTGTTTTTTAACGGTCTGTGAAAATAAAAATGTGTCTTCATCTGGCATCAGAAGGACCATAAAGAAAGTGCCAGGCAAGCCTCTGAGGAGGGCATTCTACACCTGGCCTCTCCCTGGTGGCCACCCACCAGACTTCACAAGGTGGGGGCACCTGGAACAGGACCTCTGAAGTGAAGGCAAATATTCAGACATCATAGTCCCAAGCCATTAAGGGCTTTAAAGATGAAGACCAGCACTTTGAATTGGGCCTGCAAACAGACTCAGAGTCAGTGCAGCTTATAAAAGACTGGCATAGTATGACTGAATTGCCCAGTCCCAGTTAATAATTATGCAGCCCTATTTTCGACCAACTGCATTTTCCAGACTGTCTTCAGAGGTAGCTCCACATACAACACATTGAAATAATCTAAATGGGAGGATACCAAAGAGTGAGAAACTGTGGCAGGGTTATCTCCACCCAAGTATGGCCACAGCTGGCATATCAGCTGAAGCTGATAAAATAGCTGGAAACATCAACTACTGAAAGCTAAAAATAAAATATCCCCAACCAAAACAGGCAAATTTCCTTTCATTGGCATGACTTTTTAACGCTTGCAATAAACACAGATTTTGTGGGTGTGAACGTTTTAGATTTTGACTTGTAATGAATACAGGTTCTTGCTAACCAGAGGCACAGTCATTGGAACAGAGTCAGATCTTTAACTGGTGCTGGATCTGGGACTTGTCTGAAATAGCTGGTGTCTTGCTGTATCCAGGACTAGGGAGCAAAAGTTTCATAATTTTTCAAGAATACAGTGCACAGTATTTCATCCTAGCCTAGTTCAGGGAGTGAGACAGGACTGTGTACATGCGTCATGTTTTCTGGATACTTGGGAGCTAAAGACGCCAGTAGATAACTTGAGGAATGCAAGGCCTGGCCAGACATAATATGAGAGGGGGGAAACATGGAGGGAGAAAGGGAGCAGGTAATAACCCAACCTTTGCATGAAAGGAAAAAAAACCCTCTTAACAGCTTACCTAACACTGGCATTCAATCTGGACCCTTGTATTACATTTTGGTGAGGTCTCTCTTTTGCCCCTCCTGATATATTTTACCCCACCGTTTTGTTTTTTGAGTGGAAGCTATGACTCACGCAAGCTTTGTGCCACCTTTCAGCATTATCATTAGAGCATCAGACCAAAATGTTCTAAAGCAGTCTGTGTGTAGAAGGGAGATTCTTTTTCCATCTCCAAAATCACCCTGCAAGTTGCATTTCTCTCTCTCTCTCTCTCTATCTAAATTCCACATCAGCAGTATAACAAGCTGATGACAGTAGCTGAGCCGAAGGGGAGAACATCTCCTTCTAAATGAGTTGGCAAATTATAGTAGGGCAATGAATGTTTAAAAGCAGCAAAGGAGAGATTTATTATTTTCTGGACAGCTTTTTTTAAGTGGGAAAGAGGCACAACTATTACTTCCACACTTGCTAGGGGGAGATGGATTTTGAATAGCGTGGCCAGATGCAAAAGAGGGCAGGGCCCCTGCATCTCTGATATAGAAGAGGTAATTTCAGTAGGTGCAACTTGCCATTCAAGCTACACCTGCTGAACCCCACAATTGGAACACAACTGTTAAAGGTGCAGTAGCTCTGTCCTCTTTTGTACCTGGCCACCCTAATTAGGGAGACAGGGTTACTATGAGAAATTCCAGGCAGCTGCCCATATGGTCAATCCTTTGTGTCAGAGAGGAGGGGAAGTAACTTTTCACTCACAACTTAGGCTGGAACATCTTTTTTCCTCCTAGGCAAGTCTTGCATTTGTGGAGTCTCTACTGCCGATCCTGTATCACAGCATACAACTGACTTTGCCCAGTTTTCTCTCTTTGGAAAGTTTAAAGTTTATGACAAGGCTTGGGAGTGGCAGAGGTGCAGATTAAAGCAAATTAAGGGAAAAGGAGTGAAGCAGGGGGCAGAGAATGGTAGCCACGGGGGAAGGACAAAGAATCTCAAGATACCCCAGCTGCTGTAAATCGTAGCAGTCTGTTCTTCTATATTAAGCCTTCACCTAATACTGTCTACATTTCTTAATTGTTCTTCCTAATCACAGCAACTGGAAAGTTTGTGAGATCCCCCCAATACTACACAGAGGGTTAAGAAGTATATTAGTACTGATACTAATAGTAACAATAGCTATAATTTACCATCTCCACAGTGCCAATTGTGTGACAGATGACGCAGAAAAAGGATCGGACATGGCCCCAGCTCAGAAGGCTTAGTAGACCAACAAGGCATGGAAGAAAGAAGTCACATGGATAATGAGGCGGGTGGTGGTGGAGGAATGACAGCAGAGAAAGAGATAAGGTGGAGATGGGGTTGTTCAAAGGTAGTAAGTGGAAAGGGAGACACTGGAATTGAAAGCCTTGGTATAAACCACAGTGTCTTTGCTAGAACACTAGCAAAGACAATCAGAGAGATGTTCACACACTACCTATGTGAGAATCTTGAAACAAGCCTGCACTTTCAAATCAAATCAAACCAAATATTTATTGTTATGGTCAATGACCAGCATAAAATAGAGACATAAAACTCTCATAAGAGGAGATTATCCTAATATACAGAAGTATAAAATGATTAAATTGTTAAAACATGATATTATAAGATAAGATTGTTAAGACATAAGATTATAAAGTTGCAAGGGGGAGGGGAAGGTCACAAAATGGTTAGGGTCAGTTCCAGGCAAGTTTTACTTGCTGCAGTGCAAAATTTGGCAACACTAAAAGGAATAAATGTATTTTGGTCAGAAAGGAGTAAAGAAACATAGACTGCCTCTGATCGTCCTGAGGGTTTCAGTGAGAGAGGTTCAATTAGAGTTCTATGTAAGTCACGATAGAATGAACAGTACAGGAGAACACGGGTCACAGTTTCCACCTCTCCAGAGTCACAAGGGCACTTATGATAATGGCAAGGGATTTTTCAATATCTCCCCTCCATAACTGCTGAAGGAAGGACATTGAAACGTGCTATTGTGAACGCTCTGTGATGTTTTTGAACCGAGAGTACAAAAAGGTAGTTTGCAAGTTTATTAGGCTGGAGTGTTCTGTCAATTGAGGTGTAGTTGGAGGTTAAGCCCAGATCATATTGGTGTTCAACATCAGCAATGCGTTGTCTGAGAATCATTCTAGCTGTATTATATCCTTGGGAGATGAGATAACCCAAGGAGAGTCCATATAAGTGAAGTTTTTCAGGCAAGGTTTGCTTCCACATTGACTGGAACACATCCTGTAAAGTTAGTGGAGCTAAACTAACTGGGATAAAGATTAGTTTCAGCCAGAAGTTAAAGGTGGTGAGCCAGGCCCTAGTTCCGACCTTCTGGAGACCTGCCTCTAGTAGTAAAGCAACATTTGGAACACAGGGAGGTACTTGGAAGACAGCCCTCAAAAATTTGGATTGTACTACTTCCAGAGGTTTAAAACTGGAATAAGGTCTGATTTGTGCTCCATATAGAAGCTGGGTTAATGATTTGGTTTCAAACAACTTTATTGCCGCTGGTACATAAAATCCTCCTCTAGTGCAGATATTATTATTATTATCTTTATATATACCCCGCCATTTTTCCAAAACTGGAACTCACGGCGGCTTCCAGATAAAAAATACATATAATTAAAAACATACAAAGTCTACATTAAAATAAGATTAAACTATTTCCAACATTAAAACCATACACACATATAGCTAAAAGGGTTCAGACTAGTTTAAAAATGATATAATAGACATTAGCAGTGCAGCACCCTTCATGCCCTATCCTTAGCCTTCAATTCCAAAGGCTTGTTGGAATAGGAAGGTCTTTGCTTGTCGGCGGAAGGACTGCAAAGAGGGGGTCATTCTTATCTCCCTAGGAAGGGAATTCCAAAGCCTAGGGGCAGCCACCGAGAAGGCCCTCTCACGCGTCCCCACTAGTCGTACTTGAGAAGATGTGGGTATTGAGAGAAGGGCCTCTCCTGATAAAACTTAGTATAGCAGAAGCACTCCTTTGGGCTGTCTGGGCGGCGTACTACACTTGCGCCTTCCAGCTGCCATTTGCCTGAAAGACCACACCCAGATATTTAAAGATCTTTATCTGTTCAATCATATATCCATTTATTGACCATCTATACATCCTCAGTCTTTCAGCAAAAACCATGACCTTTGTTTTTTGGTAATTTATTTGTAACTGTTCATCATGGCAGTATTGAGCAAGAGCTTGCAGGGCTCTCTTCAGTCCTGTAGGTGACTCGGACAACATTACTGCATCGTCAGCATAAAATAACACCAATAGTTGCCTATGGGCTAGCTTTGGGTGATGTGTATTAAAGTAGTCAAGGCTATGGGTAGAGAGTTTATATAAAAGTTAAACAACAATGGGGCTAGTATACACCCTTGCTTTACTCCTTTAGAAGATGGAACAGGGCCTAAAAGAAGACACTCTGGATTGCACCTGATTTTTAAAAAGGTTCTTTCATGTAATTTATACATAAAGAGTAATAAGTGACAGTCCATTGTGCAGGCCTCAGATTTTTGCCAGAGTTTATTTCTAGAGATAAAATCAAAGGCGGATACAAGGTCAACAAAGGCTGCAAACAAATATGTTTTGGGTTTACTGGTGTATTTCTCTACCAGGTGCTGCAAGACTAATGCCTAATCCATTGTGGATCGGCCTGCTCTGAGTCCAGCCTGTTGATCAGCTAGAATATTTTCCATCCAGGCTCGAAGTTGTAGGCCATGCAGAAGACCAACTGTGTAGTTTTACAGAAAGACAGTGTGGAACTGACACTTATAGGGTTAAACTCCATTCAGGACTGCCAAGGTCGGCACAACAGATGTGGCTAGCAAGGGCAGAGGAGTGTATATATTCCTGGAGAAACCGAAAGTTAAGTGTGGGGGATGTTTAGCAGTAGTCAGGAGAAGCTGGAGTGTGTGTTTAATGCTTGTTTCATTAAGTCAGTAAAGACTCTTAAAATCTTCAAACGTCTGTGTCTATCAATTCAACTGATTGCCTGGGACAGGTCGGTACCGGGTACAACCGGGTGCTGGGCGTGCTACATTTCACAGGACTACAGGGGTTATGGGCCCAGCCTGCCCAGTATAACCAGTAAGCCTGACCAGTATAACCAGTAAAGCGGAAAGAAGAGAGCCCGGGTCGAGGGCTAACAAACCAGAAGCAAGCAAGCCAGAAGTGTGAGAACGCGGCCGAGAGGTGAGCAGAAGTGTGTTGCTCAAAGATGGCTATTTCACTGACAGCCAGAATGCCACTGGAACGGCTCACTGAAAAGATTTATGCCAGTTGGAAACTCCGAATGCAAGCTTCTCTGATGAAAGAAGACCTTTGGGAGGTGATTGATGCGGCCCCACCGTTAGCTCCGCAGCAAGCTTGGATACGCAGAGATGAAAAGGCAAGGGCATATATCATATTGGCGTTATCTGACTCACAGTTATTGCATGTGAAAGACCAGCCGACAGCGAAGGGCATGTGGATGGCTTTAAACGTGATTTATGTCAGGCAAACAGCCAGCAGTAGAATTTATTTGGCGCGAAAGTTATATCAAATGAGACTGACTGAGAATGTCACTATGTCTGAGCATTTGCTGGAATTCAAAAGACTGTTTGCTGAACTACAGGAGAGAAACGTAGAATACTCACAGTTACAAAGGGTTTATATCATACTGTCATCGTTAGATGAAACCTGGGATTCTCTTGTCACATGGATGGAAGCCATGCCTGACGCAGGATTATCAGAGGATTATGTTGGCGGAAAACTTCTTCAGGAATGGGAAAGAAGAAGAGAAATCGAAGCAAAAGAAAAGACAGAGCAAAGAGGAAGTAAGAAGACGTACTTCAAAGGTGCATCAAATGGACTGAAAGCGTGTTACTATTGTGGGTCCACAGCACATCTACAGAGAGACTGTGCAGCCAAGCGAAGAGAACGAGGCTGGAAGCCTTCAAGCGTTAAGTTGGTGAGTGCTGAGACTAAGAAAGAGACAAGCTGTGGCAAAAGAGACTATGATGAATGGGTTTTAGATCCGGGAGCAACCCACACCATGATTAGGGACATGAACTTGTTTCACACTTCGCAACCTGTGAAATAAGTTGTTGTTCTAGCTGATGGATCGAAAAGGGAGATTTTGGGTCGAGGTTCCGTGAAGTTAAGTATGTTAAATACAATCATGACTGATGTGTTATTTGTGCCTCAGTTGGAGTGTAACATTATATCTGTTAAGAAGTTGATAGACATGGGTTACATTGTTACATTTGAAACAGGGAAATGTAAAATATTGAAGGGAGATGAGGTCTGTATGCAGGGGATCCTGAAAGACTCGCTGTTTTACATTCAATGCAAACATGCAGGGTGTGTAATGAGTGCATGTAAAAGGCCACATACAAGCTGCATACATCAATGGCACAGAAAGTTGGGACATGCAAATTATGAAACAATATTGAAAACTCCAAGTAACAGCGAGTATATGAAACTGAAGGAGTGTGGGCAATATGTTGATTGTGAAACATGTAATAGAACCAAAGCCACAGTAGCACACATAAACAAAGAGGCGAAATGCACTACAGACGCACCATACCAATTAGTGCATATTGACTTGTCAGGACCATTTCAAAAGTCACAAGGGGGTGCTAAGTACTTTATGGTCATAGTGGATGACTTTACAAGGTATTGCACCGTTTATCTGCTTAAGAGAAAAGATGAAGCAGAGGGAAAACTACGAATGTTTATAAAGAACATTGAAGTGCAGCATGGTGTCACTATACGGAGGATACGTTCTGATCAGGGGGGTGAGTTCACAGGCAAAGCATTAAGGGAATACTTAGAAAACAAAGGAATAGAACAGAACTTTACAGCCCCATTCTCTCCGTTTCAAAACAGAACCGCAGAGAGAAAAAATAGGTCATTGCAGGAAGCTACGAGAGCTATGCTGAATGATTCAGAGATGACAAATGCGTTTTGGGGAAAATGCATACTGTATGCTGCTTACATTCAAAACAGGCTGTTGCATAGAGCCCTAGGAATGTCACCACATGAGAAGCTCACAGGAAGAAAACCAAGGCTACAACACATAGCAAGGTTTGGAGCAAGGTGCTGGGTGCACGTACCCAAAAGCAAAAGACAAGGGAAATTGGCCCACAGAGCACAGGAGGGAAATGAACTAGGTTTCCAGAACACAAGTTATAGGGTATGGTTACCAAGTCTGAAACATGTGGTACTTAGCAGAAGCATAAAGGTGCAAGAGGAGCAGGGATGGGAACAAGACACATATGTTAAGTTGAATGGTTCACCAAATGCACCCACAATACAGGACGTAGAACAGGAGGTGAAAGCAGAAGAAGAAGAACACCCAGATAGCTCAGATGGAAGGCAAACAGGGGAAACTCTACCATTGAGGCGTTCTGACAGAATAAATTTGGGTAAACCTCCGGACAGATTTAGAATAGGCATAGTCAAAGGCCAGGATCCAAACATATGCACAGAAATGGATGATGACACATTGTATTTGGATTGTGTAAAACCTCAACTGTATTGTGAGAAATAAAGAGAAACAGAAACTGGAAAAATGTAAGGGAAAAATGTATGTATGTTACATTGTGTAATGGGAAATAATAATGTAATGTGACTGTCTTTATGTAAAAGGTGGGAACTGTAGGCCATGCAGAAGACCAACTGTGTAGTTTTACAGAAAGACAGTGTGGAACTGACACTTATAGGGTTAAACTCCATTCAGGACTGCCAAGGTCGGCACAACAGATGTGGCTAGCAAGGGCAGAGGAGTGTATATATTCCTGGAGAAACCGAAAGTTAAGTGTGGGGGATGTTTAGCAGTAGTCAGGAGAAGCTGGAGTGTGTGTTTAATGCTTGTTTCATTAAGTCAGTAAAGACTCTTAAAATCTTCAAACGTCTGTGTCTATCAATTCAACTGATTGCCTGGGACAGGTCGGTACCGGGTACAACCAGGTGCTGGGCACGCTACATTTCACAGGACTACAGAAGTTTCCAGTAAAGATGTCTGGCATAAAGCTTGCTGATTATAGTCAATAAGCTGATTGGGTGGTAATTTGCTGGATTGTCCTTCCTTCCTTTTTTAAAGATGGGGATGATAACAGCCAAACCCCAATCAGGGGGAATATGAGTATTTTTATCAATGTAGGTAAAGAGATTTGCCACAATTGGAGCCCACCGTTCAGTGTTTGTTTTGATTAGCTCTGCAGGAATGGAATCACAACCTTGTGCCTTGCCTGGTTTTAGTTGGTTTACCAAGTCAACTATCTCAGAGATTGAAACAGGGGGCCATTCAGGTAGGGATCTAAAGGTACATTCTGACTGAAGGGTTGGTATCTCCTCCTCTGTGTACAGTCCACAAAAATGGGCTTCCCAGGACTCAAGTGGCATATGGCAGTCCATACTCAATGGGCCACAACTAGGTGAGACTGCCATTAGATGCCAAAAGGAGGCCATATCTTTAGCTTTGACTGCATGGATAAGCAGTTCACATGCTGCTCGTTGTGCATTCTTTTTTGCCTTTAGCAAGGTTTTATACTGTTTTTTTCTAGGAGGTTAAATCACTCGATGGTACAGCCTAGGGATTTTTCTTGCACAGCCTAAATTTCCTAACAAGAGCGTTTTTAGCTGCAATGTACTCCTGATCGAACCAACTCTTAGATCTAAGCTGGTTGGTTTGTAGCTTCTGTGTGCTTTTTGCTGTTAGATGGACCTTTAACTCTTTAACTATATCACAGTGATCTAAGATCCCCTGATTTGGGCCTGCTAAAAGATGGAGGAAACTGATCAGTGTGTAATAGCTGTGTGATGGACCTGTCGATCCTCGTGGATCACGTTATCGTAGTGGTTCTAATATCAGCCTCAGTATTTGGCTGAAAAGCAGATACTGCAAACATGTGCCGTTCTGGGGGCTTCAAAGTCAGAGCTAGTGGAAGGTGGTTGCTATCTAGTCGGCTATCTATTTCCAGTTGGACCACAAGATTTAGCAGATTACGGGTGGAAATCATATAACTGATGACACTCACCCTAACACCTGACCAGAATGTAAATTCTCCTGGGATATCACCTGTTACACTGCCATTTAGGATGCAAAGGTCCAGTCGTTGTGCTATCTGAGCTAGCTGAAGCCCTGCATAATTACAGGTATTGTCTTTGGATTGATGAATATTTATCAAAGAAGGAGTGGACCTTTCTGGAGGACAGACATGATGATATGCGTAGAGGTCATTATTTGGGCCAAATCTGGCATTAAAATCTCCCCCAGTGAGAACTTGCATATCGGGGATAGTTTGTGGTAAATCCACGATATAAGTTTCTAAACCTTGTAATCTCAGATTTATCTGAGAGCGAAGATGTTGAGGGGGCAGGCACACATTTATAAATAGCATAATTAGGTATTTTGATTTAATCATCACTGTTATTGCAAGTTGATCCAGAGAAGAGAGATTAGTCATTGAAGCATGAAGCCTAGTAGAGATCAATATTGGGACTGATTTCTGAGTAAACATATTTAGGATTGCGCTATTAGTGGTTTTAAAGTATTACCATCAATTGGTCACTTAAACATGGAGAGAAGCAGGTGTTATCCCTAGGAGGCTGTATTGCAAGAAGAGGAATTGTGCATCAGAGTCACAAACCATTTTGTCAGCTAAGACACAGTTCTGTTACAATATCAGGCCAGCTGACTGGTCTGCAAGAAATGTAAGTCAAAGCCACACCACTTTTATCTATGCCAACTCACCCATGCTGGCTAAAATGACCCAAAAAACCCCTCACTGCTTACCTGCCAGTGGAACTTCTCACCTAAGCGGAAGGCACACAGCTGAACACCAGACAGCATCAGCTGTCCTATCCTGTTCAGGAGGACAAGATTCAGAGGGATGCCAAAAAGAGCAAAGAAGATGCAGAAGACTTGTGCAGCCACTGTGCTGGGGCTCAAGTTACCGTAGCCTGGAAGGGGAAGGTTGACAATTAGTTTAAAAGGAATTATCACAGGTGTGCTTTTAATCTTACATCTGTTTCAGTGTTATCTGGTAAAAGACGGGGGTTAGAGGTTAAAGGTATGTGTCATGAAGCTTACAGTCTATAGGCAGCCCTTGAGGTATTTCTGTGTGACTTGCGGGCTCCTGTTGGAGAATCCCAGTTTCCATCAAGTTAAGCAAGATGCTCGCCATCATATCAGAGGTAAGCTAAAAAATGTGAAGCCAGCATATATTAAAAACCAAAATATCAAAAGGTTATTAAATAGCAGAAATAATAGATATGTGCAGGGGATTCTGATTCTGGGATTGCAGGAATGAGGTGAGTAGGGTTTCACATTTTGGGTTAACACCTCTGTGTGAGTACTGCATGTCTACCAGTTATGGGCACATCAGCTTTATTCAGGGAAATAAAAGCACTGATGTAACTACAGCTGCAACGCAGCCTTAACCAGTACATACTTAGAAAGGGCCACTGAAATACTGATGGGACTTATGTCTAAGCAATCAAATTTAGGAATGAAGTACAAAATATTTATTTTAATCTAAGTATTTGTATACCACCATTCAGCAGTTTACAACATAAATATAAATAGCAAAAATTTAAAAATCAATACCATAAAACCAAGTAAAAATCAATGTCAATAAAAAGAGCAGTTAAAAGAAGCAGTGATGAAACGGTAAAACTCAAATTTAATGTACATCATCTTATGGCATCATGGCACACTTCCCGGGCAGGGCTAGCCCAAGACGTTCTTCTGCCTGAGGTGGAGTAGCAAATGGTGACATGCCCCCAGTCAGGGTGCAAGTAACCAAGCCCAACCAAGTTATTTTGGCAACCAGTGCAGCCATAAACTGAAGCTGGATCCTAATAAGACAGAGGTGCTGTGGATGGGCAGTTCCCATATCCAGTAATTAGGTGTATGACCTGTAGTGACTGTAGTAATTTCGAGACAAGGGAGTTTAGAGATGATTCCTGGATGGAGCCAGGCTGGCTGAAAGAGCTACAGCAGAAAATGAGTCGTCATAGCTGCCAATTAATAAAAACACGACGTTAACTCTTGGCTAAAGCTATTGAACCCGCACTTATTACATTGTGCCAGAAGCAGAGGCCACAAGGCTTGTGAAGCAGTGTGTAGCCTTCTTCTGCCTTGAGACAGCTGATTACTGTGGGGAAGAAAAGCCCCACCCAAAGACCTGTGGCCTAGTCTCAATTTAGCAGGAGAACCAGCTTTCTCAGCACAAAGGTAACAATGGAGCTTTTACAAACTCCATCCAGCCTGCAAATGTCTGGAAATGTTGCAGAAAACTGGAGAAAATCCAAGCATAAATTTGAACTCTATGTGGCAACCACAGGGAAACCTGATAAAATCATCAGCACTGTTGTGTAGAGGGGGAGGAAGCACTGGAGAGTTACAATAACTTCCAGTTTGCAGCAGAAGAAAACGTGTTCAGTGCAGTAATGTCAACATGCGAGGAGTATTATATGTCCCCAAAGAATGAGACCTTTGAAAGGCATAGATTCTTTACGCACATGCAGACAATTAATGAACCTATAGAGCAGGGGGGTCCCTGCACTGTGGTCTGTGGACCACCAGTGGTACGTGAGCTTCATTCAGGTGGTCTGTGGCAGGTCCATATGAAATATTCATATTGATTTTTCATGGTATTTTGATTGCTTCTTTTATTTCTTATATTGCACTTTCTTGTATTGCAATTTGAATTCTATGGAATACAATTCTATGGAATTAAAATACAATATTAGAATTAAAAGAAGCAATAAAAATACCATGAAAAATCATACAGCATCTACCATAGTACATTACAGGCAGAAAAATCATTAAATGGTCCACCAGGATGATCAAAAATTTTCAAGTGGTCCACGGGGGAAAGAGTTTGGGAACCACTGCAAGGTGGTTACAGAATTAAAAATCCTTAGCAAGACCTGTGCATTTAGGTCCCTGATAGACTCTCAGATCAGAGAAACCATTATTTGTGGAGAATGCAATATGAGAAAAGCTATTGCATAAGGAAGATCTCACACTAGGGTAAAAAAGACCCTAAAGATATGTAGAGCAGCAGAGATTGTGAGGGCCCGAGCAAAAGAACTGAGGACAACTGAAAACAGCGTCTGTGCACTAAGCAAGCAGCAACAAGGACAGCAGAAGCTAAATCAGAGAGTGCAGCAGCACTTAACAAAGCTCTTAAGAAAGGAAATGGGGGCTTGAGCCAAGCTTGCAGAAACTGTGGCATGCAGCATGGTAAAAAACAGCATTCAGTATAACCACAATGATTGCTGACAATAAAAGTCACCTGGTTTAATAGCACACTTACTCTTATCAGTTGAGAACACTATTATGGCAGACACATTCGCAGAGCTATAGCTATGTTGAAATTTAAAAAGTTCTTAAACTGGATTCTAGGAGCCCAGGGACAGAGAAGGACTTTGCACAGCTCCTAAGAGGGCAGTTCTTGGGAACTTGTCAGACAGGTCCTCTGCAACAACTGTGTACAATAGACTAGACTGTTAGCATGCTTTCCCCCATGTTGGGTTTCAAAAGATCGGTAGCTGGTTTTAGTTACCCACCTTTTAAATTCTGGATAGCAGCAAGACAGAAAAAGGGAATAGTTCATTTTCCTTTGTTTCCACCATTTAGAGTGATGGGCCACATTAAAAAAAGCAAATATTTTAATGCCCAGAGACAAACATGCCACCTTGCATTCTGAAAAAATGTAGCCCAAGAGACAGCTTTCTTTTGAACCCATGTAGATCTGTTCTGATTCCATTTTAACATCATGAAAGAATTTTAAAATGGGTGCCGTGGAGCTCTCTAGAAGAGGGAAATTCTGAAGGCCTGTGTTACTACACCGCAAGTATGGTTTTCTTTGATCAGCTTAGTTTATATTGGCATAGACATTTGTTAACATAAGGAGTGAAGTTGGTAAGCACCATAATAAAGACACACATTATGACATCAATCCACAATACACAAACAGAAGCAGTTCTAAAACAGGATTATGTGGGAAAAGGGCAAAGTCCATTAAAAAAAATAGCTTTAAAAGCAACCGCATGATGCACAGATATGATAGACAGGGGATGTCCATAAAATGCCACAGAACAGGCCAATTTAAATGAATGGCACTTCAACCAGTTCTTTGATCACTCAATCAAATCAGAGGTTACAGTGACAGTAAAAGGGCAGACCTCTCTCTCTGCTCTTTAAAGGGCAAGGCAGGGACTTGAAGTGGCAATTGTAAGAACACAGTCATGGAAGGCATTTATGCAAAACTAATACTCTAATCTGGAATAAAATAATTGTTAGGGGACACATCTGTCAAAATATTAATACTTGTTTCTAGTCTGGTGAAGAGTAGCATGTTGAAGTAGTCATTTCTGGAACTCTTAAAGACATTCAAACCAGATACTGGTGAGATCACTGAAGCACAACTAATTGAGATTCCATTATATCTCCTGTGATGGTCTGAATCAATACAAGAGTTTTTAAAACTCTCACTTAATAAGGTCTATATGCAGACAATACCATACTTACTAGCAGAAACCATTAATGATTTGAAATGAATGCTGTTGAAAGTTAAAGAGGAAAGCACAAAAGCAGGACTACACCTGAACATCAAGACAACAGAAGATTTATGTAACTTTGAAGTTGACAATGAGGACATTGAACTTGTCAAGGATTATCAATACCTCAGCACAGTCATTAACCAAAATGGAGACAACAGTCAAGAAATTAGAAGAAGGCTAGGACTGGGGAGGGCATCTATGAGAGAACTAGAAAAGGTCCTCAAATGCAAAGATGTATCACTGAACACCAAAGTCAGGATCGTTCAGACCATGGTATTCCTAATCTTTAGGTATGGATGTGAAAGTTGAACAGTGAAAAAAGTGGATGAGAAAAATCAACTAATTTGAAATGTGGTGTTGGAGGAGAGCTTTGAGGATACCATGGACCGCGAAAAAGACAAATAATTGGGTGTTAAAACAAATTCAACCAGAACTATCACTAGAAGCTAAAATGATGAAACTGAGGTTATCATACTTTGGGCACACAATGAGAAGACATGATTCACTAGAAAAGACAATAATGCTGGGAAAAACAGAAGAGGAAGACAAACGAGATGCATTGATTCCATAAAGGAAGCCACAGCCCTGAACTTACAAGATCTGAACAGGGTGGTTTATAACAGATGCTATTGGAGGTTGCTGATTCATAGGGTCGCCATAAGTCATAACTGACTTGAAGGCACATAACAACAAAAGCTTACCAGTGCCAGAATGCTTCCTTTAAATTCTCAACAATGTATTCACAACACCGCTTTGTGAATACAAAAAAGAGTTTTGTGCAATCTTAAAGACTTAACAAATTTATTATGGCATGAGTTTTGTAGACTAGAGTCCACTTGCATCAGATACATGAAGAGTGCTCCTCAGTTGTCAAGGTATATTTATTTATTATTAAAGTTTATATCCTGCCCTTCATCTAAGGTTGCAGGGTGGGTTACAACATCAAATGGCATACACAAGAAATACAATCATGTAACCACAGACTAAATCACTAAAATCTTTAATAGCACAATCCTAATCATGTATACTCAGAAGTAAGTCTTACTGAATTCAATGGGCTTACTCTCAAGTAAATGGGATTAGGATTCCAGCCTTAAAGAGTAGATCCAACACTCTCACTCTCAATATTGTCACATCTGAAAAACAGTATAGTTATAATGGGTACTACTAATACTTGAAGGTCTGGCAAAATAAAAAATAAAAAGTTTTCAACTTTGCCGGAACCCAGTTAGCATAACAGCTGTCTAATCTCAAAGGGGAGTTTATTCCACAGCTGAGGTGGCACTGCCGAGAAAGCCTTACTCCAGGTTCCAGTTAGCCTGTGGACTATAGGTACGTTCTTAAACTGCAAGGGTTTTTTGCCTATTAGTGAATATATATACAGTAGGGCCCCTCTCATACGGCAGGTTAGGTTCCAGACCCCCACCGAAAAGCAAAAATCCCAAAAAGCGGATCAGCTGTAGCACAGGGGTCTGGAACCTAACCCGCTGATCACGCCAGAGGAGGAGAAGATCAGCAGTAGCACACTACAACTAATCTTCCTCTCCTCCGGCACGATTAGCTGGAGTGCAGGAGTCTGATCGCCCGAGGAGAAGATCAGCTGTGCTACAGCTGATCTTCCCCTCCTCCAGTGCGATCAGCTTGAGTGCGGGAGTCTGATCATTCCAGAAGAGGAGATCAGCTGTAGTGCTCTCCAGCTGATCTCGGGAGCTCCAGCTCCCCCTCCAGCTGATCGCCTCGCTGGCACCGTATTAGCAGAATGCCAAAAAGTGGGGCCTACTGTATCTGAAACGTGTATGTCTGGACATGTATAATGTGTGTGTTATCAGTTATTGCAAAACAGATGTTGTCTGAGCCAAGAACACTGGAAAGAAGTCAAACTTCTGGAACTATGGACTTATCACCAAATGGCCTCAACCTGGAAAATACCTGACAACACCCAGGTACAGCAAATGCAACACTTTCGAATATTTCATCCTCAATGTTCTGTAACTACCACCTTGGCGACAGCAACCTCTGAATCGCATCAGGGCAGCTGAAGAAGGGCAAAGGCTGAAAAGGGTTGCTATAAGAATTCAGTATCTCTTGTTATTAATCACAGTAATACATAACCATTTCTAAGAGAAGCTCTCAAGGCAAAACACCCTATATGAACGATATTTATCAACAGGTGGTAGATGGAAAAATCTGACCCACTCCCCTATTTCACAATATCTTTCTCTAAACATGATGTCAGGGATGAGAATTTGCCTTCAGTCAACATGAATCTGGGAAAAGATTTAGAAAATTGAGGCTATGCCCTCCCTCACAAATTTGAGATAATAGCTTCCCCCCTCCCCAAATGGAACTGTGACAGTATTTGCAAAGGTGATACGAGCAGGAGGGAATCTGCAAGTTTATTTTTTGATTTTGCAAAAATTGAGAGAATACTTTAAAAAAAACCACAACAAAACTGTTTTTTTGTGAAGAACAATGGAAAAAACAGGTTGTAGCCAACATTAGTTATACTCAGAGTAAAACCATTAAAATTAAGGAACATTCATTTCAGTGATTCTGCTTTGAGTAGAATCTAGTTGGCTATAATTTTTTTATTTTATTTAGTTGCATTTCTAAACCGCCCTATAGCTAACAGCTCCCAGGGCGGTGTACAACACGATAAAACCACAAATATTTAAAATACAAGCAAGTGTGTATTGCGCATACAATTATAAAACATATTTAAAAACAGAGTAAAAGAAAAATAAACATAAGATTAAATTAAAATAAAAAGCTTAAAATGCCTGGGTGAAGAGGTGGGTTTTTACCTGGCGCCGAAAAGATGACAGAGAAGGCGCCAGGCGTATCTCATCTGGGAGGGCATTCCATAATTCAGGGGCCACCACCGAAAAGGCCCTAGATCTTATCACTGTTCTCCAGGCCTCTGTATGAGTTGGGACCCGGAGAAGGGCCTTAGACGTCGAGCTTACTAGTTTATGCAGTTAAAACTGGCCATTAGGCCTTCCTAGCTATAACCTGTAGCTGAACTGCAGTGGTATCACAGGATGTTCATGGACAATGGAATGGCTGGCCAAGGTGTCAAGGGAGAGGGGGAAGTGTTAAACTCAAGATCACATATCGAGCTCAACAGATAGCACAAAAAAGCAAAAGTTTTTCTGGTAAGACATGATTTACTAATTTCTTCTTGGCGATCACTCGTGACCGAGTAAGATTGTCTTCCACAAAATAGTCTTTAACTATGGATCCGTCTGAATCTGTATCCACTGCTGACGTACCAGACCATGACTGGGGGCTTCTGGATTTCACAGTCCTGCCCCCGTCGCCACTTGCCAATCGCCATGGGACTTTTGTTATGGAAGACGCCTGTGCGTGAATTTGTTTTATGTGGGGAGATCGGTGCAGTAACTGGGAACATCTTTAGCTTCATTTCAAATTAATCATCAATAATTTTACATTTTCTAAACCCTCTCGCTGTCAGCTTTTTGGGTTAAAGATATTATGATTTACATAAATGTGGTATAATGAATGTGGGGGTGTGATACACACACACACGTGTGTATGCATAAATTTGTCAGATGAATGTTAACTTGATTTATGTATTGAGACATAATATTAAAAACAATTAATGTAAAGATTCCAGGCAACGTGCTAGCTAGGCCCAAGAGAGACTTGAGAGGTGAAGGTTCAAAGCGATATGCTAGGCCTCAAGGTGGTATGAAGTGGGAGAGGTGCATAAGGGGGAGAAAGTGTCTGGTAGCTGTTGCAGGAAATATTTACTCAAGAGAATCTGAAAGCTGTTCCCATGTTATCTGGAAAGTATTCAGCTCCTTGTTTTTACCATCTGTTTTCCCACAAAGTTAACTCAGGATGTTGCCTGGTTCTGAAAGAAAAGAATGAGATGTTATTTACCCAGTAGAGCTGGAATCCATAATGGGACATGGTGACCTACTAGATAACACTAGCCTACCTTTCAGGGTTCTTTACTGAAGTAATACTTATGAGCTGCCTTGAGTCTTATAAGGTAAAGCACTATAAATCGTCATCATAGTAGTAGTTACAGGCCCATGGAATGTTATAGGGAACATATGTGTTTCAGGAGGGATGCCAATGGCTGTAACTTCTCTGCATGATACCCTGGAGGAGAGAAAGAAAGTTCAAACTGATCTTGACAGGCTGGAGCATTGGGCTGAAAACAGAATGAATTTTAATAGGGATAAGTGCAAAGGACTACACTTAGGAAAAAGAAACCAAATGACAGTTATAAGATGGGGATACTTGGCTCAGCAATACGACATGCGAGAAGGATCTTGGGATTGTTGTTGATCACAAGCTGAACATGAGCTAACAGTGTGATGTGGCTGCAAAAAAGGTAAATGCTATTTTAGGCAGCATTAACAGAAGTAACCGTTTCCAAATCACGTGAAATATTGGTTCCCCTCTATTTGGCACTGGCTAAACCTCACCTTGAGGACTGTTTCCAGTTCTGGACATCACACTTGAACAAGAACGCAGACAAACTGGAACAGGATCAGAGGAGGGCAACAAGGATGATCAGGGGGACTGGAAACAAAGCCTTATGAGAAGAGACTGGAAGAACTGGGCATGTTTAGCCTTAAGATGAGAAGACTGTGGGGAGATATGATAGCACTCTTCAAGTACTTGAAAGGTTGTCACACACAGGAGGACCAGAATCTCTTTTTGATCATCCCAGACAGGGCCGGCTCCAGGAATGCCAGGCCCTTGGGCATCAGCCTGCCCCAGGCCCCTCCGCTCCCCTTCCACGATCCATGGCATGAGCTGCGCCACAGATCACAAGACATGAGCTTCTGAGCCACCCGCCGCCGCCCGCCACCATCCCCCCGCTTCACCTACCTTTCTCTGCTGTGCTTTGCGGCTGCGAGCACTGCGCGTGCAGGGTTGCCATCAATCAAGATGGCAGCCGAGGTTTCCGTAAGGGACTGAAGCCTCTGCCGCCATCTTGGTTGATGGCATGCAGCGCGCGCATTGCTGCCATCAACCAAGATGGTGGCAGAGGCTCCAGTCCCTTACAGAAACCTCGGCCACCATCTTCATTGATGGCAACCCTGCATGCGTAGTGTGCGCAGCCGCAAAGAACAGCAGAGAAAGGTAGGTGAAGCGGAGGGGATGGTGGTGGGTGGTGGGTGGCTCGGAAGCTCGTCTTGCTATCCGCGGTGCGGCTCATGTCACGGATCGTGGAAGGGAAGGGAGGGCCCCTCAGGGGCCCCCCAGGGGCTCCCGTAGCTGCGGGGCCCTCGGGCCAGTGCCCAACCTGGCCGCCCTTTGGAACCAGCCCTGATCCCAGAGTGCAGGGCATGGAATAATGGGCTCAAGTTAAAGGAAGCCAGATTTTGCCTGAAAATCAAGAAAAGCATCCTAACTGTTTGAGCAGTACAACAATGGAACCAATTGCCTAGGGAGGTGGTGGGCTCTCCAACACTGGAGGCCTTCAAGAAGCAGCTGGACAGTCACCTGTTGGGACTGTCAGATTCCTGCATTGAGCAGGGGATTGGACTCGAGGGGCTTATAGGCCCTTTCCAACTCTACGATTCTATGATTCTATAATCTTCCTCTAGTCGGTGAAGGTATATAAAAAAACTTTACTTCCCAGCATTCCTGTCATCAGGACGCATTGAGAGTGTTCAGATATTTTACTGCAGAGTGAGGAACAGCTTAGAAACAGCCCTTGGCTCTCATGGGTTCACTTATATGTCGCTTTCCTTCCTCCTCTCCCCAACCCTGCAGAATTCTTGGGGAAAGCCTTAGTTCTTATCCAAGGATTCTCCAAAAAGATCCAGCCTTGTCTGAATTTAGATGAGATTGTTTTGCCTATCTCTTTATTTATTCTGCAACATGCAGGCTGAAAGTTCCCCTTGCTAAAGAAGCTAGACAAAAGAATATTGGGTATATTCCAGGTATTGAGAACAATATTGAGAAAGGCTGGGTATTGAGAACAACATGCCCGTCAGTTTCTCTCCCTGCCATTCTGGGCCTTTGTACCCACTTATGCAGCAGCTCAGTATTAGATATATTTCTTTGCCATGTGCTCTTTGTTCACATAACCATTGAATAACTCATTCCTCTGATTTGCTGGATATAATCATGAGAAGATGAATGTGGCTACATAACCTTCCAACCCCCAACCCCACATCCAGACAGGATCTCTATCGTCTAAAAAAGTCAAGTGTATTAGTATTAAAATCAATTATGTTGCATAGAAAAATTAAAATTGATTTTTTTGTTCAGTTCTGAAACACGAACTGGGAAACCTTCAAACATAACTAATTTCAGTTTTCTTTTAGATGTGTAGCCAGCAGGTCTTGAAATAATATTCACTGCCATTATATACTTACTTCTTCTGTTGTCACAAAAGGTACATGCACAGTACTGGATTCCTGGAAAGCTAATTGCCCAATACCAAAACCTTCCTACTAAGCTTGTACTGCCATCTAGTGGGTAGTAACAGAATCATAAAGGATGGCCAACACGGGGAGAGGGGGAACACAGTTCTTATTTTGTGCTCAACCCTTTTAAAAAATATCCTTTTTACTTTACTATAAACATGTTATATAGAATGTTTTTAAAAACTTTCTTAGGGGGCAGGACAAAGAGCAAGAAATTTTTCTTCCTTCTTCTCCAGCCTCCTATTTGTTTTCATCCACATCCAACTAAAGTGATCTATACATGTGTAACTTCTTGGATTGGAAACCACTGGTGTAAACCAGATGCACATCTGAGTACAGATGCTGTTGCCTCCACAGGATGGTCTTCCATGCAATGAACATGTACCTCCCAATGTGACTGGGGATGCTCATCTGGATTCCATACAAAGACATGCAACGTCCACAGGTAGATATACACTCAGATTCACACCCAATTTACACTGACAATCAAAAGGATCTCCTTAAGTCAAGGGGAAGGGGTCCTTTGGTTCCATGTGGCAAAGTACCCCTCTGCTTGATCCAGGAAGTGCCCACTCAAGCTGGAAGCTTGCTGTAGTTCTTTCAAACCTTGGCTTTACACAGCTAAAGCTGCCACTGCTGCTGCCACCCATCTGCATGAGCTGAGAAATACTTGGCTCAAGTAGAGGGGATCTGGTGGGATTCTTAATGGGAAGGCACATGTATTTATCAGTTTTACTGCACTTTGATCCTGCTTTTCAGACCATTTTTATCTCCCAAAGTGACTCATATCAATTAAAAAACAAAAAGAGGGAGACAAGCCTTGCTATCAACCTTACAAGCTAAAAAAAGGGCAGACACAACAGGGACGAGGTAGAAGAGGGATCAGTTCTTCCAGGGCAGAACAAAGTAGTGAGTTATAAGACAGCATTTACATCTAGTTCAGACCAGGCAGATCTTCCCTTGCTGGTGTTCCTCCGTGAATAGCAGCTGGTGGCTCTTGTTCCTTTGGGTGATGGATGGGGCCAGAGAGTCTTTTCCTCCTCCTTTTACTTTTCCAGGGCAACTGGCAGCTGGAGCAGAATGGTCTTTCTGGCAGGGAGGGGGACAGCAATCTCCTTTCAGCTGCTGCTTCTTTGGTAGATGGAAGAGGCCAGGTTGATCTCCTTGCAAGGCATCCTCCGCACAGACCTGACATTACATTACTGCTGCCTTGCCCCTCCCCCTGCTGGTATGTAGCAGTGTTGCTGCTGCTGGGAGGGTATTGTTACGGCTGCACCCCACCGTGTATGTCTCTCCTGGGTAGCCTCCTTTGTTGAATACTACTGAGCTCTCAGGGCCCACCTCCTTAGTTTACCATATTTCCTCCTTCTAGGTAGAAGGGTGGGATATACATTTAATAAACTAACTAAATAAAATGATTTGAGAATGTGCATAATGAGGGTGTGGAAGGGATGCAAGGTGCAGCTTCTACTGTATATGGGTTAGTGCTGGATTGCCTCTACAGAGAGAGAAGTGGCCCAATAGTGGTTTGGGAGGAAGACTTAAAGATACAGATCCCTGAAGGGGACTGGAGAAACCATGTGGACTAGAGATCTCCTTTTGCTCTGTCTATGCCAGAATTAAGGAACTTCCTTAAAGTTAACCCACCGATGGTATCTGACCCCACTTTGATTGCAACACATTAATAGAATCCTGTCACCACTATGCTGAAAGGGTTGCAGGATGTCAAAGGTTTTTGGTGTTTGATCTTTACAGTTCTTAAGGAGGTAACAGGGATATCTCTATTTTAAGGGCACAATAAAGGGTTGGTGCATATCTTACAGTACATTTGCTTAGTTCCACATGCAGCAATTGCACACATTTGGAAAAGCAAGGAGGGATTTTGCCCAAGACTGTGGTATAACAGGGTCTGGGAGTGGCTCTGGTGTAAATTGGTGATAGGAGAACTTAAGCAGGATACCTTCTTAGAAGAATGGCTTGAATTCTTTTCCCTGGTTAATTTTAGCAAGGGCCTCCAATCTCTCCAAAGATTAATTTTGGAGATATACCCTCTTCTAATTGCAGAATATTGTGGTAGGGGATAATGGGCTGTATTCAACGTATCACTAAGGCTAAGGTTCCATCAGCACAAGGATTTCTCCTTGTGTGGCAGAACAATCTCTCCCTGTCCTCCCCCCACATGGCCCCTAATTCCACTCTGGGTCCCCCCCCAACCCTCTAGAGCAGATCTGGGGAGACAGCATATGCAGGGGGACGAGGGGGGAATCACCTTGCACTAGAGTTAATTTTTGTCCAACCAAAAAGCTAGTTGAATACTGCCCAATTATTTTTTTTCTGGCTGATGATATGGAACAAAGTTTGAATAAAGATAAAAACTTTGTAAGTTGATGGTTATTTTTATACTTTTTGTTGTTGTCTGGATTGTTATATTCTTCAGAAAAGCCACAATTTAAAAATGTTTCATGCCCGCTTTGAAATCAATACTGGCTTGATGTGAGAATTAAAAACTTGATGTGAGAACTGGAAAATGCTAGACATAGAATGATGTAGTACTGCCATCTTGTGACATGGCTTATAAGAATGAAGAAACAAGGAGACTGCTTCTTGCGTTACAGTTTCATGTGCACAGCTGTATGTGTTGTACTTTTCAGTGTGAGATCTGCTGCACAGTTTCTATGCACACACTATGGAATGTAAAAATATTCGCACAAACACAAGTAAAGCAGCTCGGGCTCACTCTACATTTGATGGCAGAACTGCTCCAATTATTATTATTAGTTAACAGCAATAGAGCCTCTCCCCTGCAGCTTACCTCATTATGTCTAGCTCATTATGTCTAGCTTAATTCCAATTTTGGAAGCAAGGCTAGTTGGAAGCAAAGCACCCTGGGGAAAGGCTACAAGGAGGCAAGCACTGAGTGCAAAGAGGGTTCAGTTCCCCTCACCCATGTATCCCCTTTGCTCTAACAAATTGGATTTGCAGCCCCACTTTATATGCAATTGAGGCATACACAGATGGGGCTGTGGGTGTTGAGCGTAGTTTGAGCCTCAGACACACATAGCATTTATGACCACAGGCCCACATTTAGAAATGTGAGAAATGTACTACCTGAAGAAATAGAAGCTATCATGAGAAGATTATTTTTCTCAAGCCCATAAAACGTTTTCTATAGGCTGTTTGAGCATTTACGTTCGTAAGATTAGAAGCAACAATGTGTGGTTTGTGTGGTACGTGCATAAATTTACATCTATAAAGAAAACCCCCCAAAGAGAGCTAAGTAGTATGATACAAAGATGAGAATGTATTACCACCCTTAGGCAATCCCTACAATGAATAACTGGCCTTCGTACCCCACGTTAGGACTGTCCATGCAATATTTCAAAAAGAAAAAATGAAAGAATATCAGGGGAAATGGTTGAAAAGCAAGGGTTGCAGCACTTTAGTTATAAAGATATACAGTTTCTTCATTTATGAAATTTACATTCCATTCCATGACTCCTAAAGGAGCCCCCAGCTAATATACAAAAACCATCAATAAAAATCCAATAAAATAAACACAATAAAGCCATAAATGTCACAACTATTAAATCAGAAGAACAATGTCATTTCAAGAAACCTCAGGGAAAAACAAATTAAGATCCACAAATGGTTTATAACGATCTTCTGAAAACCAATAAAGTTGGACTGCAAAGTTGCTTTGGAGAGAGAATTGCTTAACACAGGAACCACCGCTGAAAAGGTTCTGCTCCTTATCTGATGTCAAGACTAGCCAGCGCAGCACTGGAACCCACTGGTAAGCTAGTGACTGAATACACAAGTATGTGTTAGAATACCAAATCTGAACCAATGTTGGCAACCAATTAAAAGTTTAGTTTATGCGAGTTTATGCCATCATTTTCCTCTGCCTTTGCTATCTGCTCCGCAAAGATCTTCAAATTTAGACTATCATGGGAAACTTTATCAGGGGAGTGACCACTCTTCCTATCACCCTTTCTACCCAAATCAGGTTGGGATAATGGAATATCTAAGGATCAGTTACCTCCACAAATCCAGTGTGGATTAATGAAGTTCTTTTGCCAAGGAACATGGGGCATCTCATTTTCAACCAATGGACAGGAAGTTCAGCCTTCCTGAAATTTTTTTCTGCCCTCAAACTTCACATTGTCCCCTAGTAGCCTGCCCCACAAGTTGAAACAAATCAGGCATTATTGGGTGTTTTTGTCCCATAATCTGGGATTTACTGTCTCTGTGTGGAATTCAGAACAAGAATGCAGGACAAAACAATGCAGGAATCTGCTCATACGTAAGCTATCTTTGCATCCTATCTGTGCCAGGAAAGAAGGCAAAAAGGCTGTGTTTCTATAACTGTTTTACACAAATTTCTCAGAATATTTCCTACCAATGGTCGTTACTGCAGAAACAGAGAAAAAGAAGGAGCCAACAAAGTCCCATCTGCCCAGGCTTGTATTTCCGTTAAGGTAAAGTCCGCTCTTGTAGGCCTGGATGATGCCCTGCAAGGAGATAAGAAGGAACCCAGGTGAGAATTTCTGCTCACTAGGCCATTCAGCCAACCTACATTATCTGTCTACCTGGCATGGCAGGCATTTAAACATGGACTGCCTCCTCACTCTAAGTTTAAATAACTAGCACAAGTCCCGCAATGGAATTTGGTGGGAGCGAACAGAAATAATACCAACTCTGAATGGGAAAGTACCAACTGACTTTCAGGAGACTAGAGAAAGGAGGTTATATTTGTGTTCTGTGGAAAAGTGATAATATAGTGTGCCTGTTGGGTGTAAGGTGACTGATACGCATAGGAAAGTGGCCTACACTGAATCAGACTATTGGTGCATCTACCTCTGTATTGCCTTCACTGACTGGCAGCGGCTCTCCAGGATTCCAGACAGGGATCTCCCCCAGCCCTACCAAGAGATTATTGAACCTGGAACCTTCTGCAGGCAAAGCAGATGCTCTACCACTGAGCCACAGTCTGTCCCTTACATATGAGGTCAGAGAATTTCTAAAAAATAAAGTTACATGTTTCTCCTTCTTTCTGCTTCACACAATCAACCTCTAGGATCATGAAAAGGCAAAATACGAGTGTCCATAAGAGACATGGAACTCTCTGGGTAAACTTGAGCCAGTTATTATCTTTCAGCCTAAGCAACCTCACAGGGTTGTTGCGAGGATAAAGGGACTATATGCTACCTTAAGCTCCCTGGATGAACAGTGGGTATAAATTGTAATAAATGGACAAAAACAGACTGATCTGTAGGGTACCCAAAGCTACTCTGCAATCCTGCTAATAAAAGCAATCTCCTTGTTGACAGAGGACAAATTGACTTAAAGCAGACACAAGGTCTCATTAGACACTGTATGGGAGGCACATATAAGAGTCTCTCAACACTTTTTCTCCTTTTACATGGAAAGAAGCCATAGGAGGATCTAGTTTAGCCTGAAGATTTTAAGTGTGCAAATCAGTAGGTGCAACTCCAATATAAGCACGTCTAATGTTCCTTTCACACTGCAGTACCTGTTGCATTATAGTCCTGTGGTTCATCAATATACTGCCATGTCATGCTAAATTTAATTCACACCAGTGGATGTGGTGTTACACATCAGTGGACATCAATGGACATATTAAAAGAACCCACCCACTCACTCCTTTGTGCACATGTGAGCTTCTGTATGCTGGAATACCGATTCAAATTTTGTTATGTGAGCGGCAATGGCATGATCCCAAGAAAACAATGGGAAGAATAAAATGCCAAGTTCCCACAATGTTCTGGGTTAACAAGGTTGAAAACATATTTTGTCTGGAAGCAATTAACATGGACATGAACACTAAACTTCCTCTTGATTCTGCTAGATCAGCAGAAGTGGCTTTTACATTATGCGAAAGATCACATGAAATGTGAAAAGTAACAGGTAAGGAAACAGGAAAATGGAATAAAGTGCTGTCTGAATGCAGTTTGAGTAATCCATAAACTGCACCTCCATTATCTGCATTTGAGCTTCAGTTTATGAGCCCTCATCATCCAATGTATTATTGACTCCATAAGCTTGTTCACCATGCGTGCTGCCTTACTTACATTAGATGAAAAGTAGAGTTGGGTATTATCCGCATTCTGATACCTCATCCCTAATCCTTGGATGACCAGGGACACTGCCACAAATACCCCCATCTTTCTGTCTTTCACCTTTGTCTTCTCAAGCCCATTACCTTACTTTTTAAAATCATGTGCTTTCAGTAAAAGGTTCTTCACTTAATGTTTCATATAACATAACCTCAGCATTAGGACAAGATAGACAACAAATCAAGATACAAATGAGATCTGAAGGAATACCTCTACCTGGGCTAGATCTGGGGTGTGTGCACGTGTGTGCGCATGTGTTCTTCTTTTGTCCCATCTTCACAGGAGGAATGTTATGTGGCAAAATGGGACAAAGTTTTCTCCATGGTGGTTATGATTATGAAATGGCCTCCCCCTAGAAGCACCACTGGCACTGGCACTTTTAACATGATGACACCAGATAGAGACCTAATTATTTGCCCAGGCTTTTCTTGAATTACTGTGCAGCTGCATGTAAGAATCGCTTTTGTTATGTGCTTTTAACGGTTATCCCAAGCCTGGGTCCATATGATGAAGGACATATAAACTGGATAGGAAATATTCAGCTTGAAGTTGAGATGCAGACAATTTATTCAGTGTACAGACCATGGAAAGGAATCAACAGCAGCAGTAGCCACATGACATCATTACTCCACCCACAGTAGTTGCAACAGCCAGATGTGTGGGGAGTGGAGAAGCAGAGAGATGCGCTTTACATGTGGCTGTTTGCCCAGAATAATGCACAATCACTGCTGTTTGCTACTGGGTGACCTCGAGTTAGTCACTAACTCTTAGCAAAACCTAGCTCACAGGGATGTTGTGAGGATAGAAGAGCATCATGTAGACCACCTTGAGCTTCTTGCGGAAAAGATAGGATATAAATTTAAACAGATAGCTGCCTTATAAATGGCAATCCTTTGACTATGCAGAGAAGCCTTTATTTCCTGATTCACATTTCCTATTCACGCATGAGGTGATCATTTGTTTAACAAAGTTTCCAATGCCAAACTAATATTAAGATGTTGGGACTTTAACAGAGATGCAAAATTAAGCAATTAATTATATTTGCATGGACTATTGATTTTTGATCCATCCCATTTTAGTAATATACAAGAAAATATATTTTTATAATAAAAGGCTGAAATGAGGAGAATAGACCCTGTTCTTTATTTGTAGAGCCAGCCCTTGGAATTTGGAAGCTAGTTAACACTGCTGGGTTCCCACCTTTCAAGGGAAAAGTAGGAGGCCTTGGCCTCTGACACAGCACACCACTGTAAACATAAAGGGAGAAAATCATTTGTAGCAAGATGTGTGGCTACCTTCAGCAGTTTCTGTCACATGAGATATTATGCCACTGATAGGCATCCACTTTGGAAAAATTGAACATGCCCACTTTGGCATGATAAATGGACATGTAAATCCTCCCTAAAATAAAGTAACAGCTACCATATCTGCACTGATAACTCTTAACTATTAATACTTTAGCTGGCTAAAGGTACAATTCAATGCATGCTTAGGTGGGAGTAAGTCCTACTGAACTCAGGAGAACTTACTGCTGAGAAAAGATCAGTTTTTTGTGGCCATTACAATGTAACTCATAAAAACAAGACAGTCCAAGAGTAAGGTAAAACTGTAAAGTTTATTTAGATTTTTAAAAATCCCCTTCACTGTTTTCGGTCAAAAAGGTACCCCGAAACCTTCTTTCTGTTAGTGCATATGAAGTTACATTATTGGTAACAAACTTGTCCACACTGGCCAGCAACTGTCTATTTTGAAATCATCTGATTGACCGGCTAGAAAATTCTGAATAAAGGAATCTATATAGGGCAATACAGGATACAGTGCACAATGCTTTCAATCTGGCTTAATCCACGTACACAGAGATGGATATTTGCTGTCCCCTTAAAGAATTTACCAGTCAGATATTCTGTGGACATAGTTTGAAATCTAAGCTGAGTAAAAATAGCTTTAAAAAAATAATTCCCACAGATAAGTAACCCTTTTATGGTTGGATTTAATTTTAATATACCAAACAGGACTTGAAGAATCCTAGGTCCACTTTGGCATCTTAAGCAAAAATTATACTATGGATTTTATGGTCAGAAATGTTCTGAGATTGTATTATAGGGGAAATTGATAACACAATTTCAGATGGTTACAACTTTGCACCCAGTCTTCTCTATTCTGCAGGTCAAAAAAATGGTTTTGCTAAACATTGATCCTTTGGCAAACATCACTATTTTGGTTTTACTGTAATTTCTTGATTTTACATAAAAATAAATTCCAAATCTGTAAAGTAATCTTTATCTGCTTGGGATAATGAAATAGGAATGACATTGTCTTCACAAGCAGCATTGCATTTTTAATTGTTCTAAGTCATATAAACATGCTGTTCATATATTTTTGTGGAAATATCACAACAGATTATAATGTGTGAACAAGACTTATGCCTTGTTCAGATCTCATTATTAAACCAGTTAGAATGTGTTTTGGTTTCATGTGAACCCATAGCATGCTCATGCATACAGCTAAAATCACAGACGCTATGGTCCTCCCCTGCTGCTGGGAAACAAGCCATGGCCTGACTTAGCGTTACTCCAAACCCAGGCTCATGGTTGGTTTCCTCAAAACAAACTACAAGTGGTAAGCCAAGAACAAACCTTGGTTATTGACAGAAACCAACCACAAGCCCAGGTTTGGATGTAATGCTAAGCAATACCATGACTTGTTTCCTGGCAGTGAGGCAGGAATGAAACACCCATGATTTCAGCAGTATGTACATGTATACTGTGTGCTCACATTACACCATAGTTTATTTTACCTAATTAAACCATTTGTGACATGTGAACCAGAACTTCTTGGGTGATAGTTTTGAGGGTCTTCTAAGAAGCCATGCAGAAGATTATACTATAAGCCACATGTGACATCAAAATTTCTTTATAGGAATACTTGCAGCTGAGCACCCTCTTATCAGGTGGTAGGGGCAATCATGTTGTTTTGAAGTTAGTTGGACCTTGCCCTTTCCAAATGAAAGTTCTTATTTCTTTACCTTATTAAAGAAGATAAGTAACAACATGTACTGGAGATGAATATTAATCTTAAGATGAATTTTCAGGTACATAGGTGAAACATCATAAACCCTAATTGCCTCCTTATCGCAGACTCTACACTACAGGAAAACTTCCTTCCCACACTGATAATGGGAAAAAGAATCAACCCTATGCAACCATACACAAACAAAACTTGCATGAAAGCATTCTTCTAAATAAAACAAACACACCCAGGTACACACACACATATATGTCTCCAAGAAAAACATGCATACATATCTTCCTCAGAACTACTCATGATCCCAATTCAGATCAGCCACCCTTGTGCTTGCCCATAGGAATGAATGGAAGCTGTAAGGTCCAGTCGCAACTGGTACCACCTCAGGGGACAAAGGGTTAAAGTCCCCTCTCATGTTCTTGATCTAGCTACGGGGATGTGTACACATGCTCTGATTATTTGTGCAAGAAAAATCTTGCACTCAAGGGTCAACCATACAAATAATGTAATATGTAGTTTTGGCCATAGTTTGGTAAACTGCATATGGCTTCTGCTTTATAAGCATGTTCTACAAATCCATTTTCTACACCACAGAATTACAGTGACCCAGTTGCCTCCTCTCCCACATAAATTCCAACCCGAGAGGCAACTGGAGACATTTACTTATTATAGATAAATGGAACTATATATAAAAAAGTTTGTAGGTTGCAGGGCTTTGCTTGATTGTTAGAAGTGGAGCAAGAGCAACTCCTGTTTGGGTTATTTTGTCTGTATTCCAGAAGGAATATAGTTAGGGTCCTCCAGCTGGCTAGATAGGAAATCATGGCTGAAGAATCAACACTTAAGACAAGCGTCCCAAGGCTGGATAAAGAGACTTATGCGATTTGGAGTCTTCGAATGACCACACTTTTGGAAGGGAAGAATCTACATGGAGTCCTGACTGATCCTGAATCCTCCTCAGCAGTTCAAGTAGCCACTGCCTCCTGGAAACGCAAGCAAGCCAAGGTTAAGTCTCTTCTTGTTTCTGCTTTATCAGATGAGGCACTAAATGTTTGCATGGGCTGTAAAAATGCTAAGAAAATATGGGGAAATTTTGAGAAAGCATATCAGAGAAAATCTAAAAATCATGTGATGTTTCTCTGCAAGTTGCTGTACTTGCTGAGACAATCTTACACACACAGTCTGAGTGAACATCTGGACATATTTACAAGTCTGCTCCAAAAATTAGAAAGTTGTGGAAAATCTTTGGATGAGGATTTGCAGAAAGCTATACTACCGTCCTCTCTAAGTGAACATCACTGTACCATGGCTTGCATACTAGAACATCAAATCAGAACTTGGATCAGATGATGGCATATCTTAAAAGATCAGGACTATAAAGAAAGAAAGGAACAAGCTCTGTCTGAAAAAGCCAATTTTACTGTGTGCAGAAACAGCAAACAAAGGCAGGACAGAGAGATGACTCATGGCCCAAAGCCACAGCAGAGCACAGATAAAGAAAAATAATTGCTTCAAATGGAAATCTTCTAATCACCTTCAAAGAGGTTGTATTAGAAGGGAGAGAGGAGAATGTATTGATTTTAAAGAGAAGCAAGCTGAAAGGAAAACAAATTGCTAAACTAAAGTGAAACATTCCAATTACCATGTATCTGATGGAAAGAATGATTATAAAACCAGATTTTTAATTGACACTGGTTGTACTGCACATTTAATAAATAATAAAAATCTTTTTAAGAACATTAGCCCCCATACAAAAAATGTAATTATAGCATCAGGAGACCTTTTCTTTTTGCAAGAAATAGGCACTGTGGAGTACTTTGCAAAATGCCAGAGGGCACCAGAGAGCTTGAACTGAAAAAATGCCTATTTGTTCCAACTTGTAAAGATACAGTAATTTAATAAGTGCCACAAAAATAATAGAATTTGGAGGTAAACTTCATTTATATGACAAAATGTGTCAAGTTTTAGACCAATGAGAAGTGTGTTGTACTGCAAAATTGAAAAACTGACTTTTGAATTTGGAATATTCTTATTTATTATTTGATTTATACCCCGCCCTTCCTCCCAGTAGGAGCCCAGGATGGCAATATTTTGAAACTATGCATGCAAATACAGTCAAAGAAAACTGTAATTCTGGATGCGTACATGTTTGGCATAGAAGAATGGGACATGCCAGCTTAGCCAGAATCAATGCTGTAGAGAAGTAAAATTTGGCTAGAGGTATTAAAATTGGACAATGTAAATCCATAGAAAAATGTGAATGTTGTATAAAGACAAAAAGTGTGAAACCAAAATTTCCTAAGAAAAATGAAATGAAAAGAAAACCTCTAAAATTAATCCACATAGACCTTTGTGGACCCATTAGAACACCATCACAGGGTGAAAAATTTTACATGCTTACTTTCATAGATGATTACTTGAGGTATACTACAATGTATCTACTGAGAGAGAAAAATCAAATACTTCAAAAATTGAAGGACTATATCAGAATTGTAACTAATAAATTTGGCAGAAAGCCACAAATTATAAGATCTGACAATGCAGGAGACTGTGTGTCCAAGGCTATGCAAGACTTACATAAGGAAGGCATAGAGCAACAGACAACTGTTGTTTATACTCCAGAACAAAATGGGGTTGACAAAGTGCATGAACTGGCCTCTTGGACATTTGATTTGTTCCTTGTTGGAAGATGCAGTTACCACAGAAATACTGGGGTGAAACAGCGCTTACTGCACCGTATCTGCAGAACCGACTTCTGGCAGCTGCAACCAACAAGACATCTTTTGAGTTATGGCATGGATGCACACCAAGCATGTCTCACTTTTGTGTTTTCAGGTGCAAGGCCTTCGTGCACATCTTGAAACAAAAGAGGTCAAAATTGACAACACTGCCAAGGAAGGAACATTCATTGGATATTCTTCATCACAGAAGGGATACTGAGTCATAGATCCCAAAACTGGCAAAGTTGGAGTATACAGAGCTGTCCACTTTGATGAAGGAAAGTGTGCACACCAATCAGAAGGGGCACTACACCAAATAGATGACAGCGAAATTGAAGAAGAATCTGAGCTATTCTTCTACAACAGAAGGGATCACAGTAATACACCAGCAGAGGAAGATGAGGAGTCTGAGCCAGAAGAGGCATCAGAGTCAGAAGGGGCAGCTGAAGCACTAGCACCCAGATGCTTTCAGCGCATCAACAAAGGTGTACCACCAGAAAGACTTGCTTACCTCGTGAGAGATGAACTTCCAGACCCAGAGACCTGGAAAGCAATTGAAGCCTTACCCAAAGCTGAAGCTGAGAGGTGGAGGAAGGCAGCAAAAGAAGAGCTGGAAGCTCTACACAAGGATAAAACTTGGACACTGACCAAGCTTCCTCAAGGAAAAAAAGCTGTAGGCTGCAAGTGGATAGTCAAGAAAAAGCTAGATGCTGAAGGAAACATTGAGAGATACAAGGCAAGACTAGTAGCCAAAGGATACTATCAAAAGTATGAACAAGACGACGATCAAACATTTGCTCCTGTGGTCACACACACCACCATCAGAACTCTTCTGAGTGTTGTTGCTAACAAGAAAATGCAGGTGGAGCACATGGATATAAAAACAGCATTCTTGCATGAAGGAATAGAAGAGGAAATCTACATGCAACAACCACCAGGGTTTGAAGTTCCAGGAAAAGAAACCGTAGTGTGTAAACTTCAAAAATTCACCTGCCAGAGCCTGAAATGAGAAACTGAGCAAAATGCTCTTGAAAGCAGGCTTTGTACAAGGCAGAGCAGAGCCATGCCTGTACAGCAGATTCAGGAACAACAGGTGGACTTACTTACTGATTTATGCAGATGACCTACTGTGGACAAGCAACAGCTAGTGAATCAGCTCAACAAGGACGTTGAAGTGAAGTGCCTAGGTGATGTCACTCACCACTTCAGAATACAAATTGAAAGAGAAGATGATGGATCATTCTTGCTGAGTCAGACAAAAGATCCAAGATCTTCTCAAGAGTCTAGGACCAAAGGATGCACATCCAGCACCTATTCCAATGGAAGTAGGATACCTGAAACCGGACCACAACAAACAACCATAGGAAGACAATGAGAGCTACAGATAAGCCATCAGGAAACTTCTATATATCAGCACTGTTACTAGGCCACATGTGGTGACAGAAGTGGGATACTTGTGCAGAAAAACCAGCTCACCAATCAATAAGGACTGGGAAGCAATCAAGAGAGTGGCGAGCTATCTGAAGGGCACTGCAACTATGAAACTGAAGTTAGCGGCTACCCAAAATTCCAAACTAGTGGGATATACAAATGCTGATTGGGCTGAAGACACTACAGATGTAAAATCCACCAGTGGAAACATCCTCTGCTATGGAGATTCAGTGATCAGCTGGGCAAGTAAGAAACCAGAGACTGTAGCACACTCTTTCACAGAAGCAAAGTATGTGTCAGCTTCTGAAGCAAGCAAGCAGTTGACATGGCTATTTGAACTGTTCAAAGAATTAAGCATCTCTATACCTGGGCCTGTCATAACACATGAAAACCAAGGATGTATCAGACTCATGGAGGCAGAAGGGATGAGTTCACGAACCAAGCACATAGACGTGAAACACCATTTCATTAGAGATACCTACCACAGAGGACTACACAAGATGGAGCATTGTCCTATGGAAGACATGACTGCAGATGCTCTGACAAAGGTGTTGGGCAGAATCAGATACTGCAAGCTGCGAGATGAACCTTGTGGGCTGAACAAAGCATTCATTGAGAAGGGGTGTTGGACGCGGGGCAAGAGAAACTACTGTTTGGGTCTTTTGTTTGTATTCCAGAAGGAAGATAGAGTTAGGGTCCTCCAGCTGGCTAGGCTTGCCTACCTCTAACTGTGCTCTTCTGAACATAACTTCCTTCCGTTGTAAACTGATATACTCAGGGAAGCTGACCTGCCCCTCCTTCCTTTGTCTCCTTCTTTGACAGTCTGAGGAGAGAGAGGAGACAGCTCTGTCTTTGTTCTCTCTCTTGAACCATGAGGGCAATAAGCCTGGACATTGCGCCTCCAACTTAGTTAGAACTAGGTATGCCTTACCTATCTACTATGTGTTTCTAGAAATAAAGTAGCTTTTTCTTATTTTATTAAGTCTTACGTCTCCATGATTTAAATGCAGAGTAAAAGCTCACTTCTTAGGTAAATACACACACTGGCACATGCAGCTCGGACTGCTGAGTTACTCGGCATATCCATAACACTAAGAACAAGTTAAGGTTCCTCAGCTCTGCCTTGCAGACAAGAATATTCTCCACCCATCCTCAAACCATTACATGTGGACTTGATATCATTGACTTTGAATCAAGATTTGAAGCACTATTTAACAAAGCAGGGGTGGGATACAAAAATAACAGATTATCCTCATACCAGCTGAAGGGGGTACAAGAAAGCCAAACTGAAAATAGTAGCAGCTTTGGGGAGACTTTTGGAGTTTAAAATATTTTGTCTCCTAGGTTAGGGTTAGTCAGGATCCAAAAAAAAAAGTAAGTATTCCCACTCAGTGGCCGCATTTGCACATAATGCTAAGTCAGGCACTGACTTCCAGGGAGGAGGTTGCAAATCTTGGCTACAGATTGTGGTTCAGGAGGAGGGAGCATACCCATGATCCTGTGTTTAGACAACACAGTAAGCCAAACTTCGGCTTAGCTGCTGTACTGCACTGAGCTAAAAAACCTGAGGAGGAGTAAAGTGGGTGCCATGGTTTGGCTTACTGTGACATGCAAACCAGACCGGTGTGTCAAATGGATCCTCCTCCTCCCATATTATCATTGGAAGCCATTCAATTAATTTCTCAGTTGCTCCCTGGTATGGAAAAGAGGAGACCACAGAACAATAGGACAAGAAAAAGTTCCTAAGCTCAGCTCAACTCCTCTCCCCAACGCAGCAAGATTTTCCCAAAGACTAAGGCCCCATCTGCACTATACATTTAAGGCAGTATCACACCACTTTAAACAGTCATGGCTTCCCCTGAAGAAGCTTTGGAATGGTAAGGGTGCTGAGGACTGTCAGCAGACCAGCATTCCCCTCACAAAGCTACAATTCTCAGAGTAGTTTAATTCATTTGTTCTTCCCAGGGAACACTGTGAAGGGAATAGGGGTCTCCCAACAGGTCTGAGCTCCCTTAGTAAACTACAGCTCCCAGAATTTTGGAGGGGAAGTCATAACTGCGTAAAGTGGTTTGATACTGCTTTAAATGTATAGTGCAGGTGGAGCCCAAGCCATAAAATCTAAACCACGCTGTGCCAGAGGCATAATAGAAGCCCAAATAAAAATGTAAATGTACTGCCTTCAAGTCGATTCCGACTTTTGGCAACCCTATGAATAAGGTTTTCATGAGGCTGAGAGGCAGTGACTGGCCCAAGGTCACCCAGTGAGCTTCATGGCTGTGTGGGGACTCGAACCGTGGTCTCCCAGGTTGCCTACATACCAGATGACTCAAAAGAATGAGCCAAGCTTGTAATTTCTATTATCAAAAGACTTAGCAGCAAAACCATAAGTGGAAAACAGCATTTCAGTTCTCTGCTCTCTTTTTTATTGATCTGCTTCTATAACCCTTATCCTTCCCCATTGATTCACTGTGCTGTTTGTTATTTTCATGTACCAAATCGTATCTAAAACCCCACTTATAGTGCAAGTGCTGTGCCTTTGTGTTTATCCTGTAAAGCAAGCGGAACACATTAGGTGGTGCATCAATAATAATAAAAAAGAATGTTAAGCTCAGGAAAACGGATGTGAAGCACAAAGCACGACTTAACACTTCTATATCCTACTTCATTTTGGCTACTAAGCTGAAAGGCCTCTGAAACTGAAGCAATTGCCCAATGAGATCTGCACTGTCCACTTAATCCATCAACACTGTCAAAAAGCAGCTGTTTTTTCTTTCCCAGTAAATACTCTTAAGATTCCCATGAATACTTCAGAGACAGTCACATCTAAATATGGGAGAATGTCTACATAATCTAGTGCTGAGAATATTTTTAAAATACTTGGGTCACTGGTCCTACTCTTAATAACAGCTAACATTGATATAGCACAGTGCTTCAAATACATTTCTCAGGAGGTCTTATAAAAGGGATGGGAAACCTGCAACCCTATAAGGTAGCATTATCTCCATATTGCAGAGAAGGAGCTGACCAGGGCCAACCCAGAGGGTGAAGCAGCCTTGCTCAGGCAGCAGAATGTGGGGTATCAATAAAGCATCCTTCAACCTAGTGCCCTTCAAAACATCAGGAGAGCACAAGGATGGGGAAGGCTGCAAATAGTTAATTATTTTGTTTGTGATTGGATTTTTACTACCATGGGGAGATGGCACCACTTTAATTCTCTGCATCAGGCATCCAAGGATGTCCGAGGTTGAGGTAACCATTTGTCCAAGGCTATCTAATAAGTTTGTGGCTGAAGCAACATCTAAACTGAAGACTTCCTACTTAAACTCTTAGCCGCTACACTGCCCTAGCTCACATGCATTCAACATCTCAATGACAGTCCTATTAAGGGAAGATTTGACCAGGGTTCATGTCCAACCCTGCAAACTCCTATAATCTCTGACCACTGGCCATGCTGGCTGGGGCTGATGAGCCTTGGAATCCAACATCTGGACGGCCACAGGTACTCTATCCCTGTCTTAGACATCAGACAGGGCTTCCTTACTTAAAGCTTCTAGGACCCAGGTAACATTTATTGGGGATTTCCATGACTCCACAAGGTCACCTTTCAATGCAATGCTTGTGACCTCTCAAAAGTTAAGATGTAATCTGTACTATTATTAATAAGTTATTTATTGTTATTTTGTTGTATTATTATTTTGACTTATTAGTCACTACAAGACATCTCTAAGAGACTTACAAAAAAAAGTTAAAGAGCCAAAAAAAGCATAACATAAAAACACATTTCAGTAAAACAATTTTGGCAGAAAAGTGTTCAGATAAGCTAACTCCTGGGGATGTACTGTTGATTAAGAGCATAAATATTACCTTGCAGGTCCAGCTAGCCTACAATTCTTTACAAGAATCCCAACAACCAGCAGGTGCTAAGTATTCCACCAGAAACTGGACAGTGCTCCTTACACAGCATCGTTGTCCACAGAGATGGGAACCCTTTGGTCCTCCAGATGCTGTTGGACTCCAGCTCCCATCAGCCCCAGCCAGCATGACCTGTGGATGATGGGAGTTTGAGCCCAACCACATCTGGAGGACCATATGTTTTCCCATACCTGTCCCGTTAAGTTTCAGATGTAATGTGGGATTCTTCCAGCCTTGCATTTCTGAGCAGGCAGCTTCCCTTGTTTCCACAGAAAGTTCCCAATCTCTTTCTGTGGGAGCTCTCCTCACCTTTCCATCCAAATGACAGGGCAGACCCACTATTTTCATGGATGTGCAACGCTTCGCTGGAGCCAAGTATTCCACGTAGTAGCAGAGAGATGGTGTCCATATCCTTTTAAACTGTTTTCCTTCTGTGGAAGCACTTCCAGACTTCCTCCCTCCTCCGGGGTCCCAACCCAGTCACCTTTACCACATTCATGTGATTATAGTACTCAATCAACCTTTCTTTCTGCTAGGGCTGTGCGCCCCCTCCCCGAACACCTGCTTTCGGATCCAGGATCAGCCTTGGAACATGTGAAGAGAAGCGTGCCACTGAGAGTGTGCAAAATGCCTTCCTCTCAGCTGTAACGGCCCTCATTAAACATCTACAAACGACACCTCCCTTAAAGTCTGGGGTGGGGAGGATGCAGGGGTAAGGTTTCCTCAACTCCCCATAGCAGCTCTCATTTTTTTACGCGCACCATGCGGCATCTCCCTTCCCTTGTGGGATTCGGCCCAACCGAACCATCGTCGTCCTCCTCCCCCTTTGCCCCCTCCTAGGGGTGCTCTCCCCGCCCTCGCTCCCTCCCTCAGGCAGGCCGCTCTTCTCGGCCGTGGCGGGACCCCGGCTCGCCTCCTCCGTACCTTGGCAAGCCGCTCAAGGTCCTCCCTCTCGAGGCAGGTGTAGTTCTCCAACAGGTCCCACTTCTCCTGCAGCAGCCGGAGTGCCGAGTCGCGCTCCACGGGCGACTCGAGTGCCCAAAACAAGGCGCTACCCAGCAGCAGATAGGTCAGGTAGGCGAGGAGCAGCATCGGCGTAGGGGGAATCCACCAGGCCCTCGCCGTTGAGGCAGGCCCCGCGGGCGCCCGGTTGCAGGCCCCGCCGCACATCTCCTGGCCTGCGGGGAAGTTGTCGGGAGTGGCGCAGAGTTACTTGGGGGACGACGAAGAGGGGAAGTGGCCGCAGGGGTGACTCCAAGCTGCCCTCGTGGCCCCGTCTCCTTCAAGAGGAGAAGGAGGACGCAGGCGGCTCTTTTATCCATTGGGAGGAGTTAAGGAAGGGTAGGCATCGCCTTGCGCTTTTCTAAAACTGGCAACCGCCTCCACTTCCATGTTCTGTGTGTGAGCAGGGTTAACTTTTGACTTCGGGCTTGTTAAGGCTTTGGCCCAGGGGTGGGGAACTTGTGCACCCCCGGTTGTTGGACTACAGTTCCCGTCATCCCCGGCCGTTGGTTGCGTGGGCAGGGGCTGATTCCGATAACCTGGAGGGCCACAGCACTCCCGTCCCCTGCTTTTAGCCGCACCCGGACAAGAGCCCGTGGAAGGAAAGGGCTAGCGAGGGGAGTGCTCCTGCAGAACGCAGAGCCTATTTCCTTTACCGCAGAGTAACCGTTCTAAAGATAAGCAACTGCGTGCAACTTAGCAAATGTTGAGAGAAGCAGGTAGCCGGATACAGGACGAGCAATCCTAACCAGGCAGGTTTAAGTTAAGACTGCTTCTGGCCAGGAGATCAGTGGCCAGAGTGGAGGGGAGGAGCACAGTATAAACTTTTATTTTCTGCCCTTTCGTTGACTCTCATAGAGAGAATTTAATTACACCTTCATTTTGGGGGGTATAAGCAGTGCATTTTGTGTTAAAAAAGAGAGAGATGCTAGTACTCCTATCCTGAGAGAGTGCTGTGGGTGCCAGCACAGAATGGCTGCCATGGGCAGCAAAAAAAGAGATGCTGGTATTCTGTACTGGTGAGTGCTATCACAAAAAAAGCCCTGGGTATCAGTTACACCACACTCAAGGGGCAGGACCAGTAAATGAAGGGAGTTAGGATGCAGCGCAACATTGCCCCCAGCATGCTCATTTCCCACCCTTGGCAGCCCCCTTTTTTGCCAGCATAACTTCAGCTAGCTTAATTTATATCAGCAGGGCTTTCTCTCAGCCTGCATAAATAGATAGGCCAGGATAAATAATTTACACTGGCTTAAGGCCAACTCAGCTAGGGGCCTAACCTCTCCCAGCCAATGTATCTGGGGGTTAGGACAGCACTGTTGAAGTTCATCGTAGACCAGACGAATGTTCATGTGTATATGAAATAACAGCGAATCACTTTTGGGGTCAACACAGGGTTGCAAAGTTATACTGAAACATATTAATTTTCCCTCATCTTCTCTTGCAATATGGTCCACCCAGTGTTTATTAATTTTCTTCTATTTCTATCCCATCAGCATATACATATATACATAAAACATATACAACAAATCCAAATGCAACAGGATACATTACAATATAAAGTTAAAACACAACTGAAATAGTTACAGATAATCTAACAGTTCCCTCGCTACTTCATCAGTTCATAGCTGGCCTCACACCATCAAGTCCCCTCCTCAAGGCCTGGTCAAAGAAGTGAGTCTTGAGTTGGTGCCAGAAGGTAAAGTGTCACCATTAGCTGTACTTTGGGGCAGAGGGTTCCTGCTTTCCCTTCTTTTGGTTCTTTATCTTTAAACCGGACTGGATAGCCCTTCAAAGAGAGACTCCTTCAAATAGAGGACTGCCCTCTGACAGCCCTTCAGACAGAGGGCTGGTCTCTATAAAGCAGGGCACATGTCCACTCTGAAATGAAATGGACTGTCTTCAAGTCGATTCCGGCTCATGGCAACCCTATGAATAGGGTTTTTATGGTAAGCAGTATTCAGAGGTGGTTTACCATTGCGTTCCTCTGAGGCTGAGAGGCAGTGACTGGCCCAAGGTCACCCAGTGAGCTTCATGGCTGTGTGGGGATTTGAACCCTGGTCTCCCAGGTCATAGTCCAACACACTAACCAATCTACCACTCTAGGAGACAGGAAATCAGCCACCATGCCTAGAGAGTTTTAAGGGAGACCAACACAGACATTTCACTATTTTCAGTAGGAGGCATTCATCTACCCCCTGCCCAGTTTAAAATGAAGATAGGAGCCCTGGATCAGCCCAAAGTAAGAGCCATCTGGTCCAGCATGCTGTTCTCACGGTGGCCAACCAGATTCCTATGGGAAGGAAGACCTGAATGCAACCACACTCTCCTCACTTGCGATTCCCAGGAGCTGGTATTCAGAGGCTTATTGTCTTCAACTGCGGAGGCAGAGCCAAGTCATTGTGAATAGTAGCCATTTAAAGCCAAGTTGGTGGACGTCATTGCCTCTTGTAGGAGCGAGTTCAGTATAAGCATGAGATGTGTGAAGAAGCACTTTCTTTTGCCTGTCCTGAATCTTCCAACATTCAGCTTCATAGAACCATCCCAGCTTCTAGTATCATCCACTTTTTCCACATCTTGCCTAATGCTATACACCGCCAAAATTTCCTTTTAAGGTTGCTTGCCTTTTCTCTAAATTAAAAAGCCTCAAATGTAATAACCTTTCCTCATTGGGGAGTTGCTCCAACCCTGTGACCATTTTGATTGCCCTTTTCTGAACCGTAGGCAGGGAAGTTTTGGATTACCGGCTGTGAAGAAAGATGCCTGCAAGAGCATTTCCATTCCCTGTCGCATCCCATCTCTGTGGCACCTTATGATGAACCAATGCAGGGGCAGCCAACCTGGTGCCCTCCAAATATTTTTGACTACAACTCCCATCAGCCCTGGTCAGCATAAACTATGGTTAGGATCATGAGAACTGTAGTTCACAACATCTGGAGGGTACTCCATTGGCTACCCTTAAACTAATGTGACTCTGAGAGGATCTTCCTTGACACATCCTGCATTAGGAACCAGGGCTAGGTCTGCCAGTGAAGCACACAACACCAGCACGTCTGAAATTTTTCACTTGCAGCAGGAACTGAAAATATGTGGAGGGGCAGGGTGCAAGTATTCAGCAGCTGCAGTCCTAATTCAGAATAACATGCTTTAGTGACCCTCAGCCAGATTGATTGTGGGAAGGACAGGGTTTATCGTTGATTGCTGGAACACTAGAACAGCCCGGGATGATGCTGCATAGATGAAGAAGGGGATGAGAGAAACAGTTGTGACATTTGGCAGGGCCAACTGGGCAAAGGGGGTAGCACAGGCGGCCACTGCTTCACTACTAATATATGCGCATATGAACATGAATGAGGGATACAAGCGTCAGAAGCCAGAGGGGCTAGAACTTGGAGGTTTGGGCTTTAACACAGCTTCCCCATGCAGTGAGCTTTTTGAACATTTTTAGAACAGTGGGTTGGAACATCTTGTGGCATGTCTCATGACTTCTCCAACCCTCCTAGGCCAGCCATTGTATCCTTCTGGACAGGAAGAGCTATAAAAAACTTCCTGTATATAGAGAGATTTTGCTTGGGCAACAAAATCTTCGGGGCTCCACTGTGCTTGTTTCTGTCTTGACTCCTTTTGGCCACATTCACACTATATATTTATTCCACTACAGTATTATTCCATTTTAAACAGTTCCGGGAGTTCTCTGGGAAGAGGGACCAACTGTTAAATCACTCTGACAGTTGTAACTCTGTGAGTGGAATAGGGCTCTCCTAACAACTCTCAGCACCCTTCCCAAACTACACTTCCCAGGATTCTTTGGGGGAAGACATGACTGTTTAAAGGGGAATAATAGTGGAATAAATGTATGATGTGAATGTGGTCCTTGTCTCAACGTGGATGGCTACCTATTGCTCAGCCCTGACAATGTACTTGTAAAGGCCTTCAACAAATGCTCCTGACCAAATTTAGCTCTCATAGGGTAAGGGGATGGGCCCTCTTGTGGATTGGTAACTGGTGAAAGAACAGGAAGTAGAGAGTAGGAATAAATTAGCAGTTCTCACAATAGAGGAATGCAAGAAGTGGGATCTCTAAAGGATCTGGTTTTGGATAGCTGCTTTTTAACTTGTTCTTAAAGGACCAGGAGTGAAAAGTGTGGTAGTCCACGTTTGCAGATAACATCAAATTATTCAGAATGACCTTTTAAGGGCCTTACTCATGCATGACAGCATGCCTTATCTATTATTAACTGTTTGTTTCCCCATCTTAATTTGTTTTTATACTTCATGTGATGTGCAAACCATGTTTAGTTTACTGTTCCTGTTTGATAAAATTCCAAAATAATAAAAAATGTATCCCCCCCCCAAAAAATGTTCAGATTTTGTGGTAAGGGTGAATCCACTTGCCAGTTACAAAAAAGCAGAGCTTGGAAAAGTTAATTTTTTGAACTACAACTCCCATCAGCCCAATCCAGTGGCCGTGCTGGCTGGGGCTGATGGGAATTATAGTTCAAAAAAGTAACTTTTCCAAGCTCTGCAAAAAAGAGTAGGAAAGGGTTTTTCAAGGGGTTTACCATTTTCCTACAACCAAGTGATATATGTCAAATGATCTGTTGGAGAGGGATATTCTACACTGTGTTGAACCCTGCATTATTTATTATTCAGTGTCTTTAACACATTATGATCCAGGAGAAGACCAAAGTGATTGTGGATTGCTACATTTTGTAACAAGTAAGTTAGATTGGCATGTTGTTAAATGACTGATGTCAAAGCACAGATATAGGAGGCAGGAAAGTACAACAACACCTTTGCTAGATGGTACACATTAGAACAGAGATGTGGAACCTGTAGCCCTCCAGATGCTGTAGGACTACAACTCTGAGTTAGCCCCAGCCAGTATGTGTAATGGTCAGTGATGATGGGAATTGTCATCCACCAACATCTGGAGGGCCTTAAGTTACACATCCCTGCATTAGAATAACTGTATTCTGTCTCTGAAAGGCCGTTTTATAAAAACCACAGTTGCAAAAAAAAATAAAAATCCTTGAGCAGTGTAACATAATTTTAAAGTATTGCAAGGAACTTCAAGCATTCAGATAAAGCAGTATGAATTAATTTAGACTGTTAATCAAACCTCATTTTAAAAAATATCCCATAATATTATATAGCTCTAATTACTGAAATGGTCAGACAAGCCTCGTAGATGTAAACTTTTTGTTCTGTGTTGCAGCATAACGCGTGTCTCTGAATGAGATGCTTAGGTCAGGAGCTGGAGGTTCGATGAGCCTTATGTCCTTGTTATCTTGAAATAGACAAGGACCATTGATATCTTCAAGGATAAAATCAGGCATATGCAGGTCAACTTGAAGGTCAGACGTTTGCTGGTTCTGGCTAAGCCTAAGATTCTGGAGGCTCAATTTTGTCCTGTTTGAATGGGCAAAATTCATAAACGTTACTTTTATGGAAAAGGTCCTGAAGAAAGCATAGGCATTCAATTACAAACCGGACCCTTTCCTGTTAATCAGGAGATCCAGTCAGGGCTCATGCACATCATGTCCAGTTCTGGCCTATGCATCAGCCTTCATTGGATTCCTCAATCCTGGTTTAGTTTGCTCAGCAGCAACCCAATGGAAGAAGGAGCAAAGCATGACCGATGAAAAATCACAGATTCCAAGCTGTAACTGAAATGAATACACCTGTTTATTATACAAAAACCTAAAGGTGTAATCAAAATAGTATTATGGAACTGATAGAACAGAATATAAAACAAAGATAATATGAAATCCTAGGTAATTTAAGCAATCACTTTAAGCAACAGAATGTATTTAAAGTTAATGGTATTATAGAACTGATAGAATATATATGGAATATATAAAATAGTATAAAGTCAACTAATGATTAATAATGAGATGAACTAGGAATAAAGATAAAAATCAACTCATTTGAAATGTGGTGTTGGTGGAGAGTTTTGCGGATACCATGGACTGCAAAAAAGACAAATAATTGGGTGTTAGAACAAATTAAACCAGAACTGTCATTAGAAGCTAAAATGATGAAACTGTGGTTATCATACTTTGGACACATAATGAGAAGACATGTTTCACTAGAAAAGACAATAATGCTGGGAAAAACAGAAGGGAGTAGAAAAAGAGGAAGGCCAAACAAGCAATGGATTGATTCCACAAAGAAAGCCACAGACCTGAACTTAGAAGATCTGAACAGGGTGGTTTATAACAGATGCTATTGGAGGCTGCTGATTCATAGGGTCGCCGTAAGTCGTAATCAACTTGAAAGCACATAACACACACACAATAAAACAATAAAACAAATATGAACCAGTAACATTGACATTATAATTATGATCAAACATAGCACTGACAAAGCAAACATGATTATCTTCCACCTAACTCCCTCCAGTCCTACTTACAGTATATACTAACTCTAGATTCCCTAGTATATGGAATCAAGAAAAATCTTTACCAATCTGAGGCAGATGCTCAGGCTGGTCAGGCCTTATGGCCTTCAGCTAGGTAAAGCACGTGACGCAGGAAACAAGACAGATAGTAGCCAGTATGAAGGAAGGAAAAAGAGTAATTTTAAGCTATGTATAATAAATCGGTGCGTTAATTTCAGTTACAGCTTGGAGTCTGTGGTTTTTCATTGGTTATGCTTTGCTCCTTGTTCTACAGGGTTGCTGCTAAGCAAACAACCAGGATTGAGGAATCCAAAAAGCTGATGCATAGGCCAGAATTTGATGTGATGTGCATGAGCCTTGATTGGGTATCCTGAGATGGCTGGTTCCATCAAGGCTTTTTAGGGAAGGAGTTCCTTTAGGCTACTTGACAGTCTAAGGAGTGATTGTCATGGCTACCCTAAAAAAACCCAAACAAAATGTCACTTTTTGTGGAGTTGCCAGCAAGTTATCATCCAATCTTTAATCAATTTTTGGGAAACCACATTTAAACAGTGATTACCTGTCAGCCTCAAAATCATCTAGATGCAGCTGGATCCTTGGATCTGTGCTAGTTTCACTTCTGGCACAGTTATAGAATGGAGACTGTTCTGGTGGTCTTTGTTGAAGACCCTTGTTTGGAAGTAGATGGAGGAATTCTGCCTTGCTGGTGACAGTGGATCACTCAACAGCATTTTATGAGGATTCTGTGGTTTAGGTTAGTATTTGCAGAGCTCCTGACAGTTGTCTCCACTTATCCGGGAGATCCAACAAGGTAGCAATATGATACCGAATCATCTTCGTTCAGTGGCCTTTCCTAACAGGTTTTGCAGGGCTTTGTCTTCCTCCCCTCCTTTCAATGTGTACATGCATACAGCCACTTGGCAAGATCCTTGCTTAAAAGTGCAGTGTCTAAAAACAGCAGAATGTCGCACACAAGGCTCCTACTCTCTCCCATTATTAGTGTATGTGCAGAAGCAGGGACAAGAGGAAGCATGTCTTCCAACTTGTATTGTCTCTCACTGTTTATTGGTGGAAGTAGAAATCTATATCCCAATCATTCATTTTAGCTATTGGCATTTCTATGTGCTAAGTAAAAGATGAACCTTTTAAACATTGGCTTTGTGCTGTTACTGCTGTCCATTAAATGCCCAGCCCAACCCACACTTTTCAGAAGGTGAGGAGGAAGGAAATCTATTGAATGTGGGTTAGCCTAGCATGACTGGACTCCCAGAATCTTGTTCTCTGACCACTGGAGAGAAAACAGTGAGGGTTTCCAATGGGCCATTGTGGATTTAAGGACTCCTAGGTTGGTAGTTTAGACTTTTGGGTGTGGTGGGGCCTTAAACAGCAAATCCCCTCAATCCTATAGTGGTGGCAATGGAGAAAATAAGTTTGTTCACCTTTCTATCTCGTAATGGAGTAAGGGAAGGTGGAGGAGCAGAAAACTCTCATAGAGATCTAGGAACTTCAGACCACAACCTGTCCAAAACTTTCTTAACAGTTGGAACTGGGAGCTCGTATATCTTGTTCTATGCAAAATGGTCAAAACTGCTTAAGAGATTTCAGACTACAGCTTGCTTAAGGAAAAACAGGGAAGCCGAAAGAAGTGACTGTGCCTTGTTTCTCTTCATATCAGCTTTGGAGGAAAAATGGACCTCTACAAATGGTGTGCAGGAAACTTGATGGTGTCAGCTATTTCATTCCTGCTGGAAACAGCTGTGTCCACCAGCTGAAATGTCGAGGTGAACTATGAAGATGATGTGGTGTAATGGTAGACTGTATATTTGCTCAAAGAATTGGATGAGTGGAAAACATGTGGCATTGACACTTTCAGTTCATTTTCCTCCAAGGGATTCTTTGGGCTGTTTTCTGTACATGCTCTCAAAGCATTTCTTCTTTTTAAAAAACATCCTTTTCCTTATGAAATGACCCACTCATCTGTTTGATGCAATATGTTTCACCCACAAACTTTACTTTGTAGGTATAAGGGAAGGAACATGCAAGTTTGTTTGTTTGTTAGATGCCTATCTGTAAGCAACTCTCAGCTAGGGATATGGATCCTGGGCTGATCAGGGCTATCCTCTAATTTGGTAGCAGTTGTCTCTGCAGTGCCTGGGTCAGGCTTTTGCCAGTTAAGCCGTAGGAATTTCTCCATCAAATCAGCTCCCAGATTGAAGATCAGAGCGAGCCAGACTAAACCAAAAACAATCCAGATTGCTGCCAGGCTTCTATATACTGATATATAATGCTTGTTAGGATCTGTGCCTAGAAAAAAACAACCCAAGAAGACCCATATGTTAGACTTGGTTTCTCTGTGATCAGAATGAATATATGCCAACACAATGAACATCATGCACACAACACAACTTGTATGCGCACATGTACAAAGCCATGCACTGATGTAATCCCACATATACCCATAGGTTAGAGATGGTGTGATATTTTCCAGGATACTAATTATGAGTTGAGAACATATTTTTTTCTTCCCCATATCTAGGATAAGTTTGTATGTGCATGCATGTGTGTTTTTGGCCTTTGCAAAATCTGTGTGGTCTGCCTGGTTCTGCCCATTTTTATTCTCCCTTGGTTTACAATTTTATGTCAACTTTCCCAGGCTGCTACTTACCACCTCTAGTGTTACCACCAGGTCTGCTGCTAGCATGAGTGAGATCCACATGGAACTGCCCCTACACAACCACCAGCACATTCTCCCTGAGCCTTGCTACTCTGATGACAGGAACATAGGAAAAAGTTCCCGAAGGGTAGCTGTGAGAGTGTCTTGAAGAAAAAACAATTAGTCCTGGGGCATCTTAAAGACTAATACATTTATTATGGCATAAACTGTCATCAACTCATGCCTTCTTCAGATGCATAAAGTGAAATCTTAGTTGGCAGGTATATAAAAAGGAGAAAATTATAAGGTGGGAGTTTAATAGCAATGAGATGGAAATAGTTATAGTCAGTGAGAAGTAGAGCCTAAAGGTATGTTAATAGGTTACTCTTTTACAGTTGCAGATTAGTGATAATTGCTGAAATGATTGAATTAACACCAGTAGTAGGAGAACATTTCAGCCTTACAGGACACTCTGCAAGTGACCTTAAGGTTGCCATTCAGGAACAAAGGAACTCCAAAGGAAGAATACAGTGTGAAACAGCGGGATTACAATTCATCAAGAATGTCATTTTGTGGGTTAATTCAAGACAAAGGATTTTATCATATAACATGATAATGAGTTTACCAATACCAGAATATTTGTGTCCATCTAGTCCAGCATTATCCACTCCAAATGTCAGCGGTTCTACAGGATCTAAGGCAGCGAGGTGTCTTTCTCATAATCTGCTTCCTGATTTTCTAACAGGAGATTCGGGATGGTAGGTGAGTTTGAATTTGGGACTTTCTGCATGCAAAACGTGTGCTACCACTGAGCTGTGGTCCCTCCCCTGATGGACCAAGACAGAACAATTTGGGTCGCACATGATCTCAGCTTGGCCCTTTAACCAAGTTGGAAAAGTACAGTAGTGGCATTTCTGCAAGAAAGTTTCATAGGCTGCAGGCTCAGCATTAATGCAAACCAGAAATGCAGGAAGCGGTACTAGGAAAAAAAGAGGAACTGAAGAGTCTGACTCAGAGAAGCTTCCATGTGCATGGTGTTTATTGTCTATAAAAGAGGAAATCCTGTAGTTTCTTATTGCACAAATTAATGCTGGGCTTGTGAGCTTCCCAGAGGCATCTGGCTGGTGAATGCTGAAGATGGAATGCTGGACTAGGTGGACCTTCAATCATAACCAGCAAGATGCTTCTGATTCCAGTTACTCCTGTCAGGATTGGAGGACCTGGATAATGCACTGAATGGGTGAAAGTATCTCATCCAACAATGAGAGGGAAAAGGGAGCACTGTATGCCAAATCCTGTGCTGCTTAGTGTGGACCTGTTCCTGTCTCCAGAAATAAGGAGACCCACTCATTGCCACAGTAAATATCAGTTACAACCAATGGCCATTTGTTTTAGTTAACGTTGACACTGGTATTATGCTAAAGGTGGTTAGGCTGTATGTGGTTTAAGTAAGAGCACATTTTAAACCATTGTGTGTCCCCCCCAACTATCATTCCTTCTTAATAGAGTTGGTTAAACACTATTTGGTGAATGAACGAATGAACCAATTTTGGTACTTATTAGCAACTTCAAAAGGGAGATCATGAACAATCCAGACATTACATGCATTGATTGCACTGTGATTGCTCTCACGGATTTCATTAGAGTTCCTCCTAATCAAAGATAATTGGGAAGGGAGGATGCTCTCAGGGTCAGAATATGTCACCACCACCATTCTTTCCATTACCTACTACATAGTCTCCAAATCCAATGGTGCTGAGGGTGATGAAGGTGAAGTAGAAACCTTCTCCGTAACTCCAGCCTTCCACGTAACTGAAGATCATAGGGGGGAAAACCAGAAAAAGCAAAGTACCGACCATCAGGAAGAATCCCATTGTCAGAGTTTGAACCATCTGAGAAACATGAGGAGGGAAATGGCAGTTTAGAAGAAATATGCTTCTGCATGACATGACCTGATCCAGTTGCTAGAATTCAGAGTTCTCCTAAATCCTTGCTGTCTAAAGGCTGCTTCACGTCATATGTTATAGTCCCCAAGTGGAGGTTGCTGAAAACCTCTTCCATGGAGCAGAAGTCTATGTAAACGGTGGTAGTGGTAGTTGGCCCTTACCACATACCCAGGAGAGTGACTCTTGCACAACAAAAGGACAGAATAAATATCAATTTCCATGAAATGATATTTAGAGGTTTGAATTATACCTAGACAGGAACAACCCCAAGCACATTAGACCTAAAGAAAGTGAATGCTTATTAATTAATGCCTCCAAGGGTTGGTCTGTTTTCTTCTTCCCCAAAATCCTCACTTACCAACTTTGATCCTAATAATTCAATAAGTCTTTCCAAGCATGACAGTATTTCTCCAGCACCCATAAAAGACAACAAAGCATACTTATCATCCATCATTGCTTCCAAGTTAAGCAAATTATCCAAGACTAATTTAAATCTGGGTGTCTACCTAACCCTTTTCCGTGACACCACTTTGATTTCATCTCTCAGGTGGACATCTGTGCATTTACCTTTTCGGCTGAAGGACCACATTCCGTTGAGGGCAACCTTCCACGGGCTGCATGCCACTGATGGGCACAGCCAAGGGCAAAAGTGGGCAGAGCAACTGCTGTGACTCTTACCTTTGTACAGTAGGCTACATTCCAGCCACACAAACAGCGGAGTTTCTGTGCGCATGGACACACACCCCTACCCCTCCATCCAGGCAAGCAAGAGGCATTATCATAATTGAAGGACACATTCCAGGCACAATCAGTTGAGGAGGGTGGAGGGCAGGGCTGGTGGCTTGGTAAAGGGTTATGTGCTTCAGTCCTGAGGGCTGGATAGAGGGGCTCAGAGGACTGCATTTGGCCCTGAGGCCTAAGGTACCCCACTATTGATATACACCGAATCTGTTAATCAGCTAGAATTTTGAAGTTTAGAATTGTTTTCTTTATAAACTGCAGGCACAGTCCTATCTACACGATTCTACATAATTTTCCACAGACTTTTGGCAAAATGGTTGTAGTCGTGAGCCAAAGTACGGAGGGATTGTATCCAACTAAGTTGTCTTGGTAGTGCAAGGGCTTCTGTCAGCACAACGAGACTGCCTCTCCCTTTTCTCTCTGCGTCCCCCCCCCAATCTGTTCCAGGGCTTCCCCCAATCATCTGGAGCAGATTTTATTTAGGGCGTGTGTGCAGGGATGTGTGGGGAGAGGGGAGGAAATCTTGGAATGCAGGCAGAAGTTCTTGCGCTGACAGGATGGCTTTGCTGGATGCAACCCATGATCATCCTTGATCACATACCAAAGCAGCGGAGAATAAGCTTCAAGGTAGAACATGAAACAGAAGCCAATATCAGATAAGAGGCCCTGTTATTTTTACTTGATCTCTCAGCGGCTTTTGATACCATTGACCATGGAATCCTTCTGGGCTGACTTGGTGAGATGGGTGTTGGGGACACTGTTTTACAGTGGTTTCGATCCTATCTCCAGGGTCGTTTTCAGAGAATAGCATTGGGTGATTGTCTTTCAGCCCCCTGGCAGATGTGCTGTGTGCCACAGGGTACCATCTTGTTCCCCATGCTATTTAACATCTATATGAAGCCCTTGGAGATTTGGGGCAAGGTGTCAGCAATATGCTGATGATACCCAGCTGTATTTTTCTGTAACATCTAAATTGGGAGAGGCTGTGCAAGCCCTGGACTGGTGCCTGGACTCAGTGGTGGGCTGGATGAGGGCCAATAAACTGAGTCTGAATCCTAGCAAGATGGAGGTGCTGTGGATTGGTGGTTCCCGAGTTCGGATAATTGGTCAGTTGCCTGCTTTAGATGGGGTTGTACTCCCTCTGAAAGAGCAGATCAGTAGTCTGGGGGTGCTCCTGGATCCATCTTTGTCACTAGAAGCCCAGGTGACCTCCATGGCTAGGAGTGCCTCTTACCAGCTTCAGCTGGTAAGATAGCTGCAGCCGTTTCTGGACCGGGATAGCCTGACCACTGTTGTCCATGCACTGGTAACCTCCAGGCTGGATTACTGTAATTCACTCAATGTGTGGCTGCCCTTGAGGTTGGTCTGGAAGCTGTAGCTGGTGCAAAATGCGGTGGCGAGACTGCTCACTGGGACAGGGTATCGCAAACATGTCACCCTGTTGCTGACAGAATTGCACTGGCTGCCCATTTGCTACTGGGCCAAGTTCAAGATTCTAGTTTTGGTGTACAAAGCCCTATACAGCTTCATACCAGAATACCTGAAACCATCTTATCCCTTATATACCCAGTCAATCACTGCGCTCTGCAGGTGAGGGCCTCCTGCAGATACCATCTTATCAGGAGGTCCGTTCTGCACAACATAGGAAACGGACCTTTAGTGTGGCGGCACCTACCCTGTGGAATTCCCTCCCCTTAAATATTAGACAGGTGCCATCTATGTTATCTTTTCGGCATCTGTTGAAGACCTTCCTCTTTCAACAAGCCTTTTAAGTTGAGACCTTATCTCAGTCTACTTCTGTGTTGGAACTGCTTTTTAATATGCTTTTAAACCTTTTTTTTTAAAAAAAAATCTTCAAAGCTTTTAAAAAATGTTTTTAAAGTTGTTTTGTTTTAATGTATTTCAAGGTCTGTTTTTATGATGTTTTAAAGTATTTTTAGTGCTTTTGTTTGCTCCCCTGGGCTCCTGCTGAGAGGAAGGGTGGGATATAAATCAAATAATAAATAAATAAAATAAGAGATGTGTTGAAAAGGGGGAAAAAAGGAAGGGGTTGGTAAGGTGGGGAGTGGAATTCAAGAGCAGATGAAGAATAGAATGGTGTTTATTAGTCCACAGTCCATGGCACGATAAAACAAGGTACCTAAACATCATTGTCATTATTTAAATTTATATCTCGGCCTCCTCTCAGAAGGAGCCCAGGGTGGCAAACAAAAACACTAAAAGCATCTTTAAAAATCTTGAAAAATAAATCTTTTAAACATTTCAAAAACACCCTAAAAACAATTCCAATGTAGATGCAGACTGGAATAGGGTTTCAATTTAAAAGACTTGTTGAAAGAGGAAGGTCTTCAGTAGGTGCCCAATACAACAGAGATGGTGCCTGCCTAGTATTTAAGGAAAGTGAATTACAAAGGGTGCCACAGTACTAAAGGTCCACTTCCTGTGTTGTGCAGAACAGACTTTCAGATGAGATGGTATGTGGAGGAGGCCCTCACCTGAAGAGCACAGTGATTGACTGGGTATATAAGGGGTAAGACAATCTTTCAGGTATTCTAGTCCCAAGCTGTATAGCGCTTTACATACTACAGCCAGCACCTTGAACTTAGCCCATCAGTTAATGGGCAGCCAGTACAATTCTTTCAGCAGTGGGGGTTAACATGTTGGCAATATCCTGTCCCAGTAAGCAGTAGTGCTGCTGCATTTTGCACCAGCTGCAGCTTCCAGACCAACCTCAAGGGCAGCCCCACATACAGCACATTACAGTAATCCAGCCTGGAGTTTACCAGCACATGAACAACAGTGGTCAGGCTATTCCCATCCAGAAATGGACGCAGCTCTTACCAGCTGAAGCTGGTAAATGACTCCTAGCCACTGAGGTCACCTGGGCCTCTAGTGACAAAGATGGATCCAGGAGCACCCCAAGACTATAAACCTACAGTTTCAAAAGGAGTACGACCCTATCCAAAGCAAGCAATTGACCAGTTATCGGGACTCAGGAACCACCTACCCACAGAGACTCCATCTTGCTTGGATTCAGTCAGTTTATTGGCCCTCATCCAGCCCACCACCAAATCCAGGCACCAGTCCAGAGCTTGCACAGCCTCTTCCAATCCAGGTATTATAGAAAAATAGAGCTGGGTATCATCTCATTCCAAATCTCCTGATGACCACTCCTAATGGCCATCATATAGATGTTAAAACAGCATGTGGACAAGATGGTGCCTTGTGGCACCCAACAGAACAACTTCCAGGGGGCCAAAAGACAATCACCCAATGCTGTTCTCTGAAACTGACCCTGTAGATAGGATAGTAACCACAGTAAAACAGTGCCTCTGATACCCATCTCACCAAATCAGCTCACAAGGATATCATGGTCAATGGTATCAAAAGCCATTGAGAGATCAAGTAAGAATAACAGGGTTGCAATCCCCCATCCTTCTCCCGATATAGGTCATCCATCATGGCAACCAAGACCGATTCAGACCCATAACCAGGCCTGAACCCAGATTGTAATGGGTAGATAATCTGTTTCATCCTAGAGTACTTGCAATTGCACTTTCAGTAAAAGTACAGTATTCACAATTAAAATTAATACATAATATATATACACATATCCTGAAAACAGATGAAGAGGATTCAAGGAACAAACTTAAGAGGATTCTGGCAATAAGGTTGATGCTTGGTGGCACAGGACAAGGACCCAAGCCCAAGCCCAGAAAGCATTTTATGGGGTTAGGCAACAATTAATTAGGAACGCAGTGGACAGGGTTGCTGATTCAACCAGCTGCAAGAACTTTAATATGCAGTATTTTTCAGTAATTTGGATAAAGTTTGTGATTGAGGAGGCAACTAGAGTAAGATCAAATTTTGCAGGTCCTATGAATGCTTTTGGATAGAATCTTTGTTCCTACTAAATCAAAATAAAAGATGAAGAAAAACCTGTTTGGGGGAAATACCAAAAAGTGCCCTTCCCTCTAAAATTATGTCTTTAAACCTAGAAACCATATTCTACAGGGAAATGCCATGAATCATCTGTATGATATTTTATAATTGTGTTCTACAAAATTGCAATCTTTCATCTTGCTTCCAGAGTTTCAAAACGTCTTGTACCTTAAGAGATTAACAATGCAATTCTATACATTTTTACTTACTCACAGGTAAGTGTATATAGGATTGTAGGCTGAGTGCCAAAGGCAGAGAGCCCTAATGATATCATGTAATTTCTGGCTTTATCCTGATCTGTAATTCAACCAAGGTATTATTATTATTTGGGTGTGGGGTACACATGACCCTCCTCCCACACTCACCCAACATATGAGGGGACTGTGTTGCCGTGTGGGCTAGCCTCACTACCAATACACTGACCAGCTATGGTACCAAGTGGTACCCATTCAGCAAGTGTATGATGTGTGTAGCTGAGGGTGCGGTGGGACTAGCTTACGTGGCTATGCAACCATTCGGTATGACAATCTGAGGGGGGTTGGGTGTACCCCTTTATCTATTGTGACACAGCCAGTGGCAGCTGGCAGCTCCATGTCAGTGAAGCGATGAAACTGGACAGGTCCTTGAAAGCTCGGACTAAAGCCTGGAGTGAATTCTCCTCCCCACTGACATGGAGCCACCAGCCACCACTGGATACAGCAGTTTGCTGAGGGATGCATACAGCAACACAGATTGTTTTCAACTGGGTTGATGGTGCTGGGCTTTCTATGAATGATGATTCATAGATTCCTTTCTCATACATAGCTGTTTCCTGTGTCATGTATTTCAGTGACTATATGAAATAGTTTTTCCCAGAAGGGAAAAGGCTGGTGTGGGCCACCAGTTTTAGAAGGAACACATGCAATTGTCCCTGGAATATCCCTTTGGAATGTCCATATGAACAGCTAAAACTCAAGGCAGATGTTGCAAAATTTTGTCTGGCCCTGGAAGCTAGCTGAATTTGTGGTTGCCATAGAGCCTGACCCTGATCGCTGACTTGAGGGTCAAGGTAGATTTTCATCTCTGATGTCACTGATGAGTTTCAGAACTAGTTTCAGAACAAATTTCTAGAAGGTAGGAAGACGTCTTGCTGCTTCTGAGCACTGATGAAGCTTAACACAAGGTCAGACACAACCCCTCCACTTTCATCCCAAATTCCAGGCTAGAGAGAAGAGATGGGGCTTATCAACCACTCTGGCCGAATCTCTGATCCCAAGCTGAATGAGGACGTTCCAGGATTCAGATCAGGTTGATGCAGCTCTGGATTGTCCCAGATCAGGTTGGGTCCACCCAGAGCAATCCAAGGCTTTCAAAAGGGCAGGAAGGAGAGGGGAAGAAAGAGATGCAGGCACATTGCCTACATCTCCCCCCACATATTTAAAACCGTAATGAAACATTGCAAGGGCCCCAGTTTGGTTCAGGGTATGGATCTGGATTGCATTAGCCCTGGATCATCCCAGGTTCAATCAGAGCAATTCTTCAGTGCCAAATTGGGCCCCAGATCAGACTGGAGGAGGCCTATTGTTTGCCATCCTAGAGCAGAGTGGTAATGGAAATGAAGAGGGCCCCTCTTGCTCCCTGGGTATCCAAGCTGGCAACCTCTAGGCCAGGGGTGGGGAAACTCAGGCACAGAGGCCACATGTGGCTCTTCAGGCATCTCTATTTAGTCCTCAGGATGCTTCCCAGGCTATGCCCCTCCCCAGGCCATATCCCTCACTGCACCTGCTCCAGGTCCTCTTGAGTGCTGTTGCCTGGGTGTAAGGCATGCTTGATTTGGGATAAGGCCTGGAGAGAGGAATGTGTTTCTGCGCACGTGGAGAAATTGCTGGAGTCTGTGTGCCTGTAATGTAGTCTACTGCACAAAGGAAAGCATAGCATTCATCCCTCAGCTCACTGTTTGTCTCTGACCCCATCCATCATTGGCGTGCAGCCTCCAGAAGGTTGCCCGAGTGGGAATGCAGCCCTCAGATTGAAGATGGTTCCGCACACTTGTTCTTGGCTTTCAGCAAGAGCTCTCTGATTCTTTCTGGTCATCCTTACCCCCCCAATGGCCTCCAACCCAGCCCCTATAACTGTGAAGTGGCTGCATTTTTTTCAACAGGGCAGTACCGGGACATCCCGAGCTTTGTCCTGTGACAATGAAAGCAGCGTATCTTCTGGAGTTTCTGTGGTCTTGAACAAATGTATGCAATTATACACAGGTTGTTACTGACCTCCCCAAGTCTAAAACCAGCAAATTCCCATGACATCCCTGGCCTCAGTAGAGGAAGGAATGGCTCTCTGAGTGGTAATGAGTCCAAAACATCCCTACCTGTCCTAAAATGATACATGAAAATGACCTCTGAAACGGAAGGAAAGGGTAACAATGATAAACAAGCAGCTGTACCCGGGCTCGGCCTGGCTTGTGGACCCACGTCTCCAGGTTGATCAAGTGAACAGTGAGCCCTTTCCCCAGCTGATTGAGAAATGCCAGATTAAGGGGGACTCCAAACAAGGCATAGAATACACAGAACACCTGCCCGGCCACTGTGCTGGGGGCCAGGTTCCCATAACCTGGAAGAAAAGCAGAAAGGGTAGAAAAGAGTCACAATCTTTTCATGGGGCTCAACGTTTGCTTTAACCACATCAGATGAAAAAGAACAACAGCCACATTCTGCTCCACAGTTAACTCAAAGCAGAGTTTTCCGGGTGGCTGCCCCTGTTCTGTGGAACAGCATTCCTATCAAGATAATGACAGCCACCCACTACCTGCACTTTCCGGAAAGAAGTGAAGACGTTTTTGTTCTGTTGGTCTTTCTCAGTCAGATGAATGGGTCTCTGCCATGAGTGTCTGCTTTGTATTGGTTTTGTTGTGTTTTAAATATATCTGCTGAGGGGTATGTGTGTTTTTAACTGTTTTTGTTGTACATTGCCTTGAGATGATTGTGTTAAAGGTAATTAATAATAAGAATAAGAATTCTATACTGTGGGACTAAGGCCTACCCATGGCTTGTCACATACTGTTGACAAGGGCCATTTTCCAGCTGAAGTTACACATTTGCATTTATTTGAAGTGCATTTGTCACTCACTCATTGAAATAAAGCGAACAACAGTGCAACCATATAGCTGTCTATTCAGAAGTAAGTTCTACTGATTTCAGGTAAGTGAGTTTTAGGACTGACCACAGCATGGATGGTCCATGCTGAGTATTTACAAAGCAGGCGCTTTCAGACTTCCATGAGCATGCAAATAATAAACTTTACACATGCAACACTGACTTTTTTTCTGCATTCTACAGGACTAGACAATTAGTCATGGGAAAAGGTACACGTAAAAATGGGTGTTGGTTGAATATATGGCTTTTTAAATACACCTTGCAATGTCTGAGACCCTTCTGACGCAGATTTGCCAGGATTGCTTTGTACCATCAGTCACAGATGATTCAGTTCTTCCTGAAAATATTGCGGAAGTCCAATAAGAATATTTTTCAAGGGAAAAACCCCCGCACAAAATGCACAGCTCACCTTACCTATTGTGGTGACAACAGTTCCAGCAAAGAAGAAGCTGTTGCTAAAGTCCCAGTTGCTGGGGTTGGTTGAATTTCCTTCAGGGTTGACACCTTTCTCCCAGGCTTCCATAATGACCTGAAGTAGAAACATTTATTGGTGGAGGGAAAGAAGATCGTTGTCACATCATGACCTGGGAGACACTAGTAGCTATACAGTAAAGTACATGTATACAATCACAGGTTTGATCACTGCCATTGCCAGTTGACAGCTGCTTTTGTAGTAGAGTTTGAAAGAGGCGACTGCAAATCATTCGGAGCAGAACTACTTGATGCACCAAGATTCCGGCACAGCTTAATCGGGTGGCTTTATATATGTAAAAATACTAAAACAGTTACCTGGCTAGGCTTTCTTGCTTGTTACTGGAACTATGTGGACTGTAGACATACGTCTGCATTGCACCTGCACTCTGTTTGTGATAAAGACTATCATCTGAGTAGGCTAATGGAAGGGGCATCTACTCAGCGCCAGAATAGATTGAGGAAAAGAAGGGGAAATGTACCTGTCAAATTTAATATATAGCTTCTAGCGTCAGTTGTGTTCTGATTGCAGATATCCCAAACATTGTCCATGATATGACTGCTCACTGCTGTGCGTGCTTCATTCTAAGGCACAGATGGGAACTTGTGAACTTCCAGATGGCATTGGATTACACATCTCGTCACCCCTGACCCATTGGCCATATTTGCGGGAACTGGGGAGAGCTAGAGACCAACAACATCTGGAGGGCCACAGTTTTCCCATCCCTGCTCTCATGTATTTGATGAAATGGATTATTGAAGGCACATTTATCATCAACACTGATTGTTCAGAGATTCAGCTTTATAAACAAAATGTACAGTGAGGATATTATCTGCAGAGCTGCATGTGAACATTGTATTTTGGGGGATTTTCTCAATAACTTGTTATTTTAATATCCAGTCCAACAATGAGTTGAACTCACAAGCTTGTGACTTTTTAGTTGGCCCTGTTAAAGCAGAGCTGGGGCACCTGTGGATCTCCAGATGTTGCTGGACTCCATCTCCCATTTCCCTGACCATCGGCCATGCTGGCTGGGGCTGATGGGAGTTGGAATCCAGCAACGTCTGACGGGCCACAGGTGCCCCAGTCCTACATTAAGGGTTCTGTGCTACTGTTTGTGAATAAGCACCCCAATGCTTTATCTTTGGCTCTGGCTCTGGCCCAAGAAAAGGCCTTACCTTATGAAACCACTTCATATACCACAGAAATCAAGGTAGTGCCAACAGGGCAACCCAGCAGACAGATCCAGATGCTGAGAGATCCATCTTTGCAGACTCAAGGATGCCAAGTGAGGGTTTTGCAAGAAGGATTACATCAAATGAGTATGTTGGTCAAAACAGAATAGTATGAAGCCAAAGGTGCTGAAAAGGATTTCCATCAGTGCATATTATAGAATAGACTGTGGATTATTTCTGTTGCTAAGTGAGAGATATTGACCGGCTGTTGAATTGTAGTTGAAATGTTGGTGCCCTCTAGTGTTTTTCACCAGTACAGCCAGCACTAGAGAAAACTCAGTAATCCTTGCAGCATGCATACCTCAGGAAGTTTCCTTTTAATGACTGCACATATGCAAACATTCTGGCTTTACTGAATTTATATAAAAGAGGAGAAAATGTTCAGGTTTTTTCCCTTCAGAATCTGATCTGCATTGTTTGCCTGTGGACATAAAAGTTCTGGGGCCTTTGGTTAAACATGTAGCCCTGGGAAAATGATTCTGAAAATGCTGTTTTGATTATTATGCGCAGTGAAAACCATTGGTTTCAGATAGGAGCCTAACTAAATGATAGAAAATCCCTTTAAACATTTCAAATGGTGAAGAAGAGTCTTATTTTTTCAGAAACAATATCTGGAAATTCTTGGCAAAACTGGGATTTTTAGATTAAATGTAGGGTTGAATTTCCCATTGTTCCTTATGCAACAGCATTGACATTTCCTATTTCATACACAGTTCTTTAAATCTAGATAAATATTCTGCATACTTTTGAGAATTCATTCAGAATCATGGAAAGCCAGGTGTCAGTGAATGTGCAGAACCATTTACTCTTTTTTTTGCATTTCTATGGTTTTCTCAACTCCATTTACTTAATGTCCTTTGTTTTCTGTTAATGGAGGAAATGTCATCCCATTGAATCTTGTTGAAAAGGAGAGTTGCATGAGATGTGGGCAGTGGTATAGTAGTTCAGGGTAGCAAGGGGTCATAGAAGCCGTACTTTTTGGGGAGCAGGGTTCCAGCCAGGTCTCTACGTATGAACCAATAATCATGAAAGGGTAATTGTCCTTTTGTGCTTATTGGAGCCAATCAGACTGAAAGGAGGTGACTCAGCTGAGAAGACTCTTCCCATTAGCTAACACTGACTCTACTTCAATGCTGATTGGCCCCTAGGGACATATGTTGTAGTGGAATGTGGACTCGGAGACCACATGGAGAGCAAGGGAGAGGAGGGAAAGTGGAAAAGGGGATGTGGCTGTGAGGGGTGTGATGTGACTGTCATGAAGGGACCCTGCACTTTTGAAGGGACCCTGCACTGAGAGTATCTAGATTAAAATAAATGGAATCAAAGGAGCATGGTGGTTGGAATCTACTACCGACCACCCAATCAAGGAGAAGATGTGGATTAAACTTTTGAAAAGCAAATTGCCAGTATTTCAGGCATGATGTAGTAGTAATGGGGGATTTCAACCATCCCAGTATCTGTTGAGAGGCAAATTCCGCCAAGCACAGCCCCTCCAAGAAATTCCTGACTTTGCTGATAAGCTATGTTGCTGATAACTTTCTCCTACAGGAAGTGGAAGGAACTAGAGGATCAGCTAACCTTGACTTGATTCTAACCAGTAGTGATGACTTGGTGGATGAAGTGGCAGTTAGGGGAACTCTGGGTGAAAGTGACCACGCTATACTTGAGTTCTTGATTTTAAAGGAAGCAAAAGCTGAGAGTAGCCATACGCGTACCCTGGATTTCAGAAAAGCCTATTTTAATAAACTCAGCACAATGGTAAGTAACATTCCATGGCAGGCAACCCTAATGAGAAAAGGAGTCCAAGATGGGTGGGAGTTTCTAAAAAAAGGAAATTCTCTGATGGTACAATGGCAAACAATTCCAACGAGGAAAAAAGGGTGAAGACAGAAGAAGAAGCCAAAGTGGTGTCACAGAAAGCTTACAGATGACCTGGGGGAAAAAGAAGGCACATATAGGAAGTGGAAGGAAGCTAGGCCACAAAAGAAGAGTACAGGCAGGTAGCACGGAATTGCAGGGATGGTGTCAGGAAGGCTAAAGTTGAGAATGAGCTGAGGTTAGTGAGTGATGCTAAAAGTTAAAGCTAAAAAGTTTCTTCAGGTACATCCATAGTAAAAGACAGAGAAAAGAAAACATGGTACAGCTGCTCAATGAGGATGGCAAAATGATAATAGATGACAAAGAAAAAGCAGAAAGACTCAATTCTCACTTTGGCTCAGTCTTCCCCCCCAAAGAGGGTCTATGACCCTCCTGGCGAATGTGAAGTACAAGTTTGAAGGGGCAGGATTGTAGCTGCAAGATTCATAGACAAATGTGAAGGAATTCCTAGTTACTTTGAACAAGTTCAAATCTCTAGGTCCCTATGAACTGCGTCCTAGAGTAATGAAGGAATTGGCTCTTGGAACTCTTGGAAACATTATCTTTGCAAAATCATGGAGGACGGGTGAAGTGCCAGATGAGTGGAGGAGGGCTAATGTTGTCCATATCTTAAAAAAAGGCAAAACGGAGGAACCTGGGAACTACGGACCAGTCAGGCTGACATCAGTCCCTGGGAAAATTCTGGAGCAAATTATAAAGTTGTCAGTCTGTAAACATCTTGTAAACAATGCAGTGATTACTAGAAGCCAACATGGATTTGTCAAGAACAAATCCTGCCAGACTTATCTCATTTTTTAAAAATCATGTAACTGCCCTTGTAGACTGTTGGAATGCTGTGGACATAATATATCTCAACTTCAGCAAGGCTTTTCATAAAGTGTCCCATGATATTCTGATTAGCAAGCTAGCTAAATGTGAGCTGGATGGAGCAACTATCAGGTGGATCCAGTTACCTACAGAATCGTACTCAAAGAGTGCTTATCAATGGTGCCTTCTCACAGTGGGGGGAGGAAACAAGCTGGGTACCACAGGGCTCAGTCCTGGGCAAAGTGCTCTTCAACATTTTCATTAATGACTTGGATGAGGAGGAGCAGGGAATGCTTATCAAATATGCAGATGATACAAAATTGGGAGGGATAGCTAATACCCTGGAGGACAGAAAAAAAATTCACAGTGATCTTCATAGGCTGGAGTATTGGGCTGATAAAACCAGAATGAAATTTAACAGGGATAAGTGCAAAGTTCTACACTTAGGAAAAAGAAATCAAATGCACAGTTATAAGATAGGGAATACTTGGCTCAGCAATACCACATGTGAGAAGGATCTTGGGATTGTTGATCACAAGCTGAATATGAGCCAACAGTGTGATGTGGCTGCAAAAAAGGCAAATGCTATTTTAAGCTGCATTAACAGAAGTATAGTTTTCAAATCGCATGAAGTACTAGGTTCCCCTCTATTCGGCACTGGTTAGGCCTCATCTTGAGTACTGAGTCCAGTTCTGGACACCACACTTTAAGAAGAATGCAGACAAACTGGAACAAGTTCAGAGGATGGCAGCAAGGATTATTGGGGGCTGGAAACAAAGACCTTTGAGGAGAGGCTGAAGCAACTGGACATGTTTATCTAGCCTTGAGAAGACTGAGTGGAGATATCATAGTATTCTTCAATTACTGAAAAGTTTTTCACACAGAGGTGGGCCAGAATCTCTTCTTGGTCGTCTCAGAGTGCAGGACACTGAATAATAGGCTCAAGTTATAGGAAGCCAGATTTCAGCTGAACATCAGGAAAAGGTTTAACTTCCTGACTGTTAGAGCAGTACGACAATGGAACCAATTGCCTAGGGAGGTGGTGGGCTTTCCGACACTGGAGGCATTCAAGAGGCAGCTGGACAGCCACCTGTCAGGTCTGCTTTAAGTTGGATTCCTGTATTAAGCAGGGGGTTGGACTAGATCGCCAAGGAGGCCGCTTTCAAGTCTACTATTCTATGCTCCTGTGAATTTGCCACCACGTTACTGGAAGAGAGCAAACAATTTAGGGATGTAGCTATTGTTTTCATTGACCTCCATAGCAGATGTGAGAAAGAGGGAGAGAGAGATTTGCATTGATTTAATGTATGTATATATATGTTTATATAATTGTTTTAAAATGATTTTTGTATATGCAGTTGTTCTGTTTTTTTAATATATAACTGTTTTATATGTTTTTATTACTTTGTAAATCATTCTGGGATGAAGCGATTCATCAGTAAAGTAAATAAAATTATGCATACAGAGCCCACGTACACACATAGGGCCTGTTCACGAGTTTCATGTACATGGAACTCTTAGAGAGAGGGGCATCACAGTTGTGGTCATACAACCATCTTCCAAGGGCTATCACAATCACGATGAATGCACTCCGGGGGGGGGGGGGGTGAGAACGAGGAAAGAATAACATTTTCCTATCCAGAAAATACTAGAATTTGAAAGTTAGGAAACAACAGCATCCACTCACCAGAAGGTGAAACCTTGAGGGAAGACATGCAGCAAATCAGAAACCAATGTGCTTTTACAGCGCAACAAAAAGAGATTGTGGAGGGAGGCCTTTGGGCATAATAAAACACACACACACACACTACTGTAAAACCTATTTTCATGGGGGAAGGGGGAAATTGGGACAACAGTATTATTTCAAGGTACATGTTACCCACCCTGATAAATACTGAACAGGAATTAGCAGCAAGAACTTAAAAAAAAATATCAAGGTGTGTAGAAAGCACTAGTTTCTCATTATTGTATTATCTCTTTTAATCTCCTAGCCATTCTCTGTTGGTTGTAGTCAACCATTTCCAGCTCCTTCAGCCACAAATCCTCTCTACTACTATAGCATCCAAGGTCCGGAAGATATGGAAGACCAAGTCCAACCCCATGTCCTATGCCAAGATTTTCTACACATCTGAAGCAGCATAAGGCAGACATTACCACCAAGTGTGCTCCTTGAGCAGACGCTGGGTCTTGATTGCTCTTCTTACCTGCACAAACTGTTCCAGGGCTTGCCGATCCAAGCATGTATAGTTTTGCAGGAACTTGAGCTTCTCCATTTGGAATTGGTCCCGAGTCTTGGCTTCTGCCTGCTTTTCCAGCAGCTGAAACACCATGGCCCCCAGGAGGAGGTAAAAGAGGTACCCCAGCACCAGGGTCAGAGTCCAGCTGAGCTGCCGGTTGCACACTGTGAGGTGGGGCATGGCTGTTGCTGGGAAGGCAGAGCTGATCTAGTTGAGCGGAGCACTCACTAGGTTAATGTTCCTGTTCCATGAGGCACGGAAGAATCACACGGCTGTATTTTCAGCTCACGCTGCTAAGATGCTGTTTAAACAGCTTTATGAGCATCAGGTCCGGACACCATGAGACTAATGCAAACAGCTTTCACACACCCCTTTATCGTTCCTTCAGCTGGGACCAATGCACTTATGGCTAAATACCTACTTGATGTAGCAGTTTGTCATACGAAGATGTTCACATAGTTTTAGGTAAGAGTGAGCGAGACAACTTTTTCTAAGTACTCCTGAAATGGTCATTTTTCATTTTCTGGACGCGCAGATTGTAACGAAAAGTTATCAACTTACCCAAAGTGACTTGTGGCAATGGCAGAGCCAGTGTCAACCTGCAGGAACTGTGCTACTCAACACTTTGCTGTAACCACTAGACAACAGTAAAAGGATACTCTACTTGTGAAATATTTCCCAAAGCAAAGACATCATTGAATTCCCCCCAAATTCAGTAGCTGTGGCCTGTAATATACAAAACTGGAGAGCCCCACTTTGCACATCACAGTGAAGTCAGTGAGCATGCTTTGCGCGGCATTCTTTTTTTTTTTACTCAGTAATGTCTGTACCTCGCTGAGCCTCTCATCTTTGCTGCTTCCCTTCTCTAGGTTGTCCTTTCAGTCTAAGTGAGGTGTGTGTGGGAAGCAGGCTGAAGGTTAATTGTTAGCTCAGATGGTGCCACAGATGTGACTGGAAGGAAGCAATGGTTTTCATGAACAGAAAGGGACAGAGAACCTCCTATGTTAGTCAGGAATTGTCTTGTGTGTTAAAAGTGCACGGGAGATCTCTGGGGAAAAAGCAATATACTGGGTCCCCCTCCTTTTAAAAACAGTATCGTTCTGCTTTTAAAGCATGTGCTTCATGTGCTTACATTTATTTTGATTGATTCAATTTATATCCTGCCCTCCCTCCTGAAGGAGCCAATGTCTTTGCATGCTTTTTATTAAGCAGAACCATGCACAAAATAAATATCACACTGATTATCTTGGGTTAGGGCCCGTATTTATTCACTAATAGGCAAAACACCTTGTGGTTTAAGAATGCACCTATAGCCCACAGATATTTCTATCAAACTTTAAAAAGTAGGGAAATTGGGCAGCTATAGTGAATGCACCAGGGGAGCAGGAGACCTGACCTCTTCTCTGAGATATTGTACTGCCCTACAAATTTGTCATAACGCAAACACCATTTGGGTTGGTCTTTCACAGTCCAATCCACTTCCTGTGTAGCTTGGAAGAATTTGGTAACATGTGCCACTGAGCATATGGTGAGTGGTGGCAACACCTGCCATCTCCAAAGATGTAGAATTATATTTTTGTATGTTTGTTGGTGTTCTTCTTACTTTGCTTCTTTCCTGTGTTACTAATGTTTCTACAGAGAATCTAAACTAGAACATTTTATTTCCCTCATTATTCATCCTAGAATTCTTTGTCAAATTTATTTTTATTAATTTCAAAGCCTTTTTATTGGTCAATGTCAAAGTTTTTCTCCCTCTCTCATAATAGTAGAACTCATGGACATTCAAAGAAGCTGAATGTTGGAAGATTCAGGACAGACAAAAGGAAGTACTTCTTTACTCAGCGCATAGTTAAACTATGGAATTTGCTCCCACAAGATGCAGTAATGGCCACCAGCTTGGATGGCTTTAAAAGAAGATTAGACAAATTCATGGAGGACAGGGCTATCAATGGCTACTAGCCATGATGGCTGTGCTCTGCCACCCTAGTCAGAGGCAGTATGTTTCTGAAAACCAGTTGCCAGAAGCCTCAGGAGGGGAGAGTGTTCTTGCACTCAAGTCCTGCTTGTGGGCTTCCCCCAGGCACCTGGTTGGCTACTGTGAGAACAGGATGCTGGACTAGATGGGTCACTGGCCTGATCCAGCAGGCTCTTCTTATGTTCTTATGTCATATGATGGTGAAGACAGCCTTTTGTGTTTCAAATTGGAGGTTATGTTCTATTTCAGGTGCATTAACAGTTGAATCTGGAACTGCAGTTTGATGTAAAATCAGACTGATCACAGTATGTTGCTACTTCAGCAATGACTCCAGCTGTTGAAAAAAGAGGATGCATGTTTTCAGCCTGCTATGTTTAAACCACTTCATTTAAGGCAAGGTGGGCACAAACAATTAAAAACATAGAGCACACCTAGAATTTTGCTAGAATATATTTCATCTCCCACCGTTTTATCTTCTGCAAATTGAGACACTCCTGATGTCCACTGGAGACTATTCTGTAGAAGTCAGTGCCATTATTCCACAATTATGTTTGGAGTTTTTTTAGTGTAAATTTTGCAAAGTGTTGCTGTATTTCACATATTCACAGAAATAGAAACAAAAGAAAATGATTTCCTATAGGAAACTTCACTAAAATTGCAAAGTAAATCAGACATATTTAAAGTGACTATCTGAACTATATCAACTGTCTTAATAATGTTGCTTCCTCTCTGCTAAAACAAGATCAGCACAACACATGTCTTCTTTCTATTATTTGGGCTGATTGCAGGTGTTGCCACCACTCACCATATGCTCAGAGGCACATTTTACCAAATTCTTCCAAGCTACACAGGAAGTGGATTGGACTGTGAAAGACCAACCCAAATGGTGTTTGCATTATGACAAATTTGTAGGGCAGTACAATATCTCGGAGAGGTCAGGTCTCCTGCTCCCCTGGTGCATTCACTATAGCTGCCCAATTTCCCTACTTTTTAAAGTTTGATAGAAATATCTGTGGGCTATAGGTGCGTTCTTAAACCACAAGGTGTTTTGCCTATTAGTGAATTTCCCTGCTTTTTAATCCGGGAGGTAAGAAATGGAATTCTGTGCAAGTTTGCTGAGAATGGATTGATCATTCACATGCTTATTGAGTTCAGTGGGATTTACTCCCCTGCAATCATGCTTAGGATAGGTGAAACTGACCACAGGGGATGGGGAGGGGAAGAGGAGGGAGGGGAGGAAAGGTAGAGGGGAGGACTGGGATGGGAGCAGGCAGAAGGGGGAGGGGAGGACAGATTTGATCATTTGCATGTTTATTGAGTGCAGTGCGATTTACTCCAGTGCAATCATGCTTAGGATAGGTAAAACTGACCAGAGGTGGAGAGGGAGGGAGGGCTGGAGTGGGCAGGGGAGGAGGAAGAGGGGAGTGGAGGAGGAAGGGAGAGGAGAGGGAAAGGAGGGGAAAAGCAGGTCTGATCATTTGCATGCTTATTGAGTTCAATGGGATTTATTCCTATGCAATCATGGTTAGGATAGGTAAAACTGACCATGGAGGAGGAGGAGGGGAAAGGGAAGGAGCATATTGGAGGGGGGCAAAGGGAGGGGGAGGGCAGGTTTGATCATTTGCATGCTTATAGAGTTCAATGGTATTTACGTCTGTGCAATCATGCTTAAGACAGGTAAAACTGACCATGGGGAGGAGGAAGGGGAGGGGGAGAGGGGGAAGGAGGGGATGGTGATGGGTAGGGAGGGGCAAAGGAAGGGGGAGGGAAGGGGCAAGAGGGAGGGATAGGAGGGAGGAGAAGGGAGGGTGGGTTTGATCATTTGTATACTTTTTTAGTTCAATGGGATTTATTTCTCTGCAATCATGTTTGAAAATGGAAATTTAATTATTTATTAATTATTTGATTTATATCCTGCCCTTCCTCCCAGCAGGAGCCCAGGGCTGCAAACAGAAACATTAAAAACATCATCTCTTGGCAGCCTTTGACACTATCGACTACGGTATCTTGCTGGATCGCCTAGAGAGGTTAGGGATTGGAGGCACCGTTCTACAGTGGTTCCACTCCTTCCTCTCTGGGAGATACCAGAGAGTGGTACTGAGGGATGAGGTTTCGGAGCCCTGGCCTCTCACGTGTGGGGTGCCACAGGGCTCTATCCTCTCCCCGATGTTATTCAATGTTTATATCAGGCCGCTGGGAGATGTTATTAGGAGATTCGGGCTGCAATTCCACCAATACGCAGACGATACCCAGATCTTCCTCTCATTTAAATCTTCCTCACCAGTGGCAATAGAAATGCTGTCTAAGTGTCTGGAGTCGGTGAAGGATTGGATGAGCAGGAGTAAGCTCAGAGTGAATCCTGATAAAACTGAGGTTCTGTTGGTGGGTGATAAAAAGAAATTGGGGATTATTGATTTGATGCTCAACGGGGTATTATTGCCCCTAAGAGATCAAGTCCGGAGCTTGGGGGTCATTCTTGACTCCCAGCTATCTATGGAGGCACAGGTAGCAGCCGTCAGTCGGGCGGCGCTTTATCAACTACATCTTGTCCAAAGGATACGCCCTTACCTCCCGAGCCACTTGCTTCCCAAAGTAGTACATGCTCTGGTCTTATCCCAGCTGGATTATTGTAATGCTTTATATGTTGGTCTTCCCTGGATTACGGTTCGTAAACTGCAGCTAGTGCGGAATGCGGTGGCTCGCCTGATTAAGGGCAGTCGCCACCGTGACCTTATAAGCCCAGTCCTTAAGGAATTGCACTGGCTACCTGTGGTTGCGCGGGCCAAATTTAAGATCCTGGCTTTAACTTATAAGGCTCTTCATGAGGCTGGTCCACTCAATTTAAAGAGTCACCTTCATTCGCACCAGGGGTGCCGGTTTACAAGATCGTCCTTGAATGGCTCACTTCTTATACCCCCAGTAAAAGAGGCAAGGTTGGTGAGGACAAGGTCTAGAGCCTTTTCTATTGTGGCTCCTACACTTTGGAATTTTTTGCCAACTGACTTCCGTCAGGCCCCCTCCCTGCTATGCTTTTGGCGGACCTTAAAGACCTGGCTCTACCCAGGTGTGGGAAGGGGATTAGGCTGGCGGATTGCAGCTCTTGGGAGGTTTAAACTCAAATTTAGGGTGGCACATTGCAGATCTTGGGGGGTTTAAATGTTTAAGCTTTCAATTTTTAATTTCTAATTTTTAGGATTTTGATTATGTTTATATGAAATGTACTTGTGTTTGGTTGTAAGTTGCCCAGGGTGGCAGATTAACCTCTGCCAGATGGGCGTCTAACAAATCTCATAAATAAATAAATAAAAAGACCTTAAAATGCATTAAAACAAAACTTTTTTTTTAAATGGACTACCTTCAAGTCGACTAGACTTATGGCGACCCTTTGAATAGGGTTTTCATGGTAAATGGTATTCATTGCCATTGCCTTCCTCTGAGGCTGAGAGGCAGTGACTGGCCCAAGGTCACCCAGTGAGCTTCATGGCTGTGTGGGGATTCAAACCCTGGTCTCCCAGGTCGCATCAGAATGGCATGGGGGTATTTTCAATTTAACATTGCGGAATGTGAAAAATCCACACTGGCTATAGTATACAGCCACTTTTGTGGCTGTATAATTTGCGTATACATTTATGGTTGCATACACACCATGCATTAAAAAACACACATTTAAATCATATACCCCCCTCCAAGAATCCTGGGCACAGTAGTTTGTTAAGAGTGCTGGGAATTGTAGCTCTGTGAGGGGTAAACTAAAGTTCCCAGGATTCTTGGGGTATGCGCTTTAAATGTATGGTGTGTATGCAGCCTATATCTTGCCTTTATTCTGTCATGGAATGCAAGGTGATGCCTTTGTGGTCCCCAAGCAGTCCCCCATCCAGGCAATGACCACATCCAGATTTCCTTAGCATCAGTCAGGCAAGGGCCTTACCTGGCTCAGTGGTAGGGCATGCTCTTTGCATTCAGGCCTCTTTTCACTTCCCATTATTCCTACCTGAAAGATCTCAGGTAGGCAAATTGAAACTCCCTACTCCACACAAGAGAGCCAGTGTAGTGTAGTGGTTAAGGTGTTGGGCTATAACCTGGGCGACCAGGGTTTGAATCCCCACATAGACATGAAGCTCACTTAGTGACCTTGGGCCAGTCACTGCCTCTCAGCCTCATGAAAACCCTATTCATAGGGTCGCCATAAGTTGGAATTGACTTGAAGGCAGTACATTTACATTTACTTCACACAAGGCCTTGGGAGAACCACTGTCAGTAATAAATATAATTATTGTTTTTGTTGATTGTATTTCTATTTTATTGATTTTAGATTTGTGAACTGCGCAGAGGATATGGTTAATTGTGTGGTATGTAACTGCCAAAAATAAACAGAGTAGAATCAAATGGAGGGTGATAATTGAGAATGTGGCGCCAGCGATGTCTTGTTTGGGTGAAAACCCAGTTTCAGGGATTTTGCCTGCGATTCAAAGCACCAGGGAGCTTTTTACTGAATTTAGCACCTTGTTCAGGTTAGAACATGGCAGTCCTTGAGCTTTTCATAGTTAAAACCAATGACTGCTTGGCTTGCTGATATGGGAACAAATCAATTTGTTAGGTGAAATGCAATGATTTCTAATGACATTTGACAGGATTATTGTCTTTAATGGCAGGAATCACGTTGAAAGCATCTCAAAATAGCAGGTACCACAAATCAATTAATGGAAAATAAAATATTCCATACAGTTGTTTTTTTAAACAAAGACTCCTTGATAAGAAACATCATGAGTTGGTTTAATAATCAGGTTTCAGCAGAAAGAGTATGAGAAATATTTATTTTTAAAGACTTAATCGTCCATGTAAGACAGAAAATGAGTATCCCAGATAAATGGCCCAAGGGGCAAATGAAATGACAAACCCAAATTACATCTGTTTAACAAAGCCTCGTCTATTACAAGCCATCCATTCTCATACTCTTCCATAAAAGAAAAAGCCATTGGGCACAATCCTCCAGGATATTGTCTTTTTCTTATGTTCTTTAAAAGTCCATATGCCTCTGTATTTAAGTATCCTTATGTACATATCTTTTTAAAAATGAACAAGACTTTGGCAATTTGTTATATTTTCAGGCTTCATAGCAGCTGTTTAATTATCAAACAGCTTTGCTTTAGTCTGATAAACAACATGGCTTCTTGAATGGAAGGAGTGTTGAAAATAATTTCTAGCTGCTATGTATGTGCCCTCAATGTCCAAAGATATCCCTGATGATGTGCTGTTGGACCACAATGCCATGCAGATCCTGGTCCTGGTTTGGTGATGGATCCTTCTCAGTGACCAGAGGGATATCAGGAGACCCCTTCCTGGCCCTGCTGGCATGATGGACTGCCTTCATCCCAGGGTCAGGTTAAGCAGCATGGCATGCACCATCACAACTTGGCTGCCCTCTCAGCAGTCCCTACTCATAGCTAGTGTGGTGGTGGAGCGCCAGAAGTGCATTTTCAGCATCTTGAATGCATGCTCCACAACCATGTGTATTGTTCACATCAGGGGTATGTGTAAAATGTTTTCTTGGGGATATTAAGGGAGCATATGGCTATCTATTTATGGGTCCGTCCAACTGTACTGGCCACTCCTAGGTCTTGTAACCTACTTGTGAACTTCTCAGTAAACTTTTCATGTCCATGTGGCGTGTAGGCATTTGTAAGTGGCTTGGCTGTGGTGGAGTTTCTAGGGATGCTGTGAAGTGTGTGCGTGTCTGTTGTTTCCCCCCACTGTTTTTGTATTCTCTGGTTGGGTGTGTTTTTTAGTTGTGTTTTCCCATTCCCTGGCTGAGCATATGCTGGATATGGCTGCCTTTCCACTCACTTAGCAGCATCATTATATCCAGTCCTGGAGTAATTTGAGTATAGGATTGCTCTGTTAGCTAATATTGGGAGGAAGGATGGGATGTAAATTCTAATAATAATAACATAAACACATTTTCAGCCTTTAAATGGTTAATTTGGTGAGGCTATTTCTCCTTTATCATAATAGTTAATATATAAGTTTATCATTTTGAATTTAGTTCAACTGAAAAGTTTAGATACTCTCTAACAAAAGTTCCTTGGTCTGGTTAGTGTCAGGCCTACAAGCATTTTAGGTATAAGTAGAGCTGAAGTATGGAAACAATTAGAATTGTTAAATTAACTGTGCTGTTAAGGCACCAAGAGAAATATAGAGAAATCCTAAGAGGTTGGACCCCAGTGGTGTAGTACATTAAGGGAGAGTTAGGATCTGAAGGACTTCAGATTGACTATCCTGATGCTGCTTAATATTGAATAACTGATGGAAATGTGAATAACCGCATTTATGTGAAATTGGTATTCTTTGTATGTTTTTTCATACACAAATGGTCTATAAGAATCTTTTTAGCATTTTGAAGCAATGTCCTCTACATGAACTGCTACAGGATGCATAATAAGATGTTTGCTAAGTAAAAATAAGTGTAGTCTTATTTATATCCTTCCATGTATGATATAATGTACAACAATGATGTGTAATTTTTATTAAGGCATTTATTTTCTTTTTTAGTACTCTAGGTATATATTCAGAATTGTTTTTGATTGTGGCTTTTCACTGTTTTTGAGACTGTGAGTGCCTTAGACAAGGGAAGACCGGGGGGCGGGGAGAACCAGGAAAATTTGGGAAAGGGTTTTTTTTCTGAATTTTTTGTTTCCCACCCCAAAATATTTTCTTTTAGGATGAATAAAATGTGCAGGACAATGTATTAATATATTTACTCCTCCCAAATGATTTTAAAAAACAAGTAAAAGAAAGAATTTTTAGTAACACTATGTACAGTACCAGATAGTTACAATTCCTGCACATTGAGGACTGGTAAGTCCTGGGTTGTACACTAATTCCTGCACACTGAGGACTAGTAAGTCCTGAGTTGTACACTGAGATTACAACTCTCAAACACAAGAACAAGATGCATTTCTGCGCTGACATTGACTGACATTGAGAGAAGATTCAGTGCCTTCTTTGGTTGTGGACTTCCTCTTGATGGCATAATTGGTGAATCTTTCTATCCTCTTGACTAGGCCTCTAAGGACTGGGAGCAGGAGAAAGTACAGAGCAACATAAAAAAGCAGAAACTTATAGTGATAGAGAAAATGAGACTGATTAAATTGCATGTAGTATTCATTGAGTCTTGGTTCATGCACCCATACCTTGTTTCAGCTCTTTTTCTGAAAATGAATGGTTTATGTCAAAGAATCATAGAATAGTAAGTTGGAAGGGGCCTCTAAGGCTATCGAGTCCAACTCCCTGCTCAATGCAAGAACCCAACTTAAAGCATACTCGACAGGGGGATGTCCCAGCTGCCTCTTTAATGCCTCCAGTGTTGGAGGGCCCACTACCTCCATTGGTAATTGGTTCCATTCTTGTACTGCTCTAACAGTTAGGAGGTTTTTCCTGATGTTCAGTCAAAATCTGGTTTCCTGCCCATGTCTGCTTGACACTGTGGAGGACTGGAGGCAGCATAATAATTTTCAGAATACATAATAATTTTGTTCTATCTTTTATTTATTTATTTATTTATTTATTATTTATTAAATTTATATACCGCCCGACTAGCGATAGTTTGTGTATTGGGCTTCTTTGGGAGGAAGGGCAGGTTATAAATAAAAGACACAACATGTTGATGGTTTCTTCTTGTTCTTTTTTTGTCGTCTGCTCCTCATAAACTGGCAAAATCAAAGAGATGCTAGGTGCTTTACAAACTGAGCTTGGCTGAGAAGATAAACTCACTGTAAACCTTGAGGATAAGTGCTTTTATACCAAAACTCAAGCCTTCATCACATGTTTGAGACAATTGTGGATTATATATTTATATCCCACTTATATCAAGTAGTCATTAAACTGTTTTAATTTCTGATACGCTGATTTTCTCTTTTGGTAAAAAAAATGACGAGATTTGTGGCATTCTTTTGTTTTTCCTCTCATTTCTTCTGTTTTATTTATTTATTATTTTATTTATATCCTGCCCTTCCTCCCAGCAGGTACCCAGTGTTTTATGCTTTCAGCATGGCTTCTCACGGCTTTTCTTCCCTCATGCTTGACTGAAAACCCTTCCATTCTGTTGTAACTCTGTTGACTTTGTGAAGCCAATTTTTGAATGCATCTTCCTGCACCATTCATCATTAAAACTACACAAACATTTTTTTTTTACTGTGCCACTGTCTGAAGGTCCTTCACCACCACCGTCTGTCATGATTTGAATTTAATTTTAAGAAAAAAATTGTACGACTGACCAGTAGAGTGCAGAGAGGCCATCTCCTTTCTCAGTAGGAGCGATAATGTGAATTGTTCTTGAAGGCTCCTCTCCTCTCTCTGTTACTCCCGATTGTCTCTGTATGTCTACCAGTATCCTAACTCTATTTTGCAACATTTACCCAGGACTGGTTTCCATGGTTTTTCCCTCTTTTTCCCTCCCCACCCCTCTTTGTATCTCCTGAACTTTCCTGCTTAGGCCTCTTGAGATGACAGGCCAGTGTGAGATCACAGTGGTGGCTTGTCACATCTCCAGGATTGGCTTCAAGAGGTTCTTGGAAATGGAGATCAATTCCTGGACTCCAGGCCAGACCTGGAGGGTTGCAATTCTACTGCAAATAGAGCTCAATTCCTGGTCATTCCAGGCTAGACCTGGAGGGTTGGCAACCCTAAATGAGCAACATTATTACGAAAAGGGAAGGAACCATGCAATTGGGTCTGCAGTTATGCAAACTGCGTTTCTGGGATTGTTCTAAAACTACTTCATGCCACACAGAGTAAGCTTACATAGATGCAAAACAAAAACACGCACCTTCAAACAGAGCTGAGAAATTTTAATTTTGTTTGGTTACGTTAAGGCTATTTATTTCATTGTAAATGATATTGTCCATAATCTCAGTTTCCTAACTTGGCTCCTGCTGGGAGGAAGGGCGGGATATAAATACTCTGAGCGTTTGTTGTAAGCCACTTTGGGCACAGGTCACTGTGGAAAGGTGGCATATAAATAAACCCAATCAATCAATCAACCATCAATCAATCATTTACTCCCAAGTATGTGGGGTTTAGCATTGCAACTTTAGTTATCTTCCCTCCCAGTGCAATACTGAAAGCCCGATGTTGTTGTTTGTATATATGTTTAGAGGACAGAATACAAATGTATCAGGTTATACCCAATACAAAACAAACTGAAAATAACAACCAACAACCACCGAATGCTTCAGGCCAGCTACTGTAAAGACTCATCATACATTTTTGGGGTATTGCATTATTCCTTTCTCTTTCTCCAGGAATGACCATCAATCTAAAATAGGGCACTCAGATCCAGAAAAATCGCAGTCCAGATAAGGAAGACATAAAAGGTTCTCTCCAGAGTTACTAAAAAGTTTCCACTGCAAGAGGGCCTTTCAAATATTAGTCCATGACATTTTAAAAACAGCATTTTATTTATATTTATTTAGAATACTTGTGTGTGTGTTACAGGCCTTCAAGGTGATTATGACTTATGGCGACCCTATGAACCAGTGACCACCAATAGCATCTGTCGTAAATCATGCTGTTCAGATCTTGCAAGTTCAGGTCTGTGGCTTCCTTTACGGAGTAAATCCATCTCTTGTTTGGTCTTCCTCTTTTTGTACTTCATTCTGTTTTTCCCAGCATTGACTTTTCTAGTGAATTATGTCTTCTCATTATATGTCCAAAGTATCATAACCTCAGTTTCATCATTTTAGCTTCTAGTCAAAAGACTCTCAAAGCAGCCTACCACAGACAAAATAAAATCATACTAAAATTTGGCTTCCCTTTTAGACTAGCGAAGAGTATTAATAATGCATGAATTCAAGCTGAAAGGCACCAAGTCCAAAAAGTTTTGCATGTTGCTTGCAAAGGGAGAGGGCACTCCCAATTTTTCCTTTGCATCCCTGGCTTGAAGTCAGGCCAGTTACTGGAAAGAGCCAGGAGCTGCCCACTTGTTAAAGTGACCTGTAGAGTCCAGAGAGTTGTTAGTTTGGGGGGGGGGGAGAGAGAGCAAGGCATCCATCCACTTCCCCTTTTGAATTGCTCATAGCCAATTTTTCCCTTTTAAAATAATGTCCCATGCATTGTTCAGCTCCATCTAATGACTGAAAGCTGTGGATAGCAGCTAATTGTACACATAGTTATTCATCCAACTGGGGGTATGTATCTGGAAGCCTGTTTCTGTTTTTTGCTTGACGGGTGTTACTGAAGGAAAAGTAATTCCCATTAAGTTATCTGAGAATAAGGGCAAGTATTTCTGGATTCCTCCTTGGAAAGCTTCTGGGCTTGGAACTGTGATATTAATGCTATTTTAAAAAAACACTGGAAATTTGTGTGCGATGTAAATTCTGTTGTAGAGTATAGGAAGGGGAGTTTGTGAAGAATATAGCTAGATTATCTCAGGGAAGAAAAATGTGACAATGGGAAGACAAAACCCATAGCTAAGCAATTCTTTTTGAAAAAACACTATATTTGAACTAAAGGAGGAAGATAATACTGTACACTTAAAAAGAAAATTGGCAACCTTTTATTGACTGGAAATTTAAACTCTATTCATTTGTAAACATGGAGCATGCACTTCATTTGTTCTAGTGTAGTATATATGTATTTCAAGAAATTGCTCTATCATTTAAAGACTCCAAGAAAATCACCAAATACTTCTAACTCCCCACTTGGGCAGTAGAAGAAATCTCTGGAACACTCATCTGCTACATTTAGAGTGAAACTTTATAAACCATCTTAATAAATTAGCTTCCATAAGCTAGCATCATGTAACTATGTTCCTATATGTTGATGTACTTCTCTTCTTTTGCTTCCCCTCGGTGATAAGAATCTTAAAGTTGAAGGGGCAATTATTACTCCCAATAATCATGGCTCATCACAGTACTCCTCTCACCCAGGGCTTCTCTGCAAATAAAGCAGTTCAAGTCAGAGTAATTTGCCCTGCCTGGAAACGATAAACAGTATTTACTATATTGACAAGTTTACACAGCCATTGGCTTAATATCATAGTCACTGGTTAGTATTCAGTGTGCATGAGAGACTATTTACTTAGGAAAACATTTCCACTGGTGATTAAGAAGGCTGAAATACAAACATAAACTAAATTCAGAATGGTAACTTCTGCTTGTAAGCACAGTCATTTTTCCAATGACGGTGGAAATAATGTGTTTCTGTATAGCATGCCAGAACTGCAATCCTATGCATATCTAACTTGGAGTAGGCCCCATTAAAGACACGCTGCATGACTGTGGTTGCAATTCATGTTTCTCACTCAGATTTCTTGTAGATAACTAGTCAGTGTTTATAACTCTGAACCACTATTTCTCCAAGTGCAGGAAAGGAACATCATCCACAATGGGGACTATAGTGAACATGAACCCCCAGAACCACCACATTTTGTATATTCCATTAATACCCGCTATAAACCGCTTAGAGGTTTTATTTACAATTAAGCTGTATAGAAATTTCGTTAAAACAAATAAAAAAATAAATACCCACTTAATATAATTTGACAAAACTTTATATAAACCTGGTGGGTGGCAATTTAGAAATCGTACACAGGCTGCACTTCTGTCAAACTCTAGCTGACATTTTTTTCATACCATGTCTGTGTTGACTGAGCCATGAGATGAATTGCTGGTCAACTGCCTAAACATGAATGGCTGTGTGAGCAGTTGGCCATCATGCCCCTTGTGGAGATTACAGCTATGTGGTGACTGTTCTCTGTGCCATCTTCTTATGAGATAATTATGGATTCAATGGCCAACTAGAATCAACATTAATGTCAGCAGAGGCCAATGAGGATGGTTGGTGGTATCAAGGGCAGGCCCCATGAAGAAACTGGATAAATTTAGCCTGGAGAAGACTAAGGGCAGGGAGCATGATGCCACTCTTGAAATGCCTGAAAAGCTGCACACAGAAGAGGGCAAAGACATGCCTCAGAGGGCAGGATTAACAGGCTGAAGTTATAGGATAGTCAATTTCAGCTGAGCACTAGGACAAACTTCTTGATGTTAAGAGCAGTTTGACAATTACCCAGGGGAGGGTAACTTCTCTCTTGTTGGAGGACTTCAAGCAGAGGCTGGAGAACCATCTGCTGCAGGCACTGTATCTCTAGATTTCCTGCAATGAGCTGACGGTTGGCTTAGATGGCCCATAAGGTTTCCTGCAACTCAATGATTCTATGATTCTTTTACAGGGATTTTTAGCTGGGCTGTGCACAGCCCGCCACTCCACCCTGTGGCTCTGATGGGGGGGGGGCATCAGGCCAACCCACCCTGTGTTACTCTGTGGGGCACCTGTCCCACCTTGGAGCCAGTCCTGAATAAGTTTGCGGGGTGAGGTTAATGTTTAATTATACAGCTGGGAGAATGGAAAAATGAGATGCTTTCTCTCCTCCCTGTCAATTCTGTGGGGTGGTGTTTCACAAATGGCTTTTCTGCAGGAAAACACCATGCAAAGCAGCATCCACACCCCACAGGATCACTCCCTCCACTCAACAGCTGATGAGCAGAGGGAGAGATCCTGCATGGTGCTGCAAGAAAGCACTTTGCAAAGCTAGCACTGGCAGCCTGCAGGTTCTATGCCTCTGCTCAACAGGCATTGATTCTGTGTGGCAGCACTCAGGCAGGAAGGAGAGCTGCAGCATTGTGCCTACTTTCTCTGGCATGTCTCAATCTTTTTGTGGGTTTTCCCACATGAAGGCTTCCTGTCTGATGCCCTGCCCCCTGTCAGCCCTGGATCATTCCAGGCCATCCCATCTGACCCATAGCAATCTGTGGCTGTCTCAGTTCAACTTGATTGAGGCCTGAAAACCTCCGTATAGGCCCAGTTGGCATTGGAACTTGGCCAAATCTGGTGCACAGACCTAACTTTTAAAGGACCTCTCCCTTGGGAAACTTTGTGGTTCATTTCTTTTTTTTAAAAAAGCAGTTTCAGAAGAAAGAATTAGGAGCAGAGTAGTAGTGGTGAGAGAGGGACTACATAATCCTTTCTCTGTCCAAACCTTCTCTTCCCTAGATCGCTCCACCCCACATGAGGCCAAGGAATTGGAAAATGGATTTGGAGCAGAGAGACTGCAGACAGGCAAAAGGTTAAATAGCCTCTTTTCTGCATATATTGCTTCTGAGTGCCAAATTACATCCGCCCACAGCTCATAACTACTTCTCTAACAAAACAAAAATTAGCCTCCGGATCTGCTATGTGCATTTGTACATAATGTGTAATCAACTCCTCAAATGAAATATTCATTTGACTAACTGCATATGGCTATTGCTTTTTCTTTTATTCTCTTTCCCTGTCTGAGTGAGGGTATCTTTATTTTGCTGTAGTCACCCCACAAATAAACACATTAAATACATGCAAACACGCTTCACAGGCCCACAGTAATAAATTCTGTGAACCTCTGAAGTAAAGATCATTTTCTAGTAGTTTTCTAGTAGTAGTAACTTTTCTAGTACAAGAAAGATAAATTCAGGATAAACATTACAATTTTCCTTTACGCTGATAAAGTCTCAGCTTGTGTCAGGTGATGTTATTTTGGTGATTCTACTGTATATAACAACACAGTATTTTCCATTATATGGCAGTCTTCATTCAAGTGAGGCCCTGAACAGAAATTGATTTCTGAGCATAATGTTTCCAATGATACTCAATATGTTATATCTAAAAACAGAGGGGAAGAGGGTCCACACATTTACAGAATCTGAGCATCTCAAGGGCAATCACAGAAATCCTATATACAGAAAAAGCAATAACAGTTTTGGAAAAATAATCCAGCAGTTTAAAAATGCAGAATTGTCTAGTTGATAGTCTAGTACTCCAGGGGCTACAATTTAACTGACAACCTCATTCTTTTGCAAACACTGAGCTATGAAAATTTCACTGTAGAATGAAGATCAGATTTAGCAATCTAATTCATGATATATGAAAGCTGGCTTTTCACAAATTTTAAAAAAGGTTTGCTGACATTAACACCTCTACTTGAAATGGGATAAAAATATTTGCTGATTTTGCATAGTGCTACTGAGCCAAAACAAACCAAAGCCAAGAAAAAAACCAACACCCTAACATATGTGTAAATCCAACCTGCTGAGAATTAGGCAACTCTTTCATAAGATTCCAAGGGATTGTTTTATTTTAAAATCCCTGGCAAAGAATTTTCCTGCTTGTGCTAAGCAGAGAAGTGTTTTTAGAATTGCTAAATAATCATATTTACAAGCTACATTGGCCATCAGATTCCCAATAACATCAGATTCCTCTCCAGTTGTTTAGATTTTGTTGGTCCTTTGCTATGAAAAGGTAGTGAAGTCACAGGTTAAATGCCATTCAGCTGCAGCTCAAAGGTCTATTTGTTTGGTGTTACAGTTGCTCTGTATTGCTAATTTAAATTCTGAAATGGCAGCTTGTTGTATGACAACATTCATTTGTTTCCCAGTCCTAAAAGGGATAAAGATAAAGTTATCAGTCACAAATCATTCAATTGAAACGCATATTTAATCTAATAATGTCAGATTACAAAAAACAAAGACTGGCCTTCTTCTTTACAGTTCTCAACTGTAAGCAGCCTAAAACCATGAATTATTATTTTTCAATGTATCAGCAGATGATCCAAGTTTTGTCCCATACCAACCTTAGTGACCTCAAACCAGGGGGGGCGGAACAGTCCCAAAGGTCCCACAATTCCCAAACATGAAACAGAGTGTCAAATCACCATTCTCTTGCCAAGACAAGAATGTCAGGTACACAATATGACCTATTACATGAGCTGGGCTGATAGTACATTGGGACAGTTCAGTCATGTAGCCATGAGCAGACTTGACAACACAGCCTCATGTGTATTTTGAGGTCCCCAAAAGTATAATCCTGGGAATCCTCAACACCACATCCAAGACGTTCTCCATCAGTTCAGACAGGGAGACTATTGGGCTGTCAGATGGTCAGAAGACCAGTAGAATCACCAGTCTGTCCTGAGACCTAATACCAGGAAAAAATGGATAAACCAAGCCTTATCGTGACAGGGGTCCTGGAGAGGGAATGCAATCCCTATAGATCACTAAATCTCTCAAGCCGAGGTTTATGCTACATGTGTCTCTTGAGTTAGCATTTGGGTACTACCAGTAGATGCCTCAGCCACCCTGCAATATGTTTCAAGGAGTAGCAAGAGATTAATTGTAAATATGCTTTAAAAGCAGACATTGGTGACTTCAGGAGAGGAGGTAGCTCTATAATAATCTATCTACTGTGGCATTAGCAGTGCTGGTACTACTCATCTTAACCCTCCACCCACTTCCTCAATAGGATAAACTGGAAAGAGTTTCTGTTGAATTGCAAGAGAGGAAGATAGTCACTGGGAGGAGGAGCTGTAAATATAGGTGGTCGATGTCATTCCTTATCAATCTCATAAAGAAACCACTATTGTTTCAAAAGGAAATTTCCAAACGCTTTTTAAAATGGCTAGTTCTTTCCCATGCTTTCCTAAAACACCTGTCATGACCCTGATCCTGAGAACAGGAGCCAGGCCTTTGATGCAGAGGAGGAGATTCTAGCTAGATCACAAAGACCAGCACTGCAACCTCAGAAACGCCAGGCGCAGGCCTGGGCCCCAACCCTAAGTCTGAGCCAGAGCCTATCAGCCATGAACGCTATGAGCTAGAGCCCCTTCAAACTGGAACCTAGCACTCCCTGAGACAGATTCTTTGGAAGAGAGGCTTTACCCATTCTTGTGCTTGCTTACCAGTGTAAACAACATATAAGGCAAGAGCTGGCCGGAGAGTGCAAGGCTCCAGACCAGACACCTCACTCTTCAGCAAGAGGTGGAGCCTGCTAGAAGTAGTCTGGCCCAAGAGGCATAAAAAGTCTCTACTTTGTTTGAACAAATACTCTGCTTTGAGCTATCCAAGGTCCTGAACTCTAGCCTGACCAAGCCACCCTCAGGAATCCACCATATCTTCTAGGCTCCTAACATAGTTAGGACTAAACAGCACCCAAATACCACCCAGCCTTTCCTACTAGTTAATCCTAAAATTATTTAATTTAAGGAAGTTCACAGAAGGAAAGTTCCATGTGCCCACCTTCCACCTGTATCCTATTATCAACTTTTGGAAGCACTCCTGAACAATGCAGGATGAGTAGCAGCAGAAATTGCTCCAAATCAGGCAGAGGTCCACCCAATTTTGAATTATTCTCCCTTCTTCCAACAGCCCCCTATGCCCTATTCCACATTGTTCAGAAGCCCCCACACCCTCCAGAGAGGCGTTTTTTGAGGGCGCAGGCAGCTTCAGAGGAGAGGAGGCAGCAGGGAATTTTTTATTGTGAACTTCATTATATTTGGATCCTAGCCAATAGCTCTTGATACTCTTCCCTTTATTCTCTGCCCTTCCAGCTAGAGTGTGACATGAAGGGGACACAGATTAACAGCCAGGGCTGCCCAAGGGAGACCACGAGTGTGCAGGGCTAGTGCCTTGGATGGCTATTTTTGGGAGGATACCAGGAAAGGACAGCATTTTGGGGTGATCTTATGGGGAGAGTCTGGGTCGAAGTCCAAGAACCTCTGTTTCACTGAGGACAGCAAGAGCAACAGCAGCCAGAATATAATTGTTCATATTTTTGTATATAATATGTTATTTTATTATTTTATATAGTATTTTGTATTGTATTCAGTATATATTGTATTTTTGTTTTGCATTATAAGCCACTTTTAGTATTACCATAATAGAAAAGCAGGGTATAAATATTAAATCAAATCTAATCCCCTCACTCACTCTCACATTCAGTTTTCATGCTTTTTTCCACGTAGAAGTACTTTCCTTGTAGGAAATCTGTAACATTTGAAGTAGCCCATAGGATAACTCTAGGATCACCCAATTATATATCAGATGTTTTCTCTAACCAAGGCAACTGGATGTTGAACGTGTTATTGTTTAATGTCAGAAAAAGTCTTTGCAGCTTAAATCTCTTTGCCCACTGCCTCACCATGACTTCTTTAGATCACCTGCTACATAATTACTGAAACCGATCTTGAAATAGCCCTACTAGGTGTTTGTAAAGGTATGAGTACCCTTTGTTGTTTCCTCTGCACCCTTTCTGGTTTGTTGGCCAGGCTTTCTTGGCGTACTGAAATAAGGTGACAATTAAGCACATTGGATTTATTCTAGGATGGTTTGTTGGGGAATACCATACAATTCAGCATAATGATATCTTCAGAAGGAGCTTGACAACAAAATTGAGACACGTGATATCTCAAAGCCTAAGTGTCTAGAATGTTTGCTCTGGATGGAAGAAGGTGGCTGCTCTTGCAGCCTCTATATTTACATCCAACAATTATTGCTGATAACCACAGAGATAGACTAAAGCTCCACTGTGGGATAATGCTAACACCATCTGGCAGGTGCTGATAGCTTGCTGAGTAATGCTGTCATCAGCACTTGAGTGGTGATGGAAACCTATTGCTTCACGAATCACAGCTGCTTGCATGCGTTCTGTATAATTTGTTCCCATCCCTACAGAACTGCTGTTAGAGAGAATCTCTCTCTTTTCTTTATAAAGATTAATAACTTCCTTGTTACCTTTGGGTGCCACCGTTGACTATTTAATACTGAATGTCTTCTGTCACTTGCCGTTTTTAATTGCCATCCTAAGAGAATGAAATGTAATGCCTTCATCATCCAAGGGCAGGTTCTCACAACACAGCCTGAGTGTGTAGTGTATACATGTGAGAAAGTGTGGGGAGTAAGCCCAGGCTCAGGTATCCTTCGTCTACTGGCCAAAGAACCTTTGAATGAAGAAGAGCAGGTAAGGGCCATTTACAGCATAAATGGGACTACTCGTATAAGCATTTACATTAGCAAAGCTAGAGATTTTTTTCTTTTAGTACACTACCTAAAATTTATCTCCACTTTTGCTAATATAAAAACCATTATGCTTCTCTTTACTTTTGTTCTGTAGCTAACAAGAAATCACTTTAGGCTGGAAACATCTGAGTAACTGCTTAATTTTATATTCTCAAAAATAGGGTGTCAGCCATTGTGTGTATTTCTTTGTGCCAGCATTCCTAGGTTCAACTTGAAACCTCCATAGCGTCTAGGAGAACCTAATCTAGCTGAGTGGGATATCTCTTCCTACACTCCATACAATGAATATGCCTAGAGCAGATCTGATGGCTTTTACAGCAAGCCAGATTATTCTTCACACCTTTCGCTTAACATCCGGCCTGATGAAGAGTTATGGAGAACTCTAAAGCTTGCTCTCTATTTTGTGACATTTTGGTTGATCCTAATAAAGGCATTTTTCTTATTTGCCAACATGGCTGCCTTTGCCTTTTGTCTGCCTGCCTGCCAGCCAGTCAGCCTCAGATTCAATCAGCCCCTGATCACCGGTATCAGGCTAAGAACCAGAAACTTGGTCCAGATCTCAGACAGTGGCTTTGTAGCCTTTGATTCAGTATTGTAGTAATGGCTGGACTCTGGGGGTCGTGACAATATGCTTCTGAATGCAAGTTACAGGAGAACAGCAGAAGGGTCAACTATTTTGAAGTCCTATTTGTGGGCTTCCCATCCTGCCAGCATGCTCATGCTTATTAATGCTGGAAGAAATGTTTGCTAAATGCCACTTTCTCCTGCAAAAAGTTCATAGAAAGTTCCTGGCCATGGGCATTGCTGGATAACACAGCACCGTCCCCTTTTCATGGGAAAGGAAACTGTTGGATAACATAGTGCCACATTAAATCTCCCTTTTAATGCTGTTTCTTGGCGATTGCAGAAAACCAATGTCTCAGCAGCACTAAAGCAGCATGGAAGCAACCACAGAAGGAACATATGAGAGCAGCCCTATGTCATAGAAAAGTTATTCAAAACTGCAAAAATAGAAGCTCATCAAGAATGTACACTGCAGATCTGGAAAGGTACCACCAGGGTCAGTGTGGTTAATGAACAGAGTCAAGGAAGCTATTATAGGCAAGAAGGCTTCTTTAAGGAAAGGGAAGTCTTGCCCAATAAGAAGAACAAAAAAGAAAAAAAAAGAAATGTAAGCAGGCTATAAGATATGCACAAAACAAAAACAAAATCAAGGAGCATTAAGACCAACAATAATAAAAAAAATTAAATACATTAGAATCCTCTCCCCCATGCTATTCAATATCTATGTAAAGCCGCTGGGGGCCATCATCAGGAGATTTGGGCTGCAGTGTCACCAATATGCAGATGACACTCAGCTCTATCTCTCGTTTAAGTCCTCACCTGAGTTGGCTGTGGATACCATGTCCAAGTGCTTGGAATCCGTAAGTGGATGGATGAAGGAGAATAGGCTGAAACGAAATCCCGATAAGACCGAGGTGATGCTCGTGGGAGATGTTGCTCGTTGCTGGTGCTTAATGGGGTGAGATGAGACATTTGGTCTTACCGTGAAATCGGTCTTCTCTGTGCATGTCAAAGATGATATCAGGTGGGTAACTAGCTCCACCTAGTGGTTGAAGACAAAAGAGTACTGCTGACGTTTTACTGTAGGTCCGTTCCCAGTCTGCGCCTGCTCCGTCCGCAGTTTTTTAATAACAAGCCCACAGAAAGAAATGAAATAATACCACAAAAAGACAAGACAACAGTACTCGTACACTCTCTGCTCAAGGTCTAACAGCGCTTGGACAGGCAGCCCAGCCGTCATAGGGAGCGGCCCTGATATCATCTTTGACATGCACAGAGAAGACCGATTTCACGGTAAGACCAAATGTCTCTTCTCCTGTGCGTGGAAAGATGATATCAGGTGGGACATACCAAAGCTGACCCATGTAGGGTGGGAATACTGCTGGGCTATGGGTACTAGTGATCTGAGAGGACATGCTGTAGCACCCTCCTACCAAAGGCTGTCTTGGCTGAAGCATAGGAGTCTATTTTATAATGTTTAATGAAGGTATTGGGAGTGGCCCATGCGGCTGCCCTACATATCTCCCCCAGAGAGGCATTATGGGAAAAGGCCGCTGATGTGGCCGCCGCCCTAGTAGAATGAGCTACCAACCCGGCGGGCCAGGATAATCTTAGAGAGGCATATGCCAAGGAAATGCATGCCTTGATCCACCTGGCTAGTGTAGATGTGGTGACTTTATTCCCCATGGATTTTGGGTGAAAGGAGACAAACAAATTATCTGTTTTCCAAAATGATTTAGTCTTGGAAATATAAACTTTAAGGGCTCTTCTCACATCAAGAGAGTGCCAGGCTTTTTCTAAAGGATGGACAGGATTTGGACAGAAGGATGGTAAGACCAGCTCCTGCTGACAATGGAAGGCAGACAACACTTTGGGACGAAAGGAAGGGACAGTACGGAGGACTACTCTATCCTTATGGAATACACAAAAAATTTTATGGACAGACAGGGCATTCAATTCAGACACTCGACGGGCCGAAGTAATGGCCACGAGAAACAAGACCTTAAAGGAAAGAAGACGGAGAGAAACTTGACTCAGGGGTTCAAACGGAGGTTTTTGAAGGGCTGACAAAACCTTATGCAGATCCCAAGTTGGGTAGCGATGCACCGTAGGAGGTGCAGTTATCGTTGCTCCCCTGAGGAAACGCTTGACGAAGGGGTGAGATCCGATTGGCTTATCCGGGGATCTGGAGAGGGTTGCCGATAAGGCTGAAACTTGGCGCCTCAGGGTGTTTGGTCTGAGACCCAAAGATACGCCATCTTGCAGGAAGGACAAGATTTCTTTTACTCCCGCCTTTCGAGGAAGAACCCCTTGTTTCTGCGACCAGGATGAGAAGGCCTTCCAAGTGCTTTCATAAATTCTGAGCGTGGATGGGTGTCTAGAAGCCATCATGGTTTCTACTACTTGCGGAGAGATGCCTCTTTTCAAGAGTCTCTTCCGTTCAAGTTCCAGACATGAAGTGCCCACCACTCTGAGAGCAGGTCCGTTCGCACTGGAATCTTCCATGGTGTTTCCACCGACAGGTCAAGAAGGTCTGGAAACCAAGGTCTCCTTGGCCACCATGGAGCCACCAATAGAAGTGCTGTCCTTTCGGCACGAAGTTTTTTGAATACCCTGGAAATCACTGGAATTGGAGGAAATGCATATAGTCTGCCACTGGGAAGTCAAGGCATTTATCCCTTCTGCGCCTGGTGACGCGTATCAGGAGAAGAACCTCTGCACCTGCCGATTGGCACTGGTGGCAAAGAGGTCTGCTTGAATGTGGCCAAAACGTTCCACTATTTGACGAAAGGACTGTGGGTGAAGTCTCCATTCTCCTTGAATCAGCTTCTCCCGACTGAGCCAGTCCGCTTGGCTGTTGTCCTCCCCCTTGAGGTATTCTGCCACTATCGATATGATATTGGGCTCCGCCCACTGGAAGAGGAGAAAGGCCTCCTTCTGAAGAATGAGGGAGCGTGTGCCTCCCTGACGGTTTAAATACGATTTGGCCGACACGTTGTCTGTTCTGACAAGCACTGCCCATAACCGTCTGGTGTTCGCAAAGTGCCTGAGGGCCAGACGAACTGCGCATAGTTCGAGTAGGTTGATCGGCAGTGTGGATTCCTGAGCCGACCACGTGCCTTGAATCATCTGCCCGTCGCAGATGGCTCCCCATCCGGATAAGCTGGCATCGGACGTTATCAGGGTGTGGAGTGGATCCTGGAAAGGGACGCCTCGCGTCAGGTTGAGCTCTTGGGTCCACCAGAACAGCGACTGACGAACCTGTGGCGACAGAGTGACCATGCGGTGGTGCCTGGATGCTATGTCGTTCTGGAATGGCAGCAGCGCCCACTGAAGAGTGCGGGAATGATGACGTGCCCATGGTGTCGTTTGGAACGTGGATACCATCAAACCGAGAAGTGCTGCCAACTCCATCAGGTCTGTAGAGGTGGAGGATAGGACATGCAACACCACTTTGCGGATCTTGCTGATCCTGTCTGAAGATAGCGTAATGAGGCCATTTTGAGAGTCTATAGTCGCTCCCAAATGTGTGATGCGTCTGGACGGAAAGAGATGACTCTTGGCTTCGTTGATCAGGAAACCGTGATCCTTTAGACAGGTCAGGGTGACATGGAGGTCCTCCCATGCCTTGTGTAATGATGGTGAGCGGATCAGAAAATCGTCCAGATAAGGAAAAATATGAATCCCCTGTGTCCTGAGGTGTGCCACCAGGGTAACCACTATCTTGGTGAATGTCCTGGGAGCGGACGACAGGCCAAAGGGCATGGCCCTGAACTGATAATGGTCTTGTCTCACCGCGAAGCGCAGATACCTTCTGTGAGGGGGAAAAATTGGAATGTGCAGGTAGGCTTCCTTCAGGTCGATAGATGAGAGGAAGTCCCCTAGCCTCAGCGCTTCTTTGATGGAAAGTAAGGTCTCCATCCAAAATTTGCGGTACTTTATGAAGCAATTTAGAGTCTTGAGGTTTAATACTGGCCTGGATGAACCGTCTTTTTTGTCGACGGTGAAGAACAGAGAGTAGTTTCCCCGGAACCTCTCCCCTGGAGGTACTGCCTCGATAGCTGCCATGCGTAGGAGATGGGAAACTGATCTCAAAACTTTGCCCCTTTTGTGTGGATTTGCTGACAGAGGGGATGGAAGGAATCTCGCCGGGGGGGTGGAGGAAAACTCCAGGCGAAGGCCGTATCGAAGAGTGCGGAGGACCCAGCAATCGGAGGATAGGTCCTCCCATCGGTGAGCAAAGCATTGGAGACGGCCTCCCACCTGCGAGGTGGAGGCGTCAGAACTGATTTCTGTTTCCACGTGCTTGGGATGCAAGGCTGGATCGACCTGGGAGGTGTTGCTGGGACTTAAGTTGGTTGCGCTGTCTGTTCCAGAAGGGACGGCTGGAGCGGGCGTCCTTCTGTCTTCCAAAGGGATGTGAGCCCCGAAAGGACTGCGACAAGTGATATGGATGGAATGAGCGGCGAAAGGTCCTTCCATCCTCCCTTTTTCTGGTGGATGGCATGGACTTTTTCTTTTCCTTGGTTTCTAATATGTTGGCGAGGGCAGTGTCCCCAAATAATTTGCCACCCACGTAGGGTTCCGAGGCAAGATTCGAACGAGCTGCAGGGTCTGCATCCCAATGTCGAAGCCAAAGGGTCCTTTGCGTGAAGATCCCTGCAGTGAGAGACCTAGCTGCAAACTGCATGGCATCCATTGACGCATCTGCCATGAAGGTAACTGCCCGAGAGACCTTCAGCAGAGATTTGCGTATCTGGGCTGCATCCTGCTGTGGGCCATCTAGCAGGTCTTCCAACCACAGTAGGGAGGCTCGAGCAAACACAGAAGAGGCTGCTGCTGCCCTGATTGAAAGCGCACTAGCCTCGTGCACTCTTCTAAGTCCCTGGTCCATCTTGCGCTCAGTAGGATCCTTAAGGTGAGCGTCTGAGTCTTTAGGATTCAATGATGGGTTCAATAGATTGACTATAGGCGCGTCTATGAGCGGGACTTTCAACTGATCCATGATCGGTTGTTCCAGTGTATAATATTTGTTGGCTACCGAAACTGATTTTTTGAATTGCAAGGGAATGTCAAATTCTGATTTGAGCACCTTGGGGAGAAGAGAAGGAAGCTTCAATACTCTAGACCTAGGCTTTGGATCTGGACATACTGCTGAGACTCTCGAGGTGGATGGAGTAGGAGGATCCTCTGTAGAGGTGAGGGTAAGAGCCTCCATCGCTTTGCATAGCAGAGGAAGGAAATGAGCCTCTTGAAATATTCTAGTAGATAAAATCTCCTCAGATTCTGATTCCCCACTCCATTCCTCTTCATCCAACACAATCAAGTCATTTTCTGTGTCTATAAGCTCCTGTTCTGGGAGCTGAAGGTGTCTGCCCTGCGATGCAGCATAGGGGTCTGGGGATGTGCGGCCCGGGGAAGGGCATGTGTTCGCCCTCGGGTGCCTTGAGGGCTGTGAGCCTGATGCAGTTTGAGAAGACAAATCTCTAGTCAGATCCATTAAAAGGGCATCCTTAAGCTGTTCTTTTAATTGCCGAATTGAATGTGCTGAAAGCTGCAGCTGAATAGGGCGGGCTTGAGTGTGAGATGGATAAAGCCTGTGCCCACCAGCATCATGAATTTGTTGGACAGGGATTGGCTCCTCCAAAAACCCTGTGAAGGCCTCGGGCGAGGAGTTGTTAGAAAAAATAGCGTCTAAGGAAGGGTGAGACTGGCCACCTTCCCCATCAGACAGGGGTTCCAGGTCCCTCTGGTCCCTTGAGTGGTGGTAGGAATCTTGACCTTCTCTACAGATTCCCTTATGTGGAACAGGAATCCTGCCTTCTGCAGCCACCCTGCCCGCCAAAACCTGAGCCTCAGCCACCTCGTGCCTGACGGTAGAGGGGCGGGCCACCACTGTTTCAGAATGATCCCCCGAAGAATGAGCCTGCTCTGATCCCAGGATGGGACTGAGTTCTGGCACTGCGCCTGTCGCTGGCTTGCGGGGAAGCACTTTCGACCCCTTTGAGAGGTGCTTTGTTTTGTGTGTGGCTTTCCCCATAGCGGGCACACACTGCGGGACTTACGGGGTTAATGAAAATATGAATGGAAGGCTCCCGCTGGTAATGATTGACAACGCTGTCTAATAAGCGGCTAGGTAAAGCAGAAAGATTAGAAGCTGTTGCCGCCGGCCTGCTATGGCGTCTGTGCGTCTGCCCCTCCCCGCTATGAAGCAGGGAAAACAAAGCCGCTTGAAAGGGAGCGCGAAAATCCGAGGCGTGGGCCTGAGTTCCGAGCTCCGGTGAAATTCGCCTCTAAGGCTAATGCTGCCGACACTATGAGTTGCTGACTAGGAGGAATGGTAGCAAATTCGGCTGGGGATGGAGCCTGAAGAGGCCAACGGCCCCAGGAGCCGTGGGGAGGGGCTGAATGCTCCTCGCCACCGAGAAAAATCCGGAGGAAAGACACAAGGAGCTTTTTTGTTTTTTGTTTTTAAACTTTAAACTTTAAACAGCAGGGGAAGACAAAACATATACTGAGGGCAAGAAACAGCAGAAACCGGTAAGACTTAAAAAACAAACAATACAAGCCTGAACCGACGGAGACAGAGAGGAATCAACCAGATTCGGTGAAGGCAAAAGAGAAAAACTGCAGACGGAGCAGGCGCAGACTGGGAACGGACCTACAGTAAAACGTCAGCAGTACTCTTTTGCCTTCAACCACTAGGTGGAGCTAGTTACCCACCTGATATCATCTTTCCATGCACAGGAGAATACCCCTGAAGGAACAGGTCTGCAGCCTTGGGGTCATTCTTGACTCCCAGCTGTCCATGGAGGCTCAGATCTCGGCAGTGAGCCGGGCAGCTTGGTATCAATTACATCTGATTCGGAGGCTGCGACCCTACCTTCCTATCCATCTACTCCCACGGGTGATACATGCCCTGGTCTCCTCTCGCTTAGACTACTGCAATGCGCTCTACGTGGGGTTACCCTTGAAAACGGTCCGGAAATTGCAGCTGATACAGAATGCGGCGGCACACTTGATTAAGAACAGCCGTCGCTGTGATCATATCACTCCGGTGTTAGTAGATCTACACTGGTTACCAGTTGCCTACCGGGCCCAATTCAAGGTGTTGGTGTTGACCTTTAAAGCCCTACACGGTTTCGGCCCAGTTTATCTGAAGGAGCGCCTCCAGCATCATCAATTGTGCCGCCTGACAAGATCAGCCACACAAGGCCTCCTCTCGGTCCCACCAGTCAAAATTGCTAGACTGGTGCGGACCAGAGAGAGGGCATTTTCGATTGTGGCACCTGCCCTCTGGAACTCCCTCCCTTCCGATCTTCGCCATGCCCCCTCCCTGATGGGGTTCCGTCAAGCCTTGAAGACCTGGCTATTCAGGCAGGCCTATAGGATCTCTGGGGTGGACTAACTTTTATGCTGTTATTAACTGGACGGGTGGTTTTTAGCTTAATTTGTTATTATGGTATTTGATATTGTATTTTACTATGCACTGTATGTCGCCTAGAGTGGCCGTTAACTCGGCCAGATAGGCGACTTATAAATAAAATTTTATTATTATTTTATTATTATTATTAAACAGGAAATTGGCTAGGTAGGCAGTTGGATCATTGGATGACGAGGGAGTAAAAGGTGTGCTAAAGGAGGAAAAAGGAAATTTCAAAGAAGCTGAATGAATTCTTTGAAACTGTCTTCAAAATGGAAGATGTAGGGCAGATCCCTGTGCCTGAACTAACTTTCTCAGGAAGGGAATCTGAGAAACTAAGGAAAACAGTGGTGACAAGAGATGAAATTCTAGGCAAGTGGTTCCCAACTTTTATGAGTATGGGACCCCATTTATAAGCTCAAAAAAAATTGTGAACCCCCCCTCCACTAATTGTAATTTTAGCCTCTGTTAATTAAAAAAATGATGCGTGGCAAAATCACATCTCCAAATATCTCTTTCCATCAAAAGCTCCCTGGAGACAGGGAGGTGTTGCTTTCTCTTTTTAATGCAAAGGTTCATCAAATTGGTATCCGCCTCCCCCCACACACATAGTCTGAAGATGCACAGTCCTGTCTCCCAACGCCAGTGGGTTACAGTGTTGGACTAAGATCCAGGTTCAAATCCCCACCCAGTCATGAAGCTCACTGGGTGACCTTGGGCCAGACACTGTCTCTCAGCCTGACCTATCTTACAGGGTTGGTGTAAGAATAAAATGGAAAGGTGGAGGGACTATGTTCACCACCTTAACCAGGTAGGATATAAATGCAATAATAAATAAATATATATATAATTTCAGCTGCAGTATGAGGACCCCAGCCTCAGTCAACCTGCTGAGCTTTTAAAATAATAATAATAATAACAACAACAATAATAAAAGAAGCAGCAATGTGGTAGTGGTGGGTATGCTAGATTGTGAAGACAAAACGGTGGATAGATTGAGGAGGGGGGTTAGTGCATTCAGGCCTTGAGATGATCATCAGAACTGATGACTTGGTTAGCGTGCACTTGGGGAATGAGAGTGGAGCAGAAGACAGATCAGCACATGCACACACACAAACACACCTGCCCCTCCTGCAAGCATCTGCAGGCGTGCATGCATTTTGGCACATGGGAGGCGGGAACCCTCAACTGCCGCAGCATCTTGGAGAGAGAGATTGGGGGGTGGAGTGTAGGTGGAAGAAAGGGGGGACGCTGGCACATACACTTAGCCTCAGAGATGGGGGGTGAGCAAGTCCTGAGTTCCTCACAGCTCCTTGGCTCCATCTGGGCTGAAGGCGAGATCTGGGCAGCCTCGCAAATAAGAATAATTTATAAAAGGAAATGGCAGTGAATCAGGAGCCTGAATCAGGCTGGCTGCTAGGAAGGAAGGGGGAAAGCAGCCTTTCCTTACAGCCTTGCTTCTTTTTGCTTCACGAAAAGTCCTCTCTTCTCATTCTCAGTAAGGGCGTCAGCAGCAGCAGTGCAAGGAGATGGGAGTCAGTGATACTACTCCCCTCTTCTTCCTGGTAGCTCCACCCTCAGCCTGCTTTGGCATCAGCCACGGCCTCAGCACGCCTGAAAGATACTCTGGCGCTTCAGCAAAAGTCCTGCCCTCTCGTTTGGAGCAAGGGGAAGGTGTTGTCTGCAGCAGCAGTGGGGAGCAGACAGAGTCTAGGGAGTGAAGACTTTTTTAAAAAAACAATTCATTTCTTTACTGTTTGTGGCCCCTCTGGATTACTTCACGGCCCCCAGATTGGGAACCACTGTTCTAGGCCTTATAGACAAATTAAAAACTGACAAATTACTGAGTCTGGTGGCATCCAGTCAAGAATTCTCAAGGAACTCGAATATAAAACTGCTGATCTTCTAACAATATATAATTTGTCCCTAAGATCAGCCTCCCTATCTCTATTTTAACATTTGGGGCTTTTTAGTTTTTTTAAAAAAGTGACTATGGGGCACATGAAAGGGGTCTTTAAAATTATGCCTAGTGAGATGAAAGTGAATAGAGTTTTTTTCTCTGTCATTCTCCCAGGGGCTAAACACTAAGAAACTGAGGACAGACAACAGAACATACATCTTAACACAGCATATAGTTATATTATGGAATTGGGTCCCACAAGATCCATGTGGGTCCATGCATTCTAACCTCATGAGTAGATTACTGTAACATGCTCTATGTGGGGCTATCCTTGAGCATGGCTCAGAACCTGCGGCTAACACAGAACGCAGCAGCTGACTGGGGTATCCAGCTGAAGCAGCCATGCACATATTTTATATCAGTGCTAAAGGAACTGCACTGGCTGCCTATTAGCTACTGAGCGCTTTTCAGGGTCTTGTTATTGACACATGAAGTCTTGCACAATTTAGGACTAGGTTATCTAGCAGATTGCCTTCCCCAATATATACCCATGCAATCACTGAGATCATTGGAGAAGATTTGACTGAGTGTGCTGTGACCCGCAGATTGCTGTCTAGTAGCAGCCATATGGAAACAAGCCTTCTCCGTGGTGTCTCCTATTTTCTTGATTGCTCTCCCCACTGCCATCTGGAAAGCTCCATCTGAAGTATGTTTCAGATGCTTACTGAAAACATTTGTTGGGGGGGGGGTCTGAGCATTTCCTGACTGTTGATTCCAAGATTGTGCTGCTTATTATTTTTTAATATTTTACAGTCTGATTATTTGATATTTAAATGATTTATTTACTGGTTATTTATGTTATCTATATTCACTATTAGGCAAAAAAAACCCTTGCAGTTTAAGAACGTACTTATAGCCAAGAGATATTTCTATCAAACTTTAAAAAGCAGGGAAATTGGGTAGCTATAGTGAATGCACCAGGGGAGCAGGAGATCTGACCTCCTCTCTTGAGATATTGTACCGCCCTACAAATGTGCAAAAATGCAAACAATTTGGGTTGGTCTTTCACAGTCCAATCTATTTTCTGTGTAGCTTGGAAGAATTTACCAGCTTTTAAAATTTTTTTAAAGTTTGATAGAAATATCCTTTGACTATAGGTAAGTTCTTAAACTGCAAGTTTTTTCTGCCTGTTAGGAATTTCTCTGCTTTTTAACCCAGAAGGTAAGAAATGGGATCTTATGCAAGTTTGCTGAGAATGGATTGATCATTTGAATGCTTATTGACTTCAGTGGCATTTACTCCCCTGCAATCATGCTTAGGATAGGTGAAACTGACCACAGGGGGATGGGGAGCAGAGAAGGAGGGGCAGGGGTAGGAGAGGAAGGGCAGAGGGGAGGAGGAGGATGGGAGCAGGCAGGAGGGGAAGGGTAGGTTTGATCATTTGCATGTTTATTGAGTTCAGTGGGATTTACTCCCATGCAATCATGCTTAGGATAGGTAAAACTGACCATGGGGGGAGAAGGAGAAGAGGGAGGGAGGGAAGGAGGGCTGGAGTGGGCAGGGGAGGAAGAAGAAGGGGGAGGGGAGGAAGAAGGGAGGATGAAGGGAGAGGAGAGGGGAAGGAGGGGAAAGGTGGGTCTGATCATTTGCATGGCTTCTCCCAAAGAATCCTGTGAAGTGTAGTTAGTGAAGGTTGCTGAGAGTTGCTAAGAAATGCCCTGTTCCCCTCACAGAGCTTCAACCAGAGCAGCTGACTGTTAAACCACTCTGGCCACTGGAGCTTTGTCAGGGGAATAGGGGTCTCCTCTCAGCACCCTTCACAAACTATACTTCCCAGAATTCTTTGGGGAAAGCCATGACTGTATAAAGTGAAATAAAGGTCTGATTAGCCAAGCAGCTGTGAGTCTGGCTTTTAGAACACTGACAGTTGGTTCTTACTGAGCATACCCGGGCTTATCATTGACTTCAATGCTAAATTTCTTAAATTAATCAATAATCAACTAGGATCTTTTTAAACTTTTAAACTGCTTAAGTTGAATGTCAGAGTATGGAACAAGATCAGTAATAGGATTACAGGTACCTGTGAACATGGCTGATTTTTAATTAATTTCAACAAATTATGAGAATTCTGACAAAAAAGTCCAAAAGGGGTCTGTTCCCCCTCCATTTTTACACTTTGAACTCTCAATTCTCTCTGAGTATTTTGTGTATCACCATGAAAATTAAAGGGTTGTTAAGCAAGCATGTCTGAGTCCAGGACTATAAGTTTTGTAAGGTTTTGTTTTGAAATGAGCTTATGGGAAACATCAGAATGGCATGGGGGGTATTTTCAATTTAACATTGCGGAATGCAAAAATCCATGTTGGCTATGTGGCTGTATAATACATATATTGTGTTGGTGTATGCTTTAGAGTCCTTGACTCTTTGTTATGTTAGAGTCTTTGACTCCTTATTATAAACTCAAATTCATGGAGGATAAGATAAGATTAAGATTATCAATTGTTACTAATCATGATGTTACTTCCAGGATCAATTGCTAGGGAGCACAAGTGGGAAGTGTGCTGTTGCGCTCAGGTCCTGCTTGTGAACTTCCTTTAGGTATCTGGTTGGCCACTCTGAGAACAGGGTGCTGGACTAGATGGACCTTTGGTCTGATCCCAGGGCTCTTCTTATGTCCTTAAGGGTAATATAGAAACACCCCCAAATCTGAACTATAGTAAGATGAAATATCATGGGGCAGGGTTACTATTATATCATATACTCCTTCAATTAGTGACAAGTCATTCCAACCTTACAAACGTATCCTAAATGATCAATGTAACAGTGCACTTAAAAACAATGAGTAGGCCAATCGTGAAGACAGATTTTATCTTAACATGGATTAATGGTGGAAAACGTTCCACATATGGCACATTTATGGAATGTAGGCTTTGACACTTTGTTATAACTTGATGAGAATGCATCATATTCCTATATATTTAATGCTATAACAGACAGCATGACTTGGCCAAATAACATGCTTAGCAAGGCTTACCTTTCTTCTGTAGAAGATTCTGCCTGGCTCTAATGAAAGCTAGAATGTCAGCATCTGTTTGCTGGTCTCCTGTGAAGGGGATAGATGAACTTGGACCTGGTGGAATCCTGCAATAACCAAGTATATTTAAGCTTTCAGATACATTCTCTACTGCTTAGATTTACTGCCCTCATTCTTTCAGAGAAGACTGATTTCCTATCTTCAAGATTGAGTTTCCGGCCTTCAGGATATAGGTCTAATCCACAAAGTGCAGTGCTACTTTATTTCAGCTAGGTTTATGCAGGACTCTTGGATGGAACAGCTGATTACACAGCAACCTGTCTGGCGGATTATGCTCTGTTCTGACAGCAATTAGCATAATCTGAGAGAACACTAGATTTGCAAATTACACATTTGTATCTGTTTTTAAATCAACATGTAATTACGTTACTTAAAAATTAGGAGAAAATCAATTTTCCAGCTATCCTTACTTATTTGCAATATTTCTACACTGCCCTTCAGCAAAGCTTCCAGGGCAGTTTATGGCTACATGAACAGGGAGAATATTGCTCGGAGCAAAGCACTAACTAACAGCACAGTCCATGTACAAAAACCACTTGGACTGAAAAGCCCCAAGATTCAAATCCCAAAAGCTCCTTAACATAGCTATCTCATAGGGCTGCTGGAGGAATGACATAAGCATTGTAAAGCATTGTCCAGGTTAAGTCCTCAAGGCAAAGAAAATGTATGTGCTCACGGATAAGAATTTTCCTTTCACTGCACCTTCAGGGACAAGCCACTATGAGGGCCAAACTACGTATTACATTAAGCATACTTTTAAAGTGCTTGGTTTTTCTCTCCATGCTCTATTAGATGTTATGCTGTCACACCATCATGATGTCACATTCGGGCAGGTTGGCAAAGAGTCTTACAAAAAAAAAAAATTGGTCTGAAGTGCGGTGATGGTAGCAGGCCCAGAAAGCAGTGGCGGCAGTGGCAGCAGCAGGCCTGGAGGGGCATGGCAGCAGGCAAGGAGCTCAGTGGCCCCACCTATGTGCACGTGAAGGCCAGGAGTTCAGTGGCTGCTGCCTAGGCCAGTCTCACCAGGTGGGTGGGGGGCTGACTTTGATGACCTCTGGGGAGGGGGGGAGAAAAGGACAGGGGAGCTCTGGTGACCCCTGGGGTGATTTTTTTGGGGAGGAGAAAAAAGGGCAGGGGAGCTGTGGCAACCCCTGGGGTGGTTTAGGGTTGCTGTAGGGTGAGGTGTAGCAGCATTGGCGATCAAAGTGAGTGGGGCAGAGCCTCTAGTCAAGAAAAAATAGCTGTGTGGGGGACCCAATCCAGATCAGGAGGAAAGTGGGATGTGGGGAGGAAGGGTTTACTTTTCTGTATGATTGGGTTTCCTGATTGAGTATGAATGAGCCTATTCATATTATGCTGAATGCACATAGGTTCCCCTTTCAGGTTTTCTACCCAATGTGTGGAGTCCTAGGAATGAAGCCAGCAGAGGATGGTAGTGATAATAACACTGGCGGCAGAGCCAGTGTGCACAACTCCCCTCCATGTCTTCCATTTCCCCCCCTCCAATTTCTGAAGAGAGCTTCAGTATATTTGCTGGATTCTGAGCACAACATGAAGGTACTGCATACCTTGCTTTTAAAGTTGAGTTACTTAGTCTGCTCACACTGCTTTTCACAGAAGGCTCGTCATTGAAGCTGGCTCTGCTATTATTTGGAACCCTGGGGGAGGAAGAATGTCTGGATTTATTTCAGACTGCTACAAACAATGTTGCATTTTACAAGGTATAATTTTTACCAATAGAAAGCTAATAAAACAATGAAATACTTACCTGATTCAGATTATGTGAATCAATATAAAGAAAATGATCACTAATTGTTCTTTTAGAATTAAGCAAATGGGACAAAATTCCATTCAGATTAGAATAGTTCGAGATCAAAGACCAAACTTTAATTCCATCCTCAACGTGAGCCTCATTTCACTTTTCTTTATTGTTCACATTTCCCATAGCCATCCCTGGCCTTCTCTTTTTCTCACCTATTCTTGCCCCTTCACTGGCTTACTGGGTCTCCTTTTTTCCTTCACTGTTTTTCCTCTTACCAAAATATGGTTGTGGCACTGCTCATTAGGGAATCACTTGCAGACCGACTGGTTAGAAGAATGTCACACAGAATTCCATAGCAAAGCAAAGTGCTCATATCACACTTAATTCCTTAACATCTGGGATGACACATGATTCACTGTGCCATCATTTCAGGCATTAACTCGAAATCTGAACCTATTATTCTGAGCCAAGATTTAACCACTAGATGGCAACCTTGGGGCATTTTTGCTTTTCTAGGCTTAGGTTCATGTACTTTAGCTTCCAAATAGATACTTCTGGCAAAAAACTTTTGAAGAGGGAATGGAAATATTGTTTCTTAACAGTATTACAATAGCCAAGAAAATCTTCTTGGCTGGAAGACAAGGTCGTGGACTTTTGACTCCATCGTGGCAAAGGGCTTCCTGCCCACCCAGCTAAGAAAGCAGGAACAAGCCAAAGCCCCTTAACCATGGAGTGTCTAAGGATAGAGACACACTTACTGTTCTGCCAGCTCCAGTATGTCTCCACCTCTCTTTAATGAAAACAGGGGCACACAACACTAGTCAAACCCTGCCCCTTTCTACTGTAAAACCTGGTGGGATCAGCTTGAGTGCATTAAAAAAAAATCTTCAAAGAGATTTTGCAACTGATCAGCAGATCAACTCATTTTTCCTTCAGGTGTGGCCAATGAAAACACTTTTCTGTAGGCGACTAGTGTGCTCACAGCCTAAATCTCCTGCAATCACAGCATTGGACAGCAGCAAGTACAATTACAGCCCAAGCTCTGATTTTGTCTTCTTGTAAAGAAAAATCCTCAGTTTAACAGGACAGCACTGCAAATATAGATTTGCACCATTTATTGGAAAAACAGCTGGGAATTGGAATGTGCTTCACTAGAAGCTATGTTTGCAAGAATAAGATAGATCTCTTTGAACAGGCAAATGTTCCTGGTAAAATATAGCAAGAAGATATAAGGCAGAGGCGGTCATCCAAGTTAACCCTGTACTTTGCCCTTTTCTTGGTATCTGTTTGTGAAATGAACAAAGCCATGGTCTGTCATGACCTTTGCCTTTGTAACTGAGCCAGCCCTGGCAATCAGATTAACAGGCAAGCCCACTGTCTACTGTGTGCATTAGTTTAAGTTGCTTTGTAGAATGCCCAGTTCCTATACCCGCCCTTCCTCCCAGTAGGAGCCCAGGGCATTATAAAAAGGAAACTTAAGGGGTGGGGGAAGGATAACATGTTGTGCACCAGCTGCAGTTTCCCTTGAAATTTTCTTGCACCAAATTCTGAAAAGCAGTTTGGGGGCACCAGAGGGGGACTCTCTCAGAAAAGTGTTTGTTCATGTATTTGAATTTCTTACTGCTCAGATTTAGGTTTGTAGAGGGAAATACAGACCTCAAACACAGTCAGAAACAAAAAGGATCTGTCATCTTTCCTCTCTGAGAAAATTCTTCATCATTATCGTTACACTTAACTCAATTTGCTCTGACTGGATGAGAGTTGCCGCTTCCAGCAAGTAATTTATAAGGAGTATTCAGCTGTAGCATTGTTGGAAAATGTCTACAAGCTCTTAAGACTTCTTAACAATGCACTCAGTGTTGATCATTAGCCCCAGCCTCACTTCACAGCTATCCTGCAATGAAGTGTAATGTAGAAGAAAAGTTTTTTTTATATACACTGAGTTTTCAGGTGTTTGAAATGTGGTGCATTTTTTTCACTATTTTTCATCTTGTTTTAAATCTCATTGTAATGCCCTGGCAGTCCTTTAACATATTCTTATTTTTATAATATATTTAAGATTCTCACAATTTCTGTTTACTTTCCGAGTATGGTTATGCACATTCAAAGAATGGGAACCAAATATGGAGAGATTCATCTCTCTGTTAATTTATGAACATACCTACTATTTATTAATTCAAAAATTATAATCCCTTTTCAGTTAACAAGAATTATCATTGTTCTCTCTAAGGCTATATCCCCAACTGGAAGATTTCCTTCTTATGCTTTGTCTGGTTCTAGTTCAGATTACTCACATTGGATTTGCACTCTGTCAATTATGTAAGCATTTGATATACTCTAAAAACACATACTTAACAATATGCAATAGTAATAGTGGAATCCTATCCATGTAAGTCCCACTGTGTTAAATGGGGTTTACTCTCAGGTATGTGTATATAAACTTGCAGCCTTCATCCAGAACTTTTCCTTTATTTATTACAGAACATGATATCCAATTTGGAAATCCCACTTTTGGTCACATGATTTGATTACCTAACTGTTTGCACTGATATTACATATATTAATGATGTTTCCAGACTGTTGCTATTTTTGGGTGGGGTTCGGTCACATATCAGCAAATGCAGGTTGTACAATTAGAGTTGCCTGGGAGGTCTTGCATAATAAATTCATTTTCCCAAAAGATCAGACTTTTTGCAACAAGGAAAGTGATGAGAAAAGTCACTGGAAAATTGGAATAACATTTGCTTTGATTCAACTTCATTTAACCTCCTCACAAACAAATCAGAATGAATGCTCATTAAACATGCTGTGGTTAATTTGTTAATTAATCAGAGAGTAACAGTGGTCTGAAATGTGTGTGTGCCAGTGTGTGTGCATGTACCTAAGAAAGCAAGCTTTTACCCTGCATTGAGATCACTGAGACTTAAGACTTAGTAAAATAAGAAAAGCTACTTTATCTATAGAAATACACAGTAGATAGAAAGGCATACCTACTTCTAACTAACTAAGTTGGAGACGCAACACCCAGGCTTGGGAGTTGCCTTCATGGCTCAGGAGAGAGAGAGCAGAGACAAAGGTCTCTCTCTCAGACAGTCGAAGAAGAGAAGAGAGGAAAGGGAGGAAGGAGGAGGGGCAGATAAGCTTCCCTAAGACGTATCAGTCTAAAGACGGAAGGAAGTCAGTCAGAGCATCACAGGTAAAGGTAATCAAGCCTATCCAACTGGAGGACCCTAACTCTATCTCCCTTCTGGAACATAAACAAAAGAACAAAACAGGAGTTGCTCTTGCCCCACTCCAACAAAACAGCCAATGTAATCCAATCTCCCTGCAAACAAATCAGGATGAATGCTCAATAAACATCCTGGAAGCACCCTAAAGTATGGCTAGGATCAAAACTGATCTGTGAGTATGCCTAAAGCACTGTTGTGTGCATATGGGCTTTTGCCAATTTTTCCTCCTCTTGCTATGTTAGATATTCCACTGAAGGGCCACCTCACCCTCATAAACATATTTGAAAGGGTATGGACACTGCTGTAGGAAAGGGGTCTGGAAAAAGTCCACTGCATTCATGTTATGTTTTCTGGATCACTGTCTATATTATTATGATTTTAAAATATTTCTGGGAAGCTTAATATCTGCCACAAACCATTATGATATTGCCTGTACACAAAGAAAACACTTTGAGTAATATGTAGATTTTCAGAATGACTGAAACTGCCACTATCTACTTTAATCCATGGTTTGCAACATGCATTAAAACATACATTCCTTTACTCCCAGTCTTGAAAAGTGTAGGAAGCACCCTTTACAGCAGTCACAGGAAACCTGTGGCCCTCCAGATGTTGCTGACTTACAATTCCCATCATCTCTGACCACGCTGGCTGGGGCTGACAGGAGTTGGAGTCCAACAACATCTGGAGGGCCACAGGTTCCCCATCCCTGCTTCACAACATAAGTTGCCATGACTAGCTATAGTGTCCTGCATTGTAACAATTTCCAAGGAGTAGCTGTGCTAGTCTTTTGGGACAAAAAAAAGAGTCTTGTAGCTCCTTAAGGACTAAAGATTGTATCTAGTGCAACATTAAGTTAAAGTCATTTAGTGGTAAACTTGTTCTGCTGGCAAAAATTTTTGTGCCAGTGGAATGTTGTTGCAAAAAAGAATAGATAAGTAGGTTGCTGGTAACTTTGTTGCACAATGGACTGTACAGTCTGTTGTGCAACAAGTTTCCGCTAGTGCAACTGTTGCATTGGATTCCTCTATTGAGCAAGCTTACTCATTTGCTAGCACAAGAGTCCTTACACTACTGGGCAGGGAACCGTGGATATGGCATAAGCTTTCGTGATGCCACAATACATTTGTTAGTCTTTAAAGTGCCAGAAGACTCTTGTTGTTATAGTGTTCTCGTTACTATGTTAGAGATACATTCTTATGATTCTCATATCAAATCTACTAAATTTTAGCTATTATATCCAGCTATACATCTGCTGTCTAAAGTCCCACTTACAAATGACTTTCTAGCTATACTGACCCACATTTATGCAGTATATAATTCATGTCCACTTTCACTACTACTATTAGCTGACTGATGGAAGACGATGGTTAGATCCCTTTCTGCGAGTAAGTTGCCAGTTTGCTTCTGGGTGGATTTGGTAACAAAGAGCTTTTTGTGCTCCAGGGCTATAGAGTTGAGGCAAAATATAAAGCCAAAAGGGCTCATCCTATACATTACGGGAATGAATAAGTAAGGTTACTGTGTCATTCAGGTTCAATGGAATCCTTGGGAAGCAAGCATTTTGTTATTTTATATTCCTAAATGTAGGAAACTAAAAACTTTGCCTCTGAAATGTTAATGCCTCAAACAGGCTTCAAGGGCACAAGAATAAATGTTCAGCACAGTGGGATATAAAATTTGCTGTTCCTTCTCACAATGTCAAGAGCTCCATTACAGATTCTTCATGCATCACACTGAGAACATAGCTGCATAAAATGGGTTTAACAGGCTTAACACACAGTAACACTAAAATGCCTTGAATACAGTCCATGGAGAGCTTAAAAAGGTCATTAAGAGTGTAATGGCATAGATGATATTAGATATCTGCAAATGAAAATAGAACTACACAGTCTGGTCCACACAGAATATAACGTTTTATTCATGCTTTTAGCTTTTTATCTCCTACATGCCTCATAACCATAACTTCCAAGCTACCTGATAATCTAGCAGCCAAGAAAAAGAACCAAAGTCAACAACAGAAGAACCCAGCCATCCATACAGTTGCCAAACCAAGGGTCAGTTCTCAAAGAGATGAAATTAATTATCAAAGAATATGTCTATCGTTTAGACCTGGTCTCTAACAAGACATTTTATTGCAATTATCACATCGGAAATAGTCATGTGAGTCAACCCAAAACTGAAATGAACTCATTTTTTGTTTTTTTCTGGTGTAGTTAGGAGCTCCTATACACACTCTGATCTTCAAGAGGACGAGTTTACTTCAGAGGAGGAGGTAGCTTTGTACCAGGAGTAGCTTGTGGAGGCAGGGAGCGCGTGTTGGATGCCTCTGTGTGAGAGCAGGAGGTCTCTAATGGACATTGAGCCAGATTGAGAGACTGGTTTAGTGTTGGGGGTGGGTACCCTAACAGAGTCATGGGGGAAGTGGCTGGATGACCCCAGATAAGAAGTGAAATTGAGTGTGTTATTATGAAGGGATTGCTCTTCAGCACTCAAACTCCTTGTTGAGGGATATTGTAGCCACATTGTGGGGATCTATTTGGGAGGGAAACATCATGGGACCACAATAAATGTGTGGGCAAAAGGGTGCTATGAGCGTAGGAGGTGGTGCTATTGGTCAAAGGAAAGGCAACTGCAGGCTCCATCCCCTTCCAACATCCTCCTAGATTCAATGATTAGGGAGCTTCTCTGAAGCTCCTTCCAATCTCTAGGTGCAGCTCATAAATGTCAGTTTGACAGATGGAAGGGCAAGTTTCATTTCCAAGCTATCGCTTGAGCATTATGTTGACCTGATCTGTATAACAGGAACCTGGTTGGACAAATGGGGAGGAGTAAGCCTCTCCCAGATTTCCAGGTATCCAAGTAAAGTTACAGGCATATCTGGAGGGGCAGAGAGGAGGGGTAGCTCTGGTGTATAGGAAGAATATCTTACTGGCTAGGTACCTGAACTTGCAGGCAACCAGTTTTGAACGTCTGGCATAGAAGTCAGTACAGGGATTCTGTTACCATACAAACAACTCTGCTGCCTAGCACTCTCCCTGTCTGAGCTCGCATGATGTTGAGGATGTTTAGTTTCAGGGGACATCCATGGGGAGTGGCTCAGGATTTCATGGCAGCCATGTCAACCATGACCCTCTCTTAAATAAAATTGGGCCCAGCATATGTGGCAGGCAGTACTCTAGACCTGGCCTTCTGTATCAATATGGGGTGCAGGGAAGGAAAGGATCTGTGGTGGGAGCTAGAAATGACTTTGATGACATGGAGAGATAATTACTTGGCTTCAGGCCTGTCCCGACCCTTTGCAGAGATGGTGGATCAATAGTTATGGTTCATCTAAGGAGATGAATGAATCCTGAAGGTTTTCTGAAGTCTCCTGCAGACTTAGCCAGTGGTTCTGTCAAGACCCTGGCTGCCACTTGGAATGAAAGTATCGACATGATCAGTCCCACATCTGTCCATCTCTCTCTTAGTAAGGAGCAGCAATCCTCGGCATCCTGAAGTTAGGTGTGCAACACCACCCCACCTTCACTGGCCCACCAACCACTACTGATCCTGCAGGTGTTCTGTGTGCCTGGAATTCCTGCCTTAGCCTCTTGATGGGCCACTGTTGGGTTTCCTCTGAGTGTCCTGAGCTCTTGTAGAATAGGACAATCTGCCTTGGAGACTTTTTATTTTATTTGTTGATTGGGTGCCACTCCCTTGAAAGGCCACATATGTAGTTTGGGAGCACTTCTGGACTCAGTACTAACTGGGGATACCTGGATGTTGACAGCAGGCGGGGGTGCATTCTACCAGATTTGGATAGTATGCCAGCTATGATCATATCTGGAGATGTCTGACGTAGCCACAGTGCTCCATGACCTGATCACTTCCTGGCTTGACTACTGTGATGTACTGTATGTGAGGCTGCTTTTAAAGATGGTTTGGAAACTTCATCTGACTCAGAATGCTGCCACTGAAGTCCTGATGGAGGAGAGGCGCTGGGATTTACTAATGCCATTATGGTATCAGCTGCACTGGCTGTGTGCGTGTTTCTGAGATCAATTTAAAGTGCTGGTTTTAACCTTTGAAGCTTTGCAAAGTTTGGGCCAAAGCTATTTGATGGGCCACCTGCCCACACACTGAGTTCTCCGATGGAGGCCTTTCTAGGTGTCCACCTCCAGGATCAGTGAGATTGGTGGCCATGAGGAAGAGGGCCTTTTCTATAGTCGCCCATGGCTTTGGAACTCCCCGACAGTGGATCTATGGCAGACTCCTAAGCTTTAAGCCTTTCAGAAGGCCCTAAAGACACACCTCTTCCTACTGGCTTATTTATGACTGATCTTTGACAGCCTGGATTATGGCTTGTTATTGCGGTGGAAAGCTTTTTAACTGGCTGGCAGAGTATTTTTACTAGCTATTCTTGTGGGTGTGGGATTGATGGGTTATGGTTGTTGTATTGTTGATATTTTGACTTTTTTATGGTTGTAACCAGCCTTGGATGGAAATTGCCTAGAAAGGTGTCCTAGAAATATTGTAAACAAATGAATAAATGTGCAAGAGCCCTTGCTTGTGAGTGAGCTCCACGTATGCTTTAGAGCTCTTCTGAACTGGCCTGTATAAATTTATTCTGACACTGTGATAATCTGAAGCATATAGCTGAAAACATATAGAAATTGACGTAAAATGACACTAACAAAGCTAGGAGTCAACCTTTACTGACATTGCTTTTGCAAATGTACAGTTAATTATCTGACAACAGATGGTACAATTCAATGCTATGGAAGCTCTGTAAACGACGGCTGCAATCCTGCGACAAGGAGCTGTATGCATAGGCTTAGCTACAATATCAAGTAGTTATGACTCTCCAGATAAACCATAGAGCAAGCAGTCTGGGAGGAATGGATTGCCCTGTTTGGGAGAAATGGATTGCCCTACTGAACTGTTGAGTGGTTTCACCAGTGTGCTCAGCCCCGTATCTCAGAGTAGCTGAAAAGGTAGGCATAAGTGAGGGGAAAGCATAGGAGCAGCACCATAGACCTATTCCATGTGTGTGTGTGTGTGTAGAGCTGTGGCCCTCCAGAAGTTGTTCCCAATTCCCATCAGCCCCATCCAGAATGACCAATAGTAAGGAATGATGGGAGCTGGAGCCAGCAACATATGAAAGGCCACAGGTGCCCCACCCCTGCCACAAAAATGAAGCCAGTAGAGATAGGACAACATCCAGCAATGGCTGGCAGATGCACATTTTGGCTTTGAGTGTCACAGGCTGCTGTTGAACACTCCATTCTATGGAACTGCTTTCTTCTCTTCTAATGCCCAGGAACCATGTAAATACTCTGGGCAACAGTGCTTCTAAACCCATTTCTACAAATCTCATTGTTTGAACCTACATCACGGATTCACTGCACGGAATGGAACTGAAACCATTATGTGTTCCTTTGGATATATCTCCAAACCCCAGCTCCATTCAATTCCATGCATGCATATATAACCAACTTACCTGGTACCACATGGAAGTAGCTGGGTTTCAAGAAGCAAGGGATGAGTCTTTAAAACACTGGGTGAATTTTGCAAATGTGGCTTTTCTTCCTGGCTCTAAACAAACATTAAACAGGTAGGATGGAATAGTTAAAAAAGGAAAACAGTGGGCTCACCCCTATCGCATTAAAATCAAATGCTGAGTGCTTTTAAAATCCTACTCTACAGTTCTAATCTTCAACATCATTTGTCTACTTCTATAGCACCCTTCCTTCCATCCTATTACTGTAGCCAAAAATTCCTGATGCATTATGATAATGTGTTGAGGATTGGTTTTAAAATGTCAAACCTCAGGTTTCAGGCTTTCAAACTGGATCAGTAGATGTTGGCTGATTTGAATCATTTAAAAGACTTAGAATTTTACATAAGTTTAGATCCATGCAATTAAAGTCCCCTGTTATAGTCATCAGTGGCTGAACCTTGACCTCTTCCTGTGCAAATGTAAAAAATGTAAATGTACTGCCTTCAAGTCGATTCCGACTTATGGCGACCCTCTGAATCGGGTTTTCATGAGGCTGAGAGGCAGTGACTGGCCCAAGGTCACCCAGTGAGCTTCATGGCTATGTGGGGATTCCAACCCTGGTCTCCCAGGTCGTAGTCCAACACCTTAACCACTACACCACACTGGCTCTGTGCACATACATATATATGCACATATATCAGAATAGAACTGGAGAAAAAATACCTCTAATCCTGTCATATATAGATATTCTAAACCATGTTTTTAATCTAACAAGTATAAAACTAATTTTAAATAGTGAGGATGAAGTCACCACAATACCTGTAAGTTCCTTGCCTCTTCAGACCACCAAACTTCAAAGTCTTTTTGCAATTTCACCTTTGCTTTCTCCATAAGCAGCTGCAAGTGCTCAATTTCTATCTTCATCCCTTTCAAGCGTGTAAACATTGTTTTATAACTATAGAAAAGAAAAAAAGAAAAGTTCACTATATTATTATTATTATTATTATATCCCACCCTTCCTCCCAGCAGGAGCCCAGGGCAGCAAACAAAAGCATTAAAAACATTAAAACATCATAAAAACACTTTAAAACACATTAAAACAAAACATCTTCAAAAACGTTACTTAAAAAGAGCTTTCAAAACATCTAAGATTAAAAACATTTTAAAAAAGAAGGTTTAAGAACGTACTAAAAAGCAATTCCAACACAGACACATAGGTCTTAACTTAAAAGGCTGGTTGAAAGAGGAAAGTCTTCAATAGGCACCGAAAAAATAAGAGAGATGGTGCCTGTCTAATATTTAAGGGGAGGGAATTCCACAGGGTAGGTGCCACCACACTAAAGGTCCGTTTCCTATGTTGTGCAGAATGGAATAAGATGGTATCTGCAGGAGGCCCTCACCTGCAAAGCGCAGTGATCGACTGGGTATAAAGGAGTAAGACGGTCATTCAGGTATCCTGGTCCCAATCTGCATAGGGATTTGTACACCAAAACTAGAACCTTGAACTTTGCCTGGTAGCTAATGGGCAGCCAGTGCAATGTTTTCAGCAGCGGGGTGACATGTTGGCGATACCCTGCCCCAGAGAGCAGTCTCGCCACTGCATTTTGCAGCAGCTGCAGCTTCCGGACCAACCTCAAGGGCAGCCCCACATAGAGCGCATTACAGTAATCCAGCCTGGAGGTTACCAGTGTGTAGACAACCGTGGTCAGGCTATCCCAGTCCAGAAACAGCTGCAGCTGTCTTACCAGCCGAAGCTGGTAAAAGGCACTCCTAGCCACTAAGGTCACCTGGGCCTCTAGCAACAAAGACGGATCCAGGAGCACCCCCAGACTACAAATCTGCTCTTTCAGAGTAAGTATGACCCCATCCAAAGCAGGCAACTGACCAATTATCTGAACTCAGGAACCACCAACCCACAGTACCTCCATCTTGCCAGGATTCAGACTCAGTTTATTGGCCCTCATCCAGCCCACCACCGAGTTCAGGCAGCAGTCAAGGGCTTGCACAGCCTCTCCTGATTCAGATATTATGGAAAAATAGAGCTGGGTATCGTCAACATACTGCTGACACCTCGCCCCAAATCTCTTGATGACTGCTCCCAAGGACTTCATACACATGTTAAACAGTATGGAGGACAAGATGGTACCCTGCGGCACCCCACAGCACAGCTGCCAGGGGGCCGAAAGACAGTCACCCAATGCTATTCTCTGAGAACAACCTTGGAGATAGGATCGGAACCACTGTAAAGCAGTGCCTCCAATACCCATCTCACCAAGTCGGCCCAGAAGGATACCATGGTCAATGGTATCAAAAGCCACTGAGAGATCAAGTAAGAGTAACAGGGTCGCACTCCCCCTGTCCTTCTCCTGATAAAAGTCATCCATCAGACCAACTGATTCAGTCCCATAACCAGGTCTGAACACAGACTGGGATGGGTCAAGATAATCTGTTTCATCCAAGAGTACTTGCAATTGCTGCGCAACAACCATCTCAATCACCTTCCCTAAAAAGGGGGTATTTGTTACCGGTTGGTTGTTGTCACAAACCAACAGGTCCAGGCTGGGCTTCTTCAGGAGTGGTCAGATCACCACCTCTTTCAAGGTGGCTAGAACCACTCCCTCCTGCAATGATGCATTGACTGCACCCTGGATCCACTTGGTCAAACCCCCTCGGCAAGTTTTGATAAGACAAGAAGGGCAAGGGTCGAGAGGACACATTGCTGGCCGCATCATTGCAAGCACTGTGTCTACGTCATCAGGCCGCACCAACTGAAACCGCTCCCAAGAAGTTGCAGCAGATGTTGCACTGGACACCTCATTGGGGACTACAGTAGATGTGGATGTGGCATAAAGACTGCTATGGAGGCGAGCAACTTTACCCTCAAAGTGCCTTGCAAACAATTCACAGTGGGCCTCCAAAGGGTCTAAAACTCCATTTGCTGGAATTGATGTCAACAGACTCCTGGACAGCTACTTGAGGATGCAATGGAGGCAGAGAAGTGGGCATGGTTATGTTGTTTTACTTGTGCCTGATCAGCCTCACAGCACATCTTTCACCACTTGTGCTCTAGCCGTCGTCCAGCCTGTTTCATTGCCCTTAGCTCACATGTGTACCAAGGAGCAAACCGGGCTCTACAGTGCTGGAGAGGGCGCTCGGGGGCAACCATGTCAAGAGCCCAACACGCCTCGCTGTTCCACAGTGTGACAAGGGCTTCAACAGGGTCACCTGCTCTATCTACTGGGAACCCCCCACAGGTCATTCAGGAATCCTGAGGATTCCATTAGTCTACAGGGGCGGACCATCTTAATCTGTCCACCACCCCAGCAGGGAAGGATCGGAGCCATAAGTCTAAACTTCATCAGGAAGTGGTCTGACCATGACAATGGGGTGACATCCACCACCACCCCCATCTCCAGACCACTCCTTCCTCCATCTGGAGCAAAAATCAAGTTGAGGGTGTGCCCTGCCCTATGTATCAGGCCAGTGATATGGTCATCATGGAGGCCATGAAGTCCCGATCCGGAACACTAGAGGCCTCAGCATGGACATTGAAATCACACAGCTCCTTCAACAACACAGCCAAGATGGCCTCTGCCAGCTCAGTTTGAGAAGCTGCCGGGCAGCAGGGTGGATGGTACACCAGCAGCAACCCTAGTTTACTGTCTCCTCGGCCCAACACCAGGTTCAGGCCCTCACAGCCGGCTCCAAGACAGAGTGGTTTTCTGGTGACAGAGATGGAAGTTCTATAGACCACAGCAAATCCTCCCCTCCATCCCTTCAGCCTGTGCTGGTGTTGCAGTGAGTATCCAAGTGGGCAAAGCTGGGTCAGATCAACCCCTCCCAGCTCACCCACCCACGTCTCGGTAATGCACACCAAATCGCCACCTTCATCCACGATCAAATCATGGAAATTAGTAAATAAAAGGAATCTCAAACAGCTGCTAAAGGGAATGGCGTCCCTCTGCTTGAGACCCTGAAAAGTAGTCAGGTTAGATGGGCAAACAGGGTGAGACAACTTCCTGTATTCCTTCTGTGAAGTTACCCCCCACCATTTTCCATCCTGCACAAACAGAACACCTGCCCAAGGGGCTATTGAAACACCTTTTCCCAGAGATGCACACCAAATCGGCACCTTCATCCACAATCAAATCATGGATGAGAGTGGTTTTATTGTGTACCAATCTGGCATTAAACAACAACACACACAGGCCAGTGGGCATAGCATTTGAGCAGCGAGGAACCCCTCCATGAGAGGAGTGGCAGCAAGGAACAAGGCACAGATAGACTTGCCTTGTCTTCTATGATAATTCACCCTCTCCCCATGGCTATATTTCCGACTACCTGTGATCACTGAAACTGGGGTGGCATCACCCATGCTCCTCCATACTAAGACTCCTCCTAAACACCTGATATGGACCCAACACGAGCCCACCAACAAAACCTGCCTGAGCCAATTATCCCAGTAGGCCTCTGCGAGAATTGGGAACAGTCATACCCATTCAAACTTTTTCACTCAGGGCCCATCTACTCCCCCTCCTGTCTCACACCAAGGGAGGGCCAGTTACAGACTCTCACTCTGAAGGCATCTGGCGACTTTCTCCTATCATTCACTGCACTCACTCTGTGCAGAAACTACACATGCACCACATGCCCTCCCCACCACCAATCTCCTCTAGATTGGTTTAACAGAAAATAATAAAACAAATTTAAAAAAAGGTAATAGAAGGGGGGACTCCCTAAGGGAATCCACTCCACAAACCACAAGGTGGGATTCTCCCTTCCCCCTGCACAACTTTTAAAGATATGGAAAACCTCTTGGAGGCTGGGCCTGGCAACCAAGAGGTCTTCTATATCTTTAAAAGTTGTGCAGGGGGAAGGGAGAGTTCCACCTTGTGGTTTTTCCCATTACTGGGTTGCAAGAACACCTGCACGTGGCTGACTTTCTCTTCTCCTAAAGATACAGGATCAGGATCAGGCCCTGAACCTGGCAACCCTGTTGTAGCAGGCCAAGAATCTAAGCAAAGCAATGCTCTTAAATGGCTTTGGTGCCTTGTATCCTGTGTGCAAAAACTGTGATTTTCATCTCTTTGCCTTCCCAATCCTGGTGTTAATCCAAGGCACTACTAATGGATACCCACATCCAATGAGGGAAATTTCACACATAAGCAGGTTTAATATACACATCCCCCCCTCTTTGACTGCAAAACTGGTAAACAAATAGAAACTGCACATGCAGAAGTCTAATAAGACTGCCTCTGTCTGGTAGGACATGAAATTCCTTCCTCAAATGTTAGTAGCCCAGATTGGAGAAAAGAAAAAAAATTGAAGTTCTTATAACTGACTATTACTGACTAACTATTTACCTAACTGTATGTTTTTCACTGTTGAACTATAGCTCATGTAAACTGAAGCCAACTTAACAGTATATATGATACATATAACACAATCCTTAATGGCATATAAAAACCACATGTATCTAAGTTAAAGGTTTAAAAATGTGATAACTAAAATAACCTTATCTTTTCCTGTTCAATTTGTGCCCGAAGGGCCTCTTCTACTGGATCAGGTTCATTCATTTCTCGAGGACTGACAACAGCTGCAAGATATAATCAGTGTTAGTAGTAGTTGTAAAATGTAGAGCTAAAAAAATGTTTATACGCTGGAATGATAATTGCCTTATATGTCTGGCAGTAAGGAGTATCACATTCAACTTTTTAAAAACCTAAAATGTTCCATTTATAACAAAGGAATAAAATTTCAATCTTGCTACAGCAGTTTATTTTTAGTGAATTTAAAGAGAGCCCACCCCCATTCTGGAATTACCTCAAGGCAAATTAACATCTAATTTCTAAATAAAAATGTGCCTAATTTTTTATCATACAAATCTGTCTCATAGGGCCAAGCTATATATTACAGTAAATGCATAATTGCCCTTAATGTATATCTATGGTTTCTTTTAAAAAAAAAATAGCATTCAGCGGGTCAGGACCATGACTACAGTATGAGATGAGGGAAGTTTAACGGTTCTTCCTGTGCTGCAGTCCTTACAGGAAAGGGTAACCTCTCGTCCCTGCACACTATGGTCCCATCTTAATTGCACCCCTTGCATGATTTAAAAACAGATACACCACATGTGAACATGCATTTAAGGTAGTATGTAGTTTGATCCTCAGTTCTGCAGGGCTTACTGTATGCAAGCTTTGAAGACACCACCCTATGAGGGGTACCTATGACCTCCAGGGTATTCTGAGAGGTGGGGAGTGCTGTCATATGTTGCTGCTCTCATCATTTCCCAGCCCCATCTTTACTGATTTTTAGAGTTAGCTGGAACTAAAATACCCTACTTGGACATACTGCTTGTTCCAGGGAAAAGAAAGGCAGGGGAAGTCACCAGGCACTGATATCCAGCAATTTCTCAATGCCCTTTCCCCCCACTGATCTGCTACGTAGTTGTTAATAATCCTGTTCCTGGGATTACCATATCCTCCAGTGGAATCACTGATAGCACTTCAACTGAGACAATTTCTAAGCTTTTGTATTTACTTCAGCAAATGTATCTGCTTGCACTCTTTTCCCTGTTATGTGCTCACCAAAAGTACCTTCAAACAGATGAACCCTGCTATTTGTTGATATTTGAAGCAGTGGCATAGCTTTGTGTTCTGTCTTTCACTGTTGTGGTGTGCAATGTCCAGAAATCCTTCTCTAAAGAGGATTTATTGAGCTTTGTGTTGCAGGTCTCTAGGAGGCAGGTAAAGATCTTCCTTGATTATATTCAGCAGTTGGGTTGTGAACTAATATCTCAGTTGTTATACGTTCATGTTTCATGTCCATTGTGCTTTCTAATTTGTGTTGTTTTAATTGTATTTCAAATGTATGCTATTGATATTATTGTACATTATTTTGAGTGTTTTGGTTTTATCCAGGAAAAGCAACTGATACGTTTTAAAAAACATTAAATTAATAGATATATTAAATTATGTCCGAGCAGCATGAGCCTCGTAGCAAGCTAAGTGTCAATAGTCATATTTGTCACTCTAAAAAGAGTTAAAGCAATTGAACTCAGTAATGCAAGGAAATGATGTTATTTAATAGCTTAAAGAACACCAAGATAAAAGTTTCTGGTTCTAAAATTAGTGCAGATTGGTCAAGATTTTGAAGAAAACATATTTGGTACCTTAGCTAAAGAAGAAAAATATAGAACAAAAGATTTTTAGTACAATAAAATTTGGCTTCCATTTCAATCATTGCTTTAGCCAAGAAAACAAATTGTAAGTAAACCTGCTACTAGGTTAAAGGAGTGTACCCTAGCTTCAGGAAATGGAATTCTGGCTGGAACAACAGGCAATCATGATCCCTCTTTGCTTGTCAGCATTCCAGTGACAACCATTAATCTTTACTTATAAAACCCAGAAGCTTAATCAAAAAAGAGATCTAACAATTTATAATAATTTCACTGAAAGTACTTTAGACCAAATGTTTAATGCAGGGTAAAAGCCAAAAATGTCATTGCATATAAATCTTCCATTCCACATGTTAACAAAATTTTCAGGATCAGAGAGGACTAGAAACATACAGAATGCCCTTTGCTACTATGGGTAACTTACAGCTTTTCGAACTATTCAAAATAAAACCAATTACATGAAAGTAAAGCAAGCAGAAAAACCACAGTAATTAGTGCAATTCTATACATCTGTATGTATTAAATTGAAGAAATAATGTAATTCATCAATAAACTAGTCTCGATGTGTGTTTTTAAAAATTTACACCTATAAAAATCCTATGCAAACTTAAAAGGTCATCTGTTAGATGCAGAAATGTATTGCCTATGTAATAGCTTGAATGCTCTAGCTCTGTAATGTAAATGTTCAAGAAATGTTCATGTGTAATGTTCATGAAATACATTGGAGGAACACACTAGCTGTACTTAAACTGTGGCAATCTGTTGTTACCATCACAATCTATCTTTCATTGTCTGACTGATGTTGAGTAAGGATTGGACAATATACCCTACATACAATTCCCCATTTGTCTCTTTTGAATAAGTATTCTTCCGTGCTTTCCATTCTTTTTCCAATTGTCAACACCAGCCAACCTTGAATATAGAAGTTGTACAACCTGCTGAGTTACTGAGTCACAGTGTCTTCACTGACCCTGGCTCCAAGGTCTGTGATTGGTTCAGGGTTCCAGGTCAGTGTTTCAGATCTTCTCAAACCAACAGCCAACACTGCTGCCTGCATCCTTTACCTCTTTGATCAGCCTGCCCAAACTGTGCATGCTCCCTGGATAATATCTCAACTTCTTTTGCATCTGCTTCCTATCTGTCTGCTCGGTTCCTCTCCACATTCCCAATTCAAATATGGGCCCTGTCATCCTTCTGAGTTGCTGCCCTGTATATTGATATTAGCATGAGTTCTAGCTAAAGAGAGGTGGCCATCTACCACCTTATTCCTCCTCATGTCTCAAAGGGCTATAGGCCAGTGGCAGATCACATGTTTTCCATACATAAGGTCCTGGATCAATCCCTGGCATTTCCAGGCAGGGTTGGGAAAGACTCTCATCTGAAACTCTGGAGAGCCACTGCCAGACAGTGCAGACAATGCTGAGAAAGATGGACAAAAGGTATAACTCAGTAGAAGGCCGATTTATATATTCTTCAGGGATCTCTGAACCAATCTTCCTTCTCCACAGTCAGGCATGGGGTTATGTAGTTTGTGTGGTGGAGGGTAGTACCAGATCCCACAGCATGTAAATGATGTCTTGCATGATCCGGGAGATTGCACTTATAATTAGGGAGAAGAAAGCCCATCCATAATTGTCAACTCATGCAATGCATGAACAATTTACCCTGCTTGATCAAGGTGTTGCACATGTGGAATTAGCTGTGCATGCTCCCACAGTTTGTCCTATCCACCAACACATGAAGGATATTAACACAGGCTGAACAGGGTACAGTGCCTGAACAGGCTCTTATTTCCCCAAAATGGCAGAATTTGGGGAAGCAGTTTCAGGATACAACAACAACAACAACAACAATAATAATACAACTAAATGCATGATGTTAAATTCTACATTGGAAAATTCACCTTTTTACAACTTCTGAAAAATAACAACTTACATTTGGAACTGAAATTGGTTTATATACTTGTGATTCTCACTGACTTTCACTGAGCTTTTCAAGAATTGGCTCCACCCACACAAATCTGCTTGTTCCTTGACATCATTTTTGGAGGCAATTCTCCATGTTCCCTCACTGCTTGAGGTATAGTGGGTGGCCACAAAAGATAGGGCCACTTTTGTGGTTAAAAAAAAGCAGAATGACCTACAAAAGACACTCACCTGGCTCCACTGCTGCTTGCTTTTAGATGAGCACCTGAGACTTTTCTTACCAGCAGGCTTTCCCTCCACAATATGATTTTATTTATTTATTTAACAGGATTTATAAACTGCTTAATAAAAAAACCCTCTAAGCAGTTTACATAATAGTATAAAATATTCATTAAAAATAACAAAAAGACTTTGAAAACAGCAGTTTTATCAATAAATGAATTTATCAAAATATACATAAAATGAATAGCTTTTAATATGACTCTGCACAGCCCTCCCTACCCCATGGCTCTGATCTGGGGGGGGCATCAGGCCAACCTTCCCTGGGTTGACCTTGGGACCACCCCTCAGCCCTACTATGGATCCAGTCCCGAGTAACTTCAGGGGTGGGGCTAATGTTTAATTAGGGCTTTGAAACACTAATTAAACATATAGTTGGGAGAGGGGAGGGGGAAGGAGACCTTGCATCTCCTTTCCCCCTTCTGACTGAGATGGGGGTTAACTCTGCAGATTGCTTCAATGCCTCCTCCCCCCATTGAAGCCTCAGTGGAGGCATTGATTGGAGGGGTGGAGATACTGCAGCATCCTGCAGAATTGGCCTCCCTGCTGAACGGCTGTTGAGCCCACAGAGTGATCCTGGGTGGTGGTGGTTGCAAGGCATTTTCCTGCAGGAAAGTGCCTTACAAACCTCCATAGCACAGAATCGCTCTGGGTGCTCAACAGCTGATGAATTGAAGGATTGAATCTGTGTGATGCAGGCTTGTAAAGTGCTTTCTTGCAGGAAAGCGCCGTGCAACCCCCCCCCCCATTGCTCTGTGGGCTGAACAACTTTTCAGAGCAGGGATTGATTCTGCAGGGTGCTGCAATGTCTCTCCCCCAATCAATTCCTCCTGCAGGAAAAAGCCTTGTAAACTAGCACCTATAGGGATCCTGTGGGGCACTGGTGGTGTTCAAACAAGAAGGAAAGCTGCAGGTGCCTCTTTTCTCTGCCTGATGCTCTGTCCTCTGATAGTTCTAGGTTGCTCTGGGCCATCAAATCCAATCTGTAGTGATCCGTGGCTGTCAGAACCCAACACAGCCGAGGCCTGAATATGTTTGAATAGGCCCGATTTGGCTCGAGCCTTGGACCTTGGGCGAATCTGGAGCACAGCACTGGTTTTTAAAACAAACTGATATAATAAAATTGATATCTCTAGGTCTTGCCTAAACAAAAAAACAAAAAAAGTTTTAAAGGGTATAAAAGAAAAATACACCTGCCTAAGATAAATAGGCAAAGGGTTCCAGAGAATAGGTGCTGCCACACTACATAAAAGATTGATTTCTCACAAGAGTGGAACAAGCATTATGTAGCACTTGTAAAAGTGCCAGTTCTGCAGACTGAAGCGGTCGAATAAGCACATATGGAGTAAGGCAGTACTTCGAGTAAACTGGTTTAAAGCAATTGCAGGCTTTTACACTTGTAGCGATATCCCTAGAACATCACAATACTCATAACACCACCTTGAATTGGGCCAGATAACAAATTCACAGGCAGGGAAGATCTTTGAGCAGGGGTGTAATGTGCTGTATGGACCTCATTTGTGTTAGCAATCCTGCTGCATCATTCTCAATTTGTTTTTTGCTACTGCTCTTTATATATTTTGTTGATTTTATAATTTTAATGTATTATTGTTGTTTTAACATTATTTTAGAAATGCATATTGCTTCCTTGAGTATTTTTTTTAAAGAAAAGTGGAGTATAGCACTATTACTCCTGCACCTGCTCCTGCTCCTGCTGGGAGGAAGGGTGGGATATAAATCAAATAATAAATAAATAAACAAATTACTGCACAGCATACAATCTTGTCTATGCTGAAGCCATAACGATCTCTGAAACGGTGATAAATACATAGCATATATTTAAAATACAACACAATTTTTAAAAATTGTGCTATACATTAGGGAAGCATGCAGTTGTTCATGGCAGCCTTTTAACCTTACAACATCTCTCTGTGAGGTACATTAGCTGAAGGTTAGTGATTTGCCTAAGACTGAGCTTCATAGCTGAGAAGAGATTGGAACCTGGGTTTTTCCACATTCAGAGGAGATATTCAAATCACTGCATAACAAAGAAACAATACAGTAGAGAAGTCAAGCAGAACAAGGGGGTCATATGTACAGAACTACATATTTCCTCAGCTGATTTGATTGATGTCTATAATCCCTAGATTTTAAATCCCTTTGTTCAATCCCCACAAATTGGTTAATGAGCTACAGGTGGGCCCACAGAGTCCATTTCTCTTTAAATTGGTGGTTTATGGCAGCTTGAAATAATCTGTTACCTGGTATGATAGCAGCATTGCAGACCAGCTGTCTACCTAATATGTAGATGATACATAAAAAGAAACCGCTGCTTTACAAGCATATTTACCATGAAAGGGACTGTAAACAACAACTCTCCCTTTCTGGAGGGAATGATTGATCTATAGACGTAGCTCTTACGACCTTCCTACATATTTATACATTTTCAAAACATACCCTACATATTGACTAGGCTTATACTTGTCAGAATGTGGGTGGTTTCTCATGAGACAAGAACCATCTCCAGGTGAAGTTCTGATAACTCTAGAAAGCACATTTGAATCCTACCCACTCCCCATATACTACTTAGTGCAAGTGAGTTGCATACATGCAACTGACACTAATATTTCATACAGAGCTTGGAAAAGTTACTTTTTTTGAACTACAACTCCCATGAGCCCCAGCCAGCATGGCCACTGGATTGGGCTGATGGGAGTTGTAGTTCAAAAAAGTAACTTTTCCAAGCTCTGATACAATTCAAAATGGAAAGGTTCAAGAGCCAAATAGTTCCCAATCTGGAGTAATAACCATGCATGTGGAATCAGTACATATCCACACAATATCTGCCAAAAGTGAATTTGTAGTTGTCAGCTGTGATATATTAATGGAGTCTCCTTCAACCACACACAACCCCCAAAAAAGACTGTGGTTCAATGGAACATGAGAAATTGAGGAACAAACTGCTCTGGTACAAGTGCTTGAAAGTTCAGGCTGTTTAGCAGTGCTAGAATTCTAACATCCTTGATGAAATGTAAAGATTTTGAATTAAGTGTTGCATTCTTTGAGACATTATTAGAACTAAGTCCAGTGCCTTGCAGATGGTTTCCAGATACAAGAAGAATGAAACAAGTGAGACCAATTTAGTAACAATATTAGCTGCAATAGAAGCTCTGCTGGAAAAGATCCGAACAAAGTACAGAGATGACAATTTTATAGTACTGTTCCAAAAAGTATTAAAAACCAAAGACCTAGCCAAAGTGAGTATGTGGAAACTTATTGTTCCTAGACTCAAAATCACACTGGGTTAACAAAACAATGCAAAACTGGAAACATGCTTGGCAAGTGGACCTCTATGCTTCCCACAAACTAATCCCAAGCATGCACTTTGATAGGCTCAATCTTGAAAAATCCCATTTGTTTATAGAAGTGTTGATAGACAGTTGCTTCCCTACATCTTTAACGCAGTACTTGTTCTGAAAGCAGAACAGAGCAATGAGATATTTTTTGGGTCATAATAGCTGTACCTATTTTCTAGATACTTTTTTAACTAAGTGAGTTATTTCAAATAAGTAGAAACCATCATGTAGGCAGCTATGGCTCAGTGCAACATCAGTGCAACAACTCCACTGGCTGCCGCTTCGCTTCCGGTCTCAATTCAAAGTGCTGGTATTAACCTTTAAAGCCCTACACGGCTTGGGCCCTGTCTATTTGTCTGACCGGTTATCTCGTTATGAACCTTCCCGTTCGTTGAGGTCCTTGGAAGAAATACTTCTTACGATCCCTCCAGTTTCACAAGTTCACTTGTCAGGAACCAGAAATAGGGCGTTCTCGGTTATAGCTCCTAGTCTCTGAAATGCTTTACCGAGTGAGACTCGGTTGGCTCCTTCACTTGAGGCATTTCGCCGCCAGGTGAAGACATTCCTTTTTCGGGTTGCGTTTAACTATATGTAGAATAGGAATTTTAATAAATTATGGTAGTGAGTATATAATTATTGTATCAAAAGATACAACTGTAATTGATTTATGTACATTTGGCATTTTACTGTTTTATTCTTTTTTATGTATTGGCTTTAGGTTGTTCACCGCTCTGAGTTTCTGGGTAAAAAATAGAGCAGGCTAGAAATATTTTAAATAAGTAAATAAATAATAATCATAAAGGAGACAGAGTTCTTGCAGAGTTCAAAAGAGTGTATTGCTCATGCTTCCACAGTTAAGCAGAAACCTCCCAGAAAGTAGGCTGCACTTTGAAGGTCTAAGAGAACAAGCAGGTGAACCTTCCACCAAAAAGGATGAGAGCTCATGTGCTCTGTAGAATACAACATAGATAAGTGGCAGCCATATGCTACAGGAAGATTCAAAGCTGTGCTTTGAAAATTACTGTCTCAGTACGTTCCGTCCCAAGAAAGGTCAGTGGTCACAAAATAAAATCTGAGCTTACATGGGCCAATTTGGATAATCGTTCAAAGTTTCATAAACCTTGAAACAGTGTCTTGGCTGAGTACTTCCTATCCCTTCTGTCACATGCAGGCTTTGGTGCAAAAATCCTGGTTTGCGCAATGAGTTCGTCATTACATCCCAATCCGGGAACTTATGGCTTAATGTTAGCTAACAAACCAGGAAAATAAACCAGGATGTACTCCTGCTCGCAGAGTATCAGGGATGAAACCAGGGCCAGTGTTCAGGCATGGTGTCAGCTGAAGAATAGGCCAAATAACCCTATTTTTTCAGATAATGGACTGTAGACAGCCCTGGAAGTATTTATATTCAGCAGGAGTCTGGAAGACCTATCACTTGCCTTGGAGGTGCAGGCACAGCAAATAGCTTTATCTCTACTTCAGAGTCTCCTTCTGGACTAAACCTGTGGCAGGAGTGGAGCAGCAGAACTGCAATAGCCTGTCAATGGTGAGAAAGCTCCAGCATCCCTGACAGCTGCTCTGTGGTGCTACTAAATAGGGCCACTACAGACTTTAGTCAGAATCTAATTTCCCACTCTTTAAGTTGTATTATGATCTGCCTACTATGGTGACTCTGCAAAAGCATTTCTCTCAGGAGGAGGCCTCTCAGTGGAAAAAGCTCAATGCAGCAATCCCAGGATGTTGCTACTTATCCATGGGTATGGCACTGGGTAGAACGTTAAGAAATTGTGTCAACTAAACTTGCAGGCTGGGAACTGAACAAGTAGGGTAGGTCATGGTTGTCAGAATATGTGTATAAATCAACCTTTTCTCTTCTGTAACACATTTTAGGCTATCTGTTTCCTATTAGGAGAAATCCCACATCAGCCTGCCCTCATACTAGACTAGAGTGATTGGGGGAGACTTTCCTCCATATGTCCCCTTGAGATGAGATGCAGAGGATGGGGGGACAGGAAAGGGCCTTCTCATCAGAGACACTCAGAATGTAAAATCAGATTTTCTCGTAAAATCTGACAGATTAATTTTTTGTGTGTATCCAATATTAAGTTAAAGCAATCTTTAGATGTACATTATATGAAAATTCTATGAAAATTAGTTTATCTGCAGTTAAGCTTTGGCTGCTCTTTCTTAATGACCCACTTTGCTAAGTCAAACCGTGATTTAGCGTGAACAAGCAAATATATAGGTTCTCAGAAGAAAGATCCCAGCTGCTGCACTCTTTTGCCAGTCCTGCTGCTACTGTATTACCCAGGGCTGAGCCATGGTTTGACTTAGTGTCATGTCTGAACTCGGGCTCTTGGTTTATCTCACTCCAGCCAAACCATGAGCTGCAATTGAGGTTTGCTTTTGTCTGGGGGAGACAGATCAGTTTTGCAGGTTTAGTAAGCAGTGACATTTTGACATTCAGATTATTAATTTTGGATATGGGGCTTTTGCTGAAACAAATATTAGACTATATATAGTTTAGGAAGTTTTATATTTAGCCTGTTTTTTGTAAACAACAATTCTGGTTAATCACTTTACAAGGCAATGCTCCACAATGGCATTTTCAGTAGGCAAAAACGTGCACAAGCTAGGTGGGAAATTGCCAATTACATGCTGCAGTATATGAAATTTCCCTGCATTTAGAAACCAAAGACTCAGCATAAAATTTCAATGATGCCTGAGAAAATATGAGATGAATTAGTGCAACTGATACATCATGAAGATTTGCATCCATGCTCTTCTTATGCCTACAAGGTAGGAAAATTAACCTTGGCCAAAAATGTTCTGCTAGATTTCAAAATTAACATGAGACATAAAACTATTTTTAAAATGCTGAACTAAATACCAGCTTTTATTTCAAAAAGAACAACCACCCAGACAATTAGAGCTCTAGAAGAAGATATTCGCATGTTTATTCTAGTTATTTGGCATTAACCAGTTGTTCACTACAACTGTGGTTCAATACCAACCGAACTAGAGTGAATACATTTATACATGTTCATCACAACATTCAGTGTTGTCTTCTGTGTGTGAAACAATTATCACAAATAATCAACAAATGTGTTGATTTTATTTCTCTTGACAATCTCAACATAATGGGTGGCATTCAACTAAAAAGTTGCACTAGCTCAAGGGTTAACACTAGTGCAACAGAATTTCCTCTCCTCCTGTCCCCATGCCATCCTGAAATCTGCTCTGGAGGAATAGGGGACCATCCAGAACAGATTTAGAGGGCATGTGGGGGGAGGTGAGGGGGAGATCATTCCACTGTGCAGGGAGAAATCCTTGTGCTCATGGAACAATCTCTTAGTACTATGCTGAATACAACCTAATATATTTTCAGTGAGGGCACTTCACATATTCAGCAGCTGCAAATGGACTTAATATCCCAAGTGTGGGAGATGCAGGAAGATCATTTCTGCAGTACATGTATTCTAAATTGTTCAAACAATTTACAAGAGCCAAAAAAATGTTATTTTGTTTTTTATTTGCTTTAAATTGAATGAAAATGCCTCCAAATCCAAACAAATAGCAAGATGATAATACTATTTCTATTGCACCTGCAGGCTTAGCAAAGAGCAAATCTTAACAAACCTGTCCACAGCCTTAGTTTCCAGTGCTATCATCCTGTTAAAGAAATCTTACACGGATAAATATGAGTTGTCATTGATATATGAAAAAATGGAAATGGACTGCCTTCGATCCCGACTTATGGAGACCCTATGAATAGGGTTTTCATGGTAAGCAGTATTCAGAGGGGGTTTACCATTGCCTCCCTCTGAGGCTGAGAGGCAGTATGGGCCCAAGGTCACCCAGTGAGCTTCATGGCTGTGTGGGGATTCAAACCCTGGTCTCTCAGGTCATAGTCCAACAATCAAACCACTACACCACACTGAGTTATTAATGAATTAAACCTTCAATTTGCATATGAAGAAAACAGCATTGTTCAAGACAAAGGCATACTTTGTTGTTATGCATTACTACTACTATTATTATTATTATTATTATTATTATTATTATTATTATTATTATTATTATTACCTGCCTCCCATAACGACTTTTTGAAAATGTCCCTGAAGGTAGGAGCAGAACCACTGAAGTACAGTGCCCCCAAACCTCCAACTCCCTGAGCTGCTCCAGAAGGATGCTGTGGTCAATGGTATGAAAAGCTGTTGAGAGATCAAGAAGAGAGAGCAGGGTTGCACTCCCTCCTATCTCTCCTGACAAATGTAATCAATCAGGGCAATCAAGGAAGTTTCAGTGTCATGGCTGGGCCTAAAGCCAGACTGAAATGGATCCAGATATTCCGTCTTCTCCAAGCATGCCTGAGGTTGGATCATTACCATCTTCTCGAGCACCTTATCCAAAAGGGGGATATTTGCCACTGGGCAATAGTTGTTTAACACTTCTGGATCCAAGGAGGTCCTCTTTAGGAGGAGATGCACCACTGCCTCTTTCAAAGCATATGGTACTTTACCCTCCTCCAGTGAAGCATTTATCACTCCTTTGATACACTCTGTGTATATATGTGCAACAGACATATAACAACAAGCCTTTTAAGTTGAGACCTATCCCAATATGCGTCTATGTTAGAATTGCTTGTTAATATTTTTTAATAATGTTTTAAAACCTTTTTTAAAGATGTTTTAAAGCTTTTAAAAATGTTTTTAATGTTTTGTTTAATATATTTTAAGATCAGTTTTAAAGTGTTTTTGGCGCTTCTGTTTGCCACCCTGGACTCCTGCTGGGAGGAAGGGAGGGATATAAATCCATCAATCAATCAATAGACATGGTCAAAGCAAGGCTTACAATAAACTAAACTGGTGGCTATCTTGATTCTTTTTCTCAATGATCCTCATCTCAATAAAAATGAAAATCATGACTTAAGATTTTCATTTCGGTGAAGAACACTGAGGTAATTTGTCCAGCATTCTGTTTCCAACAGCAACCAGAGAGATTGCTGGGAAGCTCCCAAGATAGGCCATTAAGGGAATAGATATCCCGTATCCCCTGCATTTGAAATGCATGAATAGCCTCTGATTATTAAACTATAATGGTTAATTGCTCTTGCTGAAGTAATTTGCCATTAATATTTCTGACCGTTTCCTCATTTTACACCCATAGTCAATTTTGCATTAGATGAAGAACTGCTTTCTCTTTCCTGAACCTATTGCCAATCAGCTATAAGATGGCTATGAGACCAATTTACTACGAGACCCTGGGTTATAGTATTATGAGAGGGTGAGGGGAAAAAATCTACCCTCTCTCTCTCTCCAATCATTCATACATTGTGCAGCTGGATTCTGTGAATATTCACTTGACAGTGTTCCATGGGTTTATTCACAGGTAAATGCACACAGAACTACAGCTATAGAGCCCAATCCACCATAGGACACAAGAAGCTGCCTCGTACCAACTCAGGCTACTTGTCCATCATTTCCAGCATTGTCTGCCCTGACTGGAAGCAGCTCTTCAGGGTCTCTGAAAGAGGGATACCAAATTATCTGCTGATATTTTTTAACTAAAGATACACCAGGAATTGCACTGGTGTCAGGCCCAGGATGCGACTCAGGAACCAGACCAGAGGTTGTAGTTAATTCGTGTTTTATTAGAGTAATGTCCAACAAAGACTGCGCTTTCTCATGAAGCAATACAGGGATACAGGTCCTGCGACATTGGGAGAAAGTTGACAGAGCAAGGGGCTGCTTCCCACCTGTTCTTTAAGAAGGGGCTAAACGGGCGCGCAACCTTTCGCTCCTCCTTAACTCCCCCTCAGGTACTGCCCGCCTTCCCCCCTTCTCTCCTGTCTTTTCAACCGTCTGCGTGTGCGTGGTGAGGGGGGAGGCATCACCTCCTCCTCTTCTGAAGTGTCCAATTCCCCTATGGGTGATAAAGGAGGAGCTGAGGGTAAACCATCTCTCCGCCTTTCTGCTGTGATCAGCCCTCCCTCTTGCTCTGAGCTGCGGAGAAGGGAGGGCCTGGGAATGTCTGGGGGGGATTCTAAAACTTCAAGGCTCTCAGGCTCCCCGTTGCTAGGCGACCCTATCTCTGGCATGTCCTCTGTTTCGGCTTCGCTCCACAGAGGGTAAGTTCCTCCCTCCTCCCTCTGCCAGCCATTTGAATCCTCTTCTGACAACCCCCCAGGAGCCCAGCTCATCCTCCCGACACCATCCCCCTTCTCAAGCTGTGCCCCCCTCCCCCTGTCTGGCTTGGGGTGGTGAGGAAAACGTTGATGGAAAAGTTTTACTAACTCTGGAGCATGCACATCATCTGCATTTTCCCATGATCTGTCAGCCACTCCATAGCCCTTCCAGTGAATCAAATACTGCAGCTTGTGGCGTCTGATCCTGGAATCCAAGATTTCCTCAACTTCAAACTCAAGCTGCTCATTTATCAGGAGTGGGGACCCAGGAGGCTCCTCCGGCCGCAGCTCACTGGGAGGGGCAGCTTTCGTCAAGAGGGATCGATGAAACACAGGATGTATTTTAAACGTGTCAGGTAGCTTCAGCCGGTACGCCACGGGATTAATTTGAGTTTCTATTTCAAAAGGACCCACCCTTTTGTCTTGTAATTTTCTACATTTGCCCGGCATCTGGAGGAAACGGGTGGACAGCCATACCTGGTCTCCTGGTTGAAGGGGGGGGCCCTCCTTCCTGTGCAGGTCAGCAACTCGCTTGTACTCTGTTTTGGCTTCGTTTAACTGCTGTTTCAGTGTTTGTTGCACTGCTTGCAATTCTTTTAGGAAGTCCTCAGCTGCCGGTACCAACATTCCTTTTGAGCTGCTTGGAAAGACTTTAGGATGGAATCCATAATTCGCGAAGAATGGGGTTTGTTGAGTGCTGGAGTGTAGAGAATTGTTGTAGGCGAACTCTGGAAAATGCAAATATGATACCCAGTCAGTCTGTTGATAGGACACATAACTTCTTAAATATCTTTCCAAAACGGCGTTCAAGCGTTCCGTTTGCCCATCTGTCTGGGGGTGATGGGCGGAGGAGAGTTTTAATTCCGTCTGCAACTGTTTCCACATTGCTCTCCAAAATTTGGCTGTGAACTGAGTTCCTCGGTCTGAGACTACACTGTTTGGCAACCCATGCAGTCAGTAGACTTCTTTGATGAATAACTTGGCCGTTTCCTTAGCCTCTAAGGCCCCTGCACAAGGGAGGAAATGCGCCATTTTGGTGAGTAGATCTACCACGACTAAAACGGCTGTCATTCCTTGGGATTTGGGTAGATCAGTTATAAAATCCATGGAGAGATCCTTCCAGGGTTCATGTGGGACAGGTAGCGGTTGTAACAGTCCTGCTGGTTTTCCTGTTTGTGTTTTTGTCCGCAGACAGACAGAACAGGACTTTACATAGCTTTCAATATCCCTACGCATTTTAGGCCACCAGAAGTCCTTGGCCACGTTCTGAATGGTCTTGTAAATCCCAAAGTGTCCCGCTGTGATGGAATCATGGCACTGGTGTAGGATTCTGAGCCTTAATTCTCCTTCTGGCACATATCTGGCTGTTTTGAACCATAATAGTCCATTCCTCCAGTGAAAGGTTACTTCTGAGTCTTGACTTTGTCCCGTCTCCTGCCCATATTTTAGTACGTCTGCATCTTCTTGTTGTGCCTTTTTGAGTTCCTCTTCCCACGAAGACTGGCATGATCCCAACATTAATTTCTCTGGCGGGATCACGTACTGAGGCTGTTCCTCGGATTCACTTTCTTTGTACTGTGGCTGTCTGGATAAGGCATCAGCTCTCTGGTTTTTGGCTTGGGCTTGGTAAGTGATCTTGAAGTTAAACCTGGTGAAGAACTGGGACCATCTTATTTGTCTCTGGTTCAGCTTTCTGGCAGTTTGGAGGCTTTCCAGGTTCTTGTGGTCGGAGCGCACTTCGATCTGATGAGGGGCCCCCTCTAGGTATTGTCTCCAGTTTTCAAAAGAGTCCTTGATGGCCAGCAGCTCCTTCTCCCAAACTGTGTAATTCTTCTCTGCAGGCTTTAACTTCCGAGAGAAGTACGCACAGGGGTGCAGCTCCTTTCCTTCTTGGTCTAATTGCAGAAGGACCCCCCCGATAGCAAAATCTGAAGCATCTGCTTCCACGATGAAAGGGCGGGTCGGGTCAGCAAAGTGCAGAATGGGCTCGGAAGCGAACCTTCTCTTCAGCTCCTCAAAGGCCTGGGTGGCATTCTCTGTCCATTGAAACTTCTTCTTTCCCCTTAAACAGTCAGTCAAAGGAGCTGTCAATTTGGAAAACCCTGGAATGAACTTTCTGTAATAATTGGCAAACCCCAAAAACCGTTGTACATCCTTTTTGGTGACAGGTTGGCCCCAGTCCAATATACAGCTTACTTTCCCTGGGTCCATCTCCACGCCTTCCGCTGAGATTCGATATCCAAGGAAGTCTAGAGACTTGAGGTCAAATCCACATTTCTCTAATTTAGCATACAGGTGATTTTCTCTCAGTCTCTGCAACACCGTCTTCACATGCTGGTCGTGGTCTTCCTGGTTCTTTGAGAACACCAGGATATCATCTAAGTAACAGATTACATATGTGTCCAACAAGTCTCTAAACACGTCGTTCATGAATTTTTGAAAAATTCCTGGCTTCCACAAAGTCCGAACGGCATGACCAGGTATTCATACTGTCCGTAAGCGGTCAAGAACCCTGTTTTCCATTCATCTCCCTGCTTCATCCTGATCAGATTGTACGCTCCTCTCAAATCCAACTTCGTGAAGATTTTTGCAGAGCGCAGTCGGTCCAACAACTCTGAGATCAGGGGCAGCGGGTAGCTGTTGGGGATGGTGATCTGGTTCAATGTGCGATAGTCGTTACAGGGTCTGAGTTCCCCCCCCTTCTTTTTCACAAACAATAGTGGCGCTCCAGCAGGGGATTGTGAGGGGCGTATGAATCCTCGTCTCAAGTTTTTATCCAGGAATTCCTTCAGGGCCTCCCTCTCAATCTCTGTGAGAGAGTAGATTCTCCCTGATGGAATGCTGGCTCCTGGCACTAGATCAATCGCACAGTCGTAAGGGCGGTGGGGGGATAAAGTCTCTGCCTCTTTTTCATCAAACACATCTTTGAATTCTTCATACTTTGGCGGCAGGGTCACTTGCTCGATCTCTTGTACTGCCCCCGCTAAGGTGTTCTTGATTCCTTCAGGTTGACAGTTCTCCTGGCAATACTGTGAGGTGAACCACATCACCGCCTCCTTCCAACTTATTGTGGGTTCATGCTTTGCTAGCCAGGGCATTCCCAGAATCACCTCAAAGTTCGAGAGATCTGACACGTATAGCGAAATGAACTCTTCGTGCCCGGGGATTTGAAGTTTCACTTCCTCCGTGGCTTGTGTCACCCCTCCTGACTTCAGGGGTCTCCCATCGATAGTCTCCACAGCTAGGGGAGCGTTCAGTTTCCACCGGGAAATTCCATGACGCTTGACTAACTTTACATCAATAAAATTTGTGGAGGCTCCACTGTCAATTAAGGCAGTGGAATTAAACACCACTCCTCTGGAAGTTGTAATCCGAATAGGCAAGACCAACACCCCCTTTGAGGGAGGTTGGATCGTTGTGGGGCCTTTATACAACGCTGCCCCCAGTCCACCGGCCTGCACGTGGACTGGGTGTTCTAGTTTCCCGACGGCTCAGCTTTCCCCCCTTTTAGTCCACAGTCTCTGGCCACGTGGCCCGGCTTTGAACAATAAAAGCATAAACGTTCTCGGCGGCGTCTTTCCTTTTCTTCTTCTGACAGTCTTGGCCTAGCCCCTCCCTGTCCCTCAGCTGCATTACCTGCCATTCCTGCAGAGGGAAGGGTCTTGCTGCGAGATGCCGAGGCTGAGTATCTCGGGACCTCCTGCTTCCTTTCCAGGCGCCTTCCTTCCATCCGGTGATCTATCTGTAGGCATAGCCGGATGAGCCCTGGTAGGTCAGCGGGGGGGGGGGAGGTCCTGGCCAACTCATCCAGGATTTCAGCATTTAATCCACTCCGGTACATAAACATCAGGGTGGCGTCATTGTAACCAGTTTCCTGGGACAGAATTTTAAAAGCGTTAGTGTACTCGGAAACAGTCCCTTTAGCTTGCTTCAGAGCGCCTAGTTGCCGCGCTACTGTTTCAGCTCTTTGTGGGTCTTGGAACATCTCGGTCATCTCCTGTATAAATCCTCTGTACCTTCTTAAGACAGTATCTTTTCTCACGAGATACGGAGTCACCCATTTTGCAGCTTCTCCCTCCAGGAGGCTAATCACGAAGGCCACTTTAGCCCCATCGTCTGGAAACTCCATGTGCCTGACATCCAGATATAACTCACATTGAGCCACGAAAGTTGCCAACTGATTACTTTGTCCCGCGTATTTTGAGGGCAATCCAATGGGAACCTTTACTGCGGCAGCTGCAGGGGCTGTTTGCATCTGGTCTATCGTGGCCTTCAAGGTTTGATTATCCGTCTTCAGCGCCTTGACTGCTGCTAGCAGGGCTTGGACATCCGTCTGCAATTCAGCTACCTTAGTCCACAAGAGTTTCACTTCTTCCGTCTCAGAAGTGGGGTTTGTCCCCCCCGCTGCTCCCTTTGACATCTTGTCCCAGTCAAGTGAAGAGAGCATTGAGGGTGATTTAGGTGGCTCTGTCAAGCTGTCAGGCCCAGGATGCGACTCAGGAACCAGACCAGAGGTTGTAGTTAATTCGTGTTTTATTAGAGTAATGTCCAACAAAGACTGCGCTTTCTCATGAAGCAATACAGGGATACAGGTCCTGCGACATTGGGAGAAAGTTGACAGAGCAAGGGGCTGCTTCCCGCCTGTTCTTTAAGAAGGGGCTAAACGGGCGCGCAACCTTTCGCTCCTCCTTAACTCCCCCTCAGGTACTGCCCGCCTTCCCCCCTTCTCTCCTGTCTTTTCAACCGTCTGCGTGTGCGTGGTGAGGGGGGAGGCATCACCTCCTCCTCTTCTGAAGTGTCCGATTCCCCTATGGGTGATAAAGGAGGAGCTGAGGGTAAACCATCTCTCCGCCTTTCTGCTGTGATCAGCCCTCCCTCTTGCTCTGAGCTGCGGAGAAGGGAGGGCCTGGGAATGTCTGGGGGGGATTCTAAAACTTCAAGGCTCTCAGGCTCCCTGTTGCTAGGCGACCCTATCTCTGGCATGTCCTCTGTTTCGGCTTTGCTCCACAGAGGGTAAGTTCCTCCCTCCTCCCTCTGCCAGCCATTTGAATCCTCTTCTGACAACCCCCCAGGAGCCCAGCTCATCCTCCCGACAACTGGCGACCCTCTGCATACAACGCAAGTGCTCTAGCACTGTGCTGTAGTGACTTCTATACATGTTTACTCAGAGGTAAATCCCACTGAGTTTAATGAGATTTACTGGAATTTATAGAGTGAGAAATCATGATTTCCCATGTCTCAAATGTGCCTTTATGCCTAGGTTTCTTTTTCCATATATACCAATAGTTTGAAAGCTACAGGCTAAGTCTTAATGCAATTGAGTCATTAAAACAGCATCAATGGCTTCCAAGTCTGTCGAAATGTGGACAGAAGTCAGGTTTTCAGAATGAGGTTCAGAATTGGGCTTTTATTTTTACACTTGGTAAGCATACTAAAACATGAATTATTCATGAATTTATAGCGTATGATTTCTGGATTGTCATACGGTCCCTTGGAAGGGAATAATAAAGTAAATAGCAGGGATGGGATCTGTTGGCCAGTGTGGGTTCAAAAGCATTCGTCGACCTAACAGTCTGGTATCGATTCAAGTTCATTCTTTGTCTGCAAGCTCCTGCTTTTACTGATCCATTTTTCCCCCTAGAAAGAATATTGGCAAACTGAAGAAAAACTCAATAAAAATATCAATATCAGTATTTTAGACACTGATTTTTTTTTTAAAAAAGTTTCTGAAAATAGTAGCAGAAAATCACTAAATAAAAATCCGATCCACAACAATAGTGAATAAGCAAATTAATGGGAAATTTGTTCCCAAATCCAAACTGGGTGTAATTCTAGCACATCCCTAGTCAATAGACATTTTTTTTAAAGTCTCAAATCCCTCATCAGATCTAGATTTGGGGTGGGATTTTATTAATGCTTTATTTACTGAAATTTCAAGTAATGCTTAATAAAATATGTATTCTCTTATGAAGTGCACATCTAAGCAGTTTCACTCAGAAATCAATCCTGGGATTAGACTTAATCCCAGGTAAATTTGCACAGAAATACATATATTAATATTACATTATACTGTCTCACATTATTCTCATAACTCCTCATTTTTTTGGTAACAGAATTGCTTTTTCAGTAGTGGCTCCCTCACTTTGGAATTCTTTGGCAACTGACCTCCGTCAGGCCCCTTCCTTGTTATGCTTTTGTTGGGCCTTGAAAACCTGGCTCTTTAACCAGGCTTGGGAAGGGGATTAGGGTGGCAGAGGGTAGTTCTGTGGGGATTTATTCAGTTTTTAAATTTTATACTGTTTGCTTTTTGAATTGTTTTTACATGGATTGTATTGAATTTTGTTGTACGTCGCCCAGAGTGGCAGATTAACCTCTGCCAGATGGGCATCTAACAAATCTAATAAATAAATAAATAAATTCTATTGTTCCTTTTTGTTTTTCATAAAACTTGTTTTTCTGTTAGCTATCCAGTTTCTTGCTGCACACTGCTCAGGCTTCTGAGCTGCCATATATTGGGTTACAGAGTTACTTCCTTAGAGTCCTTCTGATAGCTTTCCATCTTTTCTTCCGTGTGATTAATTTCTTGTTCAAAACCCTTTTTTTCTCCCCTTCTTCCAACATTAATACCACTGCTGCAACAGGGAATTACCCAAAACCAATAAAAGAAATAGAGAATGCCTAAAAAGAAGAAACCATCTCTGTCTATGGAGACACTTCTATGGCTACATTTGGGAAATCAGGGTTTGGCAAGTGCCTAACTTTCTCTAGATAAGGGCTATTATGTATAGACCTAAGACCTCGGAGTCCACAGTTATAAGATTCCTCTGTAGTTGCTTTTCTGTTCTGGTTTTCATTTACGCCTAAGTAAAAAAACCCCACAACATAGTTATTAGATTTTATCACAACTGTTTTTCAGGCACTACAAGCAGCAACATTCTTAGTACTTGGCCAATTACCAAATGTAAAGAATATTTACTTTGAGACTACTATGCCGATAAAGTGCAGTTTAGCTTCACTGAGTTTTAACTTCAAAGATATTATAAATCTGACCTGCACATCATACATTCTGCAGGTTGACTATGGCCCCCTTCCAGTCTCTTGTGTTCCCATGAGGGAATTACAAATTTCTATTGTCCATGGCCTTTCCCCACATAATTACATAAACATCTAAAGCATGCCCAAGCCCATCAAAAAGAGGTAGAAGTCTGCACCACTATGTCTGAACGTCTCTGGATTCAGAGATGTATGGGGGAGAGGCATCTGTTTTTCAAGCCTACTGCACAGACTACCAATATCACGCAAACTACATTTTATGTTAATGGAGATGGGGATGGGATGCAGAAACAGATAATAAACATGTTGGAAGAAAAGGGTAACAGAGAGCTCACTGTGGCAAGAAAAAGGGAGGGAAAGTGAACATGTGGAGCTGCAGAGAGGCCTATGGGAGTGAAGAGGGGGAAAGAGGAATAATAGACAGGGCAGAGTGAGCTGTGGATAGCAAGTAGAAAAAGTGCTGGTAACTAAGGGCTAGGGCCACGGCTGCACCCTACATTAAAAGTACTATTATACTACTTTAACAGTCATGGCTTCCCCCAAAGCATCCTGCAAACTGTAGTTTGGTAAGGATGCTGAGAGTTGTTAGGAGACCCGTTTCCCTCAGAGTTACAATTCCCAGCGCGGTATGATAATTAGTTCCTATTCCCACGGAGGGAACTCTGGAAACTTTACTCAGTGCATAGTTAAACTATGGAATTTGATCCCACAAGATGCAGTAATGGCCACCAGCTTGGATGGCTTTAAAAGAAGATTAGACAAATTCATGGAGGATAGGGCTATCAATGGCTACTAGCCATGATGGCTGTGCTGTGCCACCCTAGTCAGAGGCAGCATGCTTCTGAAAACCAGTTGCCGGAAGCCTCAGGAGGGGAGAGTGTCCTTGCACTCGGGTCCTGCTTGCGGGCTTCCCCCAGGCACCTGGTTGGCCACTGTGAGAACAGGATGCTGGACTAGATGGGCCACTGGCCTGATCCAGCAGGCTCTTCTTATGTTCTTATGTTCTTAAACTGCAGCTCTGCAAGTGGGACATAAGTCTCCTAACAACTCTCAGCACCCTTAACAAACTACAGTTCCCAGGATGCTTTGGGGAAAGCCATGACTGTGCTTTAATTGTTAGCTGCAGACATAACTAGTGACTGGACAGGGATCGCATGAGTTAAATAATTTTCCATCTTTTTGGATACAAAAACTATGGGTGCATCTCCACCTCTTTTTTCTGAAAATGGGTGCAGATGACACTAGTCAAACCCAGTCCCTTTTTACTGTAAAACCTGGTGGGATCAGCTTGAGTGCATTTTTAAAAACATTCGCTTCAAAGATATTTCACAAATGATTGGCAGATCAACCTGTTCCCCTCCAGGTGTAGCCAATGGAAACTATTTGCTGTAGGCAATCAGTGTGCTCATGGTGTGTATGTCAGAAGAAAGGGCTGTAGTCTAGTCTTCTCTCTGACTTGCTGTTTTCTACATCTGTGATTTTTTTTGTTCAATGGAGCATTTACCTGAAATGAAGTGTTATCATTCAGATGTGCGTTTGCTGCTTTATTTGCTGTTTATAAGAAGCAGGTCTGAGAGATGGTAGTGCAGAGAGAGAGAAAGAGTGTGATACACAGTGCACAGAGAAGCGTGTCTTAGGGGGTGCAGACAGAGCAGGAAGGGCTATTAGAGAAAGGGGTCCAGATCAGAGAGACCTGTGGTAGTGTAGAGAGAGTGAGTACTATTGGATGCAGAGAGAAAAAGACTTTGTATGGGATGCAGAGAGACCTGTGATGAGGAAAGAGAATGGCAAGGGGTAGCGAAGAGATGGAGGATAAGTGCAAGATGTACAGAGTGAAGAAAGAGAGGTATAGTGCAGATATGGGGGTGCAGAGAGGTGTTTCAGATGGTGAAACTGAAAAAGGGGAGAAGTAAATGCAGAGAGATAAATGAATGCTATGGGGTGCAGAGGTAACAGAGGCTGCCACTCTACGCATTGTTTTGATGTGATCCATCGTAATGTTTATCAGTTTATCCTGTTGCTTGCCATGTCCTTAAAAACCCAATAAAATATATATTTAAAAAAGAGATAGAGGCTGATAACAGGCAGATAATAGAAACAGGGCTACAGAGACAACTATGGCTAAGGAAACAGAAGAGCGGAGATACTAATAAGAGTACTGATCTGTGGAGGTGCAAAAAAGAGAAGAGCACAGAAGAGAAGAGGACTATGTGGTGATGAGAGAAAAGGGGGGAGCTTTAACAGAGAAAGTGGCTTAGAGCATTCAATATGATGTGCAAAGAAGAAAAGGGTTAACAAGCGAACACTGAGTTAGAATGGTAATAACAAAATGCTTTTCGTGTAGTGATGCAGCTAATGTAGTGATGCAGCCCTCTTGAGATAGTAAAACTGTAAACATTTCTCTCACATTTATTTGAGTTGTGCACCTCTATTACAAATCCACAGACATACAGTCAGGTTCATTCTAAATTTCCATCCAAGAAAACATTTTATTTATTTATTTATTTAAAATATTTCTATCCCACCCTTCTACCCTACCATAGGACACTTGGAGTGGCTACAATAAAATCACACACACATATAATAAAATACACAATAAAAACACAAAACATTACAGTAAATTAAAATGCATAAAATACTATTAAAATACATAAAATGCATTATGCAGACACATACAAACATACATACATGTATATATGTGCATACACATATAAGAAAGTGAGAATAAAAGACCTTAAAAGGTAAAAATAAAAGATAAAAAACTTAAAACAGTGTCAGGCTGACCCATCAGTCCCAACCAAAGGCTCTCCAGAACAAAATAGTTTTTACAAGTTTCCAGAAGACCATCAGGGAGGGAGCAAAGCAGGCTTCTTGGGGCAGGGAATTCCAAAGTCTCGGAGCCACAATTGCAAAGGGTCTCTCCTTCGTGCCTGTCAATCTAACTTCTTTCATTCCAGGCACGCAGAGGAGACCAGAGGTAGATGATCTTAAATCCAGGCTAGGAACATATGGATGTAAGAGGTCCCTTAAGTACACTGGTCCAAGGCCATTTAGGGTTTTAAAGGTCAAAACCAGCACTTTGAATTGGGCTCGGAAACATATTGGGAGCCAGTGGAGTCAATAAAGCACAGAGGTGATATGCTTCCTGCTCCATGCTCCAGTTAACATTCTGGCTGCTGCATTTTGGACCAACTGTAGTTTCCGAATCGTTTTCAAAGGCAGCCCCATGTAGAGTGTGTTACAGTAATCAAGCCTTGATGTCATGAATGCATGTGTCACTGTGGCCAAGTCAGCTGCTTCCAGGAACGGAAGCAGCTGGTAGACCATTCTGAGATGGCCAAAAGCACCCCTGGCTACCGCAGCCACCTGATACTCCAGCAGCAGGGCAGGATCCAGAAGAACTCTCAGACTGCGGACCTGCTCTTTAAAAAAGGGAGTGCAACCTCATCCAGAACAGGTTGCAACCCTATTCCTGGGGCAGTTTTTCCATCTTGTCTGGATTAGGTTTCAGTTTGTTCGCCCATATCCAGCCCTTCACAGCCTCCAGGCACCAGTTTAGGACGAGCAGTCCCACCTTGCCATCAGATGGAATGGAGAGATAGAGTTGAGTGTCATCAGCATATTGATGACATTGCACTCCAAATCTCTGGATGACTTCTCCCAGTGGTTTCATATAAATGTTAAAGAGCATGGAGGCAGAATGGAACCCTGAGGTACCCTGTAGGCCAACGGCCAGGGGGTCGAGCAGTAGTCTCCCAGCACCACTTTCTGGGTCCTGTCCACTAGGTAGGAACGAAACCACTGTAGAACAGTGCCTCCTAGACCCATCCCAGCAAGATAGCTCAGAAGGATACCATGATCGATGGTATCAAAGGCTGCCGAGAGGTCCAGCAGCACCAACAGGGATGCACTTCCCCTGTCCGATGCCCGCCGTAGGTCATCAAGCAGGACAAACAGGGCAGTCTCTGTCCCATGACCAGGCCTGAAGCCTGATTGAAAAGGGTCTAGATAATCCGTTTCATTCAGGAAAACTTGAGCTGCCACCACCCTCTCAATCACCTTGCCAAGAAAGGGAAGATTAGAGACTGGCTGGAAGTTATTAAGATCTGCAGGATCTAATGAAGGCTTTTTTTAACAAAGGTCTAATCACAGCCTCCTTCGACAATGTTGGCATAGAGCCTTCCCTTAGGGAGCTGTTAATCAGATATGTCAACCAACCAGCTACTCCCAATCTGGTGGATTTAGTTAGCCAGGATGGGCAAGGATCAAGCAATCATGTAGCGGCCCTCATTTCTCCCACAGTCCTGTCCACATCCTCAGGCTTTACAAGCTGAAAAGTATCCATGGAAAAATGACCAGAGGGAGCAATGGGGACACCCGGCACAACTGTAATTAACGAGGAGTCCAGGTCAATCCAAATGTGAGCAATTTTATCTGCGAAGTGCCTTGCAAACATTTCACAGCAAGCAACTGATGGTTCAGAGTCTGCTGTCGGGTGAGGTCCCAAAAGACCCCGGACCACCCGAAAAAGCATTGCCAGACGGCACTGGGCAGACGCAATGGTGGCAGAGAAGTAAGCTTTTTTCGCAGCCATCACCGCCACATGGTAGGCTCGAAAATGAGCTCTAACTAGTGTTCAGTCAAAGTTTTGTTCAATTAAACAATCATGTCTCAGATTTGAAGATCATCCAAAAGCTGGATTCACAGACAAGGTCACAACATAATCTCTGAGCAACTGACATGGATGGTGTGTCTATATATCCATAGTAGCTATTCCATTCCATTCTTATTTACGTTAGAACTAGCCCACTGTACATATATGAAACTGATTGGTCTACTAAAATGTACACGGTTTAACTTTCAATTCCTATAGATCTGCACTCCTTGAGATTATAGCAGTATTCACTCTTGGAAAGACACTATAGTATGACCAAGAGAGTGTAGCTAAGATCCTCAAAATCTGCTGAGATTAAACCATATACCTTAACACAATGTAAAATGTGATAAATACATTTGTTGACATAAAATTTGTATTGAGAGTAGTTACTGATTAAAACAAATATCCGTGTTCTTAGATTTATTCATATTACAAATTATTTGATAACATGCTTGCTATGACAAATTCTCAGTTATTTCCATGCAGCTAATTGAAGCAGATAGTTACAATATTTATCTAACTTTGCTTGGACAAATCAACATATGGTATTGTTTCTTTTCCTCAAATGGATCACAAAGAAATATTTTGGACTCAGGGTTGATATACTAACAATCATTTAAATGAACAAAATTTACTTTCTATGACTATTTATTTTTCCTTATGTTGCTGTTTTTGCAGATTCCTGCCAATAAACTAATTTGCCATGGCACTGAGGAAAAATGAACCCCAAAAGATTTAAATCAGTCAAAAAAATTAAATGTTCCCTCAGGCAAATATTCATGGAATGTTTTTGCGGCACTCATCCAGAGTTGGTACCAAAATCTTGTTCCAGGATTAATGGAAAATCAATGCTCTTAACAAACATCATCTGATAACGTCTTTTTAGGCTCAGAATTCCAAAAATAACCCCCAGGCTAAGCGATGCCAAAAGTGTTATTCTGAACTTATGGTAACATTGGGAAAATGATTTTCTCTGTAATCACATACAAATGAAATGGCCTAAAATGCCAGTAGAGGTCACTCTAGGAGGTGAATCAAAAGGATTATGTGATAGTTGTCATTACCCAACTTGCTCAGACAGATGTGGATTGTTTCAAATTTGAAACAAAAATATTCAAAAGAGGAATGTACTATAGTACTGAAATAAAATTAAAGATGTGAAATACTAAGAAAATCCAACTCCTGTTCAATTTTCATTCAAATCAGAACTGGTTTTGTTTCTTGACTGGCAACCTATTACATCCTGTTCTTCAGATCTCTTCACTCATTCAACAAAAAACCTGAAATCTCTGGCTGCATTAGCACAACTTAAAGAGAGTGTGAAACCTTCATAAAAAGTGAGCATGAGTGAAGGTTCATTGGCAAATAATACCAAGTGAATACAGCTCTGGGCTACAGTAATTCACTTTTAGGCACCTCATCCTTTGCCTTGATGTCATTTAAGACAACAGTGTCTTCTCTCACACTACAATTATCTATCTGGAGCACATATGGGGCACAGCTGGATTGTTGGCTTGCTTCCCCAGAAGAAGGAAGAGATCAGAATACCACATGTTGGCAATGACAAATAGCAAGTTTAAGAAATCCTAATAATTTCTTATAGATATTCAGTATGAACAGTAATGTCAATAACCATAAATCAAGGGGTTCACCTTCTCCATCTATAACTACATTCACACATTACACTATGCCATGGTGTATCATGATGTGCACAAGTAGGAATGAGCCACAGAGAGCCTTGGATTTGCACACACACCCTCCTGCAAAGCCACATAAGAGTATTTTGGAATATTTTACTTTTGAGTTTCCCTTAAATACTAGGGTTGCCATATTGCCCGGTTAGCCAGATTTTACCAGGATTCTAGCCATGCTACCTGGTACGCACTTAGCCCATTAGGTGACGCTGATTCCCAGCTTTCATTTCTTAAAAAACCAAGTCTCTAGCCCTTGTAGATCCAGAGACACAAGGCAAAATGTGGAGGCAGTTTTTTGCCTATTTTGTGAGAAATCACCCTAGTCCTGCCTTTCATTGTTTTTAGCCAATGAGGGACACCATAGCTGTCATGGGAAAATCAAGAATTTTTGCCTGCCTGCCTGCCTACCTGCTACATATGCAGAATCTACCTGTTTAGAAAACTGCACATGCTCACTTCATGAACACATGCAGCTCCACCCCTTACCCCAGCCTTTCCCATTGGCAATGCTGGCTGAGGCTGATGGGAGTTGTGGTCCAACAACATCTGGAGGCACACTGGTTGGGAAAAGCTGCAAAGATTTTCTGATTGAGTCAGGGTATGTGTCTTAAGTGGTGAATGCAATGGGAGGGTCTACCTGCCATTATGGAGGATGGAATAAAGGGGTTTAAATCCACCGAATGCTCCCTCCCTGAACAAATACAAAATATAAAAGCAAGCCTCTCTATAGAAAAGGCTGAGGTATTAACATTTGTATTTTTCGGTCCTGCTCCCATCGGAATGCAGCCTTGTTCATCCTGTTGCCTGGCACAGCCTCTGCTCAGCAGAAAAGGCTAAGAACTGTTTTTTAATACATTTCCTTCTTCAAAATGACTGGCAGATATCTCCCCACCAAACATCAACCCACTTCATTTCCTCCCCAGGGATCGATGGATGCAAGTGTGTTTGTGTATCTACACACATGTATACATATATACATGCACACAGACTCTATATATATTCAGTGCAGTGGGGGATGCAACCTTCCCCCCCCCAAGACCAATAGGAATGGAACAATTCACCCCACATCCATCAGCTTGGGAAAAATTATTTGCTTACTATGTGATATATTTTGCTTTTGCTGCTACATGTCTGTCCCCTGGCAGTGGCTGAAATCCCTTATTCCTAATGCCAAATTAACAGAGAGAAATTTAGTATTTAGTGTTGTAGAATGCACTCAGCACATATTTAGAAGAGCCATTTTCTTTATTTCACATATTCAAATTCCAGTTCTTGTTTTTGCAAGCACTGGGGAGAATTTCCTTTATTTAAAATTTGAAATGAAAATGATTGGTTTGTTGCTATCTTCTTTTATACAATCACATTTCAAACATGATATATTTTACCCTGCAAACCACCTTGAGAACTTTTTGTTGAAAAGCAGTATATAAATATTTTTACTACTACTACTATTTTTGGCAGGACTCCATATACGTTGTATACTCAAAATATTCTAAAGTTCAGGCAAGCCTTGCTGCACACCAAGGTTTTCTTCTTTCTAGTGGCATATTAAATACTCTAAAGATAGAATATACATTATTCCTATTTACTTGCTGATCTTTAATTTACTGCTCAGCATAAGCATAAGCTCGCATGTCTTCAGGTACTTCAAATTTATGCAGGAGTATAGTCTGGTGTTGGAAAGGATTCTATGACAACGCTGCTTGCTTAGAAGCTAATTAGTAAAGATTATTGTCTGAACTGATAATATTGAAATATTGATTTTTATCTGCGTTACAGGTTGTAGAGTTCATTTTCATATTTCCTAATTGTTGCTAAGACAACCTCTCAGTTACAATATTGCTTTTAATTGACTGATAGTATATTTTGTTTTTGTAAGCTACCCTGACAGCAGGATATAAATCCTCTAAACAAACAAATGAACAAATGAATAAATATTCAAAAGTGTTGGAAACTAGAGTCTAGGTATTAAAGACTGAAACTGTAAATTAAAAAAAAATTCTTCACATCCTCCCCCAGTTTTTGGTAATAATTAGTCCCTGCACTGTTTGTTGTTTGTCACTAGGAATCCCCAGATGTGTATCTAAATATTAATTGCCTGTACATGCAAGGAAAGACAATCATGAGAATCTCTTTTTTAAAAAATGGCTGAGTGTGAAGGTTTCCTGAATGAAAAATCCACACCCAAAACATGTCTGTGAGGGGAAACAGATAATCATTATTCAAAGTGTAAGTAAAATATCTCCATTGAGAGGAAAGTTTTAAATAAGAGGGCAGCTGGAAAATGTTAGCACCAATATTTCAAATGGAAATTATGCTTCATTTTATATTTGGATATTTCAACCATAGTCTTAATTAGGTTTACTACCAAGCAGTTTTCTTTCATGAATGTCTTGATGCCTTTGTGGTTATTAAGGCAGTTCCTATGAGAACCAACAGCTGTTTCTGTCTGACTGCACACACGCACACACATATCCACACACGCACACAAAAGAGGCACTGAATGATCTTCAACGCACAGTAAACATCAGGCCACAATATTACAAAGAATGAAGAAAACAAATAGAAGATACTCTATGTGATCCAGTGTTAACAAAACAATCATGTATGTGATACAAATGTGTACTATGAAAATCTGTGGCCTGCCCTCTATATATTGCAGTGCTGTAAATTCCAACTGGCAGTCAGCAGCTCCGTGCTGTTCCCTTTATTTAAATCAAGTAAGTTATTATTTAATGCAGCATTCTTTCCTATACAATAGGGCCCCGCTTTTCGGCAGCCTGCTTTTCGGCGTTCAGCTAATACGGCGATCTTCAATTAGAGTAAGGCCCCACTCATACAGCACTTGTTCTGCTTTTACGGCATTTTTCAGGTATCAGGCACCATTTTATTGATAGAGTTCCGCTTTTTGGCGGGTTTCGCTTTTAGGCAGGAGTCTGGAACGTAACCCGCCGTATGAGTGGGGCCCTATTGTAGCTGTTTCTGTGAAGAATGAACAGTAATTAAACATTTAAGAAGGCTCCATGTGTTTCTGGAGACGTTTGGAAACACACAGAGTGCACATGTTTTTCTAACTGCTTTGGTGTTACAAGTTCATCCTAGGACAACTACTAAATAAAACAAACCTAGGCATACATCAACATGACTCCACTGAAGCCAGCAGACTAGATCCTTAGTTTGTGGAGAAGAGTAGCCCCAATGAGGTCAAAGGGCTAAATCTTCTGCTGCTGTCAGTAACTATGGTGAAATTCTTTTATTTCATTATTTCAACATTACAGTTCATTAAGATCCAACTAGAACAAATTAAAATTTTTAAAAAGGAGAAGAATTCCCCCCCTTTCCTTTCCCTTTGAGAAGACAGGAGGTGGAGGAGGGGGAGGGAGTGGTGAAGAAATAGAAAAAAACCAAACAGAACTAAACTAAATTAATTTGCAAACCATAAGTTACAATCAGGAGCAGACAAAACATAATTCCAGGTACATAATAAAAACAAGGTTTTTGCCTTATTCATTTAGAACATTACAGGTGTGCTAAATTGCCTTACCAGTTTGTTCCATGAATTCAGGGGATTGGATTTTACAACTGATTAGCTGACCTCATTTCTTTTTTTCCCTTTTCCCTTTACCCAGTAACCACAAAGTTTTATTCATTTTTGCCATATTTCTACATAAACTGATGGTATTGGTTACCTGTGTGTATCATCTTTTGTATAAGTAATAAAGTCCTGCCATATTGCTAAAAACTGATCTTATGTAGTTTGTCCCCTAGATGCCCTCAGCTTGTGAGATATTTTCTCCAGTAGGGCTGTTTGCCAGACCTTCGTATACCAGTTATCTAAACCCTGCAAATTGAATACTTTCCAATGCTTCGCTATCAATGCCCTTGCAGCTGTCAATAAATGTGGGACCAGCTCTTTATTTTTTTATCTCTCTATCAGCACTGATGTATAGACTCAAAAGAGCCAAGTAAGGAGAAGGAGAAATATTTTGTTTAATTGTTAATTATTAATTAATTATTAGATTTGTTCGTGATGCAAGAAGCAGCCATGAAAATGTTGCTGCATGACCCCTGAGAACATGAGGACTGTAGGCAACAAGTTAACGGCATATTTGTGTGAAGGAAAATCCTTGTATGAAAAGAGCAAAGACTTACTCACCTTGAGCTGCTTTTTGCATGTGCCGCTGGGTTATCTCTCCTTTCAAATGGTCTGTGCAAAAGGTAAAGTTTGTTTGATCAATAATTAAAATAATCTGGCTAACAACCTTTCATGTATGTTACTTCCTTGCATAGAAAATTATCACAGAGTATATTCCATTGTCATTAGGGACAGGATCTCCTGAACACTCTCTCTTTACTTTGTTGATGATCAGAAACCATTTATTTCTTGTATATCTCAAAGCACTGATTTAATAACTAGCTCTGAAAATTCAGTCCCAGAATAGCAGCACAGTCACTGTCATGGAAATGTAGTGTCTTGCTCTTAAAATACACATGCATCCTGTAACTCTGCAAGCCAAGAAGAGTGGAAGACAAATGCACTTCCAGGAACTCATTTATAAAATTTGCAATGGAAAATAGTCATTCACCCAGTCTCATAATCACCATTTAAACAAGTTTCCCTAAAATACTTGAATGTTCCAAGGGCAGATGTAAATGTCTGATGAGATACATTTTCTAATACCTGTAGGAGTGCACCAATTCAGTTTCATGCAGAATGAGGTACTGAAGCCTTCACCTTATCCAATACCCTTTCATTAGTTGTCCCATCTTGATCAATGGTCTACTTCCTGGAGTCTTCACACTAAAGTTAGGGATGGTTCACATACATGGCGCATGGACTGGCCTCACAGAGAGATGCTGTTTGTAGGAAACTGGTGTTGTGCATGTTGTCCAGCTGTCATAAGGCCACAGACAGCCTATGATGCATCAATTCATGTAATTTTCGATCTGGGAGGAAGCAACTATCAGTCAACTCCCAGTCACCACTGAGCAAATTCAGCCTGTTTTCCCTTTATCTCTCCCTGATCAAAGCATGTAGTGTGAAATTGAGATGTGAAAATTAGGAAGCATTATAAAGATTAGGGATGAGTAGGAAAACTGAGAGGTAGCAATAAAAGAGAAACAAAACAGTTTACTAACCTATGCTAGACAGAGGAATCACAAACTCCTTTGCAATGAGCAAGGATCAAAATGATGTCAATAGATTACCTATGTTCACAAGGATTAATCCCCATTTTTAACCCTGCAGAATCAGAAGAGGAGTTTGACTCAGCAGGAGGATTCTCCAACTTAGTATGAGTTTGGGTAGGCTGCAAGGGATAGTTTGTTGACAGTTGGAACATAGCATGTTCAACACATAGGCATAGGAGAGATGGGCCATCGACACAATTCAACAACCCAGGAAGGTGAAATTTCCAGTCTACTCCTAGTAGAACCATCAGGGGGGATCTGGTCTATGAGCATGGAGGATGCTTGAAATGTGATAGGCTGCCATGAGGAAACATGTTGAAGATAGGGCATTGTACTAGTTCACTGGATTTCTAAAAAGACAGGCATTTTATTCTCAGGCCTTTCTTCATGGATGCCTAGCTATGGGTGGAATAAATGCACCCATATTTTTATCTACAACAGGGCACTACTTTTTAAAGAAACCATTGCAGCAAAGATCAGGGTAACTGCATATACATCATATATGTGTAGCACTGCTTCATAAATGCATAGGAGGCAGCTTTATAACAGGTCAGATTATTTGTCCATCTAGCCAGCAGCAGACGGTGCCATGTGGCTGCACTACTTACCTGACCTCTGTCCAGCTGAGTCGCTGCAGCATATTGGGATGGAGAAGGGGCATGGCAGTGAGGTTGATGTAGTGCAAATTAGCTGGCAGGAGCACCTGATTGGTTCCACTGGCCTGTCTGAACTGTGCCACTCTCCATCCCAGTATGTGGCAGCAACACAGCCAGTTCCACCACACCATCTGCTATCTAGCCCAGTATTGTAGTGGTTTCCCCCACAACCTCCTCTATGCTATTAAATGGAAATGCAAGGGGCTGAACCTGGAATCTCCTGCATGCAATACATGTGCTCTATAACTGAATGATGGACCTTCCCTTAATAGTGTTTCCATATAAGCCTGCCTTGAGCCTGTTAGAAGCATCACATTCTCCTGAAATAATCCAAAATTAAGATTTTTCTTTCTGTTTAATTATACCTTTGTACCCAAATAATCCATGTCAATTTAAATCCTTACCTCTCCAACACCTATCAGGCCTTTGTAATGGTTATCAAGAGTCTTGTTCATCTATAGCTCTGATTTAGTACACTACCTATTTCAGATGTCAGTTATATAGTTAAGCCACAATTTGTAGTAAAGACTGAACTTTAGAAGGGAACAAATCAAAAACTCAGTCAGTTTGCATGTTTTAAAGCAGTACAAAATTTTCTTTCTGTTAATAGAACTCAGATACATTTTTGGGTGCTTTCACACTTGCACTTTACATCAGATTGTTGTTGGATGACAAATATCCATACCATGTATGGGATGAAGCCACAGCTTAGTAATTCTATTTTAAATCAATTTTTGTTAATGCTGGAAAACCCACTCTAGTTCCAAATTTCCTGGAGGAAATTCATGATAAATGTGACAGCACAAAGGATTCCAGGATAGGTTTTAACCATGGCTGCACTCCTGAAAAGAAAGAGTTGGCTAGAACTTATTTTTATTCTATGTGCTGCATGAGAATGAACATATTTCATAACAATGTACACATGGGAATAATTTCATTTTCATATATATATATGGGAGATGGGAGAAGAAAAGAGGCCAAAACAAGGAGTGGTCTGAGAGGTTATTCAATGCATGGGAATATGGGATAGCCATAATGTTTTCACAGCAGCATGTGACAGAGGATTGTTGAAAATGAATCAGTGGGAAATAACTGTATTGTTAAGATATAAGTGAGGAAATAATTCCACAGGGAGACAGCAACTGTTCTGATAATAAAGATGTAGTTCTGAAGCATGGAAGGCTAAGTGAAAGCACAACTTTAGAAAACCTTAATATATATTTCCAACATATAAACTGTAAAGTTATATGGCTGGAAAATAAAGAATGGGAAAATGGAATTGATCATAATTTAGAATGGAATAGTGTGTGTTCTGAGATAAAGTTGATGGCCAGTCCTTTGGAAATGTGCTACATGTATTTGTATATCCACTATTTCAATCTCCAGCAAATTAAACCATCCAACATAATCAGTATATTACAATAAAAAGAACAGCTGTAAATGGCAGTATCCCTCCTCCCACCTCTAAACGTAATACTTTTTATCCTGAAATTAAACACGTATTAGAACTAAATGTGATGAAGCCCTCTCCCCCCTTTGGTTAGTTTAGACTAGCTGTTATAAATGTAACAGTAACCCCAAGGTACCATAAGTACATCTTGGATTAGCTGCATCCCCGGAACTAGCAAATATGCCTAGGAGTTTTCTCATACCAATTGTCTCATGAAACCCAATACACTTCCTCCTAAAGCAGACTGATAAAGTGTTGATCGTTAAGAAACATCATCTCCTGATAGGACTACAGCCAGCTGGGGCAATAACACTTTGATCTAGCAGAGCCAGCTTCAAAGCTAACACCTCTGTTTTTATTTTCAAGTGTCACACAGCCTTGCTCACCATGCCTGACTGGGCAAAAACCCCAAAACAAAATTCCATCTATCAAGAAAACCCTTTTGAAAAAGAGTGGCTTTTCCTGTGAGGAAAATTCAAACATTACCCATCTAAAGAACGGGTTGTCCATAATTTTGATATTGAGATGTGAGTATGCCAATTTTTAGCCTAGTAGCTTAGAATAATAGCAGAGTTGGAAGGGGCCTATAAGGCAATCGAGTCCAGCCCCCTGCTCAGTGCAGGAATCCAACTTAAAGCATACCCAACAAGTGGCTGTTTAGCTGCCTCTGGAATGCCTCCAGTGTTGGAGAGCCCACCACCTCCCTAGGTAATTGGTTCCATTGGCATACCGCTCTAACAGTTAGGAAGTTTTTCCTGATGTTCAGTCAAAATCTGGCTTCCTATAATATGAGCCCATTATTCAGTGTCCTGCACTCTGGGATGATCAAGAAGAGATCCTTGTCCTCATCTGTGTGACAACCTTTCACGTACTTGAAGAGTGCTATCATATCATATCAGTCTTCTCTTCTCAGGGCTAGATAAACATGCCCAGTTCTTCCAGTCTCTCCTCATAGGGCTTTGTTTCCAATCCCTCAATCATCCTCGTTGCCCTCCTCTGAACCTGTTCCAGTTTGTCTGCATCCTTCTTGAAGTGCAGTGTCCAGAACTGCAGTACTCAAGATGAGGCCTAACCAGTGCTGAATAGAGGAAAAGACTTCCTAAAGTCTTTAGGAGTGGTTCAGTAAATTACCATAAACGCTGAGCCAGAAGACAGAAGTTAGAATTATATTTACCTTTTGATTTCTTTCACCAAGTTGGCTGCTTGGTGCTTTTGTGTCTGTGATTTACTCCCCTCCCCCCCCCAAAAAAATCCTTTTATGACAAGAAGGAGGCAGACTGGGATTTGGAAGAAGGTGCAGGAGATGACCCTTCAGGCGCTGGAGCTTGCCTGGACAGGGACAGTTCAGCCCCTATAAACTCTGCTGCCTCTGAGCCAGCATTGCCTGTTCAGGAAGCTGCCTCACCAAGCAAGCTCCTCTTCCTTGTCCTTGCTGTTGTAATAATTGCACAACCCTGCTCCTCCTTGGGAAGAGGACCTTGCAAATGTAGTTCCACTCCCTTCCCTGCTTGTGTTGCTGCCGCCTCAAAGCCCACCTCTAGAGGGGGAGGACCTTGGTGAAGTGGGACAGCCTCCCTCACCATACACACGCAGGAGGTGGAGGTGGCAGCAATCTCAAAGGGCTTTTACCATCCCTCTTAAGAGGAGCAAATGTTTGTGTGCATGCTCTCCTCAGTGACACTGAGCTCACACAAGTAGGGTACCCTCCCATCCTTACTTAAGGGTGTGAAGGGAGTGTAACTAACTGCTGCAACACTGTCTTTAACCCGGTCTAGTCATGTCTAGTTAAGTGCCGTAGAGATGCTGATTCCTGTGTAACCTGTAAGCTGATTTATGAAGTGCTCTGAGATGAAGCTTTTTATTAAACTTATAAAAGCACACATCTGCATTTGAGTCTGACTTCAGGGAGTTCAGGCAGGACAGTGGGTCACAGAGCAGCCATTAGAGTGCACCCTCCTAGGTTGTCTCTCAAAGTGGGTCCCCTCAGTTTGGATGAGAAACTGTTTGCAGGGGGTTGGTGGCAGCTACTTATCATTGGATAAGCTCAGTATAAAAAAGGATATTCATATCTTCCTAGATGAGAAGTTGGTTGGACTGTTTTTTAAAAAACAATGATTTACAAATGCCTCTTTCTCTGATATTCTTAATATTATGGTATTACACAAATAAAAACAGATGTTTAACAGAAAGATGTTTGAAAACCCCAGATTCTGACTCGTATGCTTTGCTATTTTCAGTGCCCGCTCAATTAAGAACAAGAGTCAGTAAAATGAAAGCTCAATCTGCATTTAGAGCTTTGAAATGTTTGGAAAACAATTTACTCAAGAACATTTTCCAAAAGAATTAATAAACAAAGTTCCTCTTTAAAAAGCTGCTTATGTTAGTATATTGCATGTAATAGCAGCCATAGTTCACAATGAACTATGCAAAAAAAAAAATCAAATCTTTTGATAACTGCATTATTATTTAGCCAAGGAACACTTTTATAAATGCATTTTTTCATAAAAACAACTATAATATAAGCAAAGCTATATCATAGGGTAACCCTGAAGACTTCTTGTCTAAGAGCATATATATATACAGTGACTGAACTGTCTCTACTAGGATAACTTCTCCTGTGCTGTTTAAATTTGTTATTAATTAAAGGTTCAGCAAAAGTTTGTTTTGCTGACAATGAGAGTAAAGTAGGAAGTTGTCTTTTCTGATTAATGAGTTTAGCATTATGATTACTTTGCAATTTGATTGTGCTGGAAACAGATCAGAGAGATTAAAATTTCTGGACAACCTTTAAATGTCTATAAAAAAAAGGAGGATTTACTCAATTATTGCTTTGGCACAAACACTTGGAGCTTTCTAGTTTAGGGAAAAGTTGAGTAAGAGGTGACATGATAGAAGTGTATACAATTATGCATGGCATGGATAAAGTGGATACAGAAAAGTTTTTTTCTCTCATGACACTAGAACTTATGGTTATTCAATGAAGCTGAATGTTGGAAGATTCAGGACACTCAAGAGAAAGTACTTCATACAGTGCAGTTAAATGACGGAATTTGCTCCCTCAGGAACAGTGATGGTTACCAACTTGGAAGGCTTTAAAAGAGGATTAGAAAATCATGAAGGATAAGGCTATCAGTGACTACTGGCTATGATGGTTACGCTCTGACCCCATGGTAAAACGCAGCATGTTTCTGAATAACAGTTACTGGAAGCTGAAGGAGGGGAGAGTGCTCTTGCATTCAGGTCCTGCTTTGGGGCTTCCCATAGGCATCTGGTTGACCACTGTGAAAAGAGGGTGCTGGACTAGATGGGCCACTGGCCTGATTCAGCAAGTTCTTCTTATGTTCTTATTTTCTTATTTCTTCTGCTCTTGATTTGGCATTTAGCATCCAAGAAGAATAAAATAGAGAGGCTTTCAACAAAGGTTTAATGTGGTCCATCATCACACCTTCACTCTGGCCCTGCTTTTACCCACTTCTGTCAGGCAAACAGACAAGTCTGTATATTCTACAATCAGTCTTGAATTTGTACACAGAAATCTGGAGAATATCTTTCTCTGCAGAATATCAGGTTTTGTTTTAACAAATGAAGTTTCTAGCCTTTAAGACTGTGAGAAATTATTGATTATAATTGTGGACTGGGGAAAAAAGTTTAACCTGTTTTTATTATAAATTTTCAAGAATTAAGTATTCAGTGGGAATGCATGAAGTTGGTTTAATTTTGAAATGGTCAGTGCTGTCACTTAATCAGCAATTCTCACAAAATTATGCAATTTAGAATCCACTTCCTTCTGTATCCTCCACCCCACCCCACCCAGGGTAAGAAAACCAAGGAAGGAAAGCTTCTTCCTCCAGAACTGCACACTCCAATACTAGACTAAAACCCTGGGGTGGGGGGAGGTGGCCATGGAATGGACTGCGTGATTGGTAGGTAGCTGTATGATAAGTCTGGGGAGTTTTGTGTTATGTATCATCCTACCACAATCCCCTTATTGATCTCTCTGCTGTTGCTAAAGTCAACTTAACTCTCCCCCATAGATTGTGAGGGAACTGTGTCCAGAAGTGGGCACCAGTTACAACCTGATGCTTTCCCAAAGCACAGCTAACTGTGAAATGAGGTCTACTGGGCTGTGTATGTGGAATTAAAATGGAAAACAATGTGGCATTAAATCAACAGAAAAAAACCTCTAGAATCAATAGAGATAAATGGAAACACAAGTACCTTGTAAATGTGTTTCTAAACGATTATTGCCAAAGAGATGGGTGCTGGCTGGGCCAAGTGCACTCTCAGCTAGGAGAAGAGGGAAAGTCGTAGCCAAATGGAAAACCTTGGTGTTGACTATTGGTCACAGAATACCATGTCTTTGTGATAAGTTTACTTGTTGGCAGATCACTGCATATACTTTATATAGCCTCCCAGCACATGCAATTGTCATTCATGATTACTTACTTACACATACTGTTAATGTATATTTCTACAAAGAAGTGCTCACATTGTAGACCTTTTGCAATAAATAAGATGTCCCTAATACGCATGTAGCTACTCAGCCCTTATGTATTTCTTCACTTATATTTGGCTAATTTTGCTATGGTTGTGTCTATATGCAGCTTACTCTTCTTTCTTGTATTACATGATAGAAAGGAATGAGTTTGTTCCCTTGATCTCTCCAAGTGAATCTCTGTTGGCTGCCCAAGAGCAAAAGATTCTTCTTCATTCATCTAACTTGTTTTATAGGGCCGGTTCACATGGCAATTTAATGAGATGGGTTCTACTTGCATGCCCGTTTAATTCGCAGCAATCACATGACGTAGGAGGTAAAGGGAAGGCGTCCCGGTGCTTTAATCTGCAGCAAATAAGTACAAGTTTAATCCGAAAAGGGAAAGAAAAACTGTCTGTGCTTTGTACCTCTAGGGACTTGTAGACACTTAGCTCTGATGCTTTTGTGAGTCCACGCCCACTCCCTCCTCCTCCGTTATGTCATTTCCTGCTGGCTCCCATTCTGCAAGCTTGCTGCAAACGGTGCTTTTTTTCCCCTTTCCCTCCTAACTTGTACGAAAAAGCGTAATATTGTTCAAACAAATATTTGTATTTCCGCTGGATTCTGAAAATACAAATAATCAAACTTGAGGTTTTTTTCTTTTTTTATGAAACTTATTCTGGAACAAACTGAGCATGCTCGGTTGCCAAGGTTACCAAAGAAAGTGATAGTTTGACTTTAAGAGGGTGTGGTCATTAGGAAGCTGCGTGACTGGCTATTTCCCTTCAGTATGAAAGGAAAACGATTGGAAGGTAGGAAGTGTGATCTTTAAACTCCCATCATGATGGGAAAAGCTTTTGTCTTTAAAATAGAGTTCAACTCCAGTGTAAATGACCCATAGTTGTGTTCTTGTGAAGCCCCATTCATTTCAATTATGCTTCTAGAGGTGATATTCCTGGTGGACTGTACCCAATATTTTTCTTTATAAGCAGTGCTGACAGAAGCTGCCTATGGATTAATGATGTCTTTAAATATGATGTTCAACCAATAGGTCAGACTAAAGGTTGCACCTCTGGCCAAGTGTGCACATCAATAATGTAACAAACACTTCTGCCCAGCCACAGAGGCTAACCATCATATTTCCCAAGGGCCCAACACTGCTCTTCTATTACATAGCTGCTAGGCATGTAACACAAATTCATACAATCTTCTCTAGATGAACAGCAATACATGCATCTAGATTTTAGGATTAGTATGCTTCATTGCAGATACACAGATATTTAATCAAGCTATATCCGCAGGACAACTATTTAGACTGTAGAACATGATATGCAGTTCCCACTATAGACTAGTGAATCTCAGTATGTACAAGTGTGCTCACACATGAATTCCTGCAACTAGGTGAAGCAGATATCTGAACTCCAAATCCTTGCATGATGTGCTCATAATGCCAATCAACCAAAGTCAGCTGGAAGAATGTAGGAAACATGGTCTCTAACAGTGCTATCCTATACGCATCTACTTAGATCTAGGTACCACTGAGTTCAATGGGGTTTATTCCTAGGCAAGTAGATATAGAACTAAAACTAAATTTGGATTCATACTTCAGATGTTTCCAGCTCCCCTGCCTGGATGTCAGGGGTATCAGTCTCAAAGTAGACTGGATGACCTACATCAAAATGCCACTATATATATTTTAGTTCAATTCAAATATCATCATCTACTCAATATCATATATCTATATCCTCAATTTTACTTCAACTGCCATCAAATACTAATTCTCCTTCAATAATGTTGAAAAATTAGAAGTGTTTCCTGCTACAATCATGAGAGTAGCTGATGGCTATCATATTTTATCTGGATCACACAAATGTTTCTCCATATGGCTACAGAGTTGTGTTGTTGCCTAATAGGCAGGACCGGTTCTAAAGGATGGCCAGGTTGGGCACTGGCCCTACGGCCCCTGGAGTTACAGGGGCCCCCTCAGCTGCCCCTCCGCTCCCCTTCCGTGATCCACACCCCCACGTCTCCCCACTTACCTGTCTGCTATCTTTTACAGTTGCCCTTAACGAAGATGGCAGCCACGGTTTCCCTAAGGTACTGAAGCCCCTGCCGCCATCTTAGTTGATGGCAGAGATGCGCGCGCGTAGCACACATGCGTGCCATCAACAAAGATGGAAGCAGAGGCTTCATCTCCTTAGGGAAACAGTGGCCACCATCTTCTCTAAGGGCAATGGTAAAAGACAGCAGACAGGTAGGTGGGGGGGCTGCACGCACGTGTGAACACAAACGTGAATGCGCGCACATGCCAGGGCCCAGGGCAAGCTGATGCCCAAGGGCCCCGGCATTCCTGGAGCCGGCCCTGCTAATAGGGCTGCCTTTCTTAGAAACAACTCCAAGCACTTCAGGTAAACTCAAACTAGAACAGCTTTATTTAAGTATCAGTACACAAGAAGCCAAGCTGACTCATTCCCCTCTAGGCCTCCTTATTTTCCTCTTGCTCTTCCCCACTCCTCTCAAGTACTTCCCCTTGACTCAGAAACTAACTACACATCTCCCCCCTTTTCTTTAAGTCCCAATTTGGTTCCTCTCCTTTGGCACCTTCTAGATTTACAAATCCATCCACTGTGGTGGCCTAACTTCCCGACCACTTCTGGTTCAGTATGATGCTGTTGGAGATTCTAGTTCACCAGGTCTCTGTAATTCTTCCTCATGCAGTTGCCCCTGTACCAATGGATGAGTCTCCTTGTCTCCTGACAGTGGATATGCTGTAGCCTAGCTTCATGAGACTCAGGAGAATTGTTTCTACAGGATCTTGCCACATGGATGCTATTCTTTCTAAGCTTAGCCTTTGCGATAACTACCCAATATGACCTTGTAGTGCAAGGCTTTTCAGCTACCATCCCCAAGTTCTTTTATCATGAACCCTAACTATTTCACCAGGCTCCAGTTTATCATGAGGTTGGACTCTATGGCAGTTATCATGGTTAACAGCTGCTTCCACAAACCCATTGCTTTGAGGGAACCTGGGACTAGATGTTTGGTGCTGAAACCCATATTCTTCTGCAAATCTCTGGAATTCTGAAGTCTTAAGAGGGAGGAACTGAGGTCCGTTGTCACTCCTGACCAGCTCTAGGACCCCATGTCTGGTAAATATGGACTTGCAATGTTGGATAATTATATGGAAATTCAGATTGGATAAACTAGCTATTTCAGGGAATCAGGAATAGTAATCTGTGGGCAGAAGGTACTAGTTTCCCTGGCAATGAAAGAGATCTAATGCAACGTTTTGCCAGGGCCTCTCAGGAAATTCTGAAGTCATCAGTGGTTCATGGCGAGTGCCACCCTCCTGAATGCAAACCCGGCACCTCTTCTATTATTGTTGTGAGTCTTGGGCACCAATTCCCTCACCAGGCCTGACACTTTTCTTCTTGCATTTTCATTGGAATGACAAGGCAAGCCATCTTTTACAGTGATGTCATGGTGGACCTGACAGAATTTCAGACACTCCTGGTCAAGTAAGCATTTCTCTGGCCATCCTTCTGCACTATATTCTGCAATCTTATACAAAATGGGATCCGTCTCCTGGGCCCTCCAAATTTCCTGCAAGTATTTGTCTGAGGCTGGAAGGCCTGCCACAATGGACTGGATATATTTTGCAACTTTCTGTTCTAGTTCCCCATTTCCACATATCACCAGAGGGTGTCTAGAAAGTGTATCTGCAACAGTAAATTTCTTCCCTGGTACGTGAGTAATATCAAAGACGTATCGCACCATTCTCATCCAGAACCTTTGTAACTGAGAGGTCAGATCATCCAATGAAAATGGGTAGTGAAAATGGGAACAAGAAGTTTGTGGTCTATCTTAACCATAAAAAGTAGTCCTGTAACAGAGTTGTTCACACACCCAGGTGATGGCCTAAGCCTCCTTCTCAATTTTAACATACTGTTTTTCTGACGATGACAAGGTCATTGAAGCAAAGGCAACTGGATGGATGTACCTGTCAGGGTGCAGGGTTGGGGTCCTGGGGATTCAGAAGAACTGGAGGGAAGGGAGGGGGTCACTTCGCCAGACTGGAGTGAAGACGAAGCAGAGGAAATTCCAGAGATAGAGTTGCCTAGCAACGGGAACCTTGAAAGTTTCACAGTTTCAGAGCCTTCCCTTGAAGTTCCCACGCCTCCTCCTCTCCGAAGTTCAGAACAGGCGGGGGAAGAGGGAGGGCCGCCCAAGACAGAGACAAGGAAAGAAAAACCGCAAGACAGTTTAAAACCTGCCCCCCCTTTTCCCCATACCGGAGTCGGAGACTTCAGAAGAGGAGGGGCCCGTGCTTCCCCCGTCGCCGCGTACTCGAAGACAGTTGAAAAGACAAGAAAGGAGGGGGGGAAGGAGGGTGGTGACTGAGGCGACGTTGAGGCGGAGTGAAAGACTTCGCGCCCGTTTGGGCCCTTCTTAAGAGACAGGCGGGCTAGCAGTCCCTTGCTCTGTCAACTCTCTTTCTACGTCGCAGGACCTGTAACTCTGTGTTGCTTCATGAGAAGACGTAGTCTCTGTTTGGATATTACCTTAATAAAAACTGAATTGCGTTCAACACCAGTCTGATTCCTGAGTCCCATCCTGGGCCGGACAGCTTGACAGAGCCACCTAAATCACCCTCAACGCTCTCTCCACTTGACCGTGACAAGATGGAAAAGGGAGCGGCAGGGGGAACGAATCCCACTTCTGAGACGGAAGAAGTGAGACTTTTGAGGACTAATGTGGCTGATCTGCAGATGGATGTTCAAACCTTGCTGGCAGCAGTCAAGGCGCTGAAAACGGATAATCAGGCCTTGAAAGCCACGATCGATGGGATGCGGACAGCCCCTCCAGACGCTGAGGTGAAGGTTCCCATTGGATTACCCCCAAAGTATGCGGAACAGAGTCATCAGTTGGCAACTTTCGTGGCTCAATGTGAGTTATACTTGGATGTCAGGAATGCAGAATTTCCGGGTGATGGGGCTAAAGTGGCTTTCGTGATCAGCCTCCTGGAGGGAGAAGCTGCAAAATGGGTGACTCCGTATCTGGTGAGAAAGGATGCCCTCCTAGGAAGATACAGAGGATTTATACAAGAAATGACCGAGATGTTTCAAGACCCGCAAAGAGCTGAAACAGTAGCGCGGCAGCTAGGCGCTCTGAAACAAGCAAAAGGGACTGTTTCCGAGTACACTAACGCTTTTAAAATTTTGTCCCAGGAAACTGGTTATAATGATGCAGCCTTGATGTTTATGTACCGGAGTGGACTAAATGCTGAAATACTGGATGAGCTGGCCAGGACCACCACCCCCCACTGACCTGCCAGGGCTAATCCGGCTGTGCCTGCAGATCGATCACCGGCTGGAAGGAAGGCGCCTGGAAAAGAAACAGGAGGTCCCGAGATATTCAGCCTCGGCATCCCGCAGCAAGGCCCTTTCCACTTCAGGAACGGCAGGTAATGCAACCGAGGGACAGGGAGGGGCTCGACCAAAACTGTCAGAAGAAGAAAAGGAGAGACGACGTCGAGAACGTCTATGCTTTTATTGTTCGAGACCGGGCCATGTGGCCAGAGACTGTGGACTGAAAGGGGGGAAAGCAGAGCCGTCGGGAAACTAAAATACCCAGTTCACGTGCAGGCCGGTGGACTGGGGGCAGCGTTGTATAAAGGCCCTCCAATGATCCAACCTCCCTCTAAAGGAGTGTTGGTCCTACCTATTCGGATTACAACTTCCCAAGGAGTGGTGTTTAATTCTACTGCATTAATTGACAGTGGGGCCTCCACAAATTTTATTGATGCAAAGTTAGCCAAGCGTTATGGAATTTCTAGGTGGAAACTGGACGCTCCTCTATCTGTGGAGACCATCGATGGGAGACCCCTGAAGTCAGGAGGAGTGACACAAGCCACGGAGGAATTGAAACTTCAAATTCCTGGGCATGAAGAGTTCATTTCGCTGTACATGTCAGATCTCTCGAACTTTGAGGTGATTCTGGGAATGCCCTGGCTAGCCAAGCACGAACCCAAAATAAGTTGGAAGGAGGCGGTGGTGTGGTTCACCTCTCAGTATTGTCAGGAAAACTGTCAACCAGAAGGCATCAAAAACACCTTAGCGGGGGTGGTGCAAGAGATCGAGCAAGTGATCCTCCCTTTGAAGTACGAGGAATTCAAAGATGTATTTGATGAAAAAGAGGCAGAGACTTTACCCCCCCACCGCCCTTACGACTGTGCGATTGATCTCGTGCCAGGAGCCAGCATTCCATCAGGAAGAATTTACTCTCTTACAGAGACTGAGAGGGAGGCCCTGAAGGAATTTCTGGAAAAAAACCTGAAGCGAGGATTCATACGTCCCTCACAGTCCCCCGCTGGAGCGCCCCTGTTGTTTGTGAAGAAGAAGGGGGGGGAGCTCAGGCCTTGTAACGACTACCGTGCATTGAACCAGATCACCATCCCTAACAGTTACCCACTGCCCCTGATTTCAGAGCTGCTAGACCGACTGCGCTCAGCAAAAATCTTCACGAAGCTGGATTTAAGAGGAGCGTACAAACTGATGAGGATGAAGGAGGGACATGAATGGAAAACAGGATTTCTGACTTCTTACAGACAGTTTGAATATTTGGTCATGCCGTTCGGGCTTTCGGGGAGCCCAGGCGTGTTTCAAAAGTTCATGAACGACGTGTTTAGAGACCTGTTGGACACGTATGTAATTTGTTACTTACATGATATCCTGGTGTTCTCAAAGAATCAAGAAGATCATGATCAGCATGTGAAAACTGTGTTGAGGAGACTGAGAGAGAAACATCTGTACACTAAGCTAGAGAAATGTGGATTTGACCTCAAGTCTTTGGACTTCCTTGGGTACCGAATCTCAGCGGGGGGAGTGGAGATGGACCCAGGGAAAGTGAGTTGTATATTGGACTAGGGTCAACCTGTCACCAAAAAGGATGTACAACGTTTTCTAGGGTTTGCAAATTATTACAGAAAGTTCATCCCAGGGTTTTCCAAATTAACAGCTCCTCTGACTGACTGTTTAAGGGGAAAGAAGAAATTTCAATGGACAGAGAACGCTACAAACGCCTTTGAGGAGCTGAAAAGAAGATTCGCTACTGAGCCCATTCTGCGCTTTGTCGATCCAACCCGCCCCTTCGTCGTGGAAGCAGATGCTTTGGATTTTGCCATCGGGGGGGTCCTTCTGCAATTAGACCAAGAAGGGAAGGAGCTGCACCCCTGCGCGTACTTCTCTAGAAAGTTAAAGCCTGCAGAGAAGAACTATACAGTATGGGAGAAGGAACTACTAGCCATCAAGGATTCTTTTGAGAATTGGAGACAATATTTAGAGGGGGCCTCACATCAGATAGAAGTGCGCTCCAACCACAAGAACCTGGAAAGCCTACAAACAGCCAGAAAGCTGAACCAGAGACAGATAAGATGGTCCCAGTTCTTCACTAGGTTCAACTTCAAGATTACTTATCATGCCCAAGCCAAAAACAAGAGAGCAGATGCCTTATCCAGACAGCCACAATTCAAAGGAAGCGAATCCGATGACCAGCCTCAGTACGTGAACCCGCCAGAGAAATTAACGTTGGGATCATGTCAGCCTTCATGGGAAGAAGAATTAAAAAGGGCACAACAGGAAGATGCAGGCATGCAACGATACATTCAGGAGGCGGGACAAGATCAAGACCCAGAAGTAAGTTTCCACTGGCAAGATGGACTGTTATGGTTTAAAGCAGCCAGGTATGTGCCAGAAGGGGAATTAAGACTCAGAGTCCTACGTCAGTGCCATGACTCCATCACCGCGGGGCACTTTGGTATTTACAAAACCATTCAGAACGTGGCCAAGGACTTTTGGTGGCCTAAAATGCGTCGGGATATTGAGGACTATGTAAAATCCTGTTCTGTCTGTGTGCGGGCGAAAACACAAACAGGAAAACCAGCAGGGCTGTTACAACCGCTACCTGTCCCAAACGAACCCTGGAAGGACCTTTCCATGGATTTTATAACTGATCTACCAAAGTCACAAGGAATGACGGCCATTCTAGTAGTGGTAGACTTACTCACCAAAATGGCGCATTTTCTTCCTTGTTCAGGGGCCTTAGAGGCAAAAGAAACAGCCAAGTTATTCATCAAGGAAATCTACCGGTTGCATGGATTGCCAAACAGTGTAGTCTCGGATCGAGGAACTCAGTTCACAGCTAAATTTTGGAGAGCAATGTGGAAACAGCTGCAGACGGAGCTAAAACTCTCTTCAGCTCATCATCCCCAGACAGACGGTCAGACGGAACGACTGAACGCTGTTTTGGAAAGATATTTACGTTGTTATGTGTCCTACCAACAGACTGACTGGGTGTCATATTTGCATTTTGCAGAGTTTGCCTATAACAACTCCTTGCACTCCAGCACTAAGCAAACCCCGTTCTTCGCTAATTATGGATTTCATCCTAAAGCCTTCCCAAGCAGCTCAGAGGGGGTGCTTGTGCCGGCCGCAGGAGACTTTCTGAAGGAATTACAGGCTGTGCAACAGACGTTGAAACAGCAGCTAAACGAGGCCAAGACAGAGTACAAGCGAGTTGCTGATCAGCACAGGAGAGAGGCCCCCCCCCCTTCAACCAGGAGACCAGGTATGGCTGTCCACCCGTTTCCTTCAGATGCCAGGCAAATGTAGGAAATTACAAGACAAGAGGGTGGGGCCTTTTGAAATAGAGGCTCAAATTAATCCCGTGGCGTACCGACTGAAGTTACCAGACACGTTTAAAATACACCCTGTGTTTCATCGATCTCTGCTAACGAAAGCAGCCCCTCCCAGTGATTTACGTCCAGAGGAGCCTCCAGGGGCTCCACTCATGGCAAATGAGCAGACTGAGTTTGAAGTAGAGGAAATCCTGGACTCCAGAATAAGGCGTAACAAATTGCAGTATTTGATTCACTGGAAGGGTTATGGGCCAGCAGATAGATCTTGGGAAACAGAAACTGATGTGCATGCTCCAGATTTGGTAAAACTTTTTCACCAACGTTTTCCCCATCACCCCAAGCCAGTCAGGGGGGGGAGCACAGCATGGGAGAGGGGATGATGTCAGGGTGCAGGGTTGGGGTCCTGGGGATTCAGAAGAACTGGAGGGAAGGGAGGGGGTCACTTCGCCAGACTGGAGTGAAGACGAAGCAGAGGAAATTCCAGAGATAGAGTTGCCTAGCAACGGGAACCTTGAAAGTCTCACAGTTTCAGAGCCTTCCCTTGAAGTTCCCACGCCTCCTCCTCTCCGAAGTTCAGAACAGGCGGGGGAAGAGGGAGGGCTGCCCAAGACAGAGACAAGGAAAGAAAAACCGCAAGACAGTTTAAAACCTGCCCCCCCTTTTCCCCATTCCGGAGTCGGAGACTTCAGAAGAGGAGGGGCCCGTGCTTCCCCCGTCGCCGCGTACTCGAAGACAGTTGAAAAGACAAGAAAGGAGGGGGGGAAGGAGGGTGGTGACTGAGGGGACGTTGAGGTGGAGTGAAAGACTTCGTGCCCGTTTGGGCCCTTCTTAAGAGACAGGCGGGCTAGCAGTCCCTTGCTCTGTCAACTCTCTTTCTACGTCGCAGGACCTGTAACTCTGTGTTGCTTCATGAGAAGACGCAGTCTCTGTTTGGATATTACCTTAATAAAAACTGAATTGCTTTCAACCACCAGTCTGATTCCTGAGTCCCATCCTGGGCCTGACAGTACCCGTCATCCTGGAATTATAGCAGTACAGCTCCCAAACTGTAGGATGAAACATCTGCAGAAATAACATTTTTTTTCAAAGGATTAAATATGACTAGAAGAGGAATTGCCGTCAGGGCCTCTTTGATTGTTGCAAAGGATCATTCTTGACATGGGTCCCAGACATATTCATTGCCCACTTTTAACAGTTGATTGAGCGGGCCAGTAAGATCAGATAGGCAGGGCAAAAATTGCCCCAAGAAGTTCACCATACCCAGAAATTGATGGACCTCTGGGAAAGATTTGGGACCTGGGAATTTTTTAATTGCTGTGATCTTCTCAGGGTTTGGATGTATCCTATCACCATCAATAATATGCCCTAAGACACACACTTGTTGAACCCCGTTAAGAGGTTGAACAGTTAAGAGTGACAATTGCCTCTGACTTCCCAGGAGGATCCCTCCGCTTGTGCAGCCTCTGAGACGGCTCCCGTCTTGGATGAAACTTTTTCAGTTTTAAATCCAGTCAGAAGGGTCTTTTTTGACTGGGGATAATTTCTTCCGGATAAGGAAGAAACGTGAGATTTCCCACACAGCTTTGTTGTGATTGTTGGAGACTGGAATTCGTCAGAATTGTCTGTGAAAGAAGGTCTTCCAGCAGCTCGGACAGAGCGAGGATTTCTAGCTAGCTCAGCTGAAAAAGTGACCCGTTTTTTTTTTTTAGAAAAACGGTTTAACAGGCAAGCATTCTCCTGTCTACGCTTATCACTTTCTTATCTACACAGCTAAAGAGATTTGTCAAAGAATCAGCAATTAAGAAAACCTGGGTGAGCCAAAACTTTCCTTCTTTTTTACTCACGGAACTAAGGGGGAAGAAAATAAAAATAGCCTATCTTTTTTATTGCAAAAAGCTGACATGGAAAATAGCATTATAAAGATTACAACGGATGAGGGTTTTCTTTTTGACTTATAAGACTTTGGTGTAATATATGTCTGGGACTATTTTTTCTGATCTACTTTTTTTTTTTTTGACGAATCTGCTCATCTTTTCTGCTACTAGTTTTTTGGACGCTGTGAACTAAAGCTGTTTTTGCACTTCTGGGCATATAAGAGATAAGGGCTGTCTAGAGTGTGACGCCAGTTGGTTTGAAAGATTAACTCCTTTGTAACTGGATAAAGAAATAAACTGCTCTTTGCTTGGGACATTGAAAATTGAAGGAGTTTTGTTCCTTTGGCTTTAAGAATGACAATTAAGAAGATCATGGATGTACAAGAAGGGACTTTATCTTTAGACATGTTTCAGAAAATAATGAATGGGATTAACTCAATAAAACAAGAACTGAGAAATAATAGTTAAGCGTGGAGAATTGAATTTGACGAAATGAGACAGGAGCTGAAAGAAATTCAGGATTCTATGAGAAAGGAGAATAAAGAGGGATCTGGAAAACCAAAAAAGGATGAAAGAGAAATTAAAGGCAAGGTTCAAACTATGAAGATTGGATTAAATATGGATATGGAAAAAGATTTGGATTTCCTGGCTGTGATGGATTCTGGAGACAAATATTACGGTTTGGAACTCACCGCTGTCACTGAAGGAATTGAAGAGATTGGAGATAAAGATATTATCGGTTCAAAAAAATTCCTGGACTGGAAAGATTTGATGGAACTTGAAATGGAGAAAGCTAACAGAATTAATCCCTGTTTTGTGTCAATGGAAAAATCTTCAAGAGATGTGCTAGTGTATCATATAAAAAAGAGGAACAGAGATGCGGCTTTGCAACAATACTTCAGTGATATGTTCGGAACTGATGGCAAGAAAATATCTGTGAAAAAGGAAATTCCTATCAGACTCTTATTATATGACTATGACAGCAAGATTATTAGGCGCGTAAAGATGGAAGATGGAACCAATACGGATAATGGAAGAAGAGCGATTTGAAATTACTGGACTTAGTAGACTTGATGAGTTGGATTAATTGACATGTTTATCTAGAAAAAAAAATTGATGGACATATATCTCAAGGATTGGAAACTTCTCTTTGACTTTTTGTGGAAGAATAAAATATGATGTTAATGAGATTTGTACCCAATTAAGATAACCGCTGGAGGAAGGTGATTTTATAATCTATAAGATACAGGCTTGTTATATATTATAGACTTATAGCTGAACTACGACAAATCGGAAGTCAATTTTTTTATATTTTTTTTCTTTTTATTGTATTAGTTATGGATTTGTGTTTTTTCTTTTTGTATTGTTTTGGTTTTGAAAATTTGAATAAAAATTAATTAAAAAAAAAAGAGTGACAATTGCCTCTGACAGCCACTATAATGCCATTGTAATCTCGCATCATGCTGTTCCATAGTGGTCCCACTAATGATCAGATCATTCATGTGGCATAGAACTTCCTCACTGCATCTGAGGGGATGGCTCATCCTCTTCTGAAAGTGCTCTGGAGCTGAGGTGATCCTGAAGGGCAGGTCCTGGAAGCAATATCACCCAAAAGGAGTCACAAATGTTGTAAGTTTCATGAAACATTGTGCTAATGAGATTTGACAAAATCCACTAGAGAAAAATTTTGCTTCCCCTAACTGACCAAGGGTGCGTTCCACACTTGGCATTGGATGCAGTTCTCTTTCACATTTTATTTAACTGGGTAAGGTCCACACAAATGCACACATCTCCATTTGGCTTGTTAAAAAACACTATGGAAGCACACCAATCAGTGGGCTCATCAACTGACTTAATGACTCATGTTTCAATCATTTCCTCCAGTTTCTGCTTGACTTTGTCCAGAAGTGGAATGGGTATACATTGTAGAACACTGACAGAAAAGGAGTTTGGATCCTCTTTTAGCTGGATCTCATATGGAGTCTTCATCAGATCCAGTCTCTGGGTTACGTAATCTGTATATGGATTTACCCTTGTTTTTGTGGTTGACACAACTTATTCCAGGTGTTTTGACTAATACCAAGTCTTCCCATGCTCTGAGTTCCAACAGGGGATGTTCAAGTCCGTTCACCACATCAATCATTTCTTTGATGTGAGCACTTTGCAAAACAGTGCTGAACACTTCCCCAGTTATAAAACACAGGTAAAAGGTCCACTAAGAGTTTTGTCAGATTCAAAGAGGTTTTTCTTGAACTTTGATTTAAACAGAATGGGATCGTTATAACTTCTGCTCCTGGGTCCAGTTTAAATTCTACCAGTTGTTCATTGACCTTGATTTGTTTCATCCAGGTTTAAGTTCTGGTTGCTTGATCCTCTGTCAGGGACCCCAGGAAGCCAACTGGGTGTGTTGAAATTTGTCTCACAATTGAGCCTGCAAAACATGCCTTTGCAAAGTGTCCCTTTTTATTGCAGTTATAGCACACAGAATATTTAGCTGACTCATTCCCCTCTAGGCCTCCTTATTTTCCTCTTGCCCCTCCCCCTTCTCCTATTCAATTGCTTCAATCTGTGGAACTTACACTTTTACAAGTAACATATAATGATCTTTCCAATTTGCAGGAGTTGACTTTTTAATATAGCAGGGCCTGTACTTTGGAACTCCCTGCTTGTTGACATTAGGCAAGTGTGGTTGCTATATTGGTTTAGACAAATTCTGAAAACTTTTTCTTATTTCAGCAAGTGTACCCATACATATAATTTAGTTTCTATATTTGTTTTAAAATGTTTTACTGATTTTTGTCAGTGTTTTATTGATAATTATTTTATTTATATATTTTTTAACATTTGTGGGTTTTAGCTGTGTTTCACTGATAATTTTATTAAGCTTTGTGTGATGATTAAGGTATCTATAAATCTTTCTAAATAAATAAAATAAATTTATTTATTATTTATTATTTTATTTATACCCCGCCCTTCCTTCCAGCAGGAGCCCAGCGCAGCAAGCAGGAGCATAATGATAAGCAGAAACATAGTAGGAACTAATGTGGATGCTAACACCAGGGGGAAAAAAAGACAAACTTGAAGGTTTATTAGTAACAAATAAGGAAATGATTCCATGATTGCTGTGTGTACAGACCTTTTCATACAAACTAGAGACAGGCTTTAGCATTTTGTACTGACAATTCCATAACTTTCAGAAACACAAATATTTACCCGAGGAACAATGAAGGATCATACATTCTTACAGAAATGCACCTTTTGATCCCAATAATGTGAAGTATAGACAAGACAGATTTTGAGTGAAGCTTGCATAAAACTGACCTTAAACTGTACTAACATCTCTCTCCACTAATTATACTTTCTGAAGCCTCACCAAATAAGCTGCTAAAAATATTCCCACAGTTGACACCAAATCATTTTTTCCAAAAGAGTCATTCTTTATTTGCAGATAACAGTACCAATAAAACATTGAATGCTGCATCCCCACATGTTCTGGCAAAAAAGTAATTTTGGGGAATTGAGAAATTCACTCAGCATGCAGCTAGCTGTCATTAGGACTGTGATAAATCTGGTGGTTTTGGCCTCAGTTTCTGGATAAAAATACCATCCCAAACTATGGAAAAGAGATGAAACTTACAAAATTAGTGTGCAGACTTCTGATGGACGATGTAAGATATGGAGGAACAGTGAAGATAAAATAGGGGGGGAAATATGAAGAGCCCAGTCTGTTTTTAGTTTGAACTTTACTAGTAAGATTAGCATGGACATTGATTTAAATTTATGTATCTCTTCTGAACTTGCATGTCTCTAATTAACAACTAGTAGGAAAAGGAAAAGCTTTCATTTGGTTTGGCTTCCTGTTTGAATAGTTCTATCTGCAAATGGTTGCGTGGCATCATAAGCGACAAATTGCACAAGCAAAATCAATACCCCATTTCAAGAAGAAGCAATTTCATGACTGATAGCATTGTTATCTGGGCCAATGACAGTTTGATTATCCCCTAATGATTATTTTAGTACCATACCTTATCATGTAAAAATAATACAGGAGTCCTGAGTCCTGTCAATTACTTCTTCCATTGGAGGAAGGAAACCTCTGAGTTCAACCCAAAGAGTTTCCCACAGTATCGACTTTTTACAGGTATAGCAATTTGGCCATTGGGGATTTTAAACTGATGTGGCTTTTTAAAAAATGATTTTCTTTAGATAACATGAAAAAACAGAATGGATACACAACATTTCAAGACAATTATCCATTCAAGGCGGCATCATATGAGACCATGCTTTGCATTAGAATCATCCCAAGATATTCCTCCATAGTAATCCATGTGTTAATGCTTGTATACCACCTGAAAGGGCAATATGTCCTGAAAGGCAGTTTAAAAATCTCTTAAACAAATAATGTCTAGCATTTCTGATCATGGTAGATTAGAACAACTGTCACCAATCTGGTGCCCTCCAGATGTTTTGGAATATGACTCCAAAGGTTCAATTAGAATGACAGCAGAAGGCAGGATGGAAGCAGATGGCCCTGCTTATCCTTCCTCATAACTTCCATATTAGTATTGTCTATCAACTCAAATAAATTTTAATTATTAAATAGTCATAAAATATAATGGTAAACTAAAACATGTAAAATAATAAACTCTGTATAGGTTATGAATTTTACCATTTTAATAGGTTCCATTTTTTAATAGTGCAGTGTGACTAGAAATGTCAGGTATGAAATAACAGATAAAGTGATATATCAGACAAACATAGGGGCTCTTCAGGCAGAATAAAAAGTAGGTTATTATCAGCTATTTCTTGAGGTAAATTCCCAATAGAATGGTAACAAAACATTTTTGTTACATTTAAAGTAATAAATGTATTAACTAGCTGGCTAAGGGGCTTCCACAGTGGGCTAAGAAGTCTAATTTGAAATAAAAAAAATGTTTTTAAAGCATTTTAGAAAAAGATTTTTAAAGCTTTTTTTTAAAAAAATGTTTTTAAAGATGTTTTGTTTTAATATATTTTAAAGTCTGTTTTTATGATGTTTTAGATTGTTTTTAGTGCTTTTGTTTGCCGCCCTGGGCTTCTACTGGGAGGAAGGGCGGGATATAAATCAAATAAATAAATAAATAAATAAAACCATAATTTTTCAACTAATGGAAGTTGTTCTGATAAAATGTATCACTTTGTTTATTCCAACTCTCATCGTCTGGGGCCAACAGATCTCCAAAACAGCTTGAAGTGTAGTCAGTAATAGCATTATCTTAAAAAGACCAAACCCACATGACTTCTGGGGGGCCAACAACCATCTATACTTTGCCCCATTCTTCATCACCTGTGTGTATGTTATGTGTGTGTTTGTGTGTGTGTGAGAGAGATGCTGTCCTATAGAGCTACATCAAGGCCTGGAGGTTGGCTCTCTTTCCTCTTCCACATAGTGTGACAACATCAAATACAATAATAGAGCTGCATTGCACTCAGAACTTTAATATTACATCACAAACAAATGACAGTTACAAAGCATTCACACCTAGTCATAGGGCTAAGACACTTTGTAAATTACTACTACTACTGCTACTACTACTAATAATGATATCTCACACTTCCTCCCATTAGGAGCCCAAGGCAGCAAACAAAAACACTAAAAAAAACTCTAAAACATCTTAAAAGCAGACTTTAAAATATATTCAAATAAAACATCTTTTAAAACATATTAAACACCTATCCCCTTTCTTAATAATGATGCAGCTGTTATCTGTATTTTCTACCAGTCTTTCTAGCCAAACTTCAGAACTCTGTTTAGATGGAGAAGTGCCACTCACTGAAGTCCTTAAAGAACATAATGTGCCCAGCCCATCAAAATCTATTATTGTCTCTGGTATAGTCCATGTTGTTCCCTGTAGAACTGTGTAAAAGGAGCAGCATGGTCCAAACTGAAAATAAAACTGCTGATATCATAATGTTGTTGTATAAATCTATGGTGCCGCCGCATTTGGAATACTGTGTACAGTTCTGGTCACCTCACCTCAAAAATTGTATTGTAGAGTTGGATAGGGCTCAGAAAAGGGCAACCAGAATGATCAATGGGTTGGAGTGACTCCCCTATGAGGAAAGGTTGCAGCAATCAGGGCTTTTTAATTTAGATAAAAGGCAAAAGGAGGAAAGTGAAAGACAAACTCAGCAGAAACTACACCTTGCTGCTGTGGCCTCTTGCAAAACCCCACCTGCAGGCTTCCTTTGGTGTCAGCTGTTAACTCCCGGCAAGAATCTTACCTGCAGACTGCCTTGGGTGTCACCTGAAGCCAGCTGGAGTTAACGAGGGCAAGAACAACTGCCACAGGGAGGGGTACAGAGCTCCCCTTCATAAGAGCCACCTCCAGCCAAGGCAAGCGCCTTGGTGTGTGCAAAGTGTGTTGCTAAGTGTGCACTTAGCGTTGCACTTGGAGTTGCCGAGGAATCGCCCAACGCGAATCCGGCAGTTGTGGAATAATCTCCCGATAAAGCGAACTGATGCTACAGCGCTGCTGAGAAGTCTACCAAGAGAGCAAGTGGGGCTATATAAATTGCTGGGTGTAGGGGAGAGAGGGGAGGTGGGAACAGGGTTGTTATAGAGGACTATAGGAGAGGGGGTTCTTCTCTTATTTTATCTTTTTTTTTAATTAATTTTAATCTTTCAGTATCAGGCTCCTTTTAACATGTGTCAGGGTGGCAGTAATTGGGAGGCTGCCATTGAGGTAATATTGGACAGGGGAAGCAAGAGCAGTGAGAGGCAGACTGGCCATTACAGGTGAAGGGATGCAAGACAGCTTTGTGCATGCATCCTTTCTGGTCCCCCTTCCAACCCCTGGGACACTGGTAGCCATGCTGGGAATCCCCTGGATCTTACTGTCTTGCTGATGAATGCAAGGTCAGTGACTAATAATACAACTACTATAATTCAGAATCTAATCCTGGATGAAAGCACTGACCTTGCCTGTATCACCAAAACCTGGCTAAAAGACCAAAGTGGAGTAGGTCTTTCCCAGCAATATCCACCAGGTTTCGTGGCACTTCAATAGCCTACATCCAGGGGACAGGGAGGTGGGGTCGCAATTGTCTACAAGAAATCCATCTCCCATGTCATGGATCCTGTCCCTAATACCTCCAGCTTTGAGTGTGTGTGCCTAGTGTTAAGGCCAGAGATACAGAGTGGGGATTCTGTTGCTGTACTGTCCATCCCACTGCCCAACTGTTTCTCTAATTGAGCTGGTGGAGCTGGTCTCAGAATTCCCCAGGCTGGTTATACTGGGTGACTTCAACATACACGCTGATGCTGGGCTCACAGGTCCGGCTCAGGACTTCATGGCTGCTATGACAACCATGCGGCTGTCTCTAATATCATCTGGACCAATGCATGTGGCAGGACACACTCTTGATCTGGTACTTTGTTTGAGACAGGAAGAGAATGATCGGAGGGTGGAGTTCTTAGTGACTTCGTTGTCATAGACAGATCACCACTTGACAAGGTTCAGGCTTTGTGCCCCCAGTAACATTTCCAGGGGTGGAGGACTGATTAAGATGGTCCACCCTTGGAGACTGATGGATCCACGTGGTTTCCTGAATGGTCTGGAGGATGTCCCCAGCACAACTGGCAATACTGTTAAAGTCCTGGTTAATCTTTGGAATAGGGAGGTGACCCAGGCGATGGATACTATCGCTCCAAACCACTCTCTCCCATGAGGGAGGGCTAATAATACTCCATGGTTTACTCAAACCTTGGGCCTGATGAAATGGCAGGAATGATGGCTAGAGCGACGATGGAGAAAAACTCAATCTGCTTCCGACCAAACACAGGCTAGAACTCATTTTTGAGCTTATCATGTGGCAGTGATGGCAGCAAAGAAAGCTCACTTCTCTGCCACCATTGCGTCCGCTCAGTGTCGTCCAGCGATGCTTTTCCGGGTGCTCTGGGGTCTTTTCGGCTCTGGTCCTACACTGGATCCCAAGCCTTCAGTAACTCACTGCGACATGTTTGTGAGGCACTTTGCAGATAAAATTGCCCACATTCAGACTGCCTTGGACTCCTCATTAACTACAGTTGTGCCAGATGTCTTCAAGGCTTCCTCTGGTCATTTTTCTATATTACTTTTCAGCTTGTAAAGCCTAAGGATGTAAACAGGACTCTGGGAGAAATGAGGGCCGCTACTTGCTCTCTTTTTGAGCAACCAAAAAGACAACTAAACACATGGACATCACCAAATGGTCAATATAGGAATCAAATTGATTATATAATTGATAGCAGAAGATGGAGAACTTCCATACTTTCTGCAAAAACAAGACCAGGAGCAGAATGTGGTACAGACCATGAACTGGTCATATCGAAAATCAGAGTAAAGCTAAAGAACAACAAAGCAATCATAATGCCAAAATACAATTTAAATAACATCCCAGAGGCATATAAAGATCAAATAAGGAACAGATTTGAGGCTTTAAACTTAGTTGACAAAGAACCAGAAGAACTATGGAATGAAGTCAACAGATATTATCAGGGAAGAATGCCAAAAGACAATACCTGTAGTTAAAAAGAGAGAAAGACCTCAATGGATGACTGAAGAAACTCTTAAAATGGTTAAAGAGAGAAGGAAAGCAAAAGGAGATAGAAACACAGTCAGAACCCTAAATGCAACAATACAGCGACTAGTACATAGGAACAAAGAGAACTATTACAATAGTTACTGTATAGAAATAGAAGAGGACAACAAAAAGGGTAGAACAAGAGCCCTGTTCCAAAAGATTAGAGAAATTAAAGGGAAATTTAAACCAAGAGTAGGGATGTTGAATAATCAACAGGGGAACACACTGACTGACCGAGATGAAATAAAAGGAAGATGGAAGCAATACACTGAAGAATTCTATAAAACAGATGCCAGGATGACAGATTCATTCACGGAAGAACCATATGATGAAGAAACAGAAATTTTAGAATGCGAGGTGAAAGCTGCTCTTAAAATATTTGGAAGAAACACATCACCAGGAATAGATGGCATACCAACAGAGTTGCTACAAGCTACAGAGACTGAATCTGTCCAAATTTTGACTAAAATCTATCAAGAAATATGAAACACTAAATAATGGCCCACAGACTAAGCGTTCCATATACATCCCAATTCCAAAGAAAGGGGATCCCAGGGAATGCAGTAATTATCAAACTATTGCCTTAATATCCCATGCAAGTAAAGTAATGCTCAAGATTCTACAACAAAGGCTCTTACCATATATGAAGCGAAAAATGCCAGACATCCAAGCTGGATTTAGAAAGGGAAGAGGCACCAGAGATCATATCGCAAACATATGTTGGATAATGGAACAGACCAAGGAATTTCAGAAGGAAATCACTCTGTGCTTTATAGATTACAGCAAAGCTTTGACTGTGTAGATCATGAAAAACTATGGAATGCTTTAAAAGAAATGGGGGTACCACAGCATCTGATTGTCCTGATGCGCAACCTATACTCTGCACAAGAGGCTACTGTAAGAACAGCACATGGAGAAACCAACTGGTTCCCAATCGGAAAGGGTGTGAGACAGGGGTGTATTTTATCACCCTATTTATTTAATCTATATGCAGAGCATATCATACAGAAAGCAGGACTGGACCAAGATGAAGGAGGTGTGAAAACTGGAGGGGGAAATATCAATAATTTAAGATATGCAGACGATACCATACTACTAGCAGAAACCAGTAATGATTTGAAACGAATGCTAATGGAAGTTAAAGAGGAAAGCACAAAAGCAGGACTACAGCTGAACATCAAAAAGGCTAAAGTAATGACAACAGAAGATTTATGTAACTTTACAGTTGACAATGAGGACATTGAACTTGTCAAGGATTATCAATACCTTGGCATAGTCATTAACCAAAATGGAGACAAGTCAAGAAATCAGAAAAAAGCTAGGACTGGGGAGGGCAGCTGTGAGAGAACTAGAAAAGGTCCTCAAATGCAAAGATGTATCGCTGAACACCAAAGTCAGGATCATTCAGACCATGGTATTTCAGATCTCTATGTATGGATGTGAAAGTTGCACAGTGAAAAAAGCGGATAAGAGAAAAATCAGCCCATTTGAAATGTGGTGTTGGAAGAGAGCTTTGTGTATACCATGGACTGCAAAAAAGACAAATAATAGGGTGTTAGAACAAATTAAACCAGAACTATCACTAGAAGCTAAAATGATGAAACTGAGGTTATCATACTTTGGACACATAATGAGAAGACATGATTCATTAGAAAAGATAATAATGCTGGGAAAAACAGCAGGGAGTAGAAAAGGAGGAAGTCCAAACAAGAGATGGATTGATTCCATAAAGGAAGCCACAGGCCTGAACTTACTAGATCTGAACAGCGTGGTTCACGACAGATGCTCTTGGAGGTTGCTGACTCATAGGGTCACCATAAGTCATAATCGACTTGGAGGCACATAACAACAACAACAACAACAACAACAACTTGCTCTCTTGACCCTTGCCCATGCTAGTTAATTAAATCTGCCAGAGGGGGAGTGGCTGGCTGGTTGGCATATTTAATTAATACCTCCCTAAGGGAATGTTCTATGCCAACATGGTTGAAGGAGGCTGTGATAAGATCTTTGATAAAGAAGCCTTCGTTAGACACTGCAGATCTTAATAACTTCCACGAAGTCTCTAATCTCCCCTTTTGGGGCAAGGTTATTGAGTGGGTAGTGGCTGCTCAGCTCCAAGCTTTCCTGGATGAATCTGATTATCTAGACCCTTTTCAATCAAGCTTCAGGCGTGGTCATGGGACAAAGACTGCCTTGGTCGCCAGGGGAGTGCATCCCTGTTGGTGCTGCTCTCAGTGACCTCTCAGTGGCTTTTGATACTATTGACCATAGTATCCTTCTGGGCCATCTAGCTGGAATGGGATTGGGAGGGACCGTTTTAGGGTGGCTCCAGTCCTATCTGATGGACAGGTCCCCACTGGCCTATGGTGGGTTCCATTCTGTCTCCCATGCTCTTTAACATCTGTTGTTGTCTATTGTACATCTATTGTAACATATTGTTTAATATGTTTTTTAATAATGTTTTTAACCCTTTTTTAAGGTTGTTTGTTTTAAATGTTTTTAATGCTGTTTTGTTTTAATGTATTTTAAGATCTGTTTTTATGATGTTTTAAAGTTTTTTAGTGCTTTGTTTGCCGCCCTGGACTCCTGCTGGGAGGAAGGGCGGGATACAAATAAAATAAATAAATAAATAAATAAAATCTATACGAAACTGCTGGGAGAGGTCATCCAGAGATTTGAAGTTCAATGTGATAAATATGCTGACGACACACAACTCTATTTATTCCTACCACCTGATTGCAGGGCGGGAGTGCTCATCCTAAGGTGCTGCCTCAAGGCTGTGAAGGGCTGGATATAGGTTAACAAACTGAAACTTAATCCAGGCAAGAAGTGTTGCTGGTCAAGAGGAAAACTGCGCCAGGTATAGGGCTGCAACCTGCTATGGATGGGGTTGCACTCCCCTTGCAGGAGCAGGTCCACAGTTTGGGAGTACTCCTGGATTCTGCCCTGCTGCTTGAATATCAGGTGGCTGCGGTAACCAGGAGTGCTTTTGGCCAACTCATACTGGTCTACCAGCTGCACCCATTCCTGGAAGCAGTTGACCTGTCCACAGTGACACATGCATTGGTGACATTGAGGCTTGATTACTGCAATGCACTCTACTTGGGGCTGCCTTTGAAAATGGTTTGGAAATTGCAGTTTGTTCAAACTGCAGCAGCCAGAATATTAACTGGATCATGGTGCAGGGAGCATATCACCCCTGGGCTTTATTGTCTCCACTGGCTCCCAGTTTGTTTCTCGGCCCAAATCAAAGTGCTGGTTCTGACCTTTAAAGCCTAAAACAGACTTGGACCGATGTACCTGAGGACCGCTTACGCCCATATGGACCTGTCTGTGATTTAAGATCGGCTGCCTCTGGTCTCCTCTGCATGCCTGGAATGAAAGATATCAGACTGGCAGGCATGCAGGAAAGAGCCTTTTCAGCCTTGGCCCCCAAGCTCTGGAATATCCTACCCCAAGAAGCCCGCTCTGCTCCCTCCCTGATGGTTTTCCAGAGACTTCTGAAAACCTTCTTGTTCCAGACAGCCTTCAGGAGGGACTGAAGGTAGAGCCTGTAACTGATTTTATTCACCCCTTTCTAATGTTTTTCTGATTTTACTGGGCATGATTGTATTGTGAGCCACCCTAAGTGCCCTGTTGTAGGGTACAAGGGTGGGATAGAAATATTTGAAATAAAAATAAATAAATAAATAAATAAGTCAGAGGTGACATGATAAAAGTGTATAAAATTATGCATGGCACGAAGAAAGTGGATAGGGAAAAAGGTTTTCTCCCTCTATAACACTAGAACTCGTGAATATTCAATGAAGTAAATGTTGAAAGATTCAGGACAGACAGAAGAAAGTACTTCTTCATGCAATGCATAAAACTGTGGAATTTGCTCCCACAAGAGGCAGTGATGGCCACCAACTTGGATGGCTTTAAAAGACCATTAGACAAATTCATGGAGGATAAGGATATAAATGGCTACTAGCCATGATGGCTGTGCTCTGCCACCATAGTCAGAGGCAGTACGCTTCTGAAAACCAGTTGCTGGAAGCAGCAGGAAGGGAGACAGATTTTGCAATCAGGTCCTGCTTGAAGGCTTCCCATGGGCATCTGGTTGGCCACTATGAGAATAGGATGCTGGACTAGATGGGCCACTGGCCTGATTCAGCAGGCTCTTCTTATTAAATTATTAGGATATGTGGGGTCCTCTCTTGTAGGCAAGTGGAATCGACAGCAGACCCTTTAGTTTGTTTCCAGCTTCACAGTTCAATGATTCTGCATGGATCCTAATAAACGATAAGCTTGTCAAGAATGTTTTTAAGTTAGAGAGACAGCATCTGGATATTGTCCCTTACTTGTTTATCACATCTGTTTGTCCTTGGATTAAATATAGAACTGGCCCATTACCATGGTTAAAAATCTGTAACAAAAACCACAGTGCCGTATGGCTAAGGGTTCACTGTCCTTTGAGTCAGTTACATATTTCTGCTGATGTTGTAGGCTACTCTTAATAGCTCCAGATGAATCAAGATACGACTGATTTCTGTTTTGAGTTTTTATTATTATTTCTAAAGAATTGCAGAAAAGAGAGAAGTGCTTACTCCACAACTCCAAGAACAAAATATACATTATATGCTGCAGAATCGAAAGAAATTTCACTTTAATCCAGCACACCATTTTGAAGCCTTTTCCACATCCTGGATCTGTGCTAAGTATACCTATGTGAAGACACACTATTTGTTTTCAAACACATTTACTGTCCCATTCACTTGTTACATTTTTCGGTGTACACTTAAACATCTGTGATGTAGAAAACAATTTTCTGTATGTGATAAATCTGGGTTTGTTGCGATATGAGAGCAAAGAAACCAGATTGAATATTCTCCACCCACCCCACCTCTTTCCTGTATATCTATATATTTCCTGCATATCTAATCTCTGTCTTGGCAGCCCTAATGAGTAGTGCCCATGATTACTACTCTCCACCCCCCAAAAAACCCCTTATGCTGTTTTGGAGTTCTTTTAAGACATTATTTGAAACACATGAAATTATGAGTGCTTCTCCTCTTGTCCATGATAATCAAGAGATTCAATCAGTGCACATGCAGCTCATGCCAAATTCTGGCCCATGCATTAACTCCCACTGGGTATTATTTAAAAAGTGGAAAAATACTACCGGCTACCTGTTCCTTCACAGCAATGCACCTCCATTTCAAGCACATATTTTAATTTAAAGCCTTTTTTTTTGACAGCACAAGCTTTCCTGTCTCCTGGTTTAACTGATTCTAAAAGGATCAGAAAATAGCTACCCCCAATACAACACTACCTCGCTCCCTGGTTGCATTTGTACAGTTATCAGCATGGGTTTTATTGCTGCCTTTGCAGGAGAGGGTAGAGTGCAGGACATGGAATAATGGGCTCAAGTTGCAAGAAGCCAGATTTCAACTGAACATCAGAAAAAACGTACTGATAGAACGGTATGACAATGGAAGAAATTAACTAGGGAGGTGGTGGGCTCCAGTGTAAAGACACAGATGAGATAGCAACATGTTACTTGCACAAGATTGCCCTTGACAAAGGGGTTTTTTTGATACCTGAAACACGTTGGGCTGCAATAAACAATTACTACTTTCATTTTTGGCTGGTTGCTGGCTCGGCACTTTGAGGGCTCCCCTCTCTTTGTCTATGGTGCATTTGGGGTGCCTCCTTCTTTGCTCTTCAGCTCTTAAGTTAGGCAGGATACTAGCTGAAGCCTAAATCAGTTTGCAGAATCTCAGCTTTTCCAGGTTTCAGTTCCCATACGTGACCTGAGGAAGGGAGATTTGGGGCCATTGTCATGCTCCCGGCTTCACAGCCGGCTGCATGCCATCTGGGGGTAAGGAGGAAGTTCCTCCTCATTCCCCCCCCCGCAATGGAATGCAGCCTGCTGTGTGGGCCCACCCTGTGATATCACTAAGGCTGGCCCCATGACATCACTAGGGCCCACCGCTGAAATTTCACAGTTTGGGATGCTTCTGACCTGGTAACCCTAGTAAATGGAAACATCATTGATTTACAAAGGGAAATCGTTCTGAGTGTATGTGTCTGTATCTCCTCTCTCTCTCTCTCCCCCCCCATGTTTTCTCTGTGTGTGTAAGACTGAAAATGTACACACAGAGAAAGCACAGGCGCAGAGTGGGAGGCAGTCCCCAAATTTTGGACTGGCCATATCCACAACACCTATTTTGTGACTGGCTACCCCCCCCTCAAAAGCCATTTTGTGGTCACACCTTTTACAAATTCCAAATGTACGCATAGATCCCAAAGAGATTTAGGAACCCTGTGTTAATATATAGTGAAGGAGAACCACACACACTGACAAGCGATAAGATGAATATTAGTCAGGTAACTCAGAGTGAGGGAGATCTTGTTTCACCTATGGTGCCAAAATTCTTTAGGCTAGCTCTGTGAACATGCCACTTTAAATTAAATTTCACCAGATAACAAAAATATTTACAGGAATGTGGCCCAATCCTATGGGAGGACATGTGATGCTTTAAGCTCATGCATGAATAATCTAAGCTATATCATCATTGTGATATATAAATTCACGCAATGCTGCTGTTATCTTTCGGGGGGTTCTGAGTCCTGAACAATTAGCTCTTGCTTCAAGAATTGTGCCATTCATACCGTTAAAAGATGACACAAAGACAGTACCAAGAGACTTTTCCCAACTTGTCAACAAGTTGCTTCAAAATGTTACTTCATTTAGCTTTCCTGGATGAAGTCAGTTGCTCAAAATGTAGCCCTAAAATCATTTCTGATGCTTCTATGGCTGAATCTAGGAGGGAGAAAGATCATGTTTTTTTATGTTGGACAAGACTCCTGTTTAATTTCTGTATGATCCAAATTTGAGTCTGATGAATAATTTGGAAACCTTCACTTCCATACATATTCCCTTCCCCCAATGCCACTGTACAACTTCCAACAAATGTTTACACCCTTACTATTGGTGCTCCCCTTGAGGTACTCTACAATGGTCTTATTCCATCCAGTCCTATCCTCTTATTTGCCAGGACAGCTCCATTTTATTTGTATAGTCCTGACTTTCTTATTTTCCTTCATTTCAAACCATGCTTTCACTTGAGTTCACTTAAGTTATTCTGCAGAGACAATATTACTAACCACAGATTTTAATAAAAAAATTACTTCTTCTGATGTCTCGCATGCCAGATGGATAAAAACGACTAGAGTCCTGCAAGCCCCAAACAGGATATTAATAGCAGGTGAAGACACCTGTGATTAATTCTTTCTGATTTCTTCCTTGTGACCCAAACACTGTCTCTCTCAGTGCATATGTGAGAGAATGAGAACAAAGTTAGAAGTGGATCAAAGGGGACTGAAGTAAATGAGCTTTTTCATAGCAGCACAACCAAAATGGGGAATAAGGGGAGATGAAGAAGGAGACATAGTTGTGAGAACCTGAAATGTTAAGTCTATAATCTGGTATATATGAGGAACCGGTGTTAGAGACTAAGAAGAAGGGAAGGACTGTTGCTCAGTGGTAGGGCATCTCCTTTGCATGCAGAAGGTCCTAGATTCAATCCCCAGCATCTCCAGGACAACTGGGACTGGAAAGACCCCAGTTGGAAACCTTGGAGAACTGCTTCCAGTCAGTGTAGGCAATGCTGAGCTAGATAGGTCTGACTTGATATAATGTAGCTCCTTATGTTCCTAAGTGGGAACTATCTTTACAGCAATATTTATGGCAAGAAAAGAAATCTATTTATTGCAACATCTATACACAAAAGGCATGGAGCTTATCTTGACTAGGTTGAAAGTAATCCTGCTGAACATTTCTAGACAGTGAGATGTCCACATTCTTTTTCTCTGTTGCTATGTAGTATGACAATCGAGAATGATGTGTACAATTGTTTTACAGTATCTTGTAGTAGTGGGGATTTTTGATCCTGTATAAATCAGCCACAGCAATGAAAGTATGTGTCATTCTTATTGACTAACCAAGATGCATTTTTCTGGAAAGCCTATTTGAACTAAAAGACTGCTCCTCCCACACAGGCTTGTCTTTTCTCTCACACACAGCTTTAATTATAGCATCAACTGGTTTTTGAGCAGAATAAAAGGAACAGCTGCTTCCTTTTGGGCTTTCAAATACCATTTGGACTCATCTTTTTCCTCCTGGAAAGGTGGTACCAATTAGTGGAGTAAACATCACATTTAAAGTAATGCACTGGAAATCTTTACTAAAATCTTACAAGCACCAAGTATGTCTGCCTACTGTTCCATGTTTTGTGTGATCAGCTCATTTGATCACTAACTCAATAACAGTAGAGCTCAGCTGACTTATTTTTAAAGCTCTGTTTCAGAATTTTTGGCCAGGTTCTGTCCTCAGCTAGGATCTTGATTTCACTAAGGTTTCAACAATACAGGGCTTTACTTTAAGCACTATGAGATATCATTTAAATTAATCAGTCCTTTGCTAACTTCTGATGGAGGTTTCCAGTTCAGTCTGTAACAAATATCCAAGGGGAGGGAATGCACCATTGTGGGCCAGCCACCTAGAAAGCCTTTCTAAGCCCCCATCCTTATTGTTCGGACAATGAGTGGTAAAGTCAAGGATATGTTGTCAAATTATTTTAAAGACTATGCACACAACTGAAGGTAATTTGCTTTGGTTACCCAAGCTTTTTAGGTCTAAACTGGGATCTTGAATTGTGCGGCTGGAAGATTTCTGAAAACTCATGAAAAACTGGTACAATGTGCTCCTTCTTAGAGATGTGAAATCCCAGGACGAAAGTATGTGCATGCAAACCAGGTTTGCCTCAGTTTTTTTTTCCGGGCCTAAGACAGTTTTTGGGGGAAGTCCACACAGAGTTTATTATTATGATATTCCTATTTTGAACCTAAAAGGAGGGACTACAGTAACATGTAGCCAAATGACGGCTTAATGTGAACAAGCAAGTATGCTGGATGCAGTGAGAAAATCATGGCCACTTCACTCTTCCCCTGCTCCTGCCGCATTACTGGGAGCTAAGCCATAGCTTGGCTTGGCATCCTATCCAAACCCAGGCTTGTATTTTGTCTTGCTTCAAACAAATCATGAGCTGTAACCAAGGGTTGTTATTGGCTTACTCTTCATGGTTTGTTTGGAGCAAGACAAATAATGAGCGTGGGTTTGGATGTAACACTAAGCCAAACCATGGCTTAGCTCCCAGTAGCATGGCAGTAGCAGAAGATGAATGAAGCTGCCACAATTTGCTTGTTCATGCTAAGCCACAGTTTGGCTTAGTGTTATGTGTGAACAACAAGACTAATATTGTATGGCTTTGGATAAATCAGCCTCAGTTTCCCATCTGTAAAGTGGGAATAATAATTACTGGTCTCAGAGTTATTGTAATGGGGAATGTAAAAGAAGTTTGCCAATTTAAAGTGTTATATAAATTATTATTAGTGAGGGCACATTTATACTATATTCTCCAACATTTGCTGCAACAGCAGATAGAAATTAAATCAATCTTTTGAAGCAGTAATTAGACTTCAAGTGACCTTCACTTTCAATGCCTGTGAATTCTACTGTCTTCCCTAAATCTTTTGTGAAGTTAGGAAAACAATAACTACAATATATGACAATTAAGAACTCATTTCTCATGTCTTAGCTTAATTCCAAATGCAACTATAACTCTTTGAACACTTGGGAAGTGGCTGCAATATTTTGTATACCTCTATTGCAAACTAATAGTAGTTCAAATTGAAAACTGAGATGATTATGTATATATGATAGAAGTTCAAGCTATAACTAACTGCTGTCTGTCACAATCACAGCAAATCATCAAGACTGATAAATGGATTTTACATTGCACCAAGTGGCTTACCAAAAGGTCCTACAATGACCTTTGTGGTAGAGAATTTTTTATTATTAAGTGTTGGCTGGAAAAATAGAAACTGATACTTATGTGCTCTGGCCTTAATTGTGCACACTGGGGCAGTCAGGAATGCTTTAAAGAAACCAAAACAACAATAAAAATAAATTAAACATACAGCTGCAGGCCACAGATGGCTGCAATTCCTGTAGTCTGGTTTTCCAATATAATTTTGGCAGATTAGTAACCATGCATGGCACAATAAATGATGCTCTGCTTATGTTTTCTGCAACCAAGTCACAAATAATGTTCCTGTTGTCTACCCAGTCTACCTTTCGTGTTCAGCTGAAGAATCCAGAAAAAAAACACCTTCTTGATCCAGGGGATTTGCACTTTGGTTGTAGGGTGCTAACTTTAATTGAATGAATTGAAACTGAGATAAGTTAGGTCTTAGGGACATCGACAGTGGGGTGGGGAAATACAGACAACAATAGCTACATTCTTATGGCCATTTACACTTGTGATTACTAAATACTAGGAGTATGATCCAGCCAAAGATAAGCATGTAAGTTCTTTTGACTTTAATAGCAAAATTAAGTAAATGCTTAATCTTCATTGAAACCAACTACGATATAAATAAGCTTATATTTGATAGTAATGTATCATGGGTTTTTTTCTTCCAATTTTTTTCCCCCCTTGCCTCTGCAGCTGTTTTGGGATGGCTTTAATACCGTGCAATATCTGTGCAGTTCCAGCAAGTATTCTTCTTTTCTTTTTTTGCACCGGGTTTTTGGGAAGTATTGAGGGGCCTCAACCTGCTCATCTACAAATAAACATAGGGAATTCCAGGGTGTGCTGCTGCAATTCACACAATGCATGGTGTGAAGGTGGTGCAAGAAATCTCATATCAAATTATACCTCAGTGACCTGGGACTACTTATAATCCACATTATGGTACATTAGAACATAAACCTTGAATATGAAAGACTTCCCATGGAAATACACACTTTAAAAAAGGCTGCTGTAAGAAAGGGACAGAGAAGCAATTCAAATCCATCTGACTTAGTCTAATACTGTATCACCTGAAGAATGCTGCAAGGAAAAGGTGCACCTTAGGCATGGAAGCACAGGAAGTAGGAGACATGGAGAGAAATGCCAACATAACCAGCATAATGTATAAGCAGGAAATTCTGCAGTAGGTAGAAACAGCATATAAATGACTCAAAGACTGGTACTGAGAAGTTCCGCTATATAGGTTGATTTCCCTCCCCATAAGTCTAGATAATTTGGAACCCGAGAACCTATTAGACTAGAAGTAGCTGTACTGTATGAAAGAAAAAGAAATGAAATTTTGAGAGCGCTTACTGAGCAAAATTCTTGTCCGTAGAGTAAATTAGTTTGTGATTAGAAACACAGGGTGAAGACAGACAAAACATCCTAAGTATGAGAGAAATGGTTATACACACATTGGCTGCATTCTGAGGCATTTCTCTGCAGGGTGGCTGATGTGTGTTCAAACCACTTCCACCATATTTGTAATGTAGGTCTGTCTTTGCCCCCAGGTTAAATGATGAATCATTAGGCAAATAATACAATTTTTCACCCTAAAACTAAGAATTCTGCAACTAGAACACACACTATGGTATTTTGCTCATTTCCTTGATTCTTACTGAGATACTGAAAAATGACTGCATGTTACAGAAACTTTGAAAAATCTTTACCAGAAATCCTACTTTAATCATTCTGGATCTAATTTTTTATTATTATTTTATCATTACTATTTACATTTGTATCTTGCCCTTCTACCAGGAGTTCAGAAGAGCACTTTATCTTCACAAAAATCAGGTAAAGATAGATCAGGCAAAGCTTCCTATGGGCCTCATAGATAAGCATAGATATGAACTTGGATTGGCAACATTCCAACCCAGTCTGATATGTTTCAGCATTAAAAGCAGAAATGCCCCCCTTCCTGTTTCCCCCCCAAACTTTTTTCAACAAGATTTTTCAGGACATAGGTGGTGGTGGGGGAATGCCAGTGACTGTTGAGCATCTGGATTTTAGCACTCCTGGTTGAAGGTAAGATTTGGCTGAAAAAATGTTTATACCTTTGATGGGTCATAGTTATATAGATCTATTTTGCTGCTTTGCAGCCAAGAATTTCTCAGCGTTCTTCTTCTTACATAAAGCCCTCGAGATCTTACTGTATTCTCAATACACTGTTTCACTATGTTCTGGCTGGCTTCTTTCGCCAGAAAAATAAACTATGGTAGCAGGGGCTTAAGAGGTCAAGAAAGATCAGCAGATGTGATAACTAGCAGTAGCATCCAGCATCAGACTTTCTCTGATGAGAATTGAGTTTAAAAGCCCTTTAAAATTACTTCACTAATGTAAGCTAGACATGTAGACATCATAACAGAGCACAGAATATGCACTGATATACTTACTGATTTTGTTTCTTATTTCGTTTACTTTTTCTCCCAAAGATTTTGCTTCAGCAAACCTAGTAATCAAAACAGTACATGTTAGATTATTGAAAAATAAAACTAGGGGTACATACTGTTCAACAGATCAACATTCTTTTCTATGTGTGGATTGCCTATTAAGTTAAACTGTATCTGAGTTTATTCTTGAACAACATTCAAACTGAGATAGTTTTTAAAAATCCATGACCAAATAACACCCCTTGAAAAAATGTTACAGTAATTACCATGCACTGTTCACAGATAGCAATAACGAACTTCACAGATAACAATAACAAACTTGTGAGATGTCCTTCATTTACTTGTTCCATAATCTGTTTTTTATGCAAGTAAGAATCAATTGCTTTCTGGTTCGCCTCTGTTTGTTTTTCCTCCCCATATACACCCAGTTTCAGAATCACGTGATAAAACATTCTTTTTACCTTTTTTGTTTCATTGTACATTCTGAAAAATACTATTTTGGTGAAAGTTTCAGACTCCTCACCTCCCTTTACTGTTTTTTTTTTTAAAGCACAGTCTTTGTTTGTAGCAATTGCATTTTTCCTTTTAAAAATTGTTCTAGCAAATTTCAAAATACCTGCTGAATTATTTTAATGTTAAAAAAAAGAGGTGACGGTGGTAAGAACTACAATAATAAACAAAAACAAAAACCAACTATCAACAAAGTTGGCTTGGGCAATTTCAAACAAAGAACAAATAAATTTACATTTCTTTTAAAGCATATTTCTAACCAAAATTCTGCTCCTTTCCAGAATCATTTTTTTTAAAAAAGCATCAACCATGCACGTCTGGTTTCCTCATTAAGCTTTAACTAAAAGAAGTTTTGCATGCATACTATTTTGGCTTGCTTGACAACATGATTGACCCAAATAAGTTCTTGGATGGAAACCCAAGGGGAAAGCATGCATGCTGCAGGAAATGGCACCAGTGATTTGGTAGATTGGAGTACTTTCCTCCATGCTGTACTCATGTAATTAACCCACGTATTGCTCAGGAGTGCTAAAAAGGAAAACCATGAAAAAAAGTCCTGTGACTCATTTTGCAAGGTTATAGATGTTAACCCAGTGGTCTGGCCAAAGTGGTGCTCTGGAATTCTGTTCTAACTGTAAAACAAACATTCTTTATAACTTTATGTACTAACAAGCACTACTGTTTCCATAATCTATTACATTTTCCTTCTTCCACTCTGGTAGATGACTGTATTATAACTGTGAATGTGGGAATTACATTTGTGCAGTTATTTGTATTAGCTAGGCATAATATCCTAGCTGCTTCCTGGAGAACAAGGATCATGCTTTGATAACCTCACAGATTTAAATTTGTAATATATTCTACACATATTCTACGCTATAGATGAGCATTTCCAAGCAGCAGCTGGTGCAGAATGCAGTGGCTTCTGCTGCAGGAGGCGTATTACACCAATGCTTCACTTATTAGCTTCCAGGCACAATGATAAAGCCCCAAAGAGCTTGGGGCTGTGCATTTCAGGAAGCACCTTTCCCTATATACATTAGTTCAGCCTAGAGATAGGTGAATCTGTCAATCTGGTTTCTCTCTGTTTCTTATTTTTCCAGACTTAAGTTCAGTTCTCCACATTTTGCCATTAAAAAAAACACCTCCTCATGAAAATATCATCAGCATTTTAGTGAAAATTTCTCCTGATGTGCATATTTGATTGTTGTATTGGCGGGTGATTATTATTATTATTATTTCTTAAATGTATATCCCACCCTTCCTTCCGAAGGATCCCAGGCTGGCAAACATAACAATTTAACAGCAACAAAACATAACAATTTCACAGCAACAAAAACAAAAGCATTCTCAAAACAGTTTAAAAACATTCTAAAATACAGTTACTGTTTAAAAACATCCTTCCATCTCCAGGTTGCCAGGAACAGTCCCCTCCAGTCATCAAATGCCTGGGTAAACACAGGAATGTTTTCAACTTCCTTTCAACCAAAAGTCAATAGTGAAGGAGAGAGATGCACCTCATTGAAGAGGGCATTCCACAAATGGGGAGCCACCACTGAAAAGGCCCTGTGATGGATTTGCCAAGGAAGGGGTAACTAACTTTTGACCCTCCAAATGTTGCTGCACTACAACTCCCATCATCCCTAACAACAGGCAATGCTGGCTGGGGCTAATGGGAATTGGAGTTCAACAACATCTGGAGGGTCATTGACTAGCCACCCCCGTGTTAGGCTCTGAGGAAATTGCCTTAATTGTCTCTTTTTTTCTACTGGTATTACTGTGCTTTAGATGTCACTGCTTGGGAGAGCACACAGTCTAATTAGTTACACTGGTTTAAGCTCCAGAGCAGTGGTGGCCATGTTAGTTGGAACATTGAACTGTCCTTTAGTGTTCATGATTTTGCAGTAAATACAAGTTGCATGCATCTCCAAACTCTGAAATGTAACTTCTGGAGATCTTAGGGAATAGGCTAAAATCTGAAGGATGGAAAACTAGTAACTTATGCTAATACATGTTAAAGGCACCCTAAAATCTCCTCAAAAGGCAAAATACAACAAAGTATGGGTGACCTACCAAGGACTGGCAACAAATAATTAGAACCATCACCATTAAATAGAGATCACTGGAACACACACATTGTATTGTATCGAAAAAATATCCCTAACAAATTCTGAATAGAATAGTAGGGTTGGAAGGGGCCTATACGGCCATCAACTCCAACCCATGCTCAATGCAGGAATCTAACTTAAAGCATACCTAACAGATGGTTGTCCAGCTGCCTCTTGAATGTCTCCAGTGTTGGACAGCCCACCACCTCCCTAGGTAATTGGTTCTATTGTTGTACTGCTCTAACCGTTGGGAAGTCTTTCCTGATGTTCAACCAAAATCTGGCTTCCTGTAATTTGAGCCTATTATTCTGTGTCCTGAACTCTGGAATGATTGAGAAGAGATCCAGGCCCTCTCCTGTGTAACAACCTTTCAAGTACCTGAAGAGTGCTATCATATCTTGTCTTCTGAAGACTAAACATGCCCAGTTCTTTCGGTCTCTCTTCATAGGGCTTTGTTTCCAGTCCCCTGATCATCATTGTTGCCCTTCTCTGAAACTGTTGCAGTTTGTCTGCATCCTTCTTAAACTGCAGTGTCCAGAACTGAATGCAGTACTGAAGAGGAGGCATAACAAATGCTGAATAGAGGGGAACTAATTCTGTATGCGATTTGAAAACTATATTTCTGTTAATGCAGCCTAAAATAGTATTTGCCTTTTTTGCAGCCACATGGCACTATGGCTAGTATTCAGCTTGTGAACAACAACTCTAAGATCCTTCTTGCATGTGGTATTGCTGAATCATCTTACAACTGTGCATTTGGTTTCTTTTTCCCAGGTGTAGAACTTTGCACTTATCCCTGTTTAATTTCATTCTGTTGTTTTCAGCCCAATGCTCCAGCCTATCAAGATCCCTTTGAATGTTGTTTCTGTCTTCCAGGTTATTAGCTATCCCTCCCAATTTTGTATCAACTCCAAATCTGATAAGCATTCCCTGAACCTCCTCATCCAAGTCATTAATAAAAATGTTGAAGAGCACTGGGCCCACGACTGAAGCCTGCAGTACTCCACCCATTACTTCCCCCCATTTGAGAAGGAACCATTGATAAGCACTCCTTGAGCATGATTCTGTAACTGTTGATCCACTTGATAGTTGTTCCAGCCAGCCCACATTTAGCTAGCTTGCTAATCAAAATATCATAGGGCATTTTGTCAAACGCTTTGCTGAAGTAAAGATATGTCCACAGCATTCCCACAGTCTGCCAGGAAAGCTACCTGATCAGAAAATGAGATAAGATTAGTCTGGTGGGATTTGTTCTTGATAAATCCATGTTGGCTTCTAGTAATCACTGCATTGTTTTCAAGGTGCTTACAGACTGACCACTTTATAATCTGCTCCAGAATTTACCCAGGGATTCATGTCAGGCTGACTGGTCTATAGTTTTGACGTTCCTTCTTTTTGTCCCTTTTGAAGATAGGGACAATATTAGCCCCCCTCCAGTCATCTGGTACTTCACCCATCGTCCATAATTTCGCAAAGTTAATAGACAGTGGTTCTGAGAGTTCTTCAGCCAATTTCTTCATTACTCTAGGATGCAGTTCATCAGACTTCGGAGATTTGAACTTGTTTAAAAGTAATTAGATACTACTTGACCATTTGTCTATCAGTCTCAAGTTGCAATCCTCCGCCTTGAACTTGTACTACATGTTTGCAAGGAGGGTCTTTTAGGAAAAGACTGAGCCAAAGTAGGAACTGAGCACATCTGCTTTTTCTTTGTCATCTGTCATTATTTTGCTATCCTCCTTGAGTAAATGAACCACAATTTCTTTTCTCTCTTTTACTATGCATGTACCTGAAGAAAGCTTTTTTTATTGCTTTTAGCATCCCTCGCTAACCTGAGCTCATTCTCAGCTTTAGCCTTCCTGATTCCATCTCTGCATTTCTGTGCTACCTGTCTGCACTCATCCTTTGTGGCCTGGCCTTCTTTCCACTTCCTATATGTGTCCTTTTTTTGTTTTCAGGTCATCTCTAAGCTTTTTGTGAAGCCACTTTGGCTTCTTCTGCTGTATTCCACCTTTTTTCCTTGTTGGAATTATTTGCAATTGTGCCTTTAGAATTTCCTTTTTTAGAAACTCCCATCCATCTTGGACACCTTTTCTCATTAGGGTCACTTGTCATAGGACCTTACTTTCATCGCTCTGAGTTTGTAAAAATCAGCTTTCCTGAAGTCCAGGATACGCATATGGATACTCTCAGCTTTTAAAATCAAGACCTCTAGTATAACATGGTCACTTCCCCCCAGAGTTCTTGTAACTGCGACTGCATCCACTAAGGGGTGCAATACACACTTACCTTGGAGTAAGTCCATTGAACCCAATGGAGCTTATTTCTGAGTAGACTTGTATTGGATTGCAGCCTAAGTCATCTCTACTGGTTAAAATCAAGTCAAGGATATCTGATCCTCTAGTTCCTTTCTCCACTTTCTGTAGGAGAACATTATCAGCAACACAAGTCAGGAATTTTTTGGAGGGGCTGTGTTTGGCAGAATTTGTCTCCCAACAGATATTGGAGTAATTGATGTCCCCATTACTACTATATCATGCCTCCTCGAAACATTGGCAGTTTGCTTTTCAAAAGCTTCATCTTCATCTTCTCCTTGATTGGGTGGCCGGTAGTAGATTCCAACCATCATGCTCCTTTTATTCCTTGCTCCATCTATTTTAATCCAGATACTCTCATTGGAGCTACCAAGCTCGTCCTCCTGTATTTCTGCGTGGGGAATATATATATTTTAACATATAGTGCGACTCCCCCTGCCTTTCTATTCATTCTGTTCTTTTTGAACAAGTTATATTCTTTAATTGCTGTATTCCAGTCATGGAAGTCATCCCACCAAGTTTCAGTTATACCTATTAAGTCACATTAACCCTCCTGTATTAAGAGTTCCAGTTTGTCTTGTTTGTTTCCCATATTCTGGGCATTAGAATACAGACTCTGAAGACCATGTGATTTATGGTCTGGCTTCCTTCTACATTTTTATGATTACTATTATTAGGCCCCATTTCTGCAGATGGTGTTAAATATTTGTGGATGCTGAAACCCCACAGAAATATCCTAACAGTTATGTCTCATTTCTGAACAACGCAGAACTAACCTGAAGACTAAAATAGGCTAAGAGGACAGGTCTAGCTATTTCATAGCTGAACAAAAGGAAGCCAGTGGAAAATCAACTACAGCAGCCTTCCCTAGTTTGGTGCCCTCCAGGGGTTGTATCCAATGTAGTGCTAAGTCAGGATGCTGTCAGTGCAAGGATTATCACTAGCACAATGGGACTTTGCCCTCTTCCCCCGTACACCCCCTAAATCTGTTCTAGGGGTTTCCCCAACCCTCCAGAGCAGATCTGGGGAGGACAAGAGGTGCAGAGAGGGGGGAAAGTCCTGTTGTGATAGCACTAATCCTTCCACTGATGGGATGGGTTAGTAGTTAGAATATCACCCCAGATTTTTATGAGTCCGATTCCATCAGACCCAGCCAGCATGACCAATGGTCAGAGTTGATTTGGATCTAAAATGGCCTCAGCTAGCATGGCCAATGATCAAGGTTAATGTGAATTGTTGTGTAGTCTAAAACGTATGGAGGGCTGGCACTAGGTTGGGGAAAGCTGCACTACAGGACGGAACTAGGGATTAAAAGTATATTTAAAGATCATTGCAATAAATGCAATGGACACCTGTGGGATGACTCATACTGTTAGGATTTTGTGGCCATGGCAGTACCCTTGTCATGAAATTTTGAATGGTTACTCAGATGTGTATAATCATCATTGTACAGACTAAAGATATAACATTTAAATGTTAGCAGAGACTTAGGTTTAACTGATTATCTGGGCAAAAGTTGGTCTAGCAGAAGCTATTGGCAAAACCCACAAGTTCCATTTTTGTCTATCAAAATGAGCAGTGGAACAAAGCTAAGAAATAGCACTTTTCCACATGAGAGGCACAGCCTGGGCAACAGTCTCCTCTCAATTAGTCACTTTTTCTTTCATATTGTAAGCAGCTAGTACTTTAGGACTCCACATCCTTATTTGCACATATCCACTTGCTTTAAGGGCAGAACCCAATATGGATAATTGGGCTTTACTGGGGAGATTTCTCAACAGTCTGCTTCTGATGCATGCAGGGCAGAAGTTATGGAAACATTTGTGCTCATTTTAAAAATTATGTTTATGTGCTTCATATAATCTAAGGGACTACTTGCAAACTGTGAAAAAGAGACATTTCACCAACCTGGGTTTAGAGGCAGGGTTGATGAAATTGATACGCTACATAACTGGATCAGAGATAAGGTGAACTAATAAGTTAAACTTTATTATTATTATTATTTATTAATTTATATATTGCTTATATACCATTTGGACATATACAGCTCCAGCAACCAATCTCCTGGATCCTCCTGTTTTCCTCACAGAGGAATACAGGGCACAGCCTGCTTCCAGATTCCCTCACAAAAGGAAGACCCATATTAGCCAATAGGTTTTCTGGCTTCCAGGAGGAAAGGGCCTATCTTCTTTCCAGCAACTCACCTGTTTCTTCCTACCTCTCTAGTCTCCCATGCCATCCTAAGCATTCACTTATTGATGGATATCATATGGCAACAACGAAGACAGGGGCAGATGGAGGTGGATTGTGCAGGTGTGCTGCTGCTGAATGACCCTCCAGATGTTATTGGACTATGACTCCCATTTTCCCTGACCATTTGCTATGCTGGCTGGAGCTGATGGGAATTGGAGTTCAACAACATCTGGAGGGTCACGGGTTAGTCACCTCTGTCCTATAAGCACATATATATATGTCAGATGCAGATGGCAATTCAGCAGCAGCACATCTGTACAGTGCAGCTTAACTATCCCTATCTCTACTGCCACCATGCAACAAGGTGTGGGGACCCTCTTCCTGCTCAGTTAGCGTTGAGCAGCCATGAGCCATTGCTATCCTCTGCAGCATCTCACAAGCCACCACTGACCCATGTGTATGTATATATATCTCCCAAATGAAAACATTTTGTTGGAGTGGGATTTAGAACACCAAACCTTAGGCCACAATATATCTATTAGCCATGACACTCTTCATGTAGCCACTTCTTCAGCTACCTCTCTGGAGTTAGTTAAGCAGTCTGGAATACAGCTCAGCTGACAAGATTTCAAGTTGTGGATTTTTTGGGATGAGCTTTTTTCTACTTCATCAGACTCATGAAGGAATGAAGGATTCCTTTATGCACCTTCTGCAGTGCATTTGTTCTCTACTTGCAGGACAGTGTAGTCTGGATCATGTGCACTGATTGTGGGAGGTATTGGTAGATTTCTTTTTATGGCAGAGGGTTGGTTTGATCCTTTTTTATTCTTTCCAATGCTATGGTTTTATGATTAAGGATACTGACAAGTTGCAAGCAATTTGGAAGCAATTTGGAAGCAAACTAGAAGGTCCTGCTTGCGGGCTTCCCCCAGGCACCTGGTTGGCCACTGTGAGAACAGGATGCTGGACTAGATGGGCCACTGGCCTGATCCAGCAGGCTCTTCTTATGTTCTTATGTTCTTAAGATAAGGTGCCTGAAGAGATAATACTAGTGTGGTCAGGAGTGGTGGGCAGTGCCACTACCACAGAATAGCTTAAGGAAATCTATAAAAGGGAGCTATGCAAATATCTCCAAGTGCTACAAAACATATAAATTGCTCTAGTGGTCTATGGCAAAATCCACCCAAACGTTTTTAAAGGGAATGGAGGAAGAAGCCAAAGAGAGAAAATACAGTGGAGTAAAAATAATTGCGAACCAAATGCCAAGCATAGAATGAGAAACATGGCAATCCTACTGCATATAGTAATATTGGCATACAAGAGGTTTACATTTAGAATAAAGTTATGTTAACTTTGAAATGTGTTGTATATATAATCCTTACTTAGTAATTTGAACAGTGGCTGGGTCAGTGAGTATCTGTACAAGTGGTGGTTCAGCAGCTATGCTCCAAATTACAGAGCAGAACTGAGGAGTTTGTTTTGAACAAGTGTGATGTATTGGGAGTTCCAAACCTCTTTTGCTAATGTGCTCTGCAAATAGCAACAAGATGTCATTGCTCTGTTTGCCTGACATATACAGAAATCTCCATGAATGTGACAATGCGTTATGCTGATATTAGATGTGCAGCGCTTTCCTATATATATCTACTCAGAATATAGTTTGTTAGTGAAACCATAGACATGATAGGACTATATTTCATGCATGATTATTTACATGATTATTACTAGGGCCACACAATACATTGTAGTAGAAACATATCCTCTGCAAAATCATGGATTCTGAAAAAAATAGAACGGTAATGAACTCAGGATTTGCAAATGGTGGTGCAAAACAAAAGATGGAATTACTATCTTGCCTCATGTTTCTGCAGTGTTAAATAGTAACACATGCCCTGGTTTCCCTTTTATTATATCCATGGTAAGCAAGAATGTACATTTATACCATTCTGAAAGAAAACTTTCAGAATACAACACAAAGAATAGATAAATATAGTAGACTAATTTGCGACCAGTTGGGAAAGAGGGTATCTGAAAGAGCTGCGTCTTCCCATATGATCTAGCCCATACACTTTTATCTTTGAGGATGGCATGGCTTCACATTCTCCTGCCATCTGAGTAGTGGAGGATGGGAATATTAAACAGGGCCTTCTTGGTGCAGGCACCCAGGGTGTGGAACTTGCTGCCCCAGTAGACTGACTGATTTTGTCACTCCCTGTTTTTTGTTGGTGGTTAAAATGATGCATTTGTCTATGAACTATCTCTTGAGTGACCTGAACATTTGGTCTGGATATGCTGTGAAATCTGATTTCTCAACTGCTGCCATGTAAGGTAGTTTTGCATTTGTATTGTATAGACTGTTTTTATCATGACTAGTAGCAGCCTTGAAGGTCCTTTAAATGGGACAGAAAGATAGAATATAAATCTTCTATAACATGTATTTCATGAATAAATCATTTCCAAAAGTGTTGAGCATCTGTCACTCTGGCTGAAGATAATGATTGATCACGTATGTGATGGTTCCGAACATAACGTCTCTGGTGGAATGAAAGATAGTTATCAGAATAAACAATATAATAAAAGAAGGCATAACCCCCAAAAAAGAAAAATCAAAAACAGATGTTACAAGAAGGATAAGAGTATAATGTGTGAAAAGACTATGAAAAGAGATGCAAGACATCTGTCTTAAGTACCTATGTTTATCTCCAGAATTCCCATGCTTCTCCTTGTGTCCAATGAGTTCTGGAAATCTGCCATATTTAAATGCCAAATGTAGAGATGGAAAATTATGAATCATTGAACAGGCATTGTTTGGAGCTGTGATGGAATTTCCTGAAGAGTCACCATAATTCTGTGATCTGAATATTAATTATCTCTCCTATTCTAATACTTTTTACTGAAGACTCTCAAAGTGTTTTACCTAATGCACTAGATGATAAATTTCCACAGGAGAGTTAGAAACGGGAGAAGAAAGAGGTCAAAAAAATTCCATGAATGTCGTATCACATAGAACTCCCGGAATAGAGCCAATATGCAATGCCAGAATATTAAGAAGCTGCGAGTTTTAAGGTGTGGGTGTGGTTTCTCTAAAGAGGCATGAGCTAATATAGAGGAAGAAAACTGTTGTTTAAAATAACTATTGTTCTTTGAATGGTGTTCTGTTCATTTATTACTTATTTGTTAAAAGTACTGGTGTGCTATTTTTTGGTCCAACAAAGTGTCTCCATTATGTGCTCACACACATCAAACTGTATTTGCGTAGATCATAATTTGGAACTTTCTGGATCCTCAGAGTGAAAGAACACACTCACCCTCTCTTTTGTGCCTGAAGCATGAGGTATGAGGCGAAGTTAGCACCTTCCTATGCAGGTCCTTCTCATCACCATCGAGGCATTAGACACTTTAATCTTATATAGGGAAAGCCAAGCAAGATGTCTGACTGCATTGAGTGTCATTTAAAAAACAACTGGGGTTAAACATGTGTATTCTTCTTTCTGGTCTCTGTACAATCCCACATATAAGAGGCACTGGCTTCCCTGGAAGATGGATTAGGGTGAAACAACAATTGTCAATTCACTAATAGGCAAAAAACCTTGCGGTTTAAGAACGTACCTATAGCCCACAGATATTTCTACCAAACTTTAAAAAGCAGGGAAATTGGGCAGCTATAGTGAATGCACCAGGGGAGCAGGAGACCTGAACTCCTCTCTGAGATATTGTACTGCCCTACAAAGTTGTCAAAATGCAAACACCATTTGGGTTGCTCTTTCACAGTCCAATCCACTTCCTGTGTAGCTTGGGAAAATTTGGTAACATGTGCCTCTGAGCATATGGTGAGTGGTGGCAACACCTGCCATCTCCAAAGATGGAGAATTATATTTTTGTATGTTTGTTGGTGTTCTTCTTACTTTGTTTCTTTCCTGTGTTACTAATGTTTCTACAGATAATCTAAACTAGAACATTTTATTTCCCTCATTATTCATCCTAGAAATCTGTGTCAAATTTATTTTTATTAATTTCAAAGCCTTTTTATTGGTCAATGTCATATGATGGTGAAGATAGCCTTTTTTGTTTCAAACTGGAGGTTATGGTCTATTTCAATTTTGGGTGCATTAACAGTTGGACCTGAAACTGCAGTTTAATGTAAAATCAGACTGATTACAATATGCTGCTACTTTAGCAATGACTCTAGTTGTTGGAAAAAAGAGGATGCATGTTTTCAGCCTGCTATGTTTAAACCACTTTATTTAAGGCAAGGTGTTCACGATCAATTAAAAACACAGAGCACACCTAGAATTTTGCTAGAATATATTTCACCTCCCACTGTTTTATCTTGTGCAAATTGAGACACTTCTGAGGTCCACTGGAGACTATTTTGCAGAAGTCAGTGCCATTATTCCACAATTATGTATGGAGTTTTTTTAGTATAAATTTTGCAAAGTGTTGCTGTACTTCACATATTCATAGAAAAAAAAGCAAAAGAAAATTAGTTCCTATAGAAAACTTCACTAAAATTGTAAAGTAAATCAGACATATTTAAAGTGACCATCTGAACTATATCAACTGTCTTGATAATGTTGCTTCCTCCTGGCTAAAACAAGATCAGCACAGGACATGTCTTCTTTCTATTATTTGGGCTGATTACAGGTGTTGCCACCACTCACCATATGCTCAGAGGCACATCTTACCAAATTATTCCAAGCAACACAGCAAGTGGATTGGACTGTGAAAGACCAACCCAAATTGTGTTTGCATTTTGACAACTTTGTAGGGCAGTACAATATCTCAGAGAGGAGTTCAGGTCTCCTGTTCCCCTGGTGCCTTCACTGTAGCTGCCCAATTTCCCTGCTTTTTTTTTTTTTTTTTTTCAATAATTTTTATTCAAATTTTCATAAAACATACAAAACAAAATCATAAAACATTCAAAGACAAAAAACAAAATCAAAAATAGTTAAACAAAAAGAAAAAAAGAAAAAAAAAACAAAAATAAAAAATAAAGAGTAAAATATTGACTTCCCATTTGTCAAAGATCAAATCAGTTATAAGTCTATAATATATAGCAATCCTGTCTCTTAAGTCATATTATAAAATCACTTTCCTCCAGTAGTTATCTTACTTAATCATCAAATCTCATAAACATTACTTTATTCTTTCCACAAAAAGTCAAAGAGAGATTTCAATTCTTTAAGAAATATATCTATCAATTTTTTTTTCCAGATAAGCATATCGATTAATCCATCTCATTACTAATTATGATAATCTTATTGTCATAACCATAGTCAAAATAAACATTTCAATTAATCCATCACATCAGAATCTGTTAGGTTCAGTAATTTCAGTAGCCATTGTTCTATTATCTCTATTAGTTCCATTTTCCATCTTCCATCTTCAGTAGTCTTGTTAAGTCCAGTAATTTCAATATCCAATCTTCCATTATCAGTATTCCATAATAATCTTGCTGTCAAAGCCATAGTCATATAGTAAGAGTCTGATGGGAATTACCTCTATCCCAAATATTTTCTTGCCATCCATTCTGAATAGGTTGCTGAAATACTGCTGTAAAATCATATCTCTGTTCTTTTTTTCAAAACACACTGGGTCATCTCTTAAAAGTTTTTCCATTGTCACATGGCTGCAGTTAATTCCATAGATTTTCTCTATATTGGGCTCCATCACATCATTCCAGTCCAGAAGATAATCCATGCCATTGATAACTTTATCTCTAGAATCTTCATTAATTTCTTCAGAGATAACATTGAGTTCCAAACAATAGATTTTATTTCTAAAGTCCATAGACTCCAAATCTTGTTCCTGTTCCACGTTTGTTCCAATCTCCGGGATCTCCTCTCTCACAGGGACCCCTATTCCAGTCTCCAGGGTCTCCTCTCTCACAGGGACCCCTGTTCCAATCTCCGGGGTCTCCTCTCTCACAGGGACCCCTTCCAGGGTCACCTCTCTCACAGGGACCCTTATATCTTTAATCTCCTGCTTCATTTTACTCAATTCAATTTTCGTTATCTCAATCTCATCCATTATTTTCTGAAACATAGTTATTTCCAGATTCTCAGCCACTTTCTTAATTGCCATTTTAAAAGAAAAATATAGGAAAACCACTTCTTATTTCAGCAACAATTGGGTTAATACTCCAAACTTGGTGACATCACAGTATAAACAGAGCAGACAGCCTTATCTCTCCAATAGTTAAGTAAACAAAATGCAGTTCCCAGGATCGAAACAATTAATGGCAATCGTCAAGAAACAGATTCGTCAAAATAAAATAGACCAAAAAGAGAGTAGTCTCAAAACAGTATAATATTTTTCAAAATAAAAATCTGGAATAGAAATCCCTCTTCTGTGTGTATCTTTAGAATGCAAATCCAGGACAGCTTTTTGCAACAAAAACAGAGATAAGCTATTAATTAGTGCGTAGCAGAGAGAAGTTACGGCTCCCCAGTGAGATGTCAAAAACCGATCAATCTGGCAAATCTCTTTTAAACAGCAACAATTTAAGTCAAGTAAAAGAAAAATATAGAAAGAAGGGTGCTTGCCTGTTAATGCGTTCTCTCTTAGAAGATAAGATGAACGTTCGCTTTAACAGATAGAGCTTGCTGTTGAAAATCCGTCCCACCTTCGTCGGCTGGACCTCGTCCCATAAATTAATGAGATCTGGTCGTCCCAACAAAAATAGGCTTTGAGGTTAATCTCTTCGTTTCTCCCTACCCGGGAGAAGTTTAATCAGTCAAAAAAAAAGAAAAAACTGACTGATATATCTGAATAAGCTTCTTTTGAGGCAGGAGCCCGTCTCAAAAGCAGGCACAGGCTAAGTCACCCTTCCCGGAAGTCCCAATTTCCCTGCTTTTTGAAGTTTGATAGAAATATCTGTTGGCTATAGGTACTTTCTTGAACGGCAAGGTGTTTTTTTTTCTTATTAGTGTTAACTACTGATGTGACTTTTTTGTGCTTTCTGTTGGCTCTCACTTCAAAACAACTGAGAAGCACTGATTGTTAAATAGTCAGAATATAGCAATTTTACTCTTACTAGTAGAATCATAGAATAGTAGAGTTAGAAGGGGCCTATAAGGCTATCAAGTCCAACCCTCTGCTCAATGCAAGAATCCAAATCACTGAGCATGCCCCGTGTTATAATAGGCTTCCAGCCAAAATTTCTTAAATTAATTAAAAATCAACCAGGCATTTTTTTAACTTTTAAACTGCAGTAGATGAAGGTCAGAGAATGGGGCAAGGTCAGTATTAGGATTACAGGTACTCTGTGAACATGGCTGATTTTTAATGAATTTCAACAGATTATGAGAACGCGCAGAAAAAAGTCCAAAAGGGCTCTGAGTTTTTTTCACTCTTTCTAGACTTTGAACTCTCGATTCTCTCTGACTGTTTTGTGTATTGCCATGAAAATTGACAGGGTTGTTAAGCAAGCGTTTCTGAGTTCAGGACTATAAGTTATGTAAAGTTTTGTTTTGAAATGAGCTTATGGGAAGCATCAGAATGGCATGGGGGGATATTTTCCATTTAACATTGCAGCATGTGAAAAATCCCCGCTGACTATAGTATACAGCCACTCTTGTGGCTGTATAATAGGGTGAAACAACAACTGTCAATTAAACAACAACTGGATACTCACCCTTCCTACTACTGCACAGGAACACAGAAAGGTGCCTTATACTGAGTCAGGCCATTGGTCCATCGAATTCAGTATTGCCAATACTGGCTGGCAACTGCTTTAACATACAATGGGCTTGCTGGATCAGCCAAAGACCCATTTAGTTCAGCAAATTGGTCTCACAGAGGCCAGCCAGATGCCCACGAGAAGCCTGCAAGCAGAACCTGAGCTCAAAAGCACTCTCCCCACTTGTGGTTTCCAGCAACTCACATTGTATTACCTTGTGATCAGCTTTGACATAGGGTGTTTTGGGGTTAGGTGGCCCTTTTTATTCTGTGCTATTACTATATTTATTTGTTGTGCCTCACTCTTCTCTTGGCATCTGCTGGCTCTAGAGTAGATTTTTTTCCCTTTAGTGATATATCAAAGTGATTTAGTGTATTGGCTGCAAGACTGGGAGGATGTCTGTATTTTTGCCTAAAATATGGTTTATTATACTGTCACCTTTTTGTTGATATGTTATTTATTATGTTTGTTTATTAGCTGAATTAGTGTTTTTAAAATGTGGAACTGAATGTCTATAGGTGTACAATACCATTCTTACTGTCAAATAATGTTTCATGTTGTTTACCTTTCACTATTTTATTTGTTTTTGTATGATGTTAGCCATTTTGTGCTTCCTTTTTGAAGGAAAAGCAGGGTACACCTTTATTCAAAACATTTATTAATACCACTCTTCAACCTTTTAAGGATTTCAGGATGGCATTTGAAATTATGCTCCCAAAGACTGAGTTACAAAATGTATATTATGGTGGAATTTTTCTCCAAGGAAATTATATTCAAACAGTCAGTCATATAGTGAGCCCGTCATGCTATATAACTATAAGACCTGCCAAGTCTTGAGCTATGCAGAAAATACTGCACACATGGAGTATGGTAAACAGCCTATTGTAAGCCTCACTTTTTTATATAAATTAATGCAATAAAAAAAACATTGTCAGGAGCACTAATTGTCCAACAAATTCTATATATACAGGCATTTTTGTTGCTCCAAATTTGTATTCGCAATTTGATACATAAAATTTGGAAGCTGATCACACTGTTTCACAAAAACAGATAAGACAGAGAACTTGAAATCAAGTTTTACACCCGCTTTTAAGACTATAAATGTATTACTTAAGTAGAACCTTAACAAATCCTTTGTATAAACTCTAGAGCAGTGGTTCCCAAACTTTTCCCTCCACAGACACCTTGAAAATTGCTGAGGAACTTGGTGGATCACTTAATGATTTTTCTGCCTGTTGTAGCAATTGTAATGTGCTGTGCTACATGTAATATGATTTTTAATTTTAATTAAAATTTTAATTTTTACAGCTTCTTTATTTCTTATATTGGACTATTGTATTACAATTTGCATTTCATACAATTCAAATTGTAATTTAATAAAATGCAATATAACAAAACCAAAGAAGCAATAACATACAATTAAAAATCAATATGAATATTTAATGTAGAGATGTGGTGGACCACCTGAATGAAGCTTGTGGACCACTAGTGGTTCACGGACCACAGTTTGGGGACCCCTACTCTACTTCCCTTTTAAGAATGTTGTTTTAATTAATAATATGCATGTACTTATTCAGACATTTATACTGCCCAATTCTTCAAGGGTCAGGGAATTAACAGTATTTCAAAATACACAATGGAATAAAACATTACCTTCAAAATTATTAGAAGCTTGATAATAATACCAGTCACTGAAAGTCAGTCATATAAAGTCTCATCACTTTTGAAAGATGGCCAGGCTCAGGAGCAAGGAATTGACTGATAGTAAACAAGGTTCCCTCTGTATTTGCCTTTTGTGTATGATGCTGTCTTCAGGTGACAGTGTAGAGATTGAGAAGTATGTGATGTGATCTGTGGAAGTACCCATTCATATCAATATGCTACATGGTTGACATGTGGCATCTGCCTCTTGGATATGTGTATCTGTCCTCTTTGGAGTGCTTTGGATTAGGTTTTGAGTATCTGCTTAAGACATAACATTTCTGATCTTCTTGTAACATTTCTGGATACAATTGATGATCCTGCCCTGCCACTCTCCCACTTCATCCACCTCTTTGTTAAAAGCTTTGCCTTCCTGAGCTGCCATACTAATACAATGGCTGTTGTATCCAATTGTACAACAGACCACAACATAATCAGATCATTTATTTGCTTAAATCTAAACACCTTATCTTAACTCCTTTCTATATCCCAATCAAAGTCATGTATTTCTGCCCACAGAATATGTTCTTGGTGGAAATCTTACCTTTGCTTAAGGAGCTGCTTATTGTCTTCGATGGTTATGCTATCAGCATAATCTCTCTTGAAAATTTCAAAGGCTTCTTGGTGTCCAAGTGACATTTCTCCTCCCACTCCTGCTCAGAGAATACATCAGAATGGCATCATTTGCAGAAGTAATTGGGTTTAATATTTTATTACTATTTAGAAACATTCCACAAAGACAAGATGAACTGGTCCTTTTGTGCACAATTGAAAGTACATATAATCAGACTACATAGAACACAGGCAGAAACAGGAAGCTGTCACACTGAGTCAAAACATTGGCTCATCTAGATCAGCCTTTCCTAACCTTTGGGTCCCCTGATGGTCATGACCTACAGTTCCCATAATTTTTGACCATTGACCATTCTGGCTTGGACTGATTTGATGGAGAAAAAAATGGATTTTTTCTATAATTCATACATACATATATATAATAAAATTAAGCAAAAGGCCAGAGGCCTTGGGATCGTAAGAAAAAGCAAATTCATCTTAAAGTTCACAGCTCATGAGAAGCGGGTAGGCCTGACAGTATGTTTAACTTATGACTGATGATATATTGTTGATGAGCAAGCATGCATGCTTAGTAGGAAAAGCAACTTTCTGGGAAGGCTGGTTAAATTTCCATGGTAAAAATGTGGAGTTTAGTTAAGATTTTGGAGAATTCATATATCTTTTTTTTGTTTATATGTTTGCTTAATATAAATATATAAAATTAAGAAAATATACCCAGAGGATCATAATATCCTAGAAGCTTGGGAATGAAAATCAGTTCACCTCATTGTGAGTGACTACCCTTAATGAGAATTCTGTCCCAAACAAAGTGCGTACAATCTTTTGTACTATTTGATCTTGGGAAAGCGGATTATTAGAGATTTCTGGTTTCGTATGGAAAAGTCTTCATAACAGAATCAAAGTGGAAGGGAGAAAAAGTTTGAACTTGATATTGATTTTATAATAGCATGATGTGTATAATCCTATTTCATAAATATAATAAGTGTGTTCTCGAGGTGAGAGGAATTCTGGAGTGGGCTACCTCCTTCATCCCTCTGTGTTTGATGGAGAGTGGCTGGCTCAGAGTTACCCCTTTTCCTTTACTGTGTTCCCTATTCATTCTTTATATTGTGTGGCTTTCAGCTATAATATGGTGATTTAAAATTAACCTTTCTCTATAGCAAGGTAGTTACAAGCGGAATTTCACATAGAATTTCCAGTCACTTTAATTGAACTGAACTTGGCCTTACATCATGGTATTATCAAAGAACATGTTGTAATGTTCTAGAGATGTTCTTCACCAGCTTGACTGATCAGGAGCCATGACAGAATGGAATGTATAGTACAAAATCATCAGTAACTATGACAGTAGAATAGTGGTAATATCAGTTAAGGGGACAGATTGACATCAATCTAAGAAGACATGAAGACAATAAGATGGGAGGTATCTGTAAAACTATGAATATCCATGAATTCATTAAAATAAAGCTATCTGGTTTGTTGGAAATATTTCAAGATGGAAGAACTGTTATGAAGAGGGATTGGTAAACAAATGTCACATGTGTATTCAATAAGGTATAAAGGATCTGTACATACTGTACCTTGTTGCAGTCCTCTCCAGACTTTCGGGGGGGGGGGTTCCTGACCCTGCATATGCTTGTAGAAATAAAGGCCTACCTTTTTGCTTTAAGCCTGTGTTATTGATTACTTAAAGGACCCCCAGCAAAGATTCCACAGGAGAAAATAAAAAAATTCTCCATCAGTTTGGGAGTGGTAGTCTAGCAACATCTGGGGACCCAAAGGTTGGGAAAGGCTGATCTAGATCAGCATTATCTACTCTGAGTGGCAGCAGCTCTCCAGGATCAGTCTGAGGCTTCTCCCATCCCTATGTATAGATCTCAAAGACGGAACCTAGGACGTTATGCATAAAAGGCAGATGATACATCAGTGAGCTATGGCCCTTCTAAGAAATTAAAAATGCTGCTAATTTACTAACACTGATGATCCATTAAATACATAATCTGAACCACCCAGGATCCTCTTGGTCTTTTTTCTTTTAAACAACATGTCAGCCACTGTTATAAAAAATGAATCAGATTACATATTTTGTGGACACTAAACTGCCATTTATAGATAGAGTGGTATGGTTAAAACGACAGACACAATTTTCTTTCATGTCACTTGAACATCTGTAAGTCTGGATTCTTTGCCTTTTTTAAAAACCAGCGATTAATGTCTCCTTAATTAAAACCAGAGTGTTAAAAATCAAAGCAGTGGAAATATGTTGAAAACTATTGGAATTTTCATGGAAGGAAAAGTGCATATTTTCCCTGCATCTTTCTTTACCATTTATGGTTCTACATACCATGCCATGAAATATATTAATCAAATTAATAAATAAAGGAAGTTATCATGCCAAAAAGATTACAGATTCATTCTGAGTTTGCAAAATCCATGGGTTTTATGAGCTTCAAACTGCAAAGGTTTGCAAAGCACCGTGTTGCTAGGAAGCTAGATTTTCGCCTGGATGGGAAGTGCAGCATCTGAAGAACACCTGTTTTCACACCTTACTTCCAATCCTCCCTTATGAGCCTAGCAGAACTGGTCAACAGCCTGTTGTGCTGCATATAGTGGTACAGAAGCCCACAGCACTACAGATGAGTGGTTTTGAAACTGTGTTCATAGGAAGCCAGAGGTTCTGGAAGCTTATGAAGGGATCTTTAAAGCTGTCTTATACCAGATCAGACTACTTGTCCGTCTAGCCCGGTATTGACTACTCAGGCAGAGGCTTCTCACGCGGAGATTTTCCCCACTACCGGCTATCTGATCTTTTCAATTGGAGATGGCAGGAATTGAAACTGGGATGGTCTGTATGCAAAGTTTGTGTTCTACTATCTTAATATAATATATCTTAATATAACCCCAGTGGTTGGGATGCACTTTCAGATAGGTTTGGTAGATGTTACTGGCATGGATGCCATACATGAAGAATATCCCCAAACACCACACCCTATAATTTTACAGTGCCAAGGGGTTCAATTGCCGATGTTCAGGGGTTCCTCAGCATAAAACCAATGTCAAAAGGGTTCTCTAGAAAAACAGAAGGTTGAAAACCACTGCTGCCAACACTTTCCCTAAACCCAAAAGTAATAGTGACAATTTAAAAGTAATACTGAACAAACATTTATGGTGCACCATGCTACTGAAATTAGCCAGTCTTATATGTATGTATATAAGCACTGATTCCCATTAATAGCTTTACTGATTGTAGTGAGATTAACTGCAGACTAAAGTGCCTTTTTTAAAAAAAATAGAATTCACATTACACCCAGGGAAATAGGAAAATGTAAGGTACAAACTTTTAACTGCAAATATACTTAAAAACATTACACTTCATTTTACATAAACAGTACAAGCACATATGAGACCAATAACATGAACTGGGGAGGTCCCACATGGAATGCATGAATGGCAAAAAGCATGCAGTGGCACTCCACCCATTTAAAATGAGAACTAAGAGAAAAAACTTATTGCAATTTCACATTTGTATAGGCCAAATGAGCTGGAGGGAAAAGGGCAGAAATTGTGTTTGATGCTAACTGAAAAACAGAATACTCTTGTTTCATGTTGGGGTCCAAAATAAACAATGAGTTTTATGTGGGGTCATGCTGAGCTTTCTCTTCCCATCATGATAAGCCTTAATCTGAAACCTCAACTGGCCAGCAGATTTTCCTCCTTGCATGACTTCAGTGGACTTTATTTTGGTGTATCGTCATAATTTGATTGTAGCCCTTCATCCCCATTAGGGATGGAAAGATTTGTCAATTTCAGTTCCCTTGGTTTCTCATTTTTCTGATCTTATATTTGGTTCTCCACATTTCTGCATCAACTTGTGATTTTTTTAAATAAAAAAAGCCACCATGAAAATGCCGTTTAGTGCAAATTTCTCCTAATAAATACATATTTGTGGGCAGTTTTGACTAATGTATACATTTTTGCAAGTCATATAATGCATTTTGTTATTTTCATTCATATATTTATTTTTATGTACACTTTCCCCTAATATATGCATTTTTGTAAACATTGTTTGGCGAACGGCATCACAACATTTGGATAAGTGTGAATTTTGAAGGACAGCTGTGTTTCGGTTCTCATTTTGTCTCAGAAAGTGCAAATTTGATAGATAGGGCTTGGAATGTGAACTGAACTGAATTTCTTGCCCACCCCTAATCCCCATGCAACCTTATCAAACTGCAATCTAAGTGTGATCACCTTTCCTTACAGAAGCATGCTTTATAATGCTCCCTGCCCAGTTTGGCACACAACCCCTCAAACGCTGCTCCTTCCCAACTAGGTTTTCACATAATCCAAAGTGCTGTATATTAGGTAGAAATGCCAGGTTGTGCATTTTCTCAAAAATTCAAGGTGGTTGCATAACAAACTTGTCAGACATCTGTCAAAATCTCAGGAAACTTCAATAATTATATTAAGCCGTTAAACTGGTCACTCATCTTCCTGTCTTTCTTTTAAGTAAACTGTACATGTCAAATTCCTTGTTAAAGTGAAACTTTGATTTCACACGGATACCAGCTCTTGGCTTGTCTAGACAACTTCATGTGTAAAAGTGTCTTTCTGGAAGACACACTTCAATACGTAGCAGCAGCTATGTATCTTGTTTTCCCTTAGTTAATTACAGTTAGGAGCCTTTGGGCAAAAATCCCCATCGGCACCAACTGGCTCTTCCCCTTCCCATGCTACCTTCACAGTGAGAATTGCCCTGCCATCTGTAATTACTTCAGAAAAAACAAGATACATAGTTGCCTGCTACCTGTTTAAACCCATGTCTAGTTTCGCTCAATTGCCAACTAAGATACAGACTAAGAATGAATTAGGTAAAAATATATGGACTCTTTGCAACTTTAAGTTCACCCTGACCTGAATTTAACATGTGTTACAGAGTCTGTGTAATAGTTACCGTACATTTTTAAAATTTTCTATATGCAGCATGTATGTTCCTTCTTCTAAGGACACCCTAGTTTTAAGGAAAGTTTCTCTACTTGCCTCTGGCCACCTGGTAAGAGACTGAATTGGATCCAAAGAAAAGCCCTCTACCCCTGAAAAGTCCTCCCCAGCACATCCCACCCCATTCAGCAACTCCCACCCTGCAACCCTCAGGAGAGTCTTTTCAGAGGCAGGAAAAAGTGAGGATGAGAAAGTCAGCTTCTGCTTCTGCTTCAGCTTCTGAAGGCTTATTCTGAAGGCTTAATGTTAATCATTTCAAACTTTAACATTAAGAAAAAGCACAGTTTACACAGTTGTCTAAAACATCAGGGAAGTACTATAGCTCAGTGGAAGAGTAACTGCTTTGCATGCAGAAGGTTCTAGATTCAATCCCCAGCAATTCCAAGTAGGGTTGGGGAAAAAAACCCTATCTGAAATCTTGAAGAGCTGCTGCCGGTCAGTGTTGACAATACTGAGCTACATAGATTAATGGTCTGACTCAGTAGAAAGCAGCTTCCTATGTTCACATCAAAATAATTTGCTTGAACAGGAAGGGCAACAAATGTTTTTGAGTTAGTGATATTTTGTTTTTAAAAAATGCCAAAAATGCCTCTGAAACTGTTGCATTCTGAAAACAGCATGCAAAGAGAACTATGAGGAGATGGGAGATGGACATCAAATCTCAGAGAGCCAAATCAGGAGTGTAGGAAATAGTGTCTAGACAGACTGTAAGACAGTGTGTAGAAGAATTGTACATCCTGAGAATAGTGATGGAGAGACTGGGAGAAACGTAGAGCAGAGTCAGCACAACACAAGGAAATGCCAAGAAATGTGGGAAACTTGATGAGCTGGTAGAAAGAGATTATTCCCTTGCTGATGAACTTTGTTTTAGTTAATAATGAAGATTTATACAACTTTCACATGGATTCCTCCCACACATGATTTTGTGCCTCCTTTCCTGCTACCCTTAGCCTGGAAAATCCTCCCAGCTCAATTAGTAGGCTAATCTCTTTCTCTTTTCCTCTTACAAATCAGCAAAAGCAAGCAAACCTTTGCATTCCTCTGGAAACTTTTACCTATCGGCCTGCAAGTTCTTCCATCTATCTCTTGTATACAGCAACCTTCACTCCTTGCTGGGAACAATTCTGTATATGTGAATGAACATCAGAAATACACCCAATGGCAGTACTAATAGAAATCAGGGAGAAAAACAGAGGTTTTCCAATTGTGTTGCCAGATAATGTTAAATGGCATTCCAACTGCCAACCATTATACCGTAGTGACCATAAATATTGTTAATATTTTTCAAGGCCATAAAGACAGCTAAAATGCAGTGTTTCCAGTTACTGTGGATTTGTATGAAGCCACTGTTTTTTATATTTATGAAATCTACTATCTTTATCAAACATCAAACATATTAGAACTAGTTGTAGAAATCCCTGTAGGGGGCAGCTGTTATTTCATTAGCCTATTTTTATAGGGGAACAACCCCACAAAGAGGGTTTGAGGCCTGATCAGGAGTTCTACAAGCATATACATGTAAATATCGATACTACTGTGCTTCAGAAAGAGAGGTGATGTTTTACGGAATAAAGAATTGTCTTGCAATGTTTACTACAGACATTACTGAAAGTCAGCAGAATATTGATGGGACTGCAGAAAATCTCCTATATTATAGGAATTTCAAATTCGTCTGAGAAAAAATGCTGCATGGAGAGCTTGTTAACAGGGTAGCATAGTTCTGTACGAGGCCCAACCACGTTGTTAATGACAAAACCAAGAAGTTAGGGGAAGTGTCATAGCTCAGTAGTAGAACAGAATGCTGCAGGTCCCAGGTTCAACCCCAGGATCCCCAAGTATGACTGGCAGAGACTCCTTGTCTGAAACCCTGGAAAGTAGCCACCAGTCAGTGGAGACGGTACTGAACTAAATGGATCATTGGTCTGACTTGTCACAAGGGTGCTATCTATGTTCCAAAGTCAACAGTGTGGAGCAGCTTTTGCTTAGAATCCAGCCTTGCCCTTGTTATGAGAGTCAATTTAGCAGTTCCTTGAGGCCAAGGTGGCGGACCTGGAAAAGCTGAGAGAGGCAGAGACGTGTGTGGAGGAGGCCTTCAGGGACGTTATAGCTGTGTCCCACTCCAACGATGATAGCTCTCCTGCTATCATGGACAACGATGGTCTCGGGGAAGGAGAGCATCCAGCTGAGGAAGAGGGAAACGATCCCTTAGAAGGGACCCATTCCTTGGGGGATGAGCAGCTATCCTCTCGTGCCGAGGATATATCTCCAGGGGGTGGAGGGATCCTTGTAGTGGGTGATTCGATCATTAGGAACATAGACAGTGGGGTGTGTGATGGGCGTGTAGACCGCAAGGTGTTTTGCCTGCCTGGTGCGAAGGTTGCGGATATCGCCCGTCGTTTAGATAGTTTGGTAGACAGTGCTGGGAAGGAGTCAGTGGTCGTGGTGCACGTTGGCACCAACGACATGGGGAAATGGAGCCGTGAGGTCCTGGAAGCAAAATTTAGGTTGCTAGGTAGGATGCTGAAAGCCAGGACCTCCAAGGTGGCTTTCTCTGAAATGCTACCAGTTCCACGCGCAGGACCAGCCAGACAGGCCCAGCTTCGCAGTCTCAATGCGTGGATGAGACAATGGTGTCGGGTGGAAGGGTTTGGATTTGTTAGGCACTGGGGAACATTTTGGGACAAGCCGGGCCTGTACAAAAGGGACAGGCTCCACTTGAACCAGAATGGAACCAGACTGCTGGCACTTAAAATTAAAAAGTTAGCAGAGCAGCTTTTAAACTGACTGAGGGGGGAAACCCGACAGGAGCTGAGAAAGGTCCGGTTCGGAATAAACCTCCCCCCTGGGATAAAAACCAAAGAAATGATGAAATTTTAAAAGGGGTAGGCCTAGAAGTAGGCATTGTGAGAGCAGGGGCACAGGATATAAATTCAGAAGAGCAAAATTACCACAGGCCTAACCACAAGTGCCAAAGACACTTGAAGAGAGACACTGCTTACAAGTGCCTGTACGCTAATGCTAGGAGCCTGTGAACCAAGATGGGAGAACTGGAGTGCTTGGTCTTAGAGGAGAGCATTGATATAGTGAGCATAACAGAGACCTGGTGGAATGGAGAAAACCAGTGGGATACGGTTATCCCTGGATATAAACTATATCGGAAGGACAGGGAAGGACGTATTGGTGGCGGAGTCGCTCTATACGTGAAAGAAGGCATTGAATCCAGCAAGCTCGAAACCCCAAAAGAGGCAGACTCCTCCACAGAATCGTTGTGGGTGGTGATACCGTGCCCCAGGAGGGACTTAATACTGGGAACGATCTATCGTCCCCCTGATCAAAATGCTCAGGGAGACCTTGAGATGAGATATGAAATTGAGGAAGCATCCAAACTAGGAAATGTGGTAGTAATGGGTGACTTCAACTACCCGGACATAGACTGGCTGCATATGTGTTCCAGTCATGACAAAGAAGCAAAGTTTCTAGATATTCTAAATGACTATTCCCTAGATCAGTTGGTCATGGAACCGACCAGAGGGACCGCAACCCTGGACTTAATCCTCAGTGAGGACCGGGACCTGGTGCGAGATGTAAGTGTTGTTGAACCGATTGGGAGCAGTGACCACAGTGCTATTAAATTAAACATACATGTAACTGGCCAATTGCCAAGAAAATCCAACACGGTCACATTTGACTTCAAAAGAGGAAACTTCACAAAAATGAGGGGATTGGTAAAAAGAAAGCTGAAAAACAAAGTCCAGAGGGTCACATCACTCGAAAATGCTTGGAAGTTGTTTAAAAACACTATATTAGAAGCTCAACTGGAGTGCATACCGCAGATCAGAAAAGGTACCGCCAGGGCCAAGAAGATGCCAGCATGGTTAACGAGCAAAGTCAAGGAAGCTCTTAGAGGCAAAAAGTCTTCCTTCAGAAAATGGAAGTCTTGTCCGAATGAAGAAAATAAAAAAGAACATAAACTCTGGCAAAAGAAATGCAAGAAGACAATAAGGGATGCTAAAAAAGAATTTGAGGAGCACATTGCTAAGAACATAAAAACCAACAACAAAAAATTCTATAAATACATTCAAAGCAGGAGACAATCTAGGGAGACAATTGGACCCTTGGATGATAAGGGAGTCAAAGGTGTACTAAAGAACGATAAGGAGACTGCAGAGAAGCTAAATGAATTCTTTGCATCTGTCTTCACAGTGGAAGATATAGGGCAGATCCCTGAACCTGAACTAACATTTGCAGGAAGGGATTCTGAGGAACTGAGACAAATAGTGGTAACGAGAGAGGAAGTTCTAAGCTTAATGGACAATATAAAAACTGACAAATCACCGGGCCCGGATGGCATCCACCCGAGAGTTCTCAAAGAACTCAAAGGTGAAATTGCTGATCTGCTAACTAAAATATGTAACTTGTCCCTTGGGTCCTCCTCCATGCCTGAGGACTGGAAAGTGGCAAATGTAACACCAATATTCAAAAAGGGATCCAGAGGGGATCCCGGAAATTACAGGCCAGTTAGCTTAACTTCTGTCCCTGGAAAACTGGTAGAAAGTATAATTAAAGCTAGATTAACTAAGCACATAGAAGAACAAGCCTTGCTGAAGCAGAGCCAGCATGGCTTCTGCAAGGGAAAGTCCTGTCTCAGTAACCTATTAGAATTCTTTGAGAGTGTCAACAAGCATATAGATAGAGGTGATCCAGTGGACATAGTGTACTTAGACTTTCAAAAAGCGTTTGACAAGGTACCTCACCAAAGGCTTCTGAGGAAGCTTAGCAGTCATGGAATAAGAGGAGAGGTCCTCTTGTGGATAAGGAATTGGTTAAGAAGCAGAAAGCAGAGAGTAGGAATAAACGGACAGTTCTCCCAATGGAGGGCTGTAGAAAGTGGAGTCCCTCAAGGATCGGTATTGGGACCTGTACTTTTCAACTTGTTCATTAATGACCTAGAATTAGGAGTGAGCAGTGAAGTGGCCAAGTTTGCTGACGACACTAAATTGTTCAGGGTTGTTAAAACAAAAAGGGATTGTGAAGAGCTCCAAAAAGACCTCTCCTAACTGCGTGAATGGGTGGAAAAATGGCAAATGCAATTCAATATAAACAAGTGTAAAATTATGCATATTGGAGCAAAAAATCTTAATTTCACATATACGCTCATGGGGTCTGAACTGGCGGTGACCGACCAGGAGAGAGACCTCGGGGTTGTAGTGGACAGCACGATGAAAATGTTGACCCAGTGTGCAGCAGCTGTGAAAAAGGCAAATTCCATGCTAGCGATAATTAGGAAAGGTATTGAAAATAAAACAGCCGATATCATAATGCCGTTGTATAAATCTATGGTGCAGCCGCATTTGGAATACTGTGTACAGTTCTGGTTGCCTCATCTCAAAAAGGATATTATAGAGTTGGAAAAGGTTCAGAAGAGGGCAACCAGAATGATCAAGGGGATGGAGCGACTCCCTTACGAGGAAAGGTTACAGCATTTGGGGCTTTTTAGTTTAGAGAAAAGGCGGGTCAGAGGAGACATGATAGCAGCGTATAAAATTATGCATGGCATTGAGAAAGTGGATAGAGAAAAGTTCTTCTCCCTCTCTCATAATACTAGAACTCGTGGACATTCAAAGAAGCTGAATGTTGGAAGATTCAGGACAGACAAAAGGAAGTACTTCTTTACTCAGCGCATAGTTAAACTATGGAATTTGTTCCCACAAGATGCAGTAATGGCCACCAGCTTGGATGGCTTTAAAAGAAGATTAGACAAATTCATGGAGGACAGGGCTATCAATGGCTACTAGCCATGATGGCTGTGCTCTGCCACCCTAGTCAGAGGCAGCATGCTTCTGAAAACCAGTTGCCGGAAGCCTCAGGAGGGGAGAGTGTTCTTGCACTCGGGTCCTGCTTGCGGGCTTTCCCCAGGCACCTGGTTGGCCACTGTGAGAACAGGATGCTGGACTAGATGGGCCACTGGCCTGATCCAGCGGGCTCTTCTTATGTTCTTATGTTCTTAGTCCAACAGTTGGTAAAATTGTTCTCATGAGTTAGCTCTTGATATAGTTATTGAGAATCTATATACAGCATGGCCATTTGCTAGAGTGGACAGGGAGGAAAAGTGGAAGCAGGGGGCTAAATATTATTTATTTATTTATTACATTTATACCCTGCCTTTCTTTTCACGATTGAAACCCAAGGCGGCTTACATATGGTTCCCAGGCAGTCTCCCATCCAGGCACGGACCAGACCACAATGTCTAGTGGCTAGTGGAAATGTATTCATCAGTGTGGTTTCTGTAAAATTAACAGTAATGTTTAGATTTCTCGGTGCATGTGAATCACTCACCTAAGGCTAATAAGAGCAAGGAAACTGCTTAGATGTAAATTCCTTGCATATAATAGCCACTCACAGGCCAAGTTTATCTAAGATGGGAAGCAAACACAGGGCTGCTTTTACCCACACATACAAAAGTCTAGCCAACAGGATTGCTCTGGAATAGGTAGATTCTGGATTGCTACTGAAGTCCATCATTAACACTGTCATTAAATTACTAGAGCAACAACACTATGCACACTTATAATGGGAGTAATCTCACTGAGCTCAGTGAAGCCTGAGTAAATATGCATAGGATTGTCCTGCACACTTCCATAAACTTTCTCCCTTTCTATCAAACAAAAAACCCAAAACCATAGACAGACACTTTTCAAGCCAAGCTGAAGACGATTTATTTGAAGTTGCTTTGTAGTAAAACAAAAAGTACTAGAAATGTTTGCATGTAGCCATAATTCACTGATTCTCCACAAGGATTTATCTGATATTATCATCTCCATCTGCTAAGATCAGAAAACAGTAAAAGTTGCATAGCTGGAGAACAATGAACCAAGAAAAATCAAGACGTTACAAGAGGGGGAGAGCCCAGCGGTAATACTCCCCTGCTATAAGCTTCAGCAAACATCTTTGCAAAGAGCATGTGTAATACATCTGGTTACCTTCACTGGGCTCTACTTCCAAAATGGAAAATGCATAAAACAAGGCAGTTCATTGTACCCCTGCAGTGTTATACTGCAGAACATGGAGCCTTTAAGAAAAATGCAAACCCTCAAAAGAAAAAGTGGGTGCCCAGATTCAATGAGCTGAATTAATCTTTGGCACCATAATATCACTTTTAACACCATTACATTTAAACTGTTCACATGTGATTATAATCTCAGAGGCAGGCAGTAAGGAACTTTTAAAACAAGCTAACCACATTTTATCAGGCTAACTTCCAAAGCGCTTCATGATGAAACTAAATGCAAAAGGTCAGGCACAAGGCTTAAGCACTACTTGAATCCCATGTTAGGTCCTCAGCATATGCTTTGGTGGTATTTTAAATAGAACATAGGCTAGCCTTCTTAATAGAGTTAATAAGAGTTAGTTCTAATTATAAACATATGTAGGAATCATTTCCCCAACATCTAAAGGACTGATTCGTGCAATTAGCGCTCTTCTCTCTCTCTCTCTCTCTCTCTCTCTCTCTCTCTCTCTCTCTCTCTCTCTCTCTCTCTCTCTCACACACACACACACACACACACACACACACACACACACACACACACTTGCCATCATTATGACATAATAATTACTTTTCTTGTTTCAGCATTCTCATGATCACTGCGGGCCCATCCATAACTAACCACAAAAACTGCATTTTCCATATTTGGTTGGTGGCTTCAAGATCCATACATATTCTGTTTGTGGTTGGATTATTGTGAAAACCTGATTATCAAGCATCCATACCTGTGGGCTTTTTGTTTGTTTGTTTTAGCATTGGCTGCCCCTCTAAGTCCACCCCTTTTCAGTGATTGGTCCATAATGGTTGTTTGCTTTTCATGCGCTTTTTCAGAATTTTTTTTTTTAATTTCCACACATGCACAGGTTTGTCGATATGATATTGGGTGAGAAGGAGACAAGGGGCTTGGCATATGACAGAGGAATGCCCATGAACCGCCTATTGCAGGAAAGTCAGTGGCATTGCATCCGAGCCCACAGACATTAATGCAATTGATTCGGTATAGGAAAGCATATTGGTATTTTGGTGGTATTTCTAATGTGGATTTGTGAACACAAAAATCCGCTCTACCTTGCAACATCATATGGATGACGAAGAATGAATGAGGACACAAAGCTATAACACTGCAGAATATACAGTCATATGGATGGGCCCTGAGATGCCCTAGGGCATAAGAAGAGATGGATCATGCAGCTTTTATGTAATCACTGTTTTAGTGTAGTTGACTCCATAGCCATAGAATGTCCCTTTAACATCGCCAATATTACAAAAGCCCCCCTGGAGTTTTTAGTTACACCAAAATAACATCAAATATGAACTGCCTTTATGGATTATACCAAATTCCATCTAATCCAGCATTCTGTTTTCAACAGTGGTCAGACTCTTTGTAAGATTGCAAGCAGGACAGGAAGTGATAGCCATCCCCTATTGCTTGCTTCCCTCCAGCAACTGGTGTTCAGAAGCATACTACCTTTAACTGATGTCCGAGACATTATAACTAATAGCAACTGTCTAATGCTGGGATACCCAACAACGTTACCTCCACATGTTGTTGGACTACAACTCCCATACCTGATCACTGGCTATGCTAGCTAGAGCTGATGGAGTCTAACAGCATATGGAGCACACCACATGAGTTACCATGGTCTAATCCTTTGTTTGAAAGGATGGGGAACTGATGGGTTTCCAATTTCTTCTGGAATCAAGCTCCCACCAGCATAGCCAGTGGTCAAGTATTATGGGAGTTGTCATCCAAGAATATCGGGAAGGCCACAGGTTTTCCATCCCTGCTTTAAAAGGTATCCAAGCTAGTGACTAACACCCAAATTGTATAGCCGCAAATCTGAACTTAATTATGTATTATGATCCATTCATCAAAATTTCAGATTGCAGTCCCATCTAAGATCACAATGATAATCAAAATGCTACTTTGTGACATTAATTATAACAATTCTCAGTGTCAGCAAATATTTTCTAAATGGCAAGGATCTTAAGTAGATGGTAGCCAGAAAACCATTTCAACCTGATTTCAGGCTTGTTTTGACATGGAACCTATCTTGGCTACACTTATGGATGACCTATGCCAGAAGAAGTACACGGGGAGTGCAACCCTGCAAATACTCCTGGACCTCCAAGCAATCTTTACTACTATCAACCATGGTATTCTTTGGGATAGCTCACCAACTTTGGGGCATGATATTCAGTGGTTCCACTTTTTTGGGGGGAGGGTGATTCCAGAGGATAGGGCAGGAGAACTGGAGTTTGACCACATGGCAATTGTGTTATGGTCTCCCGTAGGATTGTATCTTGTTCCCATGATCTTTAGCATCTGCCTGAAACTACGGCAAGAGGTGATTTGAGCGCCAGTATAATGTGGTGGTTAGAGTGTAAAACTGGGATCTGGGAGACCAGGGTTCAAATCTCCACTCAGCTATGAAGCTCATTGGGTGACCTGGAGCCAGTCACTGTCTCTCTAGCCTTACATACCTCACAGGGTTGTTGTGAGGATAACATTGGGAGGGGGAGAACCATGTTTGTACTTAACCTTGAGCTCATTGGAGGAAATACATAAAATATAAATAAAAAGGTGGAGGAGCCCAGAATGATAGTCCTGGGTGGTTTCAATGTCCATGCTGAGGCTGCCTCTAGTGTTCCAGCTCAGGATTTCATGGCCTCCATGACGACCATGCAGCTGTCTTAAGTTGTCACCAGTCCAACACATACAGCAGGGCACCCCCTCAACTTGGGTTTTCCTCCAGATGGAGGAAAGGTTGGCCTGGAGATGGGGGTGTCACTTCATTGACTTGGTCAGACCACTTCCTGGTGAAGTTTAAACTCACAGCTCCAATCTTCCCCTCCATATTAACATGGTCCACCCTTGGTGACTAATGGAATCCACTAGATTCCTGAATGCCTTGGTGAAGTTCCCAGTAGATAGAACAGGTGGCTCTGTTGAAGTCGTCGTGGTGCTGTGGAACAACAAGATGCTGTGGGCTCCTAACACAGTTGCCCCTGAGCACCCAGTGAGGTGTCCAGTGCAACCTCTGCCACAACGTCTTGTGATCAGTTTCAGTTGATGCGGCCTGATGATGTGGAGAAGGTGCTTGTGATGATGCGACTGCCAACATGTCCCCTAGACCTTTGCACGTCTTAGCTTATTAAAGCTTGCCAAGGGGGTATGACCAAGTGGGTCCAGGGTATGGTCATGGGTCCAGGGTGTGGTCAACATGTCTTTGCAAGAGGGAGTGGTCCCAGCCACCCTGAAAGAAGCAGTGATCTGACTGCTCCTGAAAAAGCCCACCCTGGACCCATTGGGTTGTGACAAATACCACCTGGTCACAAATATCCCCTTTTTAGGGAAAGATGATTAAGAAGGTTATGGCACAGCAATTGCAAGTTCTTTTGAATGCAACAGATTATCTTGGCACATTCCAATCTGGGTTCAGGACTGGTTATGAGACTGAATCGGCCTTGTTCATCCTGATGGATGAACTTTATCGGTAGAAGAACAGGGGAAGGGTGACCTGTTATTCCTACTTAATCCCTCAGTGGCTTTTGATACTATTGACCATGGTATCCTTCTGAGCCGACCTTGTGAGATGGGTATCAAAGTCACTGTTTTACAGTGGTTCTGATCCTACATCCAAGTTGTTTTCAGAGAATAGCATTAGGTGATTGTCTTTTGGCCCCCTGGCTGTTATGGTATAGGGTGCTGCAGGGTACCATCTTGTCTGCTGTTTAACATCTATATGAAGCCCTTGGGAGCGCTCATGAGGAGATTTGGGGCAAGGTGTCAGCAGTACACTGATGATACCCAGCTCTTTTTCTCTGTAACAACTGAATTGGGAGAGGCTGTGCAAGCCCTGGACCTGTGCCTAGACTTGGTGGTAGGCTGGATGAAGGCCAATGAACTGAGTCTGAATCCTAGGAAGATGGAGGTGCTGTGACTTGGTGGTTCCCAAGTTCAGGTAATTGGTCAATTGCCTACTTTGGATAGGGTCCTATTTCCTCTGAAAGAGCAGGTTTATAGTCTGGGAGTGCTCTTGGATCCATCCTAGAGCCCCAGGTGACCTCAGTGGCTAGGAGTGCCTTTTACCAGCTTTGGCTGATAAGACAGCTGCAGTTGTTTCTGGACCGGGATAGCCTGACCACTGTGGTCCATGCACTGGTAACCTCCAGGCTGGATTACTGTAATGTGCTCTATGTGGGGCTGCCCTTGAGGTTGGTCCGGAAGCTGCAACTGGTGCAAAATGTGGTGACACAATTGCTCACTGGGGGTAGGGCATTGCCAACATGTCACCCCAAGGCTGAAAGAATTGCACTGGCTGCCCATTAGCTACCCGGCAAGGTTCTGGTTTTGGTGTACAAAGCCCTATACAGCTTGGGACCAGGATACCTGAAAGATCTTCTTACCCCTTATATACCTAGTTGATCACTGCACTCTGCAGGTGAGGGTCTCCTGCAGATATCATCTTATCAGGAGATCTGTTCCACAGAACATAGAAATTGGACCTTTAGTGTTGTGGCACCAACACTCTGGAATTCCCTACCCCTTAAACATTAGATAGACACCATATCTGTTATCTTTTCAGTGCCTAATGAAGATCTTCCTCTTTCAACAAACATTTAAAGTATAGATCTTATCCCAGTCTGTGTCTGTTGAATATTTTTTTAAAGCTTTTTTTAAAAGATATTTTAAAATATGTTTTATATTAATAAGTTTTAAAAATGTTTTGTTTCAATATATTTTCAAGTCTGTTTTAGAGAGTTTTTAGTGTTTTGTTTGCCTCCCTGGGCTCCTTCTGGGAGGAAGGGTGGGATATAAATTTTAATAATAATGATAATAATGATGATGATAATAATAATAATAGTGTCATCAGTATGTAAACGACACAACATTCTATTTTTCACTAACATCTGAGTCAGATGAGGTAATGGAATGGCTCAACTGGTATATGGAATTGGTGATGGGCTAGATGAGGGCCAATAAATTAAACTGAAGTTCAATGCAGGCAACACTGAGATGCTGTGAGTAGGTAGTTCATCTGTTCTTGCAAATTAGACTGTGTTGGGCTCTCGGTAAAGGATTGATTTCATAGTCTTAGGGTGCTACTATATTTGGTTTTGTTGCAAGAGATCAAAATGGCATTGTAGGATAGGGTGTCTTCCTTCAGCTGAGGCTAAAGACTCAACTGTGGCCTCTTCTTCATAAAGATAGCCTGGCTGTAATAATCTATACCCTGGTAACCTCCAGGATTTACTTTAATGTGTTATACTTTGGGCTACCTTTAAAGACTGCCCAGAAGTTGCAGTACATTAAAAACACAGATGCTAAGCTACCAACTAAGACTGGATGTTGGCAACATAAATTCCAGACAGTATCTGAGCTTGACTTTAAAGCCTGACATGTCTTGGGATCTGGGAAGCGCTGTAGCCAGCCTTTCTTGTTAGGTGAGGCAGCCACATTTCTAGGTGGGGCATTAGGGCAGGAGAGGCGCATAGCACCAGACAATTCCCCCCCCCATCCCTGGTAGAGAGGATGTGAGAGTCAGACCAGGGGAAGGGAAAGGCAGTGAGCTTCCTCGTCACTCCTCCTCCATCCAGAGGGAGTGTTACCTTTCATTTGTAGAATTGTCTCACTCTTTGTTTAGAGATCCTCAGGAATACCAGGCTCAAAAGCTTGCCTTGCCTACAGCTACAGTTCACCTTTGGTCTGTCCTTGTGTTCTGATTCTTCATGAACTGAACAACTTTGGTAAAGACAGTGAGCTCCTGAGCTTGGCTTTGATGCTGCATTAGGTATCTCAGTTTTAGATTCCACCTGAAAAACAAACTTGTCCATACTACAAGTTTAGGGAAGGGCAGAGAGAAAATAAATACTATAGGGTGTGTTTGTTAAATCCTCCTTGAGAGTCCCTTCTTCTACTCTTGCTCCTGGCGTTTAGATTTTCCTTTCTGTCAGACAATCAAGGGAAAACTTAACTACCGGCTATATAAAGGATGAACTAAGCAACTGGAAACTAATTGTGGAAAGCACTTGGATTTTTTTTAACTGGCTGCTGGGTTGATTTGTATGTCCAAACCCTCTGGAAAGGGCTCATGCTGAGCTGCACATATTGGGAAAATCTGAAATTAGGCCTGAGTTACAGTCTAGGTGTCCAGCCAGCCAGCTAGCTAATGATAGTGTACACAGCAGTATTTCTATTCCTCTAGGGCTGCTTCATCCTTTGCCATCAATTAAAGAAGAAGAAAAAGAAGAAACACTAGCCATTATGAGTGTGCATATAGTGAGTGCTTTAAAATAGTAAAGTGTAGCCATTTTTTCAGAATACTTTTAAGTTATCTTTGTATTTCACCCTTTAGCAATAAGCACCCAATCCTGCTCTAATAATAATGACTGCATAATAAACAAACTCTTGCTTCTTACTGCAGGCAAACAAACATGCTTCTTTATTGCTGGATGGGTGGACAGCACAACTGAAACTGAAAGAGCAAAGGAAAGTACAAGGGGTGGAGTCTAACTCTAGCCCATAATACAAAATTCTAATATTTAACTCTTCAAGTGTCATGTTCCTATACAGTTTGTTCTTTTTAGGATTGCTTAAGTAATTATAGGATGATTGTGAGCATGAAAAATCCACCCTCAGTCAAGGAAAGTCTTGAGTGAGCACACTTTTGGGGGCTCCTCCAGATGAGGCTTTTGCTGTGTACTCACCCTGCCTTATTCACTGAATTTTTCAGTGTCCTATTCTTAAATTGCTCCTGTTCTTAAACAAGCTATCAAACTTTAAATGGAGGTTGTCATTGTCTGTCATGTCACAAATTAAAAAGAGGACAACTTCCCCAAAAAATCCTAGGGAGGGCAGCACCTCCATTCTCCCCCGCCCCCTGGCTACAAGCCTGGACCTGGATACCTGAAGGAACACCTGTTCCCATACCAACTTGCTCATGTATTGAAATAATATGGAAATGCTCCCCTCCAAATAATTTCACAATCTGAAGTAATTCACATGGTGATGGTGCTCAGGTTATGAATCTCCCTCCTCAAAGAGGCTTGGAGAAGACATACTTATCAGGGCAAGAGAAAACCTTAAGCACATTCAGGTGTTTGCCTGAATATGCAAATGTTCAAAGTATGGATGGGGGCAGGGGCATGCACACAAGCCCCATCCCCAAGGCCTTCACATGCATCAGGCACCAATAACCCCTGTGGCAAAGTCTGCAAGGGCTTCTGTTTGCATTTGCTTGAATGGAAGTAGTCTTTACATTTTGAGTCTGAACTTGTGTTAACTGCAGGTTTTGATTATTTTTTTTATTGTGATATTGTCTTATTCTGACTTATTATGCTGACTTTATTATTTTTATATTTTGTTTGTAATTTGCCCTGGAAACCATTTGGACTGAAGGGCAGTATAGAAATTTTCCAATTAAATCAAATCAAATCAAAGGAATGCTAAAGCATGTGCCAAACAAAACATACCCCAGTCCAAAATACAACAAATTGGAATTAAATCCCACTCAGCAAAAAGGAATTTACTTCCAGGTAAGTGTGGTTAGAACTACAATCTTTTGGAGATACTGAACTAAGCATCATTACAATGTAGGAAGAACTTGGCTAGTTCACATTTATTTATTTGTATGTTATCCAGCTTTTCAGACAATTATTGTATCTCAATCTGGCTCACATTGAGAGAGAGAGAGAGAGAGAGAGAGAGAGAGAGAGGCTTGCAAATAGGCTTACAAACTAAAAACAGAAGACACACAAGGATTTGTATATGTTTTTATTTTGTAAGCCCCTATGGGACCCAGATAGTGAAAAGCCGGGTATAAATTTTTAAAATAAAATAAAGGTAAGGAGAGTGAAGTTGAATGGAAGGAAAAGATAAAAGAGGAGATAAAATTCTTTAAGGCCAGAAGAACAAAGTGGTGAGCTATAAGGGGGCCAGGCTGATGTTCTTTGATGGTGTTCTTGCTTAATAGCTGTTGGTGACTCTTTTCCAGAGCTGGGGAAGAAATCTGATTCAGTTTGCATCTAAAAGTGAACCTACTGTACCTAATTTGCACTTTCTGAAACAATATGTGAACTAAAATATAGCAATCCTTCAAAACTTGCACTTCTCCAAATTTTGCAGTGTAGTTCTCCAGCCACATAATGTGTAGCCACATAATGTGTACAAAACAGCACATAGTAGGGTAAAGTGTGCATACAAATGCATGCATTAGTGAAAATAACATTAAAATGCATTATATTACAGAACACTGCTTTGCAAAAATGTGTATGTTAGACAAAATTGCATTGAAGAATGTGTGCATTAGGAGAAATTCAGCAAATAATTTTCATGGGAACTTAAAAAATCGCAAACTGATATGGAAATGTGAATTTAAGACTGTTGAAATGAGAAAGTGAAAGAAATCAAAACTAACAGAGTTGCCCATCCCTACTCTTTAGGCAATGGATAGAGCCAGAGTGTCACTGGCAACTGCAGCCAGGTGTTCTTGCAGGCAGGTGGGAGAGAGGAAGTAAGCTCCCTTCAGCTGTTCTCTCTCTAGCTGAAGGATGAGACCATGTTTGTCTTCCCCTTACTTTGTTGTTATTCCTGGGAGTCAGGGAGTGAAGACATCCAGTGGCCCAAGGTGTCCTAATGGGAAAAGCTAATGAGTGTGTTTCCCTTCGCCTCTCCAGTCCTAGTTAGGATGGAAGGATCTGTCAATTTAGGTTCTCTCCATTTCTCATTTTTATAATCTTAAATTCAGTTCTCCACATTTCTGCAGCAATTTGTGATTTTTTAAAATCCTCACTAAAATCTTCTGCATTTACGGTGAATTTGTCCTAATAAATACATTTTTGTATGCAGTTTTGACTAACATACATATCTTTTGCAAGCAACTTATCCTAATATAATGCATTTTTATATGCTATTTTCACCAATATGTTCATTTTGTGCACACTTTCCCCTAATATACACAGTTTTGTAAACATTACTTGGTTGGAGAACTGCATCATGAAATTCAGATAAGTGCAAATTTCAAAGGACAACCTTTTTTCTGGTTCTAATATTGTTTAAGAAAGTGTGAATTTGATGAATTCAGCTTTAAAGGTGAACTGAATTGAATTTCTTCCCCCTAGTGCTCTGGACACTTTCTTGGGAGGAAGCCCCAATAAACATATAGGGACTTACTGTACTTCTAAGTAAACATGCACAAGAATGCTCTGTGGGACTACTTGACAGTTTCCAGCTGTGACTTTATTAAATGCATACACATACTAACACAAAGCTCCTAAATTAGTAGGTACAGGGAGAAAAATGGAGCTGGACTGAAGCATGGCAGGCTTGGCAGAGGCAAATGGGAGTGGATACCAAGTAAAATCTGCAGTCAAAGCCACAAGAACTTTGTGAGCCCCACCCATTGGTGTCACCACATCTAAATAAATAAGTATTCATTTTTTGTCTGTGTCAGAAATCACTCTTTCCCTATAACTCTTGACAAACTGAATATATGTCTAACTTCATACTGCTCAGTTTATAATATAGAATGCTCATCAACAGCAAGCTGTCTCTTTCCCCTCTTGAATCCTATGTTCTACTTTGCTCTAGGATATACACTTCAGAACAGAAGTTGTTTTAGTCGGTACAAGCCAAAGGACCAAATCGTAGCATAAGCATTTCGAGTCTGCTTCATCAGATGCACCTCTGCCAGAACGTCTGTGTTGGCAGAGAAACAATTCCTATTACTTCACCTTGTTCACCTAGTTTTGTCAACTGTAAGTTCAACCTTATCACCTTTTCATTCCATTTCATACCTCTGAAGAAGTACGCTATTGCCTTTATAAACAAATGACATTTCTTGGACTTTAAGTTACTGTGACAAGTCTCCAATGAGCTTCATGAGTACGACAGTTTTCCCCCTCCCTGTTTCTTTCCCCACACCACTAGAGCAGCCTGTTCCACCTCAACCACCAATTCTAGCCCACAACCAGATTATCTGGAGTGTGGTGAGGTGACTGTCAAAGGAACAGTAAAATAAACAGTAAAGTGTGTTCCAGTATCTCTTTGAGTGTGTGGCCAGAGCCAGGAAAATCCCAATACAGATTTTCCTCAATATTCCCTAGACACAACCAAGATCTAGGCAGCAGGTTTACTCAAAATGGAATTTTTTTTAATTTTATTTTTAAATCCATTTTGAAATACAGTAGGGCCCCACTCATATGGCGGGTTGTGTTCCAGACCCCCGCCAAAAAGCAAAACCCGCTGAAAAGCAGAACTCATTCAATAGAATGGTGCCCGATGCCCGAAAAACGCCATAAAAGCAGAACAAGTGCCATACGAGTGGGGCCTTACTCTAATTGAAAGCTGCTGTATTAGCAGAATGCCGCAAAGCAGACCGCCGAAAAGCGGGGCTGTACTGTACCGTAGCTCCTAGCTGGTTCACAGCCATAAATGATACATTTGTTGCCGACACTGAACTGTCCCTTAACTCACCCTTGCTCTCAGCGTAGACTTTATTATCAAACCTCCTTTCCAGTTCATATCCTACTTCCACCTCCCCTCTCCCATGTTTCAATAACTGCGACTGGGTGGAGACAGAGTAAGGCGGATTCCAACCACATCCGTCACAGGTATCCCAGCACTTTTTGCTCTATAAGAGATGCTGTTGATGTAGCTGAAGAGACAGCAATACAGTATATCAGGGACCATGTGTTCTACAAACTTTTATTATTATTATTATTATTATTGTTATTATTATTGTTGTGTTTTTTTATTGTGCATTTTATTATGTATGTATTCGTTTTTATTGTAGCCACCCTGAGTGCCCTATTGTAGGGTAGAAGGGCAGGATAGAAATATTTTAAATAAATAAATAAAATAAAATAAAATATTTGAATTATATCCCACCCTTCCAGCAGGAGCCCAGGGCGGCAACTAGTACAACTAGTATTGGTACAGAAGTAATTCAAAATGAGCACAAAACCTTTTTGCGCTTCTGAAGTTCCTCACTGGGTTTGGAACACATGTTGTGCGGAACGGACCTCCTGATAAGATGGTATCTGCAGGAGGCCCTCACCTGAAGAGCACAGTAATCGACTGGGTATATAAGGGGTAAGACGGTCTTTCAGGTATCCTGGTCCCGAGCTGTACAGTTCTCCATTCATGAGATGAAGACAGTAATGACCTTTAAACCTCTTTAAAATTGCATGTTTACCCAAGCTTTCCTGGACTCTGACTCTTAAATTTTGTTCTATATACTGCTCATTTTTATTTGTTACTGCTGCATTTTGTTTTTATCTCATTTTGAGCTAGTTTTTCAGTAACTGTACTGAATGTTGTATTTTATTGTTTCTATGTAAATCACTTAGAGAGCCAGTGTGGCATAGTGGTTAAGGTGTTGGACTATGACCTGGGAGACCACAGTTTGAATCCCCACACAGCCATGAAGTGCACTGGGTGACCTTGGGCCAGTCACTGCCTCTCAGCATCATGAAAACCCTATTCACAGGGTCGCCATAAGTCAGAATTGACTTGAAGGCAGTACATTTACATTTACATGTAAATCACTTAGAAATGTTTGATATTAAGTGGTACAAATAAATGAATAAATATGAATTAGATTTAGAAATATAAGGAAGATTAGATTTAGATTCTGAAAGAGTAAAACCTTCTAGAATTCTGGGGCTATTGCCTCATAAATCCACGATTAGTTTGCCTAATTGTTAATTTTTATGGAAATTAAAATATTTGATTAAAAAAAACATGATCAAATATATATAGTTCATTCTTTTACCTGGCCATGTGATAGCAATAAGTATCATATCTATAAAGCAATGTGTGAATTGGCCTTTAAGAATTATTAACTATCCCTAATAAATATTGATTTTATTTACTTATTTAATTTATTTCTTATTTGATTTATATCCTACCCTTCCTCCTAGCAGGAGCCCAGGGCGGCAAACAGAGGCACTAAAAACACTTTAAAACCTCTTAAAAACAGACCTTAAAATACATTAAAACAAAACATTAAAAACATTTTTTAAAGCTTTAAAAAATCTTTAAAAATGGGTTAAAAACATTATTAAAAACATAAACAAGCAATTCTAACACAGATGCAGACTGGGATAGGTCTCAACTTAAAAGGCTTGTTGAAAGAGGAAAGTCTTCAAAAGGTGCCGAAAAGATAGCAGGGATGGTGCCTGCCTAATATTCAAGGGGAGGGAATTCCTCGGGGTAGGTGCCACCACACTAAAGGTCCATTTCCTATATTGTGCAGAACAAACCTCCTGATAAATAGCAGGCACAGGAGACAGGCAGGAGAACAAGACCTTGGGATCATTATGGATAGCTCGATGAAGATGTCGACCCAGTGTGCATGGTAGGTGTGAAAAAGGCAAATTCTATACTACTGATACTAGGGATCATTAGGAAAGTAATCGAAAATAAAACTGCCGATATAACACCATTACACAAATCTCTGGAGCAACTACATTTGGAATACTGTGTACAGTTCTGGTCACCTCACCTAAAAAAATATATTGTAGAACTAGAAAAAGTTCAGAAAAGGCCAATCAAAATGGTCAAGCGGTGAAGCAACTGCCCTATGAGGAAAGGTTGCAACATTTAGGGCTTTTTAATTTAGAGAAACGGTGAATAAGAGGTAACATGATAGAAGTGTACAAAATTATGCATGGCATGGAGAAAGTGGGAAAAAAGGTTTTTTTCCTTTCTCTCATAAAGCTAGAACTCATGGACATCCAATGAAGCTAAATGTTGGAAGATTCAGAACAGACAAAAGAAAGCACTTCACACAGCGCATAGTTAAACTATGGAATTCACTCCCACAGGAGGCAGTGATGGTCACTAACTTGGATGGTTCAGAGGAGGGCAACAAGGATGATCAGGGGACTGGAAACAAAGCCCTATGAGGAGAGACTGAAAGAACTGGGCATGTTTAGCCTGGAGAAGAGAAGACTGAGGGGAGATATGATAGCACTCTTCAAGTACATGAAGGGTTGCCACGCAGAGGAGGGCCGGGATCTCTTCTCGATCATTCCAGAGTACAGAACACAGAATAATGGGCTCAAGTTGCAGGAAGCCAGATTTCCACTGAACATCAGGAAAAACTTCCTAACTGTTAGGGCCACATAACAATGGAGCCAATTACCTAGAGAGGTAGTGGGCTCTCCGACACTGGAGGCATTCAAGAGGCAGCTGGACAGCCATCTGTCGAGAATGCTTTGATTTGGATTCCTGCAATGAGCAGGGGGTTGGACTCGATGACCTTATAGGCCCCTTCCAACTCTACTATTCTATGATTCTATAATATCCAACTGAAAGGAACAAAAGAAGATAGACACAAAATAGCTCTTCTAACTTATCCATTTCTGAATAATGGTTTGGAACTCTATATTATATAGAGTAGAAAGCTATTCTCACTAGCCACCAATTAAAAGGAGCAACTCTATATGTTTTGCCAACTCTTCCAAATAGCACAATGGATTGTCCACTCCACTGTCTCTGTCTCTGGCAAGTCTAACCTCATCTATAAATATAGTTCTCCACTGAGAAAACATTAACGCAAGACACCTTTATGCTCTATTGCAGCCCTTCCTGGCAATCTGAATGGCCTACAGAACTGGAAATTTAGAATTAGTGCCAGTGAAAGGAAACAATGTGTTACAGCTGGTTCAGACGCCATATGATTTGGCAGAAGGTGCACTATATCAGAGGAAAGCAGCCATGACAGCTATGCTGGTTGGTCAAACACTTTGTCAGTGAATATATTCTATTGGTAAAGACAAAGTCATGGGTGGTACAGTGCTCCTTTCTCCCGTATCCCACCCTTTCTCCCAGTAGGAATCCAGGGCGGCAATATCCTATAGTCCAAACTATGGCCACACCCTGGTCAACAGCAAATCTCTACCACAACCCCAGGGCAGAGCTTAGAAAAGTTACTTTTTTGAACTACAACTCCCATCAGCCCCAGCCAACATGGCCACTGGATTGGGCTGATGGGAGTTGTAGTTCAAAAAAGTAACTTTTCAAAGCTCCGCCCCAGGGTTGATGCAAGAAATTTCCCTGTAGAATTTCATCATGCCCATGTCACCATGAAGATAGAGCATAGAATATGGTGTAATTCAGCACCCAGTCACAGCACACCATCATCAGGATATAAAGCCCACAAACGGAAACCTCAACTAAGTTGACAGGACACAGGTATGGTCTCAGGTTGTGCACACTTTGAGCTCACAAGGGAGAACTTTGGTGAGGGGAAACTATGGGGAATAGGCACTTTGCACAAAACTGCCTAACTCCAAGATGTACATGGGAACTTGAGCACATTGCTAACACTTCTCTTCCTAAAACTTTTACAGAAACTGTTCCTCAGGACTTCAGACACAAACATCCAAAATCAACCTCCACTCTACTAACTAGGGAGTATCAGGACAGAGCACCCTGCACAGGTAATCAAGAGAAGGGAGTAGCCATGCCACAATATAGAACTGTTATGACTGTCCTCCATGTCTTTCCCAGTCATCTTTCCTATATATGAATATTGTGTCTTGTCTGAATTATATTGTCTTAACACTCTTTCTCTCCAACAGGGTGCAGTATCCTCCCACACACAGGGAAGGCACTCATCCACATACATAGGTGCACTTTCTGTTGGCAAGGGCCATGCTGTCCACTCCAACCACTGCTACTGCTGCCCAAACACCCATGAGCACTTTTACCTTGAAGAATCATGGCCTAGATGCATGAAGAAGAACAAGCTGCCTGACTGTAATGCCGAAGGAGAAAGAGATATAGTAACTGAAGTCTCCTCCATCCCCATGGAAGGCAGTGGCTGATGCATGAGCACTGGTAGAACACTCAAATGGCACCACTCTCTCTTTTCTCTCACTCCCTGCAAACATCTGCAATGAGACTTACTGGTATGCCAGCTGGCAAATTTTGCCTGTCGGGCAGAACAGGGAGCTGGACATATGGGTAGAAAGGGGGAGAGGAAGGTGGGTTGATCCATGTGGGAACCAGGCTATTGGTCCATGCAACATTCTTCTTAACTGGTTGAGGTGTCATCTAGATGGGTGGGCCCATTCCTCTTTCTTTGTGTGCAGTAGTACCCTGGACTAAAACTTGAGATCCCTGTAAAACACAAGCTGCTTCACTTGGGTAGGGCACCTGTTTTCCTGGTGTCTACGACTGGGTCTTCAGATTCAATATGGGGAAAGGCAACTGCTCTTGAATGGAAAAATAGGAAACATTTCAAAATTCCATAATATATTACACAGTTTCTGGTGTGGCACCATCTGAGTTGCAGCAGGCACTGACACTGATAGTATTTCAGTGCTAGTTGGAAACTATTATTTTCCTATGCTTTTGCTAGTAGTTAATACTATTTCCCCCCCTTAATTTGTTGCTGTGGTTTATTGTGTTTATGATTATTTTTCTACATGTATATTCTATTTGTTGTTGCTGCTGTTATGGTATATTTGTTGTTATGTGCCTTCAAGTTGATTACGACTTATGGCGACCCTATGAATCAGTAACTTCCAAAAGCATCTCTCATGAGCCACCCTGTTCAGATCTTGTAAGTTCAGGTCTGTGGCTTCCTTTATGGAATCAACCCATTGCTTGTTTGGCCTTCCTCTTTTACTACTCCCTTCTGTTTTTCCCAGCATTATTGTCTTTTCTAGAGAATCATGTCTTCTCATTATGTGTCCAAAGTATGATAACCTCAGTTTCATCATTCTGGCTTCCAGTGACAGTTCTGGTTTAATTTATTCTAACACCCAATTATTTGCCTTTTTCGCATGCCATGGTATGTGCAAAGCTCTCCTCCAACACCACATTTCAAAGGAGTTGATTTTTCTCTTACCCGCTTTTTTCACTGTCCAACTTTCACATCCATACATAGAGATCGGGAATACCATGGTCTGAATGATCCTGACTTTAATGTTCTGCGATACATCTTTGCATTTGAGGACCTTTTCTAGTTCTCTCATAGTGACCCTCCCCAGTCCTAGCCTTCTTCTTATGGTATATGTGCTGGTTTTATTGTAATTTTGTTTTTATATTGTTCACTGCTTTGTGATTTTAATGAAAAGCAGCATACACATCTTAAATAAATAATGTTAAATAAAAATGGTTCTTTTAAGACATGGCCAAATATGTAAAGGAAATTTCTAATTATTTCAAAATTATGCTACTAAATGAAATGTTAAATGGTACTGTACGCATGATTTAAAGCTCTGAAAAAATGGCAGCCTACATCAAGATAATCACACTTTGGATTGACAGTGTAGAAATTTCTTGTGCAAAGACAGCTGAATGAATCTGCACATACTTTTGGCACTGAAAGAGCTGAATTGCACAGAGAAAGGCACATTTCATTTTCAAGAATATTTCAAGTCCAATATAAGGAACTAGGTTGTTATAAATACACATTTGGTTTAGAAAACTTATTTTAAATTCCATTTTTTCTTACAATTTTGTTTTGTTCCTTTTGTTTTCTCTGAACTTCTCTAAAGAAAACCTATATTTTGCACGCACACAAAAAAGCAGCTTAGTGGATAAATCAGAGCTGGCAGAAATAGGAAAAGCAATCTACATAGATACTGCTGTCATAGCAAATTTAGAGAAAAGATGGAAAATGCCGAGTGACCAGCAGTTTACAAACATAATGGAAATGTCTATGGTATCTTGAATTTGATAGCCAGTGTGGTGTAGTGTTTAAGGTGTTGGACTATGCTAGGGTTCGAATCCCCACATAGCCATGAAGCTCACTGGGTGACCTTGGGCCAGTCACTGCCTCTCAGCCTCATGAAAACCCTATTCATAGGGTCGCCATAAGTCAGAATCGACTTGAAGGCAGTACATTTACATTTATCTTGAATTTACAGGAGAGATGTCTATACTTCAGTAGTAGATATACAAATCATAGTCTCTTTCCTCAATATGCAACAGTCTTGCTAGTCATAGGAAACACTACTGATCTATTGAGGCCCTATTGGTACTGTCATGGGTTTATATTTGTCATCCTGAAGGAAAATTTTACATTTAATCTATATCTCAATGGTTAAGATATACAGAAGCATAAAGAACTATTGCAACTAGCCTTTTCACAGAAACAGGAAAAAGTGCAGGAGGGGCTAAGGCAGCCTTTAGGGAGCTATAATTCAAAATGAACCCCAAGGCTTTGAAGCCATTTGAAATGTTTTTATAGGTACCATGTCACCTAAGGGTTACAGCTTGCAAAGCGTCAGGGTAACTCTTTAGATACTTTTTCTTCCTGATTCAAGTGCTTTAAATTCATTTCTTTAACAGTTTTCCTTGACTAGCTTTAAGTTGTTTTGATGGAAATCATTTTTCCCTTGAAGGAATGAATAATGAAAAGTCTTTGGTGCACTGTCCAAAATAAATGGATTCCAAATGCTGTAGACAATTCTTTTCTTGTCCTAGATTCACACTGTTGCAAACATCCTATCCTTAAACAACTATGACATGCTCTCACCCATGTATAATTATTATGATTCATTGTACAGAATCTGGCAGAAGTCTGATGAGCTTGAAGGTTAGCTTTCATCTGGTTACAAAATTATATGAGCATCCCTTTTTAAGGTAGCAAAATTAGTGGAGAAATAAGAAAGTAGCTATTCTAGAACAAATGAGCAAAAATCTTTTTTTTAGAGTCCATAATCATACACAATACATATTCAGTGTATGTGCAAGGAACTCCAATTCACACATTCCCTTCATGTTACCATAGGTTTCCAAACATTCTCCCAACATTAATGCTTGTGTTGGAGAGTATATTTAATTTAGGGAAGGCTGTGAAAGTCTCTATTTCTATTATGTTATGTTCACCATGACTACTGTGAAAAGTAGTGTGCTTCACAGCTACAAAAGCAAGCTGAAAAAGTCTTAGTAATGATTCTCACAACCATATTTGGTAGGCAAAATCACTAGGCTGACTTTTTTCTGCACTTCTGGTGCAGGGAAGCAATCCTGCAATTGGTTCATCATACAATGAGTTTCCAACTCAGCAGTTCCTAAAAAGGCCTAAAAAACCTGGCTCAACCACAATGTCATCTCACAATTTCAGTATGTTTCAGTGTGTCTAAACATTCCAAAACCACTTCACCTCAGCAAAACTAAATAAATAAATATTGTGCTGACTTCATCATGTTACAAAGGGTCCTGATTGGCATTTAGAACATATCCAGAACATTAATGAAGTGCTATAATACTGTAAGCAGCCATTTTCATCATATAAGCTTGGAAGAATAATGTTAAGATCAAGAGGGTATATGTTGAAAAATGGACTATGTTCATAATGTATTGATGCAACAAGGGACGAGAAAATAATCTTCAACACACATTATTAGGAACACTGTAAAACTTATTTCTGGATGGATTTCATGTTAGACTTATGGGTAATAGTATTAAAAATATGTATTTATATTTTATTTAATTTGCATATTTATTTCATTTACATTGAATGCTGAGATGTTTTCATTTCTTATACATATGTTTATGCACATACATAAATTATTATTTATTAAATTTATAGCCCGCCTTTCCTCTCAGAAGGAGCCCAGGGCAGTAAACAAAAACACTAAAAGCACTTTAAAACATCTTTTAAAAAAAATACTTTAAAACAAAACATATTTTAAAACATATTTAAACAAAACATCTTAAAAACATCTTTAAAAAACAACTTTAAAAAATCTTAAAGAACAGTTCAGCACAGACACAGACACTGAAAAGATAACAGAGATGGCACCTGTCTAATATTTAAGGGGAGGGAATTCCAAAATGTCAGTGCCATAACACTAAAGGCCCACTTCCTATGTTGTGCGGAATGTACCTACTGATAAGATGGTTTCTGCAGAAGGCTCTCACCTGCACAGTGCAGTGATAAGGGGTGACAATATTTCAGGTATTCTGGTCCCAAGTTGTATAGGGCTTTGTATGCCAAAACCAGAACCTTGAACTTGGCCCAGCACCCCACAGCACAACTGCCTGGGGACTGAAAGACAATCACCCAATGCTATTATCTGAAAATGACCCTGGAAGTAGGATCGAAACCACTGTAAAACAGTACCTCCAATACCCATCTCACTAAATGTCCTTCTTCCAATAAAGGTAATCCATCAGGGCAACCAAAGCCAATTCAGTCCCATAACCAGTCCTGAACTCAGATTGGAATGGGTCAAGTTAATCTGTTTCATCCAAGAGTATTTCCAATTGCTGTGCCACAACCCTGTTAATCACCTTCCCTGGGGACTACAGTAGATGTGGAGAGGGCATCAAGATTGCTATGGAGATAAGCAACTTTACCCTCAATCAAAGTGCCTTGCAAACAATTCACAGTGGCCTTCCGAAAGGTCTGAAACTCCATTTCCTGGAGGTGATGTTAATAGGCCCGAGAATATAAAAAAGCTCCACTGGACAGCTACTTGAGGATGCAATGGAGGCAGAGAAGTGGGCCTTCATTGCCACCCTCACCACCACAGAGTAGGCATGTTCATGATGTTTAACTCTTGCCTGATCAGCCTCACAGCATGTCTTTTGCCACTTGAACTCCAGCCATCGTCCAGCCTGTTTCATTGCCCTTAGTTCACTGGTGTACCAAGGTGCAAACTGGGCTCCATAATGAGGGGCTCCTCCAGTACCACAGCCACAATGGCTTCCGCCAGCTCGGTCAGAGAAGCTGCTGGGCAGCAGGGTGGATGGTACACCAGCAGCAACCCAGTTTACTGCCTCTTTGGACCGACACCAGGTGCAGGCCCCCAAAGCCAACTCCAAGACAGAGTGGTTTCCTTGTGACAGAGATGGAAGTTCTGTAGACCACAGCAATTCCCCCCCATCCCTGCAGCCTGTGCTGGTATTGCACCAAGTATCCAGGTGAGGAAAGCTGGGTCAGGTCAGCTCCTCTCAGCTCATCCACCCAGGTCTTGGTAATGTACGCCAAATCTGCACCCTCATCCATGATCAAATCATGGATAATTGTAGTCTTATTGTGTACCGATCTGGCATTAAACAGCAGCACACACAGGCCAGTGGGCACAGCAGATGAGCAACCAGGAACCCATCCATGGGAAGAGTGGGAGCAAGGAACAAGGTGTAGATAGCCTTGCCCTCATCTTCCATGGTAGTCCATCACCTCCCCATGGCTATACCTCCCTCTACCCATGATCACTGAAATTGGGCTGGCATTACCCATGTCCCTCCTTCCCAAGACACCTCCTAACCACTATATAAACAACAACAACCCACCAATAACAGATCTCAGTATGGTTCTGAGAGAACTGGGAACGGTGTTACTGGGACTACACCACCCACTATCTTTCACACAGGGCACATCTACTCCCCCTTCCCCTCTCACACCCAGGGAGGACCAGCCTTCTGCCAGTTGTAGACTCCCACTCTGAAGGCATCTGACAACTTTCTCCTATCATAGAATTCACTGCACAGGCTGTCACCCTGCTCAGGAACCACACAAAGGTATTACACCCTCCCCATTACCAATCTCCTCTAGCTTGTTTTTTTTTTTTAAAAAAAATAACAAATAGAAGCGGGCATTTGCTTTCCAATTTTTATTTTTAAATGTTGGATTGGTTTCTTAAACAATAAAAGTTTTTTAAAGAGGGTATATTTTTAAAGAGGGTATATTTTCTTGAAGATATATGCAAAACTGATGTGGTGTGTCACTGGAACTCATCCAGTATGGATGTGGTGTATTGTGGAGTGTTTGAAAATGTCAATATCCAAAACTAGCAACATCAATTTCCTCTATAGCCTCATTGGTGAATAGAAATTTTATGAGGTTCCCTTTAAGCAGAGAATTTCTCTCTGTAAATCAAATAACAGGAAAAAACTCACCACATGAGCAGGAAGATTTCTCACTAATCTTTTGCATAGGAAAAATATGCACTTAACATTCTTTACAGACAGACTACTGGAATACACAAGAAACATTTCATGAAATTCCATGAATCTTCTACAAACATTCATGGCATTTCATTAAGCATGCCTGATTATTTCCCTTAGGTACAAATGCTCATTAAACAGAACACAAGGCTATATGGGAATTACACAACTAAAGCGGATTGTAGAAATTAATTTAGATTTAAAAGCAACGTTTCAAATCCTCTAAGGCTTAAAATGGGAGCTTTAATCTAATTTAGAAACCTTAATGTTTCCAACAAGCACTGTCACTTAATGAATTTGAAAATGTGATCTTGATTAAGTTTCAATGCCATTTCACTATTTTTAATTATATTTATTTCAAGGAAAGAAATGAAATTTTAAATGTGCCTTGATACAAAACAACAAAGATGGACTATTTGTGTAAATGCTTTGTCAGTTTACCTTTTACAATTGGGTGTGCAATCTCAAACTGATCCTTCAGAATATGTACCTGAAACAATGATAGTCGAACAACATGACTGACTATAAGACCACTGTGCTAAAACATTAGGGTAGTGTCTCCTAGCAGGGTCACCCAAGGTGGAATGATCAAAGCTGAGACACCAGACTAAGATGCATCCAAACTCAGAGGAAGGCAATGGTAAACCACCTCTGAATATCTCTTACCACGAAAACCCTCTGAACAGAGAATCCAAAATGCAACATGAAGTAGTGGTGGAAGATGAGACCCCCAGGTCAGAAGGCACTCACCAGGCTACTGGGGAAGAACAAAGGACAAGTACGAGTAGAGCTATGACTAATGACGCAGCTGGGTCAAAGCCAAAAGGAAGCCCAGAGGCTGATGCACACAGATGGGAAAGGAGAGTCTGGAGTTGTACGATGCACACAATAGGAACATGGAATGTGAGAAGCATGAACCAGGGTAAGTTAGAAATTGTCAAGCAAGAAATGGAACGTATCAACATTAAAATACTTGGTGTGAGTGAATTAAAATGGACAGGAATGGAACATTTTCAATCAGGCAACTACAAAATATTTTATGCAGGAAATGAGAAATTAAGAAGAAATGGGGTTGCTTTAATAGTGGGAAGTGATGTAGCAAAAGCAATTAGGAGCTATAACGCAAGGTCCGAGTGAGTGGTATCAATGAGATTAAATGGGAAACCTATTAACATAACCATCATCCAAGTCTATGCTTCAACGGCAAAGAGATTTGAAGAAGAGATTGGAGAGATTTTACGCAGAAGTACAGAAGAAATTGATTACACACCAAAACAAGATGTGCTGATAATCATGGGGGACTGGAATGCAAACGTAGGGAACAGAAAAGAACTAGAAATTGTGGGAAAATGAGGTTTAGGAGATAGAAATGAAGCAGGAGAAAGACTTATTGAATTCTGTGAAGCCAATAATCTGTTTCTTGCAAAAAAAAAGACCAGGAGTAGACTGCGGTACAGATCATGAACTGGTTGTATTGAAAATCACAGTAAAGCTAAAGAAGAACAACAAAGCAATCATAATGCCAAATCACAATTTAAATGTCATCCCAGAAGAATATAAAGATCAAATACAGAACAGATTTGAGGCTCTAAACTTAGTTGACAGAGAACCAGAAGACCTATAGATTGAAGTCAGAGACATTATCAGGGAAGAATGCAAAAATACAACCCCTCTAGTTAAAAAGAGAGAAAGACTTCAGTGGATGACTGAAGAAACTCTCAAAATGGTTAAAGAAAGAAGGAAAGCAAAGACAAAAGGAGACAGAAATACAGTCAGAACCCTAAATGCAACAATACAGCGACTAGTATGTAGGGACAAAGAGAACTATTACAATAGTTATTGTATAGAAATAGAAGAGGATAACAAAAAGGGAAGAACAAGAGCCCTATTCCAAAAGGTTAGAGAAATGAAAGTGAAATTTAAACCAAGAGTAGGGATGTTGAATAATCAACAGGAGAACACACTGACTGACTGAGATGAAATAAAAGGAAGATGGAAGCAATATACTGAAGAACTATATAAAAGAGATGCAAGGATGACAGATTTATTCACGGAGGAACCATATGATGAAGAACCAGAAATTTTAGAATGTGAGGTGAAAGCTGCTCTTAAAATTCTTGGAAGAAACAAATCACCAGGAACAGATGGCATACCAGTAGAGTTGCTACAAGTTACTGAGACTGAATCTGTCCAAATTTTGACAAAAATCTGTCAACAAATATGGAAAACTAAACAATGGCCCACAGACTGGAAGTCTTCAATATATATCCCAATTCCAAGGAAAGGGAATGCAGTAATTATCGAACTATTGCCTTAATATCCCATGCAAGTAAAGTAATGCTCAAGATTCTAGAACAAAGGCTCTTACCATATATGGAGTGAGAAATGCCAGATGTCCAAGCTGGATTTAGAAAGGGAAGAGGTACTAGAGATCATATCGCAAACATACATTGGATAATGGAACGGATCAAGGAATTTCAGAAGGAAATCACCCTGTGCTTTATAGATTACAGCAAAGCCTTTGATTGTGTAGATCACGAAAAACTATGGAATGCTTTAAAAGAAATGGGGGTGCCACAGCATCTGATCGTCCTGATGTGCAAACTATACTCTGCACAAGAGGCTACTATAAGGGCAGAATGTGGAGATATCGATTGGTTCCCAGTCGGAAAGGGTGTGAGACAGGGATGCATTTTATCACCCTATTTGTTTGGTCTATATGCAGAACATATCATAAGGAAAGCGGGATTGGACCAAGATGAAGGTGGTGTGAAAATATCAATAATTTAAGATATGCAGTCAATATCATACTACTAGCAGAAACAAGTAATGATTTAAAACAAATGCTGTTGAAAGTTAAAGAGAAAAGCACAAAAGCAGGACTACAGCTGAACGTCAAAAAGACTAAAGTAATAACAACAGAAGATTTATGTAACTTTAAAGTTGACAATGAGGACATTGAACTTGTCAAGGATTATCAATACTTCGGCACAGTCATTCATCAAAATGGAGACAATAGTCAAGAAATCAGAAGAAGGCTGGGACTGCGGAGGGCATCTATGAGAGAACTAGAAAAGGTCCTCAAATGCAAAGATGTATCACTGAACTCTAAAGTCAGGATCATTCAGACCATGGTATTCCCAATCTCCACGTATGGATGTGAAAGTGTTGGGCTGTGACCCATAGGCATTACTGTCTCTAGTTGTTTTCCATAAAGCCTGCAAGTTTGGAGAAGTAACTGTTATCTCCTGGCCTGAGAGTGAGCAGACATCCAAGGCCAGCGGTTGTCATGGTAATGTGAGATAGCAACTGGGAAAGTTCTAACAGAGTCTGTAAGTTGTGTCTTCTGTATATTGTCTCTGAACTGAGAGGTCGTCTTCTGTGTTTACCAGAAGGGGGGGTGACTGAAGAAAATCTACATGTATTTACTCTTAAGCCTGTTGGCCCTAATGTCTTAATAAAGACTCTTAACCTGATCTAATGCATCTGAGAAGTTTCTTGCTCAACTTAACTCCAAAGTAACGTATGCTGTGTCACGCAAGAACCGCCACCATCAACAGGGTTATGGGCCCAGATCCACAGCGCATTACACAAGAGTAAGTTGCTGGTCTGAATGGCAGACGGAGTTCCAGAGAGGGCAGCGTGATTGATTGTGCCAGACAGAGGTGAGCAGGATGGCTGCTGTTAACATGTCTGGAGGCTTGCCAATGGAACGACTTAATGAAAAGAATTATGGCAGTTGGAGGCCAAGGATGCATGCTTTCCTAGTAAAGGAGGATTTATGGGACGTTATCGATGGAAACCCCCCGGCGGTACCGACCGCGGCCTGGAAGCGTCGAGACCAGAGGGCGCAGGCGTTTATAATCTTGGCTCTATCAGATTCTCAACTGATGTGTGTGAGAGATGAGCCGTCAGCTAAACAGATGATGGACGCGTTGCAGGATTTGTCCCAGGAATGGCAGCGGAGGCAGAAGGCGCAGAGAGCCGAGCTGATGGAAGCTGTCAGAAGCAAGGAGGCGAAAAGTGCCGTGCCGAAGGAGGCAGCCGGAAGCAAGCAGGAACAGCGGCTGAAATCATGTTATGCCTGTGGGGCTCGTGGGCATCTTCAAAGAGACTGTGCAGTCAAGCGAAACTCCAGGGAAGGAGGCTTGAAGCAGGGAAGTGTGAACTTTGTTTGTAAACAGAAGTCTCAAGATTTAGGACCTGTTAACTGGATTCTTGACAGCGGGGCAAGCCATATATTAATCAAAGACAGGAGTTTGTTTTACACTTCAGAAGATGTGCAGGACTTTGTTTTACTTGCGGATGGATCGCAGAAGAATGTGGAGGCTCGAGGACTGGTGAGATTTGATAAGCTTGGAATACTGTCAGAATGTTTATTTGTACCAGAATTGGCTCATAACGTATTGTCAGTCAGAAAACTGGTGAGTTGTCAATTTTCAGTCTTGTTTGAAAGAGGAAAATGTTTTGTGCAGAGAAGAGACAAAGTTGTCTCCCAGGGATTCATGACACAGGGGCAGTTTAAAATGACCATAGGTGTGAAGTGTGCTGATGCCTTGAGTTTAATGGGGCGGAAAGGGAATGACGGTCAGGGCTGTAAACAGACAGCCGTAAAAGGCATGCCGTCGGTATTCACTGCCCAGATGGAGGAGGTTCACAGAGAACTAGAAGAGCCATCATCATTTCAAGCAATCAGGCTGATGCCTGAGGCAGAGCAGCACAAATGGCAGCAGACCATGCAGGAAGAATTACAAGCCATGCAAAAGAATGGCACGTGGACAGTAGTAAAGTTACCCATGGGTAAAAAGGCCATAGGTTGCAGATGGGTGTTTAAGAAAAAGAAAGCAAGTTCCGGGGAAGTACAGCGGTACAGGGCACGTTTGGTAGCCAAGGGATTCACCCAGCAACATGGAACAGATTTCGATGCTGTTTTCGCCCCGGTTGTGAAACATGAGTTTATTCTTGTTCTGCTGAAACTAGCAGCGATGCAGAAAATGCACATTAATCACTATGATATAGGGACGGCATTCCTCCATGGTGATTTAAAGGAGGAGATATACATGGAGCTGCCTCCGGGGTCTGTATCACAGGAAGGGTTTGTGTGTAAGTTACATAAGTCTATCTATGGATTGCGGCAGAGTGCACGCTGCTGGAACGAGAAATTGGACAGTGTGTTACAAGGGATGGGATTTCAAAGGTGCAAGGCAGATCCATGTGTATATGTCCAGAGAAATGGAACACAAACCAATATCTGTGCTGTTTATGTGGATGACATCATGTACATGTATCATGATCAGCAAGAGGAAAGGGAATTCAGGGAGCAACTGGGCAGGCAGGTGGACACAAAGAATTTGGGGCCTGTCACACACTATTTAGGCACGGATATTGAGCGTGCAGAAGACGGAAGCATAACATTGAGTCAGGAAAGTAAAATAAATCAGATCATAGAAGAATGCAACATGACAGAATGCAATGTTGTGAAGACTCCAATGGTTGTGGCTTTCCAACAGAATGTGCAGGAGACGCCCTGTACAGAACCTGAGAAGTACAGGCGCATAATAGGGAAATTGCAATATTTGGTGAAGGTGTCTCGCCCAGACATATGTAATGCAGTCAGCATTTTAAGCCGGAAGGTAGAGCATCCTTCAGAGGCTGACCGGCAGGGAATTAAAAGGGTAGTGCGTTATCTGAAAGGCACAAAGACAAAAAGTCTGGTTTTGTCAGGAGCAAAGACAGGAGGTCTTGAATGTTTTGTGGATGCAGATCATGCAGGGGAGCTGAGCAGTCGTAAGTCAACCTCTGGCATAGTTATGATGTGGCACGGATCTTGCATTGATTGGAGTAGCAAGAAACAAACTGTGGTTGCAACATCAAGTGCAGAAGCAGAGTATGTGGCCCTATCCCAGGCCTGTAATGAGTTGCAATGGTTCACAATGCTCATGCAGGATTTAGGCATGGAGATACAACTACCAATCACTGTACATGAAGACAATCAGACCTGCATCAAGATAGCCACATCAGAAGCTCATACCAAAAGAACAAAACATATTAGTGTCAGATACTTTCACATGAGGGATTGTGTGCAGCAGGGGTTCGTTAACCTGACATTCTGTGACACTAACAACATGGTGGCTGACATCATGACCAAGCCGTTGTGTCAGGAGAAATTTGGCAAACTGGTGACAAGCCTTGGAATGAGTTGAAATTTGATTGAATAAAGTTCTAGCTAAATGTACAGAGATGTTCTGAAATGTACTGCAATGTACTGAGATGTAATATGGATCTGTATGATGCAATGTATTGAAATGTATTGCTTTTGTATTGTAGAAATTTATTGCTGAAATGGAAAAGTTATAGATGCAATGGAAAGTATTGCAGTCTTAATGGAAAAAGGGGGATATGTTGGGCTGTGACCCATAGGCATTACTGTCTCTAGTTGTTTTCCATAAAGCCTGCAAGTTTGGAGAAGTAACTGTTATCTCCTGGCCTGAGAGTGAGCAGACATCCAAGGCCAGCGGTTGTCATGGTAACGTGAGATAGCAACTGGGAAAGTTCTAACAGAGTCTGTAAGTTGTGTCTTCTGTATATTGTCTCTGAACTGAGAGGTTGTCTTCTGTGTTTACCAGAAGGGGGGGTGACTGAAGAAACTCTACATGTATTTACTCTTAAGCCTGTTGGCCCTAATGTCTTAATAAAGACTCTTAACCTGATCTAATGCATCTGAGAAGTTTCTTGCTCAACTTAACTCCAAAGTAACGTATGCTGTGTCACGCAAGAACTGCCACCATCAGCATCTATGAGAGAACTAGAAAAGGTCCTCAAATGCAAAGATGTATCACTGAACTCTAAAGTCAGGATCATTCAGACCATGGTATTCCCAATCTCCACGTATGGATGTGAAAGTTGGACAGTGAAAAAGGCAGATAAGAGAAAAATCAACTCATTTGAAATGTCGTGTTGGAGGAGAGCTTTGCAAATACTATGGACCACGAAAAAGTCAAATAATTGGGTCATAGAACAAATTAAACCACAACTATTGTTAGAAGCTAAAATGATCAAACTGAGATTATGATACTTCGGACACATAATGAGAAGACATGATTCACTAGAAAAGACAATAATGCTGGGGAAAACAGAAGGGAGTAGAAAAAGAGGAAGACCAAACAAGAAGTGGATTGATTCCATAAAGGATGCCACAGACCTGAATTTACAAGAACTGAACAGAGTGGTTTATAACAGATGCTATTGGAGGTCGCTGATTCATAGGGTCGCCATAAGTCATAATTGACTTGAAGGCACCTAACAACAACAACAACTCTGAAGAGTTATGCCAGTCAACATTGCATATTTGACATTATGCTACCAAGGCTGTAATGCTATGCCAGTTTAGGACTACAATGCCATAGTGAAAATGTAGCAATAAATGTTCAAAACATTGACCAAAGCCAAACAAAAATAACAGGTACGTTTCAGATGGGGGCATGAATAGGAGTGACTTTTAACGGAAAGGATTTTTACATTTTGAAATGAGCTCTTCTTTACTTCAGGGCTACAGAGTCAATGTTGGTCAGGTAGCACACATGGTTTGTGTGTGTTTGGTACACATTTTGTCTGTCTAGATAGACCTTATATTGGTCATTCTTGCCATGCTGGCTGGAGTTGATGGCCACATTTCCCCATCTGTGCTCTAAATCCCCACTCCCTCCAAAAGAGAGAAGACTTGCAGACATGGAAGCCCTTACAGTCCCAAGTACAAAGGCACAGCTGCTTACCAAAACCCAGATCTTTCTCCACTTTATGCAATTGCTGCAACGAAGAAAAAGTTAAAGTTCTCAAATATATAACACATCTCCCTGACATTACAACTTCTTGAGAAGTGGAACTTATAATTGCTTAGATTTACAGAACTAAAGGCTGAGTTTCATTTACAGATTGGGGCCCTCCAGTAGAGATGGTGGAGACATTAATTCAGTTCTCATTTTCATGCAAATCTAACTAATTTGCAATTCCCCAACCAATACATGAAGCAAGATGTAGATATCCTTATAAACTTGCACTTCTCTGAATTTTGTGATGTAGTTCTCTGACCAAAAATGCATACAAAAAAAATATATTAGGGGAAAGTGTACACAAAAATTATTATATTAGGGAATTTGTGTTATAAATGGTAAAACTTTCATCATAGTAGGGGGAAATGTTTTGCAAGAATGCACACACTGGGCATAATACGTGTACAAAATGGATATATTAGGTGAAATAATAAATCATGAGGACTTTTATAAAAAATAAAGTCACAGACATATGGAAATGGAGCGAACTGAACTGAAAGAGACTGATGTGGAAACGAGAGAACTGAACTGAAGACTGAAAACATGAGAACTGAGAAAAAGCGAAATTGACATATTTGTTAATCCCTACCTTCCACCCTTCTGCTGTAGCACTTGCATCTCCACAAAAAAATATTCCTGAGAGTCAGGGAACCCTCTGGAACAGTATGGTATGTGACACATAGGATGGAAGGATTGCCCTGGGAAGAGTGCATCAGTGTAAATTCAAGATTTTCCTTGCACAAACAGAAGTGTATTCTATTCAAGCTATTTCCCATGTCAATTGTTAAAGTAAACAAACTGGGTTCCCAAACAAAAAACTGTTAGGGTGTTACTGCTATTAAAATCAATTGGACTTCAAACATTAAGTGGCTTGCTCCTACAGCCCCTAAAGTTTAAAAAATGAATCATGACATGTTTTACACATACTAATTTTCAGTTATTTAGGTCCATGTCACATATTACATTTCTAAGGGGTCATTCTCATAAACATTCTAATAAATTATTTAGGTGTGGTGGGGCATTAGGACTGTGCATCTCCTCCTGTACACCCTAATATGTGACCATGAACATATCTATACTTCTGATTACTCTTTCCCCACTTGACAGAAAACACATATCTGTAAATATGGATGTACGTATATATGCCACAAGTCACATGTGCAGTTCATTGGATGCTTATAGTCTGACTTGCACACACAAATCTCTGGCCCACTAGTGTATGAACTATCCCTAAGACAAAGACTCACATTCATGTTGCGGGAAAAGTATGTATAGCAATGTGAATGACTATTTTGGTTTCCTTGTTACTCTGGATATATGCATCTGTCAGGGAGAAGTACAAAGTAAGGCTGCTCTTGAGGCTCTTTTGGCAAACGCCTTAGACAAGCATGCACTTTGAAGGCACTTTTATACACTTCTTGCAAGAAGTGGGAATGAAGCCTCTCTTGGACAAAAAAAGGATACAGACGACCAGGTTGTTCTACTGTCTTACAGCCTTGCTAATAAAATATAATAATTATTCCAAAGCACCTGCATAGTTGTCTGATACTTTTAAGTTGCCTATTTCTAGTAACATAAAAAGTTATGATACATTATGGAAACTACTTGTCATACTATCCTATTTCAACATGCAGCATGCTGCGATAGATCCTACAGCTGTAAACAATTCTGTACCAGAATCTAGTTAATTAAAGAAACCTGCTTAAACAGAAAATGATGTCTGCCTAGAAAACCCCAACTCCGATATCTCTTTTCAGTATTTCCAAATTCAGAGAAACATTTATATTCCCAACAGAAACTTAGGACATTCCACTTCTGGTTTTAAAAAGTTTGTTTGTAATGACAGTTAAGTTTTGCATCCAGTTTCTTTTCCATCCCACAGTTTTTATTGTTGGAGAGATCATCTGTAGCATAGCTCACTGCTCTCAGCATGATATTCTACCCCCTTTCTACTTCTCCTGCTTACATCTCTTTGGAATGGATTTGAGTACAAAAGAGCAACTATGATTTTGCACAACTCTTATTCATGTAAATGATGGATCTGTGCCCATTGCATCACCAAATCAAATAATAACACACACTATAGCATAGAAAGAAATAATAATCACCGAAGGTAAAGAGTCCTTCAGATTCCCAAAGCAATCTGGTAAGAATCAATTATCAGGGCCAGTACCAAGCTTGAGTAGGCCCTTGGCATTGTGTGTTGAGAGGCCCCTCAGCACTAAACTTCCCCTCAGCCTGGCAATCTTCCACTGTCAGCACTGCAGCTGCTAGTCACTCCTCACCCTGGATGTCCAACCTGGCGGTGGCACTTTTCATCGTGGCTCCTATCAGCACCAGACAGCAAGACCTGATGTCAAACATTGCTTTTTCTGAAATACGACATGACATCTGCTTGGCTCCCATTTTGAAACACACCACCAAGTGAGGACATCTGGGGCGGGTGTTACTGGCAACTATGGTGCTGCTATACTGCCCAAAATGATGGTGACAATGCTGGGTGGGGACCAATGGCAGCAGGAAGGCAGGTGCCAGTCCCAGTGGACTGTAGGGAAATACATGGACCCCAGCAACTGCCTGAGTATGCTGCATACAGATACTGGGCCTGTCAATGATCAAATATTTGAAATGTAGACCTCATGTATATATATTTAAAAATTCCTGACCATGATTAAGAGCCTGGGAGCTCACAACAGCCTCGCTTGCTCTTCATGCATTCTCCTTTCCCTTCCATGATGTGGCATGATATCCACATCAGCCCTAGCTAATCGATTTGTTAACACTAATCGGGTTACATAAGAACACAAGAAGAGCCTGCTGGATCACGTTAATGGCCCATCTAGCTCGAAAGCAGGATCTGAGCACAAGAGTACTCTCCCCTTCTGCAGTTTCCAGCAAGTGGTATTCAGAAGCATACTGTTCCAACTGTGGAGACAGTGCACAGTCATAATTTGGATCTGAATCCGGATCCAATCTGAATATTACAACTCTCCAGAAATCCCATTGACTTACATTGCAAAACCAAAGCAGCCACAACTTCCTTGTTTTACAACCTAGAGACGTAACATTTGGAAACATGGTAACTGCTATATAGGAGATTTAATCTGCCATGTTGCAGGTGGATAGCTCCAGGGGTTTTCAATTAAAACAGACATAACAGTTTTGTTGTCACACAGGGACATGAAATTTGGTGACATGGTAGCTCCTATAGAGGGTATTAACCTGGCCAAATTTAAGGTGAAGTAGCTCCATGGGTTTTCATGCAAGCCAACTTTAACGTCCACTTTTTCCAAGGAAGATAAAAAAGACATATGGGGGCAGATTGCCAATAGCAGTAGTGATTTTTAAAAAATCTTCATCCCAGGATGGAAATTTGTTCCAAACTGGACCCTCCTCAGCTCCAGTTGGCTTTGCCCCACAAAGAGGTTTCCTAGTAATATGGGGGCTGCAGGACTTCAAAACCCTGCTTTAAAATTATGCTTATGAGGGTAATTTTGGTTAAGCAGGGGAATATTCATCCAGCAGAAGGGAGAGTGAGTGAGTGAGTGAATGAGAGAGAAAACATGCAAGCCATGGTTAGAATTTTGGGAACTTGGGAATTTGGGAACATTATGTCTGCAGTGAGTCTTGATGAGGAAAGCCTCTGCAAATTAGGAAACATGCACATACAAATCAAAACTCTTTCCCAATAATTTTCAGTTTACAGCACTTCTATTAAGAATAAAGGAACACCAAAATCTTCTACGAAGAATTTCAAACAAAAGGTAAATATTAGTTAACCAACTTGCCTCAAAATGATAAAATCCTTCAATATATATCAGGATAGAGCTCTGAAGTTCTGTTTTCAATTTTTGTTCATAACTAAGAATTTTTTCTAGACCTGAATATCATGGTTATGAAAATTTCAGTTTTCTTCTGTAAAAGAAACTTATCAGGATTCCCTGTCTGTGATATATGACACTGCTGAGCAATTTATTTTCTTTGTTGTTGTTATGTGCCTTCAATTCGATTACGACTTATGGCGACCCTATGAATCAGTGACGTCCAAGAGCATCTGTCGTGAACCACCCTGTTCAGTTCTTGTAAATTCAGGTCTGTGGCTTCCTTTATGGAATCAATTCATCTCTTGTTTGGCCTTTCTCTTTTTCTACTCCCTTCTGTTTTTCTCAGCATTATGGTCTTTTCTAGTGAATCATGTCTTCTCATGATGTGTCCAAAGTAAGATAACCTCAGTATCATCATTTTAGCTTCTAGTGACAGTTCTAGTTTAATTTATTCTAACACCCAATTATTTGTCTTTTTCGCAGTCCACGGTATGCGCAAAGCTCTCCTCCAACACCACATTTCAAATGAGTTGATTTTTCTCTTATCCGCTTTTTTCACTGTCCAACTTTCACATCCATACATAGAGATTGGGAATACCATGGTCTGAATGATCCTGACTTTAGTGTTCAGTGATACATCTTTGCATAGTTCTCTTTGTCCCTACATACTAGTCGCTGTATTATTGTATTTAGGGTTCTGACCATGTTTCTATCTCCTTTTGCTTTTGCTTCCCTTCTCTCTTTAACCATTTTAAGAGTTTCTTCAGTCATCCATTGAGGTCTTTCTCTTTTTTGAACTAGAGGTATTGTCTTTTTGCATTCTCCCTTGACTTCAATCCATAGTTCTTCTGGTTCTCTGTCAACTAAGTTTAAAGCCTCAAATCTGTTCCTTATTTGATCTTTATATTCTTCTGGGATGATATTTAAATTGTATTCTGGCATTATGATTGCTTTGTTGGTCTTCTTTAGCTTTACTCTCATTTTCGATATGACCAGTTCATGATCTGTACTGCAGTCTGCTCCTGGTCTTGTTTTCGCAGAAATTATTGAACTTCTTCATCTGCTGCTACCAATTATATAATTAATTTCATTCCTATATTGACCATTTGGTGATGTCCACGTGTACAGTCGTCTTTTTGGTTGCTCAAAAAATGTGTTCGCAAGAAACAAATTATTGGCTTCACAGAATTCAGTAAGTCTTTCTCCTGCTTCATTTCTGTCTCCTAAGCCCCATTTCCTCACAATTCCTAGTTCTTCTCTGTTCCCTACTTTTGTATTCCAGCCCCCCATGATTATCAGCACATCTTGTTTTGGTGTGTGACCAATTTCTTCCTGTACTTCTGCATAAAATCTCTCCAATTCCTTTTCTTCTGCGTTTGCTGTTGGAGCATAGACTTGGATGATGGTTATGTTAATAGGTTTCCCATTTAATCTCATTGATATCACTTGCTCAGACCTTGCGTTGTAGCTCCTAATTGCTTTTGCTACATCACTTCCCACTATTAAAGCAACCCCATTTCTTCTTAATTTCTCATTTCCTGCATAAAATATTTTGTAGTTGCCTGATTGAAAATGTTCCATTCCTGTCCATTTTAATTCACTCACACAAAGTATTTTAATGTTGATACGTTCCATTTCTTGCTTGACAATTTCTAACTTACCCTGGTTCATGCTTCTCACATTCCATGTTCCTATTGTGTGCATCGTACAACTCCAGACTCTCCTTTCCCATCTGTGTGCATCAGCCTCTGGGCTTCCTTTTGGCTTTGACCCAGCTGTGTCATTAGTCACAGTGCTACTCGTACTTGTCCTTTGTTCTTCCCCAGTAGCCTGGTGAGTGCCTTCTGACCTGGGGGTCTCATCTTCCAGCACTATCTCATGTTGCATTTTGGATTCTCTGTTCAGAGGGTTTTCATGGTAAGAGGTATTCAGAGGTGGTTTACCATTGCCTTCCTCTGAGTTTGGATGCATCTTAGTCTAGTGTCTCAGCTTTGACCATTCTGCCTTGGGTGCCCCTGCTAGGAGTTTAGCCTCTTGATCTAGACTCCTGACGGCATTGCTCTCAGCTTCTTCAACACACTCAACCCTCCTCACCATGTTAAGGTGTGCATCCTAAAGGGAGTTATTTTCTTAATGCTTCTATTTTTATTGGTCAGTTGAATGAAATCTGGCTTTTTAAAAATTAACTGGGGATTTGCCATTGATTTCAGCAATAGGTCCCTTTCACAATGTAGCAGAACTTTTAAATCTAGGACAAGTCCCCTCTCTGCCAAGATTAAGGAGATAATTTCAGGATGTGATGCTCACTATATGAGCATCACTACACAAAGTAAAGCAACCACTAACCAAAGAAATCACCAATCTTTATTCTTTAGGAATGTTTATACTCCAAAGTTAAATCGTCTTTGTAGTAGTTTAATGGGCATGACTTTGTCTATTGCAGCCTTCTTCAAATTTAGGTCCACAGATGTTGTTGGACTACAAATCCCACCATCCCTGACCACTGGCTAAACTGGCTAGGGATTATGAAGCTTCTAGCCCAACAACATCCGGGGGCCCAAGTTTTAAGGATTCTGCTCTATGTACCTCTGAGATGGATTGTTTTGTGAATATTCTGATAAATCACAAGTCTGTGCTTAGCTATGGAGTTCATTGGGTGCTGGGCAAGTCATTCTCTCTCACTCTAACCTACCACAGCGTGGTTGTGAGGACAAAAATGGGATAGCCGATGTATGTCACACCAGAACTTCTTGGAGGACAGGTAAAATACAAATAAAATAAATTATGAGTAATAAATTAGGAGAACTGCATGTGAAACTCCATGAGGGCCCAGGGTAAGAAGCTCCAGGTGCCCCCCCCCCGTATATATACACATATGGACTGAACTGGCTAGCTAGGTTCAGGTCCACTCACTCTTTCCCCAGTGCTTCTGCTGATGACCAGTAGTCTTTTTCTCCTTGCTGCTGTGTCTTGGAGGTCTCTGCAGTGATAGACTAAAAGTGGGTAGTGGCCCTCAACAGTCGAAAAAGAAAGACAAGGTGACAAAGCAGTCTTTCTCTAGCTCAGCTAAGTCCTGGTCAGAGATGAGTTTGGGAAATCTGGTTTGCAGTGGGATCCAGCAGATGTCTGACCATGTTGATTAGGCAAAATTGAAATTGCTCTTTTTATAAAATTGTATAATAATGGATTGATTTGAAAACTGTTGAAATGAATACCAGCTCTTTATCTTTATTATTTGCTTATTTTCACACTATTGGTATTTGTGTCTTTGTGATACAGTATTGTGCCAATTAAAGATGTATGATTTGAATAAAAAGGAATCAATTCATGTTAGATTTTTAACCACACTGGCTTTCTTCATCCTTTATATTTCTGCCAGCTAAATTCTTGCTGTGTGGAGTTTTAAGTTGTGGCTTTTCTACTAGTATTGAGCTAATATCAAAATTTACCATGAGCTCAACTGCCACAGATACCACGAACATAGCCTGCAAGAAGAGGGATCAGAGCTAGCTTATAAAGCATCACCCAGGTGTTTGCCACTACTACAAGGACATCTAGAGGCTGACAGAAAAAAAATTCAGACCATCTGGCAATACACAAATTTATTAAATATGAAAAACAATTGAACTACAATTATTAAATAAGATGTCAGCCTAAACCCCACCCCCAAAGTAGACTGAGGAATAAATATTTATTTCCACTAAAGTTCCCATCTGGGGAAAAAAAACTCTCAGTAATTTTCCCCCAAGAATAACCAGTAGTGGCCAGTGAGATTGGGGGGGGGGGAGCTGCGAAGTCGCTCTTCCAACACCGGCATCACTGCGGCTTACCTGGAATGAGCAGCCATGGAACAGGACAGCAGCAAGGTTGGAGCTGTGCAGACACACCAGCAGGAGCTGCATTGACTCTGCTTGTCAGTCCACAGAGCCCCAATTTTGTCATCACCCAGCCCCGTCCGGGTAAGCTGTGATGATGGCAATCTCAGGAAGGAGATTCCATCACACCACAGCAGCCGCTGCTGAAACCACAGATCCTGGACTATACATAACCATGCTGACTGCTGAGGCTGGGCCTTTATGGGGGAGGAGTCTAGAAAAAATGTTCTCCTACAAAAACGTACAATTCAGTATTTGTACATTATCCACTCTTAAACTTGAAGCTGCAATCCTAAACATACTTGTTAGTGACTAGGTTCCATTAGAAACACGGAACTTACTTGAGGGTAAACATGTATAGTATTGCTTTGTCAATCTGCACTGCAGCAGGGAAATCAGCTGTTTCCAGGACACACTGAACATATGAGTTCCCCATATGAGGAATATGCAGCATAAATTCTGCAATAAGCAATTGCTGTACCTTCCCGTAGCATTTGCCTACGTAAAAGAACAAGAAAGGTCCTCTACTTCTTGTTTAGATCATTTTTTTCATTGGAAATAGTGGATATTCCATAAACACAAACACACCCAATGATAGAGAAGCGGAATGAAGACAGTAAAGCTATTTTTTAAAAAGGCAGATAAAATTTAGGCCAAAGTCAACAGATTATAAAGATAGGTGGTCCTCATTTAGTGTTTTATGAATGTTGGAGAGGTTGCTATTGGCTACTTTGTCTGACCTCCTCTGTGTATTTATTTCTAATCAACATGTGTAATCAGATCTCAATGAATGTATTATAAGATTTAAAGGTCATGTTTTTCCAGCCTTCTTGTTTGGATTCCAGAATAACACATTCAACTCATCTGGAGAAGGATGTCTCCAGTGTTTTCAATGCTTTGCTCCAAGAGGAGGTTTTTGCCATCAAATGGAGTCTATGAGTTCATTTGACTTTTCCTGTATTACCCAGCCTCTCTTTTTATGAGTCAATTGGAAATAGATAAGAGAGTGAAAAGAATTAACCAAGTGGGAAAGAGAGCAGCACAAATTAAATCAGTAACAGATCGCTCTTCTATTTGCCAAAGGAAGAATTCGTAAGGATATAAAGGTTTTCTCTACATTCCAGTCAAACCAGTCAGCTATCACTTGCTTGACAGATATATGTTATAAAGGCATTTAAATTTAATATTGTTTACTGGTTTACATTTGTAATGATCTGTGAGTTTTGTATATGTTGCCAGTAGCTTGCAGGACTGACTAGACAGAAGGCAGCAAGCAGATGTTTTTATCTCTGAATACCAGGCATTAAAAAAAATGGAAATGGACGGCCCTCAAGTCAGTCCCGACTTGTGGCGACCCTATGAATAGGGATTTCATGGTAAGCAGTATTCAGAGGGGGTTTACCATTGCCTCCCTCTGAGGCTACTCTATCCCAGCTGGCTAGGGCCTGCTCAGCTTGCCACAACTGCACAAGCTAGCTCCTTCCCTTTCCGCAACTGCCAGCTGGGGTGCAGCTGGGCTCCTTGGGACTATGCAGCTTGCCCATAGATGCACAGGTGGCAGGGCACGTAACCCGAGCCACTCACCCAGGAGACACGAGCGAGGATTTTAACTCACAGACTCTGGCCTCCTAGCTAGGCTCTCCTCCCCACTGTGCTATACTAGGCACTAAAGTTGTCCATTTTTAAGACATTAAGTTGCCAATTCCCCCGTTCAGTTCAGCAATCTCCAGGTTCTGAGTGGCTGTCTATTACTGAAATTGGGTGTGCAGGACAGGATTGGGCTGTTGATTCATTTCCAAGTTCAATTCAATGTGTTGATTGTCACAGAACACGCCATATAAGCAGGGCCCTACTGTATAAATAAAGTAAATCTATTTTTACTTAATCATTTGCATTTATTTACATGAATGGGGAGAAGGATTGGAAAGAGAAATGGTGGATGGCTTTTGTGTGTGCTGCAACTTTTAACACGTGTGTTGGAACTGTGAGGTTTGTGTGGATCTCTAGGTTTGAGAGAAGGTTTTGCATTTCTGATTTTCTTTAGGTTTTAAAATAATGCTCTGTGTGTTGTATTCATGTTTGGAAATGCAGATATAAATGTGTGTGTGTGTCTTTTAGAAGTATGGAACTGTTGCATTTCTTTTTCTTTAGGTTTAAGAATGTGGTGTGTTTGGCTGGCTACTGTGAGAACAGGATGCTGGACTAGATGGGCTTCTGGCCTGATCCAGCAGGCTCTTCTACTGTGGGGATTATGTTAGAGTAAACAAATATTGCATGGTCACTTTAAGGGATATTTGGGAAATATTCCATGTACCTGTTTTACCATGATGTAACTTCCTAATGGGTGTGGTTTACTTACCTGACTTCCTCCTCCTTTGTCCTGGTGGATTTTTGAATATTCTCCATTGCTGATCTATCCACCATTGAGAGAGGCTGCATGGCACAGATGCTCTCTCTGAGAGCATCCATACCGAAGACTAAGATGGACTGAGACTATTTTCTTTCATCTAAGCTAGAACCTATGTTTCTGAACATATGAAGAATTTGTGAGTAAACGTTTTTTTCTTTTACCTAAAGGATTGTGTCTGTTGTTATTTATATAGAGAAAGGTGGGGCTCGTTTATATTCTCATTCTGCTGCTTGTATTTTTACAACTCTGCTAAGAAATAGGACCAACCAAATTAGTTCCTATTTCTGTGTGTATTTTTATAATACTGAACAGATTATACAAAGGATGCCTGTTGTGGGATCACCTTACTAAATATAAACAGAGGTTCCTCACTCGTGAGTGCACTCTATGCATGCTCATGTCATTTATTTCTGAGGTTTATAGTTCCTAATCATGTCTCCTCTACTCAAGTCTGTGAGACAAAGTTGTGGTTTGCAAGGAGATGGTGGTGCTTAAACCCTTTAGGCTGCATCACACTTTGATTCGGTAAAATATTGCCACCACCTCAGTACGCCAATTGGCAAGAATCTCCTTGTCTTTATATCTTTGAAAAACAAGCACACCAGAGGATTTTGAGACTTAACTTAAAAATCCTCCTATCTGTCATTGGCTCTTGTTGGATACATTACTCTGGTATCCTTTCAATCAAAGGGGTAGCCAGCTAGCCATGACTTATAGAAGAAATTAAACAAGAAATTAAATAGCACTTTATAGACTAGCAAAAATATTATCCCATAAGATTTCATAGATTACCAAAAATTATGCATCCGATGAAATGGACTTTAGCTCCCCCACCAGCTTATACCATAATACATTTTTTGGATCTTTAAAGTGCTAGTGCTGTTCTTGTGTTTTTGCTAAAATTGCACTATGATCTACTTTACAGGGTTATTGTGAGGATAAAAAGAATATAAAACACTTTGGCAAACTTAAAATGTTATTACAAAAAGTAGGATGGTGCAGAGAAGAACTCAGTGTGCAGAGCCTTTATGTAGTATGAGATCATGGATTGCACCCTGCTTGCACATCCCACCTAGGCAAGCTTGTCCTAGCAGATAGCCGGGCATTGGATTTACCAAGGACCTACATGTAAACTCCAATGTTTGTAGGCCTGAATGTCCTGGTTGTGTTCCAGCTTCTTTTTTCTTTGATTTAGGTTAAGTTTTTTTCATGATTCCAAACCTGGGTACCTTCCTTCAATTCAAAATCGGAGGCAGGCAGGATGGAGAGAAACGTTTTGTTTTGTTTATTCCTTATTTATCAGTATTATGTTTATATCCAATCCACCTTTCCTCCAAGGAGCTCAAGGTGGCATTCATGGATCTCATTTTCTGTATGTTATCCTCACAACCCTGAGAGATAGTGACTGACCCAAGGTCCCACAGTGAGTTTCATGGCTGAGTGGTAATTTAATTTAAACTGTAGTCTCCAAGGTCCAAGTCCACTTAATTTTCCTGTATTTTATTCTACATTGTAGAAATGAATAAGCTGGGGAAGGGGGAACATAGTATTTTCTCATAGGTCTTTTGAAATGTATGGGGTCCCTTGTTAACTGTCCTGTAGGACACCTTTAAGACTAACCAGTTCAGGCTGCAATCCCACACATACTTACTAGGGAGCAATCCCCATGGAATTCACTGGGGGTTTACACAAATCCACACTAAAAATTGTGGCAGCAGGGACTGCTTTTGAACCAACACTTATGTGCATATTAATAAAACTGCAATGTTTAAGCATCTACTGTTTCTTTGCAGAGGAGGAGGATAGGGTGGGGGCCACACAGCTTTTCTGCCAGCAGAGAAGTAACTATGGCAGCAGGGACCCCTTCTGAACCAAAGTAAGACATTTTTCAGTTTAGTTAGGTGCTATGTATTTGTAAAATAGCAGTGCTTAAGTATGTACAATATATTTGCAAGAGAGGATGGGGAGGAAACCAGAACAACTTGGCCACACCCCTGTGACCTCTCACTGGCCATGCCCCTGTGACCTCTTAGCAACCCCACCAGGTCCAGTAGGCACCAGCCACCACTGTGTACTGAGTAGCTTCCTCTCTCTCTCTGTCACCAAATCTCCCCCTCAACCCCACCACCACCTTCCAGAGGGCTGCAGGTTCCTCACGTTGGTTTATACCATTCTAATCTGAAAGCAAAAAATTATTACGATGGAAAAAAGCACCTTCTGACAATTTATTATTTCAAATTGGAGACAAATATAAATGGAAACATTATATGCCATAAAATGAAAAATTAGGAAGAAACATTTTAATAACATAGAAATATCTCCTGGATTGTAAACTGGAATCATAAAATAAGTGAAATGTGGAAATTATTTATATATATACCCAAGTAGACATTGTATGATATTAAAGGTAAGATTTTATATAAAATCTTACCTTTAATATCATACAATGTCTACTTGGGTATTCTGTACTAGTGGCTCAGAACCAAGCTACTCTTGATCAAAACCGTAATATCGATCAATAATGAAGCATGAGAGGAGAGGCCTTGACCAGGAGCTTTCTTAAAACAGCACAACAGACAATGCAATCCTCTGTGTTTATTCAAAAGTAATTCTTACTACAGTATATTTAATGGGCTCACTTCTTAGTAAGTATGTTTAAGACTGCAGCCTTAGTCACATGGTCCTAATTCAAGTAGTATCATGGTGAACTTAAATGTGGGTCTTACATTTTGAATTCTAACTCTGTCATTGTTTGCACTTAATACTAAGCCAAACCATGGCTTAGAGCAAATAAGTGGACTCCCAGAGAGGAGACTGCAGCCATTTTGCTTCTCCTTGGTCATTTTGCTGCTGTGGTGAGCTAAGCTGTGGTTTGGCTTGGTGTGTCATCTGAACCTAAGCTTGTGGTATAGCTCTCCCAGATAAATCATGAGCTGTAAACCATAGAACAAACCTTGGTTACAGCTGGTACCTTGTGTGGAGAATCCTAAATTACAAGCCCAGATTCAGACAACACACTAAGCCAAAACATGATGTAGCTTAGTGCAATGCAGTAGCAAATTGAGCAGGGAGGAACAAAGCAGCCACAGTCTCCTCTCTGGGCACCCACACATTTGTTCATTTGCATTAAGCCATGTTTTGGCTTAATGTTATGTCCGAACTGGGCCTTTGAAAATGAAAGGGATTGATGAGATACATTAAAAGGTTTCCCAGGTTAGCCTACTGCGTGTTAAAATGATATATAGCCACCAGTTCCCAACATTTCATCTCACACACCTAACATTCTGTCACTCCAAGAAACAATCCAGTTTAGGACTGTAGAAAGAAGGAACAGATTGGATATCTGGAGTCGCCAAGGGGCTTGATTTGCTCCCACCCCAATGGTGTCCCTATATGTCCCTTTTTACTTTTTCCTATACAAGTGAATAGCTGCCATTCACTTCTTTTGTAGAAAAGCCAAAGGTTGCATTTATGACCAATGTTGTGGTGGAAACAAAACTTTGCCCTGAGTGGCTCCAGATTTCACACCATGGGGAAGGGAAGCATTCTGTCTCCATCTTCTTTTGAAGATAGCTCCTGGGCTGTGGAGAAGAGGAAATATCCTCTCAGTCTATCACAAGAGAGAGATTGAGAAGGAAAGGGATCAATGCAGACCTTCTGCAAAGAACCATAGCAGTTATTTTACTTTTAAAGGAAAACCTCTGGCAATTTGTGGAATATAGAACCAGGCTTTGAGACAGCAGGACATATCTACATAGACCAAGTCTGTATAAATGGCAGTGGTGGCTAAGCTATTTTTGGCCCAAGGGCTGCATTCACCCATGGCCAACTCCCTGGGGACTGCATACTAGTGTGTGTGTGTGTGGGTCAAAACGCAGTGTGGCATACCCAAGGTCTTGCATGCACATACACAGAGATGCACACACTCAGGCGCACACACATGCATAGACCCCTCCTGAGCTGATCTGTGTAGATGAAATGAGGGTTATTGCCCCTTCCCTGCTCATCAAATGATCTATCCAATGACCATTGGGGTGGACTCAGTTTACATCCTCATCAGGACACTGGGCTCAGCTGAGAGGTGTAAACCTCTCCGCTCAGCCTAATATTGTGTCTACTTTAATATTTTGCTTTTTGCCAATGCTGGCAAAATCAGTGGGATCTGGGGTGGGGGTGAAAAATTGTGTGGTAAGTGTCTCAACACTATGCCTACACATCCTCTGGCTACTTCAGAAGTATCTCAGAACTGGTAAGACTTCATTAAGAATGCATAATATATGGTTAACCACTTTCTTCATGCACATACATATCATGCTTAACAAATGTTTCACAATAAAAAAGGTAATGAAACTGCAAGTATATAACAAAGTACACTTACTGCTAAAGAAATAGAATACAGCAATTTTGCTCTTACTAACAGTGCTGCCTAATGAGGTACTGCAATGGATAGGAAGAAGTAGAAATAGGCTGCTGCTACTAGGTAACCCATCTCCATTAGATCCTCTTGGTTGAGGAGCCCCATATACTTACTGGTGGGAGATGTGGAGAGGTTGTGGAGGCAGAGGGCATCTAAAGTAACCACTGTGCATAGGTGTGACTGCTGACTGCCTAGGAGCACCCATTATTGGCTCTTAATGCTGTTTGGGGCTGAAAACAACAGAATGAAATTCAACAGGGATAAATGCAGAGTTCTGCACTTAGGAAAAAGAAACCAAATGCACAGTTATAAGATGGGGGATACTTGGCTCAGCAGTACAGCATGTGAGAAGGATCTTGGAATTGTCATTGATCACAAGCTCAATATCACAACAGTCAACAGTGTGATGTGGCTGCAAAAAAGGCAAACACTATATTAGGCTGCATTAACAGAACTAGTTTCCAAATCGCATGAAGTATTAGTTCACCTTTATTCAGCACTGGTTAGGCCTCATCTTGAATACTGCGTAGAGTTCTGGTCTGCGCATTTCAAGAGGATGCAGACAAACTGGAACAGGTTCAGAGGAGGGCAACAAGGATGATCAAGGGACTGGAAACAAAGTCCTATGAAGAGAGGCTGAAAGAACTGGGCATGTTTAGCCTGGAGAAGAGAAGACTGAGGGGAGATATGATAGCACTCTTCAAGTACATGAAAGGTTGTCACACAGAGGAGGGCCATGATCTCTTCTCAATCATCCCAGAGTGCAGGACACTGAATAATGGGCTCAAGTTGCAGGAAGCCAGATTTCTACTGGACATCAGGAAAAACTTCCTAACTGTTAGAGCCATACGACAATGGAACCAATTACCTAGAGAGGTAGTGCGCTCTCCAACACTGGAGGCATTCAAGAGGCAGCTGGACAGCCATCTGTTGGGAATGCTTTGATTTGGATTCTTGCATTGAGCAGAGGGTTGGACTTGATAGCCTTATAGGCCCCTTCTAACTCTACTATTCTATGATTCTACTAGTAAGAGTAAAATTGCTGTATTCTGACTATTTAACAATCAGTGCTTCTCAGTTGTTTTGAAGTGAGAGCCAACAGAAAGCACAAAAAAGTCACATCAGTAGTTAACACTAATAAGAAAAAAAAACACCTTGCCGTTCAAGAAAGTACCTATAGCCAACAGATATTTCTATCAAACTTCAAAAAGCAGGGAAATTGGGCAGCTACAGTGAAGGCACCAGGGGAACAGGAGACCTGACCTCATCTCTGAGATATTGTACTACCATACAAATTTGTAAACATGCAAACACAATTTGGGTTGCTCTTTCACAGTCCAATCCACTCCTGTGTAGCTTGGAAAATTTGGTAATAGGAAGGGAGAGGGAAGGGGCAAGAGGGAAGGGACAGGAGAAAGGAGGAAGAGGAGAGCAGGTTTGATCATTTGCGTGCTTACTGAATTCAATGGGAATTATTACTGTGCAATCATGCTTAGGATAGGTGAAACTGAACTGGGGAAGGGGGAGGGAGGGGAGGATGAGGGAAGGAATGGTAGGGTTAGGGAGGAGTGGGGGGGAGTGGGGGGAGGGGAGGAGATTGGGTAGGTCACTGGACAGAGGGAAACTCCTTTCCTTTTGAAAACAAACATTGTTAACAGTATCATTATTTTTCCTGAAATATGATCTTATCCCTTATATAGTCAGTCAGTCACTGCGCTCTGCAGGTGAGGGCCACCTGCAGATACCATCTTATCAGGAGGTCCATTCCACACAACGTAAGAAGCAGACCTTTAGTGTTGTGGCACCTACCCTTTGGAATTTCCTCCCCTTAAATATTAGATAGGTGCCATCTGTTATCTTTTCAGCACCTATTGAAGACCTTCCTCTTTCAACAAACTTTTAAGTAGAAACCTTATCTCAGTCTGCATCTGTGCAGGAATTGCTTTTTAAAGTTGTTTTTAAGATGTTGTGTTTTAATATGTTTCAAGGCTTTTAAGATGTTATAAAGTCCTTTTAGTATTTTTGTTTGTCACCCTGGGCTCCTTCTGTGAGGAAGGGTGGGATATAAATGTAATAAATAAAATAAATAATAAATAAACTATTTTGGGGGGTTTCTTCCACCTTTTTATTCTACAGCAGGCACATGTAGTCTCCCATTCAAATTTAAACCAAAGCTGTCCCTGGCCACATCCACACCAGACTTTTATTTCACTTTAGACAGTCATGGCTTCCCCCAAGAATCTGGGAAGTGTAGTTTGTGAAGGATGCTGAGAGTTGCTAGAAGATGTCCTATTCCCCTCACACAGCTACAGTTACCAGAATTCTCTGGGACAAGGGGTTGACTGTTAAACCGCTCTGACCACTGGACCTCTGTCAGAGGAATAGGAGTCTACTAACAATTCTCAGCACCGTTCACAAAATACACTTCCCAAGATTCTTGAGGGAAGCCATGACTGTTTAAAGTGGAATAAATGTCCAGCGTAGGTGTGGCCCCCAGCCAAGCTAAACAGCTGTTAGTCTGGCTTTTAGACTTCTGGCTTTTAGAAGTTGGTTCTTACTGAGCATGCCTGCCCTATCATAGGCTTCAATCTTAATTTTTTTAAATTAATTAAAAATCAGCCATGCATTATTTTAACTTTTAAACTGCAGAAGATGAAGGTCAGACTGTGCAGCAACATCAGTAATAAGGTTACAGGTACTCTGTGAACATGACTGATTTTTAATTAATTTCAACAAATTTTGAGAACTCACAGAAAAAAGTCCAACAGGGGTATGGATCTTTTTACTCATGTTTCTGACTTTAAAATCTGGATTCTCCGAGTGTTTTGTGTATCTCCATGAAAACGTTTGTTAGATTTTGTTTTGAAATGAGCTTATGGGAAGCAGCAGAATGGCATGGGGGGTATTTTCAATTTAATATGGTGGAATGTGAAGAATCTATGCCGGCTATAATATACAGCCACTCTTGGGTGTATAATATAGGCAGTAACTATTTGAACAGAATTTAAGCATAACACATAAAGGAAGAAACCAAGCCTCTCTCTTAAAAGAGTCACACATGAGTAATGGTGTGCTGTCAAACAGTAGGCCAAGAGGTTACCATGGATGCTGAATGAATGATTCCTGCATTTGCAGGGAGTTTGACTAAATGACCTTTGGGGTACCTTCTACTCCATGACATGAAAAAAGGCCCTCATTATGTATCTCAACCAGAAATATTGGGACACATCTGTGGGTTGCAACTCACACTTTGAGAAGGTCTAGCTTCATGTCTTTAATTATCCAATGCATTTTTGCTACACTCTTTAGCCATCTTGCACCTCCTCCTGCTAAGGATATGGAGATTCTGTTTTCCCCTTGGTTGCCACTCAGCTCTTCCTTTCCATTGCTCCACCTCATGAGCTATCATTGCCTATTAGAAGTTCTTCCTTTTTGAGAATACTTATTAACCACTTAGTTTTAGTAATAGGAGTTTCTAGGTCCAACCTCATAACTTAATTTTTTTACCAACTCAGTTTTTCTTTTCCATAGTACATTTTTGTCATTTTGCTCTGAACTGACTACAACTTCCAAAAATGTAAATATGTCACATAAATGACAGTTTCCCCTCTTCTGTTTGTCTTAGGATCCTTTGGGATCCAACTCAGCTCAATACAGAACTTTATTTCCTCATCTAATACTTTTTTTTTTAATGAACTGCCTTCAAGTCGATTCCGACTTATGGTGACCCTATGGATAGGGTTTTTATGGTAAGCGGTATTCAGAGGGGGTTTATCATTGCCTTCCTCTGAGGCTGAGAGGCAGTGACTGGCCCAAGGTCACCCAGTGAGCTTCATGGCTGTGTAGGGATTCGAACCCTGGTCTCCCAGGTCATAGTCCAGCACCTTAACCACTACACCACACTGGCTCTCCATTTAATACTTGATGGCGCCTTAAGAAACCCACAATGTTATTTATGGTGGAAGTATCTTAATCCTACAGGGTTTTTTAATGAAAATTTCTAACTCATATGCCTTTCAGCACTCATGCTTTTGTTTTGAATCTCAAATGGTTAAAGGGTACAATGAGTCATGTGTGGACTTCTGGAGCATTGAATAGTTCCAGGTGACTATTTAGAACACATGCCCAAACAACATAAACACACTAAGACCACTGCTATTTTAAAGAGAACAAGATGGTCTTTTTCAATACTGGCATTTAGATTTCAGGCTTTCCCAACACTTCAGTAAAATACAGGAAGGTTTTAGACCCTGCCCTTCTCCCCAAAATTTATTTAGTTTAACAGACTCTTTAAATGTTTGTACCCTAAGAAAGTTCTCTAGTGAACCGTCCACATCATTTCATTTCACTTCACACAACAATTTTACAAAGAAACCATGAAATTTAACAAAGAAAATGGTGTTTTATATCTTGTTTCTTGATAAAGAATATTTACACCTTTATAATATTCAGATTTCTTCTACAGCCAATTAAAATTATATGACTTGTGTGGTAGGTTATTATATATTTTGAGTTTCTAAATGAACTGTAAATAGTCTTAAAGTTTGCATTTATTTAAAATTTACTGTCTTTTACTACAGCAGAAAACATTATTTGAAGCAATAGCTAAGTGCCTGCAGGGGGAAGAGGACCATCACCGCCCAGGGAGGGAGAGCCATCTGCCTGCTTGTGCTGCTTGGCTATCATCACCGCTCTCTCCCTCTTGGGCTTCTGCTCTGCAGGTTGGCACCTTGCAGGACCAGGCCCCAGGTACTCAGCCAGCTGTGGCCGATACTGTTCCACCTGTCCCTTCCTCGGAGGGGATACGTAAGCCAGCTGAGGTGGCTCCTGCTTTGTTTGCCTTTTTGTGGGTCTTGAATCATGTGCCTGGGAGAGAGGATTCAGAGCCAAGTGGGGAGACTTGAGGGGCCCCCAATTAGTGTAGTGATGGGTAGAGGGAGATATGGCGTTCTGAGAAAGACTTGCCAGGTAAGGGGAACGCAGCCCAGGCCATTAATGGCTTGCCTTATTCCGGTCCTCCCCACACCTGCAGGTTTGTTGGTTGCCCTATCAGCCAGCTCTCAGGCCTCCGGATGCTGCTCCTAAACGCCAGATTGGTGCATAATAAGATCTCCCTCATTCACGATTTAATTGTGGATGAGGCAGCCGATCTGGCATGTATAACCAAGACCTGGGTGGGTGAGCAGGGAGGAATCAGTGTCTCCCAGCTATGTCCACCAGGGTACCTGGTCCAGCATCAGGATAGACCTGAGGGTCAGGTAGGGAGGTTGCTGTGGTCTATAGGAGCTCCATCTCCCTCTGCAAGCACCCTGTCCAAGTGACTACTGGTCTGGAGTGTTTGCACCTTGTGTTGGGTCAGCGAGACAGACTGGGGATTCTGTTGGTCTACTGCCCACCCCACTGCCCAAAAGACTCCCTAGCTGAGCTGACGGAGGTGGTCTCGGGTGTACTGTTGAGATCCCCCAGACTGTTGGTTCTGGGGGATATCAACATTCATGCCGAGGCCACCTTATCCGGGGCAGCTCAGGATTTCATGGTCTCCATGACAACCATGGGACTGTCCCAATATGCCATTGGCCTAACACATGTAGCAGGGCATACTCTAGACTTGGTTTTTGCAACTGGACATGGAGTTGGTGATCTGAATGTGGGGGGCCTTACATCAGTCCCTCTGTCATGGACAGATCACTGCTTGCTGAAGTTTAGACTCACAGCAACTTTTCCCCTCTTCAAGGGTAGGGGACCTATTAAGTTGGTCCGCCAACAGAGGCTAATGGATCCAGATGGTTTCCAAAGGGCTCTGGGGAGTTTTCCGGCTGATAGGGCTAACTTTCCTGTCGAAACCCTGGTTGAACTGTGGAATACAGAAATGACCCGGGCGGTTGACATGGTTGCTCCTGAGCGCCCTCTCCTGCGTAGAGCTCGTACGGCTCCATGGTATACCCCAGAGCTGAGAGCGATGAAACAATATCGGAGACGGCTTGAGTGCAGATGGAGACGAACTCCTGGTGGATGCAATTATACACTGGTAAGTGCCTATGGTAAGCTGTATGTAGGAGCAGTGAGGGCAGCAAAAAAAACAATATTTTGCTGCCACTATCGAATCATCACTCTGCTGCCCAGCGGAGCTCTTCAGAATTGTCCGGGGGCTATTACATGCTGGCCTCAGGGACAAGGTAGAACCATCTGAGGCCCGCTGTAATGAATTTGCTAGGCACTTCCAGGATAAAATCTTTAGCATCCGCCAGGACTTAGACTCCAGTGTTATAGCAGGTAAATCAAGCGAGGTATCCAGAGCACAGCCTTGTCCCAATTTCTTGGATGAGTTTCAGTTGGTACAGCTTGAGGACATTGACAAGGTGGTTGGACAGGTTCGTGCAACCACTTCTGTGCTGGATCCTTGCCCTTCTTGGCTAATAAAAGCTACCAGGGATGGAACAGCCGGCTGGGCCAGGGAAGTGATTAATGCCTCTCTGCGAGAGGGGGTGGTCCCTGGCTGCCTGAAAGAGGCAGTAGTGAGACCACTCCTGAAGAGACCCTCCCTGGACCCAGAAAATCTTAATAACTATAGGCCGGTAGCAAATGTTCCATTCCTGGGCAAGGTCCTTGAACGAGTGGTTGCGGGCCAGCTCCAGACACTCTTGGATGAGACTGATTAACTGGATCCATTTCAGTTGGGTTTCAGGCCTGGTTTTGGCACAGAAACAGCCTTGGTCGCCCTGTATGATGATCTTTGTCGGGAGAGAGATAGGGGGAGTGTGACTCTGCTGATTCTCCTTGATCTCTCAGCGGCTTTCGATACCATCCACCATGGTATCCTTCTGGGGCGACTGGCTGAGTTGGGAGTGGGAGGTACTGCATTGCAGTGGTTCCGCTCCTACTTGGCAGGTCGCCTCCAGAAGGCGGTGCTTGAGGAACATTATTCGGCACCCTGGACTCTCCAGTATGGGGTTCCGCAGGGGTCAGTTCTGTCCCCCATGCTGTTCAACATCTACATGAAACCATTCAGTGCGGTCATCCGGAGCTTTGGAGTGCGTTGCCATCAGTATGCTGATGACACGAAGCTCTATTTCTCCTTTTCACCTTCTTCAGGTGAGGCTGTCAATGTGCTGAACCGGTGTCTGGCTGCGACAGTGGACTGGATGAGGGCTAATAAACTGAAGCTCAATCCAGACAAGACTGAGATGCTGCTAGTGGGTGGTTCTTCTGACCGGATGGTGGATGTCCAACCTGTCCTGGATGGGGTTGCACTCCCCCTGAAAGAGCAGGTTCGTAGCTTGGGGGTTCTCCTAGAATCATCTCTGTCACTTGAGGCTCAGGTAGCCTCGGTGGCACGGAGTGCTTTCTACCAACTTCGGTTGGTGGCCCAACTACATCCCTATCTGGACAGGGATAAGCTGGCTTCAGTTGTCCATGCTCTGGTAACCTCCAAATTAGATTATTGCAATGCACTCTACGTGGGGCAGCCTTTGAAGACGGTTCGGAAACTGCAGCTTGTGCAAAATGCAGCGGCCAGATTGGTAACAGGGACCAGACGGTCCGAACATATAAAACCGATTCTGGCCCGCTTGCACTGGCTGCCTGTATGTTTCCGAGCTCGATTCAAGGTGCTGGTTTTGACCTATAAAGCCTTACACGGCTTGGGACCACAATACCTGATGGAACACCTGTCCCGATACAAACCCACCCATACACTACGTTCAAGATCAAAGGCCTTCCTCCGGGTGCCTACTCCAAGGAAGCTCAGAGGATGGCAACAAGGGAGAGGGCCTTCTCAGTGGTGGCCCCCAAATTATGGAATGATGTGCCTGACAAGGTGCGCCTGGCGCCAACACTGTTATCTTTTCGGCGCCAGGTCAAGACTTTCCTCTTCTCCCAGGCATTTTAGCATGTGTTTTATATTGTTTAAATTTTTAAATTGTGTTTTAAATTGTTTTTATAAGATCTGTTTTAAATTGTATTTGTTTTAATGTTTTTAGTTACTGTAAACCGCCCAGAGAGCTTCGGCTATGGGGCGGTATACAAGTATAATAAAATAAAATAAAATAAATAAAATAAAATAAGTTATATTGTAGAAATATTACTTCGCCCTTATAGTTGGGATCTGGGTTGACAGTAACTAATTCGAAGGGACCAACTATAAAGGCAGAACTAAGTAATTGGAAACAACACCAAAACCAGCACCTGGTACTGTGAATCAAATCAATGTCTTAAACTAATACTACATAGAACAGAATCAAATTCATTTGTAGTGCAGATGCAGCCCTAAATACCAATTTATCATTGAAATTTTGGCCTATTGTTTGTCGTTGTTGTTATTATTAAATTGCTTGCTGCCTGAAGGTCTTTAAGTGACTTACAACAATGTTAAAAACAAGAATAAATATATTGTACCATAAAAACAAATCAACAACCCCTGTAACAGCCATAGGAATCTTTGGCAGCGCACTAATGACAAACAGTATTACATAAAAAATGACTTTGCAGGCAAAGTAACTGATCAAGCATGTTTATGAACTTAGTGCCTTTTAATGTGCATAAATAGGACATACATGACTGGGCGTCTTGTTCCAATGATTCCACTAAATGCCAGTAAAAGAGAATAACTGACTTTCCTTCTTATAGCCCTGACTCAACAACTTACTTAAAGTAAAATCTGAGAGGTTTCAAAAGAAGCCAACTTCAAACCATGTGTGATGAAGTTGGTTTCTTAAACTAAACAGAGGTGTTTTTTGTTTTTTTACCAGGTTTTCTAGTTTGTGTGACAACAAACTAATCCCTGCGTAAGTTCTTCTCTTGACCGCATGGGAAGGAAGGCAGAAGCATGTGGGCCAAATACTATGCTCAGGTTTGCTGCAGCTTAGCTTCATAATGCTAAGCCGTGGTTACCGTAGCACTATGTGTGAGTGCAGCCACAATGTCTAAATAAACATTCTTTCTTTCAGAAAGAATTCTTAACTTGTATCCGGTTTCAGTCAGCTGCTTGTTTTCATAAATAGTGTAAGCCGTATACTGAACAGCCATCCTGAGTACATTTTGGTTTATTAAAGCTCTGAGATTCATTTATTTATTTCAGAATTTTTAAACCACTCTACCTCACCTATGGCCATACTACCCTGGACCCGCCTGATCTTGTCTGATCTCGGAAGCTAAGCAGGGTCAGGCCTGGTTAGTACTTGGATGGGAGACCAGCTCGGAATACTGGGTGCCATAGGCTTAGAGGAAGGCAATGGTGAACCACCTCTGAAGACCTCTATTCATGAAAACCCTATGAATATATCCAAAAATGATTCATAAGTCGTAATCGACTTGAAGGCATATAACAACAACAACAACAAACCACTCTACATTCAGATACCAGAATGGTAAAACATAAGACAGATCATCAGACAGTATCGAAACACAATAATCAACAAGAAATACAAAATTGAGGTTGTTTTTTTTTTAAAAAAAACTGATTTGGGAAGGCTTGGGAGCAAAGACAACAACAAATGTCAAAAACATAACGTTGGGGCTTGTTTCACTTGTAAGAGACTTCCAGAGAACTGGTGCCACAACATTTAAAAGCATGTGCTCAGGTCTCAACCTGCTTTAATGCAGGGGTGTGTGGCACCATCAACAGATCTTCATCCACAGATCTAAGTGAACGGGGTGGGATGTAGGAGGAGAGGCAGCTTCTCAGATACCCTGGTGCAGAACTGTATTAGGGCTTTATACATACAGTAGTGGTAATCTAGCTTGACTCTAGCTCTGTAGCAAATTGGCAACCAATGCCATGCTTCAACAGGGGTGTCACATGTTGTCAACAGGTTGCCTCAGAGAGCAACTGTGCAGTAGTGTTTTGCACTAACTGCATCTTTCAGACCAAATTCAAAAGCAGACCCACATTAAAGTGCATTACAGCAATCAACTCTAGATGTTACCAATGCATGGAATACTGTTGCCAAGCTACTCCAGGAATTGTTGTACCTGGTGTACCAGCCAAAGGTGGTAAAAGGCACTCCTAGACCCTGAGGTCACTTGAGCGTCCAGTAACAATGCTGGTTCAAGGAGTATCCCCAGGCTACGCACCTGTTCTTTCAGAGGGAGTGCAACCCCGTCCAGTACAGGCAACTGACCTATTTCCCTGAGCTGTGAATCACTCATCCACAGGGCCTTTGCTTGTTTCAGTTTATTGACTCTCATCTGGCCCATTAATGAGTCCAGGCACTGGTTCAGGACTTTTATTAAAAAATATTTTCCAGAGAGTAAAAGTTACTTGTGACAGGTAGGGCAAACAAACTTTCTGCATATATCAAGCAGAAGCAAAAGAATGGAGAAGTGATGTAGAAATTCTACTTCCAGCCTTTATTATATTCTAAACTTAAGCACAGCATCTCAAGGGATGGCACATGGTAATGAAATACTTGAGAATACAATGAAATCACTAACCTGTGCTCCTGTGAAGAAAACCGGATTTATTTTCCAAAGTGACAGAAAAGATCTGCTCATTTTCCACATTTTTCAAAGGCAAGGAACTTTCTGAGGTTGGTATCTCCTTAGAAGAAGTACTGAGCTGCAGAAGGGCATCTTGTGCTTTCTTTTTTTCCTTCTTTAACATATTTACTAATATATCTTAATGTTCTTTTTAAGGAAGGTTCCTGAAGCTACTTTGTGACAAGAAACAATAGAAAGCAAGATTATTTTATATCTTTTACTTTTATGTATTTCACCTTATGCCCTGCTCATCTTTCGAAGAGCTCACACAGGTTACATGTGGTTCTCAGACGGTATCCTATCCAGGCTTACAGGGAAAGATTCATTCTTACATCCTCTACAGTCTAACTATATCCAAGGTATTTGTGCCATGCATCCTATTCCAAACTTGCATAAAATATACCAATATTGATCATACAGAAATTTTAATATTCAAGAGAAGTGTTAAGCTGCTAACAAATTGACCCACATACAAAAAAGCATGGAAACTGCAAGCTAAGGCACCAGTTTATTCTTTGCACCATGTAAGCAATGAATACATTCTACAAACTCTCACAGGTTGCATTTAGATGTCATGCAAAAGCATAGTTTAATGTGACATGAATGAGCCTAGACAAGCTTTGGGTTTGTGTACTCAGCCCTCCCTTCTCCTTCCATACATAGGAGTTCAGAAGTTTCTGCTTTTGCTTAATTGCAGTTTATTTTGTATGAAATGACAAGCTGATTAACATTAACAACAAACAAACTTGAAACTGTGTTGGGACCAGCCCTCCACAGCCCCCCAAGCCCTCGAAACACCCAGAGAAGCCCTTCTCTCACACACATCCCAAATACACGCAAAAAACACTTCTCCAGCCTACCTGATAGCCAAAGCTGCTCCTCAGGTTTCTCAAAGCCCTTTTGTTTACGGAAAAGGCTTTGATTGACTATGCACTACAGAATGACATGTTTTTATTTTACTTAATTGGGGAACTTATTTATCTTAAGCGTTTTATTAGGGCTGACCTGAACTTTCAACATTTCCTAGCCTCTCGGAGCCTTCTACCCAGGGCCGGCTCCAGGAATGCCGGGACCCTTGGGCATCAGCTTGCCCTGGGCCTCGGCATGTGTGTGCGCACGCACGCACGCCCCTCCACCTACCTGTATGCTGTCTTTTACCATTGCCCTTAACGAAGATGGCAGCTGCAGTTTCCTTAAGGGGATGACGTCTCCACCACCATCTTTGCTGATGGCACATGTGTGTGCTATGCGCGCTCATCTCTGCCATCAACTAAGATGACGGCAGGGGCTTCAGTACCTTAGGGAAATCACGGCTGCCATCTTCGTTAAGGGCAATGGTAAAAGACAGCAGACAGGTAGATGGGGGTGTGGGAGGGCTGCAGATTGTGGAAGGGGAGCAGAGGGGCAGCTGAGGGGGCCCCTGTAGCTCCAGGGGCCGTCAGGCCAGTGCCCAATCTGGCCGCCCTTTAGAACCGGCCCTGCTTCTACCTGCTATTTCTGAGCTGCTCAAGCTCAGGACATAGAATCATAGAATCACAGAATAGTAGAGTTGGAAGGAGCCTATAAGGCCATCAAGACCAACCCCCTGCCCAATGCAGGAATCCAAATCAAAGCATTCCCGACAGATGGCTGTCCAGCTGCCTCTTGAATGCCTCCAGTGTTGGACAGCCACATTTGGATTTATGAAGGAGCTAGGCTGCCCTGTCTACAAATAAGGCTAGTTGCCGGGGAGTGGGTGTTCAGGGCCAAGGGTTAGGGCATGTCCAAACACATCAGCGACCTTTCATCAGTAAGCAGAAGAGTTAGATGTGTGCCCACAGCATTGAAAAGATTGAGGGCCATGTAATCAGACTGATCTTCCCAGAGGTGGAGCTAAACTCTGTAGCAGGGGTTTCTTGTCTGCCACATGACACATTGCAAATGTTAAGGAACTTGGTCAAGTCCACAGTGCATAAGTAGGACACCCTCAGGAATTCCCAGGCTCTGTGAGGACACCTGAAATTTGCTTGTTGGGTAGTAGAAATGTGCAAGGTATTCTTTAACCACTTATATGCAGTGACAAGGCAAGTCAAGACCTCTGGTCACATCATAGGAGTAAAAAAGGGCATATGCAATGATTTGGTGATATGGCAGATCTTCTAAAATAATAATGGCATCTCTTTCTGGAGGGAGCCGTTATAATGGTGTCTTCTTCCGAAGGGAGGTACAACTTAAGGTGCAATCTGAAATGGCAGGGAGAATGGGCATGAGCATATTTTGGCAAGGCCAGTGGTGTGCTAAGACATGGCTATGGGTGGATAGTGGAGTGATACAGGATTTGGCATGTTTGGAGCTCTTCCCTGTTATTGCTGCTGCTGTTGCATATGTGGTAGTGAGTTTCAAAACAGATCACTCCTATTTTGGTGTGACAAGAGCAGTGGTCCAGGAACTAAATGCTTAGTCTTACAAGTCAGGCAGAGTAATTAAACTAGTACAGAATTTAGTTTTGAGATGCTCTGAATACAATATCCTGTTTACAACAAGGCATGTGCCAAGGGTGGAGAATGAAGAATGCTTTAATTTAATTTAATTTCCACAGATTCTGGGGTATGGCACTAGAGGCCAACAAAGATCTAGTGAGAACGCTTTACAAGCTCTGGAGTATTGGGATGTAGAGGCCAACATGGCCATTAACCTGTCCCTCATTCTTTCTATGCAGGCTGCCTATGCCAGGAGTCTGTGGACTTGCTGGGAGTTTCAATAGCATGGGGCCACATTGTCTTGGCCTGTGCAGCTTTCTGATATGCTAAGGTATGCCGTATCCCAGAACTAGCAATGGCAAGTTCACAGCTTTGTCATTCCATATAAGGGCCATGGGTTTTCTGGACTCCTGTGCTGACTTCAGGGCACATACGACTCTTGAAGGTTGGTCTTGAGAAGGTACAATTAGTACAGAATACCAGTTTCCCCTGCAGTATTAACAGCAATGCTTGAGGCATTGCCAGCTGTCTGCTCTTTACCCTATGAGAGCACACTCTTTAGAGCAGCCTTTTTGCTAGCATTTTTCACAGCTCTAAGAAGTCACATGGGGATGCTATAGGCAAGGCTCTAGCCCCAGATGACATTTTCTGGGGGTTAGAACTGCTTTGTATTCACATCCAAAGGTCTAATATGGATCAGTGGGAAAGGAGACAGGAGGTGACATTGCCATCTGAGCTTGAGGCAGCCATGCATAGTCAAAGAGAATGTCCACTTCCAGGGGACAGCATTTAACTCTCTCCCACAAGATATGACCAGTACCTGCAAAACATAAGTCTGGGCATTAGGAAGGAGGTGAAGATATTGGTTGGGCGAGGGAGGGGAGTCAGGTAGAGCTGCCCTCTCCCTATGACAGAAGGAATGGTGATAATGAGGGAGATGATGGCCCATCTTGGGTTTAGGGAAGTGACTGTCCTATGCTCCTTGACATGAACAGGTCTAACCAGGGAAAGGTTACCTGAGATTTTGGGCAACTGCAGAAGTGGCCTTTGATGGTGGAACCTGTACCAAGTATTCCCCTAGGCAGGGTGCTCAGGCATGTGCAGTCCATCTGAGCACAAGTCCAGCATGGAAAGCCAGGCCAGTATCTTGGGTTAATAAGAAGCTTATCCCCACCCCACCCCCAATTTTAGTCACATCACATTTTTGAAGTGACATGAACAATTAAAGTTATGGCCATTTTACTTGAACACTGTTGTCCATCTTCTTATAGCCTACAAGGATACTGATTTCATTGTCTCGTTGCTGCAGAAGATCCTTCAGTTTCTTCAACTCTTCATTTCCAATAGAATTATTAGCACCTTTGTCACCAGGTATGTCTGATGCAAACAGATGGTTGTCAGGTAGCCTTGCATCATTAATCAATTTCTATTAAATGGAACAAAAACAATTTTGGGTTATTTTGATTTGACATTCTGTTACTCTTTTCTTATTTCTTGATTTTTCAGTAAGAAGCAAATTGTACAATTTTTTTTAATCTAGGTAAAAGGCAAATGCTACCACTGCTAACTACTGCAATGACTTCCAGTATGGCCCTCACACCCGCCATCTCTCTCTCCTTCAGTCAGTTCTGAATGTTTCTGCTAATTTCATCCTCTTTTGGCTTGATCATGTCATCCTTTTTCTCAAGGTTTTGCTCTCTGTTGTTTCCTCTCAAAAACAGTTTCTCATACGTTTAAAACTCTCAGTTCCTAGTGTCATCTCTTCTCTCATCTCAGCTTATTTCCTGCTTCTCTGTTACACATAATTTCCTTTACCACTGACCCCCTTCTTCTACACACACCTTCATGCCTTGTATTTCTGGAAGACTTCCCATTAGTAAAATGTCTAGTCAACTATGGGTCAGTATGGGCATATGGTTCCCGGCTTAATAAACCATGGTCTGTCTGTCCGTTTAAGATATTTATATATTGCTTTTCAGATGGACCCCTCAAAGCGGTTTATATAATATTAAAGCAATAATTATCAACTAAATTCTTTACAATGAATAAAGAAAAGGCAAACTACGGTTTATCTTGAACATGCTGTTTTTGGTTGTTGTCTCTGCCCCTTAAAGACAAAATGATACATCAGAAGCCCCTGTGGTGGTAGCTGGGGGACGGAGGAACCACCAAAGAATGGTGGCAGCACACCAAGTCCTAACTGCTTAAGCCAGGAATTAAAACTGAGCTCACTCCCTGCTTTTACTGTCTTCCTAATGCACTGGCTTTGGCACATGAATAATAGTTTCTTAAAACCACAATTTAAACCAGGGGTCACCAGGGGCACAGTTTGACTTTTAAGAATGCTGAGGGCACCAGTAACAAAATGGCTGCCATTGACAGCATGGCAGATAAGAGAAAGATCAACTGATTTGAAATGTGGTGTAGTAGGAGAGCTTTGCACATACTATGGACTGCAAAAAAGACAAATAATTGGGTGTTAGAACAAATTAAACCAGTACTGTCACTAGAAGATAAAATGATGAAACTGAGGTTATCACACTTTGGACACATCATGAGAAGACATGATTCACTAGAAAAGACAATAATGCTGGGAAAAAACAGAAGGGAGTAGAAAAAGAGGAAGGCCAAACAAGAGATGGATTGATTCCATAAAGGAAGCCACAGACCTGAACTTACAAGATCTGAACAGGGTGGTTCATGACAGATGCTCTTGGAGGTCACTGATTCATAGGGTCGCCATAAGTCGTAATCGACTTGAAGGCACATAACAACAAACAGTCTTTGCTGTTTCTCCCCTGACAACATGATGCTTACTATGGGAAACCAACTATGTCCTGCTGGTCCTCATTGTGGAGATACAGCAGTTAAGGGCAGAAGAATCTATTTTTCCCCAAATCACAGGTTAGGCTGCCATCCTGTATCCACTAACCTGGGAGTAAGTCCCATTAAATAGAAAGAGGCTTACTTCTGAAGTATACATTTTTACTATAGTACTCTAAGTTAACTATACAGTAAATTCTTAATGAGTACCTGGACATTATCTCCTGCATAGCAGGAGACATGCCTAAGCCTCTTCGCAAAGTTCTCACATTTTGCATTTGCCATTTGGGGGGACAGGAATTATTTAGCATCCACCACACTTATTGTGTAGTAGTACTGGCAGAAAATAATTTCTAGGGGGTACCTGCTCTCAGATGGACACACCACAGGAAAGATGCATCCTGCTTGCTAGGTAAAAAGGAAGGGCAAACTACAGGACTGCTAGAAAATAAGAAAGCAGGAAAAGTGCCCTAAAGGGGAAGAGAAATCACCAGCTCTTTAGGACCCTTGGCATTCGTATTGCTTGGTGTCCAAATAACACACTTTTCAATCACAGCTCTGTTTTCACTTATTGGCAGTAGCAGCTTGTGGGGCAGTGAAGGTGGGGCTCCATTGCTCTCCCAGTTTCCCAACACTGTGGATCGCTGCCACTGACTGAGAGGGAGAGGGATGAAGCTTGGCAAAAGGCAGCAAAGCCAAGCTGCCGCTCCTGCTGCAGTGTGCCACACCGCACTGAGCTTCCTGCACCTTGCACCTCTCCCTCTCAGTGATCGGCAGCGACCCCATGGTGTTGGGAAGCCAAGAGACCGACAGAGCTCCACCTGCACCACCTCACTAGTCACTACTGCTTGTTGACTAAAAATACTGACAGCAGAAGCAGCCAGGCTGGGTATCTGCACGTTTTGCTACATAATTTTATTTCTAGGAGGGCTACAGACTTACTTTGTTTAAACAAATGAAAGCTCATCGTCTGGCTTAATGATCCCCAGTTTACACCATGGTTTCAGATCACAATTAGGAAAAGGACATTAAGCCACAGTAGCCCGTCTAAGACATAATGGTTTGAAGAAGCCATGACCAAAGCATGAGGAGATGCACGAGGAGAGGAAGTAGGAATGCATGGGCATGTTGCTCATTCCCAGCTTAATAAACCATGGTTTATTAATCCAGGACCTTTACATTCAAACCAGCCCTCTTAAACTCAGGTTTTTTAGATTACAATTTGCATACCAAAAGCAGTTTCTTTTCTCCTGTGAGGAATGCACAATGTATTTAGTGCTTCATTGTATGGCTTTATGGAGTTTTGATTTGGGGTTTTTATTTCCTTCTCCCTCTCTCCCAGGAATGCCTAGTAAATCAAAACACATGGCATGTTGTTACTGTGTTGAAGCCTTCCTCACCCTTGCAAATGGCAGCCAATGAAGCATACCTTTAAATGGCTGAAACAATGTTTAATCTTCCGCATATCAGCTCCAAACTCTAAAGTGCTCTCAGGATCCGTATCTTCCAAAAAACTTTTAATCTGGTCGCCTACTCTAAATACACAAAAAAGAGAGTAAATAACTTTTAAGAAAATATAATCTTCAGAAGATAAAAAGAAACAGGCATATCAGACTGAGAGCAAGTTTATTTCCAATACACCCAAAGTGAAGGTTTTCTATTAAAAAAATATTTTTACAAAAATAAGTTTTGATTTTTAAAAAAGTTATAAGCTTTTTGTTTTAAATAAGGCAAACATATACTGTCCTGAAATTGAACTTGCTACCCGCTTGTAAGTAAGTAAGAACTGTTTTCATAGCACAATAATATTATTGTATAATAAGGGTAAAGTGTGTATAAAAATGTGTTCTAGTATTAGGGGAAATTGCTTTGCAAAAATGTGTATATTGGGAAAAATTACATATAAAATATACATGTGTGTATTAGGACAAAGTTGCACTAAATGCTGATAATTTTCATGAGGACTAAAAAAAATCACAAAAACTGATGTGGAAAATATAGAGAACTGAACTTAGGATTGGAAAAACGAGAAACTGAGAAACCAAAAGATGTGTCCCATCCCTAACTTCCACACAGTCTTCTTTATCTGGATTGAGACACTGATGTGCACAGCACCATTTATTTATTTATTTATATCCTGCCCTTCCTCCCAGTAGGAGCCCAGGGTGGCACATGTAGGATACTTACCCCACATTAAGGAGAAAAGGAGTCTTAGCATATGAACAGCACAGTCAAAATTTTGGTTGGTTCCAATAAAGGTACTGACCATGTGCGGGTTATGAGTTTTTTCTTATGGACCAACATAGCTACCTTTGCATCACTGATATTCTAATTCAGAACTGATGAAAAGGTTTACAATGTCAGAAAATTAAACTTCCTCTGGTATGGGAAAGACCTTGCCAGGGAAGGGACAAAAATTGGTATTGGGAAATGTTTTAGAAAAAGGGAAGTGTACTGACTTAACATGGAAGCAAAAATGAATAGTTGTTTCCTCAGTTTTGCACACTATGATATAGCAGTGGACTGTGATAAAAAAGAACAGCAGCCATAAATTAATCATACCTTACAAACAATGTCAGTCCAAAATGTTCTTATGATTAAGAATAGCATACATGAAACATAACAAAGCATAACTATGCAGTCCAGTACTTTGTATACCATTTTATATAAGTTTAATAAATAAATAAATAAATAAATAACCCTCCTATGAATTTGCAGTCATAATGGATGTTCTACTCCAGGGATGTTAAAAATATGTAGAACTTTTTCCCCTAGCCTGTACCTCCTCATATACTATACTGCTGGTATAGATAGTTCTACACACAAGGGATCAATAATAAATTGCTATTATTAGTGAAAGCATCAAGCAACAGGACACGAAGTCTGCAACTAAAGTGAGTGGTAGAAAATGAAGTAATGAACATCCAGGTATCAGCCATTGTTAATACACGTGGCTATTGGGAACCTGAGTGTGTGAACCAGCCACCAACATGTCCCATTAAACACACCTCCTTAAGCCAATGGAAATCTTTTGCTAGGGATAAACCAAGCTCTTTACCCTGAAATGTGCCTAAATAGAGTCTATATTGCCATGCAGGTCCAAACCAGAGTAAAGCAAAGCTTTCTTTTATTGAGAGAAAACAGAATAGTGATACAAAATTACTGGGTGCATGGCAGCATTTATCATTAGTACACTAACCCATTTACTAAAGAGATAAAAGGCCCCTACTGCTATAAGGAATGACAGGTAGCAGAGATTACCTATCCTAGTCCCAAGGAGTGGGCAGTGGAATACAGCTGAAGTGATGCAAAGGAGCTCTGACCAAAAAGTCAGGAAGGAATCTCTTTGCCTCAAGTGATGGGCTCTGTTTCTGCAATAACCAAATTTTCTAATTATTACTTCTGATATTCTCTATTTTTGCAGAGAGAATTATGAAGTGCAACTCTCCATGCCTGGTTTGGGATTTATTCTTCGCTTTGAAATCATCGATAGTGTGAGTGATACTTTTATCGATCTACTGTCTATGTGAGCTCTTCAAATGTGTATTCCCTGTCACTGATGTTAATGAAGTGTTGATTATAACTGATAGAAAGCAGCAGAGGGAATGAAGTGTTGACTGTAAACAGCAGAGGGGGACACTGACTTGATTATCTGCCTTAATCTGCTCTGCAAATGCACTTGAAAAGGAATATAAACAGGCAATAATTACAGAGCTCAGAATAAAGATTGATACCAGTGGAGACTCATGAATAAATAGCTATTACAATATCAATAATTCTCTGCAAACCAAAAAAAATATCAGAGGAGATCAGAAAAATGAAAAGATGTCAGAGGAAAAGGGAACCAGATCATTAAAAACCATTGGGGGGCACATTTACAAATGGAATGTAAAAAAGGAAAGGATTCCATCCCTAGTTTGCACTGAGGCACAGACTCCCTTCCCATTCTGTGGCCTGCAGTCCTGCACTGTGTTCTTTGAGAGGATAGTTACACATGTTTGAACTCAGTCTGCCATCTTGGGATTCAAAACCCGCTCTTAAAATACCCTTTTTTTCCTCTTACCAAGCAATTTGGAAAAAGGAGGGGTTGGGGTATGGGGTGATCTCATGCTGTATGTGTGTTTCTTGCTCACTCTCTGAGAAAAACTAGTTCTGCTTTCTAATGCTATCATTGAACAATGGGATCGTTTTGCTGGGCATGAGGGAAATCGGCTGAGAAATGAGATAATATTTAATTCACCATCTGCATGTTCCTCCAAAAGTGCCAAAAGATAGTTCTTGCTTCTTGTCCTCATTTCACAGTACTTAGGCACAAGTGAGAAAATAGGAGGTGTAGGATGGGAAATGTAGTCCAGAATACTCCAGAGCTTTGCCATCCCTTTGACTCCAAATGAACCAAAGTGGAGGTTAGCCAGAGCACTCCTAACACAATCTAAATCACCCCAACATGGATAAAACTCTAATTTTATGACATCATAGCTTAAAATAATGTGTTAAAAACAAAATATTGAATGTTTAACTTGTTTCTGAATTTAAAACTGTACCCGAGTACTATGTTCAACAATGCTTTATAACATTTCATATTTTTATAGTACACTGGAAACAAAAAAAGTACTTTTTCAAAAAACCATTACATCCAATATCGGATTAATACAGTAGGGCTCCGCTTTTCGGCGGCCCACTTTGCAGCATTCCACTAATACTGCGGCTTTCAATTAGAGTAAGGCCCCACTCATACGGCACTTGTTCCGCTTTTATGGCATTTTTCAGGCGTCGGGCACCATTCTATGGAATGAGTTCCGCTTTTCGGTGGGTTTCACTTTTAGGTGGGGGTCTGGAACGTAACCCGCCATATGAGTGGGGCCCTACTGTAACTGCTTTTTACAAGTGCAGGAGGGTTGCACTTAAAATGTTCAATAATATGTAGAGTGAAGGGCCATGAGACTCAAGAGAAGAGTCTTCAATGCAAAAAGGAATTTTGGAAGCCCGCACTTTCACCTTATTTGTAAAATGTGATTCATTTATAGTTGTTCTTGCCTTTTACAATGAACCCCGATATATCATGTGCAGAAGTAAAGATTACTTAATGACTCCCTATTAACATCATCAACTAAGGACTTGGTAACACAACATTTCCTAAAAACAGTTGCCAGCAAAAGCAGCTTTTCTAATATATTTAAGTATGTAGATGTTTTCTCAAAATCTACTGGACAGATAAGGAAGTCTTGATTTGCTCAGTACAGCATGCATTCCTTTCTTTTTAATGCTCTTCAATCAATTGTAGCAGGCAGGGCAAGATATTCTTTTTAAAAAACCACCACTACCACAACTCCCCCTCATGAATTTTGAAACCATGAACTCAAAAATAAACATTTCATAAAGTTTTTGATTAAATTTCACTACAAAGACTAAAGGTCTAATTTACCTACGTGAGGGACTGAAACACAACTGTAATTGTAAAAAAAGGGGTTTCCATATAAGTCCTGTGAGAAGCAGTAGAACATAACATGTGGGGATTCTAAATAGACAATTTATTGAGAAAAGAATGAGTATTTTTTCCTAGGTTAGGGGTGGGGAACTGGCAACCCTGGACTAGATGTGACCCATTGGACTCTCCTATCCAGTCTTCACTACTCCTTCCTTGCCCCACTCCCCAAAGGTTTTAGGTTTGAAAAAAAACCTTTTACTGGAGACAATAGATTTTTTGTGAACCTAATTGCCACATAGGGGTGATGGGGGAGTTGCAACTAAGGAAAGGTTAAGCCTTCCCTCCCTTTGCATTGTGAACCTTTGACCAAAAACTCCTCCCCCCAGTCCAATTAGACTTGGCATCAACAGAAGGCTTTTTAAAAGTGTGTGGGTGTTTGGGAGAGTTGCAGCTCAGGAGTGAAGGGTTAACCATCAATCAATCTCAAGTATGGTGCAATTAGTAAGTCACTATACATAAAAATATTAAGAATGAGTAACTCCCCCCAAAAGATTACAGTCTAAGAAAGATATTGCTGTCTTAATTTTAGGCAAAGTAATTGTGCTTTACAGTAGGGCCCCGCTTTACGGTGCTTCGCTTTATGGCATTTCGCTAATGCGGCAGTCTCAATTAGACACAATTAAACTAAAGCCCCACTCATACAGAGCTTGTTCTGCTTTTACCGTGGTTTTCGAGTGTCGCACGCCCTTCTATTCAATGAGTTCTGCTTTTTGGCGGGGATCCGGAACGTAACCTGCCATATGAGTGGGGCCCTACTGTACAGTTGTCATTTTCTACTACTTTTGCATATGTAGAACCATTCATGTTGCTAAATAAAAGCAGCAAAACGCTATCTTATAGGTTGGTCCCGCAATAGTCGTACTCTCAACAGTGAACATTGTTATAGGGAGCTGAATTCCTTTTTTCAAAAGCTAACAGCAGCACATTTTTGCTAATTCATATTCTGTTGTGTAAATCTTCATATTAGAGATTTCCACTGATAGCTCAAGACTGTGTGGCAGGTCATGCAAGTCTTTCTTCTTGTGGAAGAATTGCTAGAATTCCAGCAAAAACAACAAAGGGTCTTGTGGAACCTTAAAAATTAATTTTATTATGGCACAAGCTTTATAGCCCACTTTATCAGTGAATGCAATTCTTACATGTCAGGTATATATAAGGAGAAAAAATGTAAAAATGGAATTAAATGGCAATGGAATGTAGAAATACTGTATGTGACAATTCAAGTAAATGTATGCAAAATGACCCTTTACAGCAGCATTAATTAGCAATAACACAAAAAGCTTAACGTTGCTGAGTAAAGTGATAATACAGTTAAGAGATTAAACTTATGCAAAATGAACACATTGACCCTGCACAGCACCACTGACTGATGGTGATAATAAACTCATCGCACAGTGGGGAGGAAAGCCTGGCTGGGAGTCCAGAGTCTGTGAGTTCAAATCTCCGCTCGTGTCTCCTGGGTGTCAAGGGCCAGCTAAAGATCACCTCCACAGTGAGCTGCCCGGGTTATGTGCCCTGCCACCTGTGCAGCCGTGGGCAAACTGCATAGTCCAAAGGAGCCCAGCCCAGCTGGCAGTTGCAGACAAGGAAGGGGCTGGCTTGTGCAGCTGTGGCAAGCTGAGTAGGCCCTAGCCAGCTCGGGAGGACTAGCCTCAGAGGGAGGCAATGGTAGCCCTCCTCTGAATACCGCTTACCATGAACACCCTATTCATAGGGTCACCATAAGTCAGGATCGACTTGAAGGCGGTCCATATCCATTTTCAACATTCTAGTAGTACTACTGGAAGCAATGCAGCACAACAGACTAATGGAGATTAGTATTAGAAGAGGGGACTGACAGATGTGTCCAAAAATTACAACTCAGTTAATTGATCGCACTGAGAAAAATGGTGTATTAATTTCAGCAAGTTGTATTTCTAAGTCACATTTTCATTAAAATACATTCCTGAGTGGGCTCTGAACTTTAAAAATTATACACATGCTAATCATTATGTGGTATAAATAGTTTTTAAACAAAGGCTAAAGGATGCTTTTAAGCCACATGACATGATAGCATAATGCCTCAAGAAATGAAACTTGGAAAAGTTACTTTTTTGAACTACAACTCCCATCAGCCCAATCCAGTGGCCATGCTTGGCTGGGGCTGATGGGAGTTGTAGTTCAAAAAAGTAACTTTTCCAAGCTCTGCCCTTATGTATAATTAATATAATCTCTTTTCTTGTCATTAGTTTTAATGACTTTCAGTCAACTATCTCTAAACCACTTTTCACGGAAGTGAGGAATAACTACTACTACTACTACTACTACTACTACTACTACTACTACTACTAATAATAATAATAATGTATTGCTACATTTTATTTTAGTAATATACTCTTAAAGATTGGAAGGTATACATGTGTCAATCTCAGCCATGATGCTGGACATCCTATTTTCAATGCACAGCCAACAGATCCTCAACTTTTTTTTCTGAACATGTCTAAGAAAAAGGTTCTTATTGGTAGTAGTTCCCCACTTACAAAGTTCCCTCCTTGGTGAGATGCACCTGCCCCCCTCATTATTAACATTTAGGAACAATTTTAAAACATTTCTGTTCACACAGGCTTTTGATGGCTGAAATATATTGTTCCAGGCAATCTTGAAATTATTTAGCTGTGAGGATATTTGAAATTTTTTTTACTGTTTTGTTGTTTGCTGCCCAAGGCTCATTTAGAAGGAAGGGCAGGATAAAAATCTAACAATAATAATAATATGTAATGCCTATAGTGTTTAACTACTGGCTGCAGCAACACTGAAAAGTGGATTTCATCATTCTTTTTGTGTACTTTTGTAATTGTGATTAAAATCTCACTAGGTGACCTGAGGCCAGTCATTCTCACTTGGCCTAACCCTATCTCTTTTGACACTTGAGATATGTATTTTTAGAACCCACCCTATTTTGTGATTGTAAGTTGTTTTTAAATTATTTTTAATGTTGTATTTTTAAAAATTGTTGTAACCCGCCTTGGGGCGTTTGGGTGAAGAATGGGTAATGATATCTTGTGGTGGTGGTGTAAGGATAAAATATGGTAGGGGGCGAATCATGTAAGTTGTCTTGAGCTCCTGAGAGGAAAGGCAATGTATAAATATAATAAACAAATAAAACAAAGTTGATGTTTAAATCAGCCTGTTATGAACCCTCCTAATCCTATTTTCAGGTTCCATCTAACCTACTTGGTATAGAGCCCAAAGCTTGTAGAAGATACATTAACTTATGGATTCGTAACACTATTTATATTCTGTTTGACAAAACAAAAGTAGTAAGGTAAAGATATTAATAAACTAAAACGCTAAGCCAGCACTTCTAATCTGTGCCTTAAAGAGTTCCAACTGGCATAGATTCTGGAAACGTGGGTGCTATGGAACACAGCAGTTTTGATTTGAAATCCTGACTTTCTGGACAAACTCGCTAGTGAGCTCATCTGGCGGAAGAACTTACACCAACATTGTCCAAACAAAAAAGGCCTCTCCCTTTACTTCTGGCATGCTCCTCATAAAATGTAAAAAGGAAAAATATTCCATTTCAATCCAGTGTTAAAAACCCTGTAATACAGAAGCCTCTAAGTATATAGCAGTATCTCCTTTAGACAGGATGCATGTTGCTATTTCTCAAATGTGCACAGTTGCTGGCAGCTATTACGAAACAAGGAACACTAGTTTAAATGAACATTTATAGATCAGCTTCATATTAAGAAAGGAGTCTGACAATGGCATCCAAAGGCAGTAATTCAAAATCCTGGAATTGTTTTATAAAGTACTTACATGGTCAATACATTTTTTAAAAGTAAAAACCTTTTAAAAATAAATAACAATCTTTAGGGAGTTACACAAAATATATACCCAAGGCTGTAATCCTATATATACTTACTTTAAAGTCCCACTGAAAAGTGGAAGTTATTCTGTAGGAAATATGCATAGGACTGAGCTGCACTCAGGACCGGCTCCAGATTTCTGGGGGCCCTGTGGCACAGGTTAGAGTGGGGCCCTTGGCCCCGTCCTTTCCTCTTCAAACTACACTCCTTCCTTTTGGCTCTACCACTTTCAACTAAAACACATTTTGATCAACAGTGCAACCCCCAATTGTAAAAAAAAAAATGCAAACGTTAGTATCTTCATAACTTTTTTGTCAACAGGTAACTTAGAGGTAATTCAGTCCCGTACATACTTACCTGGGAGTAAGTCCCATTGAACTCATTGGGGCTTATTTCTGAGCAGATGCAGATGCATGATTGAACTGTCAGAGGCAGAACTTAACAGATATAACTTAAGTAAACAGAAAATGTACATATCAAAAGTTATGTAGTCTTACTTCTTGCACAGTTTATAATTAAACTATGGAATTCCCTCCCACAAGAGGCAGTGATGGGCACCAACTTGGATGGCTTTAAAAGAGGATTAAACAAACTCATGAAGGATAAAGCTATCAGTGGCTACTAGCCACAATAGCTATGTTCTACCTCCACTGTCTGAGACAGTATGCTTCTGAATATCAGTTGCTCAGAATCACAAGTGGGGAGAGTGCTGTTGCGCTCAGGTCTTTCTTGTGGGCTTCCCAGGAGCATCTGGTTACCACTGTGAGAACAGGGTGCTGGACTAGATGGGCCACTGGCCTGATCTAGTAGGCTCTTCTTATGTTCTTGTATGTTTTGCAACAAAGAAGAAAATTTACTTGTGAGGCTTTAAAAACCAGGGATAGCCAACATGGGACCCTCCAGATGTTGTTGGACTACAATTTCCATCATCCCTGATAATTGGTTATGCTGTCTGAGATTGATGGGAGTTGTAGTCCAACAACATCTGGATGGCACCATGTTGACTACCCCTGTTATAGACTACACAATTAGATTTAACACAACTCCCTACCCACCTACATTGGTTTCAAACATATTGTTGCCCAAGCAGTGAGATTTCCACAGGTCCCTGCGCTCGCCCCGGGTTTGGTTTCCTTGGGAAGAAGGTCAGCGGAGACTGTGGTGTCTTTATGAAATATGGTTTATTTATTTACACACATTCCAACCTGAGCTTAGGATGGAGGGATTCAAGGCATCAGCAGTCCAATATCCAGCTTTTCCATCAGGGTTACAGGAAGCATCTTAAAGCCATGGTGCAGAGAGCTAGTCTCCCTGCCTGCCTCCAGTTCCCAGCCTTTCTCAGACACAACTCAAAACACAAGCCTCTCCTTGGCCCCAGAAGGAGGGGGGAACGCTCTCTCGAAGAGTTTCAATGACAAAAGGGTCTCTCTGGCCCATTCACCAGTTGATGGGCACCTGATAGACCCATTACCCCACCTGGGCACTCTATTAGATTAACAAAAGAAACTCATCTGACCAGCAGAGCGGGTTTCTCACCCCCCAGCCGCAGAGGCTGGAAGGGGACTCATAGGAATAATCCATCTCAACCCCCCAAACTCACAACACTATCAAGAAAAGTGTCTCTCTTAATTTCTGTGTCTGATAGCATGTTCCTTTCAGAGGGAGAAATTAATCTGCAATCCTAGACGTTTACTCATTTAACTCAATGGTTAATTCTGAGCAGACATGTGTTGGGTTGAAATTTGAATTGGCTTAAACACTATAGTTTTGCTTTACACCTTGTCCATATATTAACACAAACAGTGTTAAGATCAAATCCAAGATGACCCATGGATGACTTTTGATATAAAACAACGGTTTATTTCCTGGTGACCTGACCCCTTTTCAACCTTCCAGTGGCTCGCATAATAAAAGCCGGTTTAAGCTGGAAACCTCCCCTCCTCCTGTATTTCTGTATCACATTCAAGCTTATTGCCTCGCTCATAGTTGCAAGCATAACATGAAAAGAAATGTTAAAGTTTCCCTATTGCCCTATAAACCTTGACATGTAAAACCCTTTGTAATGCAAGACTAGCAATATTAATTCTGTCGCCACTGAAGGGGGCGCCCGGTTGCAGCTGGGGCCCCTTCACTGTATCTCTCTTTGTTTCTAGTCGCAGAGCGCTTATCTCAAGGACATGCGAAATATGCAGACCCATAGTCTGAAAGATATTCTGATGTTTCTACTTATGTTCTTCCTCTGTACCCCTTCACCTCCTTTTACATATCTTTAGGTTATAGTGTCAATCAAATGTTTCTTTTGTTTATGACGCTGCTCCCCAACATTGTAACCTTCGGGGAAAGGCTATATATTCTCTGCCCTATCAATAAACGGGGTTCCCATTCTGAACGGCCCTTGGCTTGTAAGTATCGGGTTCCCCTTTGCAAAGGAATTGTGTTTGACTTGAATGATCTCTGATAGTGGGTTAATTGCACTCAACTCCGCACCCTTCCCGGGTGGATGTGAGCTGGGGTAGACAGTGACGGCTCGCGTGTTGGGTTTGGACCTAACACATGTATAGGACTGGACTCCACCACAATTTCAGGAGCTGCACTTTATTAATGCTCTACCAACGACAACAACCAACTGCTGCTTATGTACATGTATTGCCTCAGCCTCAGCTGCCTCACAGGGTTGCAGCAAAGATAAAAGAGGGAGGGAAGGGTAATGTACACTACATTCACAAATCAAAAGTAAATCTGGGGGGGCACACACAAGTAATAGCTGTCTGACAGACAAAACGTTAACTGGTGAAACTCTCCCCATTCTAGAAAAGGCTTGCTCTCCTGCAATGCCAACCTTAAACCATGCAAAGAACTCAAGTTAAAAGAAAAATAACCATCACAGAATTTGGACAATTTGAAAATATATTTTAGTATTTTTAAAAAAGAATGTCTATAACTGTATAAAATATAACAGGCAAAAAGAAGTGATGAGACCCTAGACATAAACACACACACAAAGCCTTGACATAAAGCAACAAAAATACTCTTGAGAATGAGCATGTTCACATTTTAATTTTTTACTCATTGTTTTTGCTCATTGACTGCCTTTTACAGTCACTATCTCTCAATCTAAACCTACTTCACATCGCTGTTGTGAAGATACAGAAGGCAGAATTAAAATGGCTGCAAAAGGAGACTACGGCTGCAATCCAATACACACTTACCTGGAAGTAAGTCCCATTGAACCCAATGAAGCTTACTTCTGAGTAGAAATGTACTGGATTGCAGCCTTAGTCTTTGTATTATAGACATCAAAATTTACTTGTCTTAACCAGTGTGATGCATCTTTCTACTATAAAGGGCCATATTTTTCTCCATCCTTGCAAATTAGTACAGTTTCAAGGTTTCTTCCAGTCCTCATCTGGGCTAGTAAGTGCAACCCTATACGAAATTTGATTTACCTGGGAGTAAGCACCATTAAACAAAGAGACTTACTTCTGAGTAGACATGTACCTATTGTATTGTAATTGAACTATACAATGAGTTTTAACAAGTACCTAGACTTGAGCCTGTTTGCAATTCTTGGCATTTGCCATGGGGTGGGGGATTCTTTAACATTCACCCATACACTGTGCAGTGCTATTTGCACAAAATAACTTCCAGGGAGTAACTGCCTCAGACAAAGACACATCCTGGTTGTTGCAAAGGAAGGAAGGGCAAGTAAGCAAACTGGAAGGGGCTGCTCTGTAGGACCCAGACTGCTTGCTGCTACAACATCTGCCTGCTTGCATGGTGTGCGCCTGCCCACTGCTCGGCAGGACCTGTATTTCCCCCCTCTTGTAAATCATTGCTTTTAATTGTCTGAAGCTTGTTCTACTGGAGGGCCCCCTCCTGGCAGGCAGAATGCAGCCTGGGGAGAGGCGGAAGTTTCATGGAGAGCTCATTCTTCCTGGCAGCAACTGGAGCTTTTTGCTCTGCTCCTTGCTCACTCAGCAGCCTTGCTGCTTCTGGGTGGTTAGAGAGGAGTGGAAGTGGCAGTGTTGGGCATGAGGCGCTGTGGACTCCCTGCAGTCCTGGGCCCTCAGCCAGTGCCCCACATGGCCACCCGCTAGCACCAAGCCTGGCTACACAACTCCAATACTAAACACACTTAGGAATATATCTCACATGGGATGCACATAACATAATTAATCAAAGCAGAAACTGAAGTTAAGATTTTACAGAGGTTGCAACTTTATTTACGACAGCTTATTTACGTTTTGTAAGCAGATCCATTCTCTAAAAACAATCAGAACATTTGGTTTTCATTCCATTGCAAATGTCATGAAAGACAATATAAACAGTTGGGGTTAGCTGAATGGATGTCTAGGTATTTTATCCAGGTTTATGAGCAGGACAAGGGAGAGGGGAGGTGTCCCCATCACTATTTTGACACAATTCCTTTGTGTTCACTTGTTGCTTTGAAGTATTGTTCCCCAGTATTCCAGTATAATTATACAGTAACACTCTTTATGGTCCAATTTTGTTCTGGTGTTCCTAGAATTTGTGTGTCACACAGAAACACAACACTTTGAAGCCAGAATTTTATTATTGTATGCTGCTGGACATCATTTATTAAAATTTAACGAACTTATAGCCCACTTCATAGCACAAGACACTGAAGCAGTGTACAAGTAACAATCTGCTGGTCTAACGTGTTGTCAATGTCTTCCAGGATAAATTATATATTAAATAGACTATTCTAATTAACTAAAGGAAGATTTATTTTCTTTCTAAGAAATTTTGACCTAAGAGAATTGAAAATATGCTGGATTTTTCTTCCACCATTAATACTACACTGAGAAATAAGTACTGACAAATTAAAAAATAGTTAAAATACTGGCAAGTTAAAAAATACAAAGTATTTAAAAAATAAAAATAGAAGATTTTTCTAAATGTGAATTTTACAAAACGTATTTGTACTCCACAGCTGATTATAGTTCTGCTGGGGAACAACAGAGGGAGAGAGAGCTATTGTTCCTGAGTCCTGCTTGTGGGCTTCACAGAGACAGCAAGTTAGCTACTGTGTGGAACAGGATGCTACACTATACAGCCCTTTGTTCTAATTCATCAGAACACTTTTTAATGTTCTTAAGAAAATGTGAATAGTTTCAATTTTACCAATATATGACACTTTGCATCGCACTCTTCCTTCAAGGAGATCAGAATGATGAAATGGAAATGGACTGCCTTCAAGTCGATCCCGACTTATGGCGACCCTATGAATAGGGTTTTCATGGTAAGCGGTATTCAGAGGGGGTTTACCTTTGCCTTCCTCTGAGGATGAGAGGCAGTGACTGGACCAAGGTCACCCAGTGAGCTTCATGGCTGTGTGGGGATTCGAACCCTGGTCTCCCAGGTCATAGTCCAACACCTTAACCACTACACCACACTGGTGGACACACCATACATTAGATTTCTCCAGTCTTGTGAAATAGGTTAGGCTGTGATAGTGGTTAGCTTCACTTAAGGCTACCTAGCAAGTTTCACTGCTGACAAGGAATTGAATTCAGACCTCCTCCTCCTCAGACTCTCTATTCAAAACATTATCGGACCACTGATTATTCGTTTATTTATTTGTTGTTTCTCTGGAAGCAATTATTGCTAGGACCACTTAATACATTGTGGTTTTAGATATGTGCGTCTCATGTTTTGTGTGTATACCTGAAGTGTGAATCCAACAATATTTGCACACACAGGTACACTGATCAGGAAATCATAATTAACTGAGTGTACACGCATGGGATGGTATCCAATGCTAATCCAACTCAGAGTAGGCCCACATGTTAATAAACTTGATTAACTTAGGAACATTCATTTCAATAGGTTTATTCGGAGCAGGACTTAGTTGAATAAACCCATGGATTCATTTCTGTGTGAGATGTGAAGTGCCCCAGGTATGCTTAATAAATAGCAGCAATGCTATCATTCTGCATACAATATGTCAGTTCTACATTATGTAATAAGCCTTTCCCTATCCTATAAAATTAGTTTAATTTAGATTTGTATGTAGTCATCTGAATTAATTTAACACAAAAAATCTAAAATCTGTCATATACTACTAAACCATCATTTTGCTGTCACCACTTGTAGGCAGGTACTTGAATGAATCACACTCTTAACTATGTGAGATCCAGATAATTGCTTCTGATTTGCTTCTCCTATCTGCTAGATTTGTTCCCATTTCTATCGGCTGCCTTCCACAGAGGCTACCTGACCTCGACTCCTGCCTCACTCTTGCTGGTTTTCCACATCAGCTTTTGCTTCCTGATTCAGCACTAAATTCCCCAGCAACAGCCTCAGCTTGGCTCCTTGACCTGTTGACAGTTCACACATGTCAGCTCCTAACAAGATCCTGATCTCCTAGATCATGTTACAAGTATATTTAAGTCTATGTATGAGACAAAATGTGATGCAGTTGCAATTTAGGCAAATGAAATTTGGATTTGAGTGAATAACGCCAGTGTATGCAACACAGAGGAAATAATTCTGCTGCTTTGTTTACCATAGTTTGTGTCTGTTAGCAAACCGTGCCCAGCTTAGATCACCACACATTAAACAAAATAACAATAAATTATAATAATTTAGAGAAGACCAAGTATAATGAAATGGCACAGAAAGCATAAACTAACAACGGGGAAAAGATAAGGGCCTTTTTCATACATCATATTTAGATTGCCTTTGAGCCTCTCTACTCAGTTTATGATAACATCTGTTGCTATTATCATCAGAGCAGAGCCCCTGCCTGTCAATACCAACAATAGTGAATCAGATGAACCAATTGTGTCTTAAACCAAAAGACAGCTTCCTATGTCACCAGGAGAAGGCAAGGAGGCATTTGTAATGCAGACAAGCATTTTGACCAATGTGGGTTTTAAATTCACATGACAAACTAAACTGAAGAGTTCCTTTATGCCTCCTGTATGAAATATCCCAAGGGTACAATGATCACAGTTAAAAATAACTAAAAGGTTAAATAAAAGGTAAGAAGTATCAGGAACTCTTTCCTAACTACTGGTCAATGGAAGAAGTTGTCCCAAAAATTATGAAATCTTATTTCCTGGAGGTTTTTAGAAAATACTATATATCATCTCTCAGGTATAATGCAAAACCAGGGAATCCTGTTATTCCTGGTGGCAGAATAGGATAACCAATGATCTCTTCCAACTATCCCAACTTCCTGGTTCACTATTTGAGCAGATCTTGACTTGTATCAAACATCTGATCCAGATCCCTGATTTCCAGGTTGTGTTAAAACAGGAATGAGGAATGTATGGGCCTCCAGATGTTGACTCTAACTACTGTTAGCACCAGCCAGTATGGTAGATCTAAAGTACACTCTTTAAAACCACAAGTTAATTCTTCAGCACTTCTACAGATAAAATAAGTTAGCAATAACTAGGTACATACAGTATATTAATACATCCCCTTATTTCATAAGCTTTATAAACTCTGTGTGCTCTGCTACAATAGAAAAGACTGGAAAGATGAATGAGTAGCTCTTCCTGTTCAGTCAAAATATAGTAGCTTGGGGTTCATTTTTTTATACTCTCTGTGTAGTCTCATATTTGGGAAATTAATTACCTACCATACCTGGCGAAGGCCCTCTTCCTACAGCTGTATGTACTGTTGTTTAAAGTCAGTGTAGCTTTCATTGGCCCTGTGCAGACATAATGCTCTGAATTTCTTAACCATGGTTTAGCAGTTAGGAGTAGGTTGTAGGACCACACACAAAGACAATACGTCAACTTTTGGCATTTCTGCAGAGGTATCTGGAATCAGATATATGAGGTTTTAGAAACTGTTAACTCCAGCAATCTGGGTGAGGCTGGGCTTCCATTATGACTTCTGAGCTGGAGTCCTCAGAGTATAAAGAAGGCAATGTGGCCGCTTCAGGCTGGAGAGGCACTGGCATCATGGGCTTCTCTGGTCCTGGGACTTTTGAGGAATCAGAACTATCACAGGCTGGTCCTGAGGGTAAAACCTCCTCCCAATCTGAGATGCCCTCTGAATCCCTGGCATCTTCCCCCAAGGATGGAGAGTCAGAGCCTTGGATCATGACATCAGCCATTGCGTGAGTCTCTGGGCAAGTTAAGATGGCAGGTGGTTGTGGGTCTCATCAGAGCTATACTTTGCAGTGTGCTCAACTGTCCTTTAAGCAAAGCGTTGCTTTTTAAAGGGGGGGTCAGGAGATCCAGGCCTAAGCACAAAACACACAGGGTTTGGGCCCCTTCACTACTTCTTAATAACAGACTTGCTAAAATTCTGAATGAGCAGGTGGGACTGCTATGGTAGAGCTGTGGTGTTCCTGATGTCTTTGGACTACAACTTCTACCATCTCTGACCATCAGCCATGGAGGCTGGGCTGATAGGAACTGAAATCATCTAGAGAACCACAGGTTAGCCATCCTTGTTGCAGAGGGATACTTATGATTGGGGGAGTGATGGCCAAGCTGTAGCCTACATATTATTTGAGACTTACAGAATTTATTCCCTCATGAGGACTAAGTCAGCTGTTCATGAAAAAAAAATTGCAGCCTGCTATCATGGAAATGCATGCTTAAGTCTACAAATCCATATGTTTCACAAATGCTGCCAAGAATATTCTGCTTATACAAAGTTGAGCCACAATAGTAAACATCTGGGCATGGCATCACGTATAAGTTCAAGCTTATTTTGGCCCACAAGAAATTATTTCTGTAACACTTCACAACACAAAGAACATTTCTTGAATGCTTTTTGAGATGTGAACTATTACAATTGAAAATTTCTCCTTAACTAATATAATACTTTTGTTCCCAACAGGAATCTCAGCCTTCCCCCAGAAGAACTGCAGGAATTCAGACCAGCAAGAAGGGTATTACCATTACCTACCTCTCTCCTCACAGAGAGATACAGCTTACCACCCTGCAAGAACATCCCCAACCAGCGCTGTTGCTCCAACCCCACTCATCCTCTCTGCTTGCTCCTCTTCCCATCAGTCCCTTATAGCCAATAGAAGTGCATGCCAGACATCCGCTAGTTCTCATTCTTCCCCTGCCAACCACATCTCAAGCCTGTGACTACCTGGAATTTCAGGTGCATTATCAGACAATAGAGTCTCCAGTGTCAAGAAGACCCTCAGGCAAGTTTCCCATAATGAGCTCCTACTGGAAGGAAGGGTGGGATATTAATTAATTAATTAATTATGATAATAATAAGTACGACAACATTCCCAGTCTTCACATTCCCTTAACTGCATTCCATTACAAGCAATCACTCTAATCTGACCCTTACTGTAGTTTGCCATTGTTTCACAGGAGCTAAATATTGATATCCCAGTCTCAAATATATTATATGAAAGTAAGTTCTACTGAAATCAATGGATGTTAAAATGAGCATGCTAGGAACTGAACTGATTCTTATTATGTCACAGAACAAACATTTCAAAGGAAGAGAAGAGAAAGCAAACAAGGCCAAAACATTACTGTTGTAGCTCTTCCTGTGTGAGCTCTTCCGGTCTTTGTTCTCCAGTCACCATGGCCAGCTCATTTTTTAGCTCTTGAATTTCTTTCTTTAATCGCACTATTATCTGCAACAATAAAACAGGTGTCACTTATCGCCTGATAGCAAAGTCATGATTTAGAACTTTGTTGGGGTTCCTCTCTGGCCTTGTACAACTTCTCATGTTTATATTTTGTCAAACATCCACAGACTTTTTTTCTTCAACAGGAATAGAAAGTAGTATGAGTTAAATAAATTGCATGCTTTGGAAGTCAAATAAGAAGCATGATTCTGGGGAGAAAGAAGCCGCTAGTCAGAAATTAAAAAGCTTGAGTTAAGGCTTGGGTTAAGTCAACATGAGCAAAGCTTTTATTCTGAATCTCCATGGATATAAAGTTGATATAAATATGAACTACTATGTCTAGTCAGTGCAAGGCTTTCCACTTGTACAACAAGACTTCTGCCCTCTCCAAGTCTGCTCCAAAGGGTTGGAGGAACCATAGAACAGATTTAGAAGGTGCATGGAGGGAGGAGAGGAGAACATTCCACTGCGCTGACAGAATGAGAGACTTAGCACTACACTGAATATACAACATCATGTCTGGATAAGAAACCTCATGAGCTGATATAGGAACTAAACTGAGAAAGGCCATGCAGAGTTGGCAGAATGTGAAAGTGTGATGTGTGTGTGGGAAAGGTCAAGAGATTAGTGTGTAGAGATATTCAAACTGAATGGTCAACAGTATTAGAAAAGTAGATCATGGCTTCGTTCCATCTTTTGGGGAGACTTTATCTTCTACCCAGACACTTACAAAGACATTTTATGCAAATATCTGTGTAGTAGCAGCTAAATACATGATGCAAGGTACCATGAGGCCTTCAACCAATTTTTGCAAGCACAGGGGATAGAAGATTCTAGCACTGGGGAACAAAGGGGGGTTATAAAAGGGGGAGGAAAAAAGCAGAATAAAAGCCAGCCCTGGAGCTGGCATAGCTACTTTCCCTCTCATTAAAACCAATGGGAGAGAAAAATTTTAAAGAACAAGGAAGTATGAGAGAGGGGAATTTTAAAAACCACACACAAACAAGCCTTCCACCCTGGCTAGCATGAAAACTGTTCTGGCCCACCCCACAATTTCCATAAAATTAGTCTGTAAGCTATACCTATATCCAGGTTTTTGAAATGTAGACAAATTTATGTAACCTTCCCCACACAGACCCCTTTAAACATGTAGTGAATCAAGGTGTTAGATGCATTATCTTTCAGTAGCAGGCTCATGTCAAAATGTTACATTAAGTACATCTTAGTTCTGTTAAACAGATTCAGGAAAGTACTTTAACACATTTAGGTTAGAACATTATCTTTAAGATTATGAAAACAAACCACTGTGTAAGGAAAACATTGTCAGTGGCAGATCCAATTTCTCCATGGCCATCAACAGTTTTATTAATGAGATGAAAACTGATTTGTTAAATCCAATTAATTTTTTTCTCAGAATGAATCTTATGTTTTTGGTACTTATCTAAACTAATTCTCACAAACTAATGAAACTTGCCCTAATGTAATATGCCCCCCCCAGGTATACTTTTTATGGCATGTTTCATGATGATTTATGCTCATGATACTATTGGGGTGGTCACACACAATGTAGCTTTCAATACTATTTGTGCCTGCAAAGGTTTTGGGAAAGTCACACAGCTTCATTTTCAGTCAGCGTATATCCTGTAACTTCCTGCTGAAATCCTGTAACTTTTTGATACCAGAGATATTCTGGTTTATTATTTGTTCCTCTTTTGATGTGATATAGCCCCTCTGAACAGAAATAATATGGTAGCATTGGGGAAGCATTACAGAACAAATCCACCACTGATACACTATTATTGTGTCAAAGACATGTTGCAGAATACACTCACAATAAAACACCAGACTGGAGGGGTCCGTAGAAACAAAGTGTTAACTGATTTAGGACTTTCAAGAAAAGGTATCTTTCAAAAATAGTCAGTGGAACTTCCAGTTTCCATGTATTTTACTTACACTGACTTCTACCAAGTATTGAATTTTACCCAATAGGCATTAAGATACTTTTTTTAAAAAAAACAAGCCAACGGGTAAGAGCATTCTAAATGACCTCCAGAGATCTACCTCCAGATGCTCTCACCATCAGAAATGAGGAGGATGGCAACTGGAGAGAAGGTATTTCCAGTTGCAGTACCCTAACTGTGGAATATTCACTCCACTAGAGCCTCATTTGTAATGTATATATTTGTCTTTTTGGTGCCAAAGGAAGACTGATTTATTTTCCTAGGCTTTTAATCTGTGATATATTTACTTTACTGTCATATTCTATTCTGTTGCTGTTGTGAACCAAACTGGGCATGGTCTACCATGGAAAACTAGCACGTAAATACACTGATGATGTTACACTGTTATTAATTATATATATATATCTTGTTGATTTATTGTTGTTTTTTGTTTAGATTTATGTTGTAAGCCACCCTGGGAATATTTTTAAACTGAAGATCAGAATGTAAATTGAATGATTATTTATTTAAACTAATCAAATAAGCCAATAAATGCTGCTAATAGACATTATTAAGGGTTAAGACACTAAAAGCAAGATACCTTGGGCTAGAAACAGTGACATGGTACTATTGTGCCTTTGTATGCAATTCATCAAGTTTTTATGCCCCAGGAAGAATGACCTCTATTGTCACAACACATATCAACCTCCTAAGAAGTAGCTAGAAATGACAAGGACAGGTGAGTTCTTATATTCCATGTTGGTGTTATAAATATTGTATAAACACTAAAGTTAACTTTCAGTATTTGACTTTGTTCTTAGACCTTTGTATTTCTGTATGAAAAGGGATCTTGGAGAGGAGTCAATTAGGTTCATCAATGTCTGTTCTTGCTACCCAAGTCCTACAGAATACAACTTCTCCCAGCTGAGTTTGGTATCAGAGTCCCTATTTGCATGTCACATTACACCATAGTTTAACACAAACAAGAGAGCTCCTTCCCTGCTTCTGCTGCGCTGCAGACAAAATGGACCGTTGATCTCACCTGAAAGATGGTTCTCCCAGGTATTATACCATCACGTGGGTTATAGCGCCATCTAGTGTCCGAAGGCAAGACTGCACAGGAGTCAAGACCAGGGCTGCTCCTTCCAGCCCCACCCCAGTTCATTCGTGATGAGGTCAAAGTGATACCTCTGAACAGCAGACATACACAGAACAGGTAGACCAGCACAGAAAAGGGCAACTGCCCAAAAGAAAGAGCAGCAACAGCCAAAACATATACAAAAAGGTTTTGACTCATTCACACATTATAAACGTATTGAAATTGTAACCTTACTACTAACAACGTGTATGAAAAAATCATACAGTGTAACACACCCAGGCAGCCTCTGTTAGGGAGGGCCATGACGGTATGATACCCGGGGAAACCACCTTTCAGGTAAGACCAATGGTCCATTTTCCCCAGGTAGCATGCTATCACATGGGATGTACCAAAGCAGCCCTAGTAAGGAGGGACTACCCGCTGCCTAAGCATGAGAAACAACCTGTTGCAGAACACGCCTCCAGAAAGAAGCATCAGCAGAGGCATAATGGTCTATCTTATAGTGTCTGATGAATGAGTATGGAGTAGACCATACCGCCACTCTACAAATCTCTGCAAGAGGTGCATTTGTTGCGAACACAGCTGTGGTAGCTGCAGATCTGGTAGAATTCGCTGTGATATTGTGAGGCACCGGAAGCTTATGTGACTCATAGGCCAGGGTAATGCAGGTGCACAACCAACAAGATAAAGTGGATTTTGCCACTTTCTTCCCTAGGTTCTCGGGTGAAAAGATACAAATAGGGATTCCGTTAGCCGTATGTCTTGGGTACTGTGAAGGTAAACCTTGAGGACTCAGCAGACGTTAAGAGAGTGCCAGGCTTTCTTGAGCAGGTGAACAGGATTAGGACAAAAGGAGCAGAGGAGGAATGCCATGGGAATTTCCAAGCACCATCCACCAGCACGGTGTTTGTTCATATTAAACTGCAGTTTAAAACAGACTATGGTTTAATGTGATGTGTGAGCCAGGCCAGAGTGTAATCCTGATGCAACACATGCACATTCAGACACAGAAAACTCAAGATTGTTGACCAGAATAAATCTGTCTGCACATACAACACCAATTGTGGCATGGCTGCACTGGCTACTGGTTAGCCTCTGGGCTCAATTCAAAGTGCTCGTTTTGACCTATAAAGCCTTATGTGGCTCAGACCTCAGTATCTCAAGAACCACCTCTCCCAATATGAACTGACCCAGATCCTGCGTACGTCATCAGCGGCCCTTCTTCGTGTTGCCCTCCATGGAAGGATTAGAGGGTGGCAACACAAGAACAGACCTTTTCAGTGGTGGCCCTCCCCACAGAGGCACACCTGGTGTCTTCTTTATCTATATTTTGCCACCAAGCAAAGACCTTCCTTTTCACTCAAGCCTTTGGCCTGTGATGTGTGCCATTTAATTATACCTTTTTGTTTGAGTTTTAACTTTTTATATTGTATGTTTTTAAATCTGTTGTAAGTTGCCTAGAGACTACTGGGTATGAGATGACTAATAAATGAAATAAATAAGATTTTATTTATTTTTATTTCAAAATATATATCACACACCTTTGATATTGCTATTCTCAGGGCAGCTAACAGGTCATTAAAAATGAAGACCTTATAAAAAATAAAAACACGTATCAATTAATAAAACAATGAAATAAGAGAAGAAGCAGAACATTACATAGCTATTCAGCCAGGGATTTAAAGAAAAACTAGAAAAATAAGAGTCTTTGCTGGTCATAGAAAAAACAGTAACACTGGGCAAGTCTATGTGGGGAAGGCATTCTAAAGGGAGATCACCACACCAAAAAGTCCCTCTTTGGTTGCCTCCTCCCTCGATTACAAGGTCCCAGAAAAAGACCACAAAAGACAATCTTAAAAAGGAAGTACCAGCACTTTTAATTGTGCTCAGAAACAGTCCAGCTGCAGTGAAGTTATCTGAGAACTGGAAAGAGATGTGTTTCTGTTGGGAAATTCTATTTAGCAAATGTATTTTGGATGAACTGCAGGAGATATCCCGATGTCACATCTAGTTTTGTTCTTATACTACTGGTTTGGGGATCCCACTGCAGATGTGCTGGCAGAAGGCCAGCTTTGCTGTCATTCTCTACATCTGAGGGTTTTGATAAGACAAAGGCTAACAGTGTTAGCCAAGGAAATACAGGGTTCCAACTTACAATTTTCTCCTATTTATGGAAATGACCCTCATCCTTCCCTCCAACCTCTCAATCTCTCAGGTGGAAGGATTGTAAAGTGCAGCTAACTGGAAACTTGGAAGAAGTTATTCAGCAAGTGAGGCTTAGGCTACAGCAAGAGAATTACCTGTATAATGAAGAGTGAAATGCTTGTTCTTTTCCTAATTCTTTTTCGAGTGTCCTTTTAGAGGGGTTAAGGTGTTGGACTACGATGGGAGACCAGGGTTCGAATCCCCACATAGCCATGAAGCTCACTGGGTGACCTTGGGCCAGTCACTGCCTCTCAGCCTCATGAAAACCCTGTTCATAGTTGATTCCAACTTATAAGGCAGTACATTTAAATTTATATAGGGGAGCTTTGTTAGGTAGGCAAATGTAGTAGGTGAAGGAACCCAAATACCTAGGTGTTCTCTTTCCCCATCTATAAACTGCAAGAGCATTCTAGCCAACCAACAAAAAGTTCACTTTTAACATGTGAAGGTAGTGAGTAGTAATACATGGACATTATTTGTTCCTGAAACAAGCTTTGACATAGTGAGTAGAGATGGGATAAAAGATCTGGAAGTTCTGTATATGTCCAAACACACATTAAAATTGTTGGCAAAATACTACTGAAACTTAAAACTAAGTGGATTCATCCATACAAATACACAGACAAACCAGTTTTACTACAGCAATACTTTGCAAAAGGCAAGAAGGCACCTGGAGGGGAGACTTCTTGGGAATACTATATGTATGCTTCCTAGAGTTTCATGAAAGAAAGGCAGGCAGAATATAATTTGAGATAACTGTGACCTCCAACTCATGCCCATGAGGATATGAAACTTTCAGTATGAAAATATCTGTTATGTTTTTATCTATTGTCTGTTCGCTATGCATTTGAACACCTCTTAATATATCATAACCGAATTCTGCTTGATAGCTCCTAAGATCAAGGAGAAGATTTTTCACTTTTAAAACTGCACTGACTTTAACCACTGATTTTTTTGTTTCTTCGAATTCCCAAGCAACACTGGGTACAAGGCTGCTAGTTAACTAGTTAATAAACATTGCAAGTTCTTACCAGTCTAGGGTCAATTTCTTCATTCAGAATGGCTTCATTCTTAATAAGGGCAACTCGCTGAGCAAATCTACAAGTCGATATCGATTCCTAAATGTGTAAAATATCTTCTTAACATGCAATCATGTGAACAAGTACGTGTGTTATAATTAATGAACTAAAGCAGTGATCTATAAAACAGTTTACAGACTTGATATAGTCCCTTCAGAATCAATGGCAACAGAATTGTACAGTAGCAGAAAAAGAAACACTTTTAAATTCTCTACATAGTCTACTAAATCTAAACTGAACTAGATTGGGCTAAATATGATTTTCCACCAAAACCAGCAGCCTCACATCCAGTTCCTCCGCTTCCCCCATAAAGTTTAGTTCCTGAAATGCATGATGTGGCAATATGGTAATTGCATCTCTGCTCCACACTGAGTGCTATAAGAGGGAGCAGAAAAACGGACATGTTCACATCATGTTGTGCATTCCAGCAGCTAAACATTAGAGAGAGAGAAAAGAGAGGATGAACTGAATGTGGGACTTCTGCTTTCAGTAACAAACCCCCATTTGATGGCATATCAATTCACTTGCAATCATGAAATGAAATAAGATTGTTACAAGCCTGAGAGGTTTATTTATTTTTCAAAGATACATTTTGGTGATCTGGCTGGGAACCAAGCTCAGAAGGAACAACAGAAAGGCATAGCTATAGCTTTGAGAAGCTCTTCATATTTATGAGGACCCATAAAGAATTAATAAATTTATGGCTGAAAACTACATGTGGAAATGACACAAATTGCAGCAGATAAACCAGTACAAAATGATTACATAAAATAATAATAATAAATTAATAACACAGAGCCTATGCATGCCTGTAGGGAGGGAGCCGCTGGTGGCCAGCCTTTGCAGGGGCAAGGCGCACGCCCGGGCCCGGCTGCAGCTCACTCCTCTGGCCGCGCAGGTGGAGGTGCTGCTGCAATTGTCCTGCTTGCCCTTGACTCCTCCTTGCAACGCGCTACATGCGGGCCGGCACACCCACGGTTGCTGGACAGAGTGGCCTTGTGGGCCGCGCCGCTTGGCGCACCCCTTGCTGAGTCACGGCGAGGCACCTCCGCTCCGCTCCTCCGCAACCCACTTATAGTGCGGGGGGGGCTGGTCCCATCACCCCCGCGGCCAGCGCCGACACTGGATGCGCCGAGGAGAACAAACGCCTCTCCTCCCCCCGCCCCGGGTGCTGGTGGTCTTGCTCACCTGTTCCAGGCGGTCTGTCAAAACTCGGCTGCAGCCCCCGAGGCGGAGGCTAGGAGCCAGAAGCTCGGATGCGGGTCCCTCGCCCTGGCGTGCAGGGTGCCTCCTTGGGGGAAGGGAATTGCCTTTCAAAGCAAGCAATTTTGCCTTAAATCAAGTCTGGAGCAACGGCTACCTGGTTCTGTCCTCAGTAATAAAATGCAACTAAGAATTTTGCTTCCAAACGGGGACAAATTGTGGGACTTTAACACAATCATCTTTTAAATTTGGGAGTGACTTGGAAGAATCCTGGCGGCGGTTCAGTAATCGCTTAAGATCTTGCAATATCAGACTTACCACGTGGGCATTGAAAAAATAGAAACTAATTGGCTTAATTGATACTACACGTGGTGTCATTTGGAATTCTTCACAATGTTTGACTCCTGGATAAAGGAAGTTTTGCCCGACACGGAGTCAAGGTATTGGTTTGCCTAGCCTACTCTGCCTATAAGTGGCTCTCCTGGGTTTCTGGCAGAGAAGGGCCTTCCCCAACCTGGGGCTCCCCCCATATGATATTGGGGCTGATGGGAGTTGTAGTCCAAACGTCTGAGAGGGAGCCCAGGTTGGGGAAGGCTGGCCTACTTATGAAGTGAGCATTTAACCAGAAATGCTGGGGACTGGAGTTAAAGCCCTGCAGCATGCATAGTGTGTGCTTCACCACTGAGCTGTAGCTGGTGTAACTAAAGAACAGTTCCGGCTCGCAACCAAGGTTGCCACGCTTTTCTCCGCAAATGGAACCTAACTTAGGAGACCAATTCTGTGATGTGCAAAATCAGTATATTGCTAGGGAAACCTGGCAGTTGGGGTGGGGTGGGGTGGGGGATGAAATTATGCATATTGGAGCAAAAAATCTGAATTTCACATATACGCTCATGGGGTCTGAACTGGCGGTGACCGACCAGGAGAGAGACCTCGGGGTTGTAGTGGACAGCACGATGAAAATGTCGACCCAGTGTGCGGCAGCTGTGAAAAAGGCAAATTCCATGCTAGCGATAATTAGGAAAGGTATTGAAAATAAAACAGCCGATATCATAATGCCGTTGTATAAATCTATGGTGCGGCCGCATTTGGAATACTGTGTACAGTTCTGGTCGCCTCATCTCAAAAAGGATATTATAGAGTTGGAAAAGGTTCAGAAAAGGGCAACCAGGATGATCAAGGGGATGGAGCGACTCCCTTACGAGGAAAGGTTGCAGCATTTGGGGCTTTTTAGTTTGGAGAAGAGGCGGGTCAGAGGAGACATGATAGAAGTGTATAAAATTATGCATGGCATTGAGAAAGTGGATAGAGAAAAGTTCTTCTCCCTCTCTCATAGTACTAGAACTCGTGGACATTCAAAGAAACTGAATGTTGGAAGATTCAGGACAGACAAAAGGAAGTACTTCTTTACTCAGCGCATAGTTAAACTATGGAATTTGCTCCCACAAGATGCAGTAATGGCCAGCTTGGATGGCTTTAAAAGAAGATTAGACAAATTCATGGAGGACAGGGCTATCAATGGCTACTAGCCGTGATGGCTGTGCTGTGCCACCCTAGTCAGAGGCAGCATGCTTCTGAAAACCAGTTGCCGGAAGCCTCAGGAGGGGAGAGTGTTCTTGCACTCGGGTCCTGCTTGCAGGCTTCACCCAGGCACCTGGTTGGCCACTGTGAGAACAGGATGCTGGACTAGATGGGCCACTGGCCTGATCCAGCAGGCTCTTCTTATGTTCTTATGTTCTCTTGATGTCTGGGAGGGTTGCACACAGAGCAGTGCACAGAAGGGGTTGAGGGGGATTTGGTGGGGCACTGAATTATCCAAAGAGTCATTTTGATAAACATTAATAGCCAAAAATTAAAAAATGACATTTTAATTTCATTTGGGGCACATGTCCCAAACTAAAGCTGCAGTTTCATGTATACTTCCTTGAGAATAAGTGCATTGACACCAACTACTTTAGATTCCAGCAGAAATTTATTGGGCCGATTTTTTTCTTTTTAATTTTTGATATAGCCCTGTACACACTACCAGAATAAACCCATACAGAAAGATAGACCAAATATATTTTATCAAGGGCCAAACTACACATTACATTAAATGTGTGTGTCTGACTGTTTGGTTTTTTAAATTTTGCTGTTGCAGGGGTTGGCTGATCAGGATTGGAACCATAGTGTGTGGGAACACATCACAATTTCAGCGAAGCCCGCCCAGCTGCTACTTTTTGCATCAATAGCAGATTGCAATAGCAGTCAGTGGGGCTGCACTGGCAGGTATTGCTCACCTGGCTTCCCAATGCCAACTGTCGTTGCTGCTTCCCAAGAGGAAGAGGGGGAGAGACGGGGAGCTCAGTGTGAGGTGAGGAACACAGGCACAGAGACAAAGTGAGTCTGATGCTCCTGCTGCTGTGTCTGCATCAAGCTCCCCATGCTTTTCCTTTCCCCCTCTTGGTAACTGGTAGCAAGGCACTGGAAAGTCAGCTGAGTAACACTGGTGCGCCAGCCCTTGCTGGCAGGTTCAGTACTGCAGCAAGTTTCCTCCCTGCCCAGCTAATATCAACAACAAAGACCAACAGACATGCTAACTGTGTAACTGGAGGTGGTGTTTAGGCTTAACTACATTTTATGTTATAGCAACTCTTCTTCAGGAGCCCTGATTAAACAAGAAGTCTTCCATATTGTCTCAGAGTCGCTTAAGTGCATCTTTGAGGTTCCCTCTCTTGTTTCTGCAGATTCCCTCCATCATTTTCTTCCTATCCTCCAACTCTAACCATGTTTCTTCCTTGCACTGCTAGCAACCTGCTCATAGATGAACTGTACCACCAACAGGACATACCAATAATATAACAGTGGCACCACAGTAACATGAACTCACTCCACCACTTTATTGTTCCTACCCCAGCAGCACAGCAGAATTTAGTAACAACCCTACCTCTACGTAGTGAACATGACTTGTAAATAGAACTATGCTGTGTATTTTGCCATAACAATTGTAAATAATCTGCATTCTGTTTATTTTCATGTACTGACTATAATTATTTTGATAACATTTATTAGATTTAAAACATCTGTGCAAAAACTTGCATTTCCTCCTGTGAGGTGTAGTGTAGGAGTTATAGAAGGGAAAATCCCTAGTTCAAATCTCACCCCTACAACAAACTCCCTGGAAATTTTTTGTCTTGCTCTGAGGTGAGGAAAGGCAAAGTTCAGGCCACAAGTCAAGCTGAGGAGGAAGAATTCAAGCAGGACACAAGGCAAGGCAGAGTTCAGGTGATGCTCTGAAGTTGTTCCAGCAAGGAACAAACTGAAACTGTGCCCTTATATAGTAACAGCAGGTGCAGCCTCATTGTTAGTCCTCATTGTACTGCAAGGTGTTGCTTTACTGAAAGGAACCCAGGCTTCTCCAGTAATCTCCTACTGTGACAGAGTAGGGAAGCCTCAGCTCTGGAACCTGAGTCTTTAACAACTATTCTCAATGTCTCCCCCATCAGCAATATGTGGATGGCTACACTTACAGCTTTCTTTTATGGAATATCCAGTATTTTGGACACTAAACAATACTATACAGCTGCTAAGCATTATGATTTTCCCATTATGCACAGGTCACCATCCTCCTGATGATAAAATACGGAAGGAAAGGCAATGGCAAGTAAGCTGACATCCTAAAAATGCTTAGCATTCCTCCCCCGGCCCCCTTGTTACTAAGCCATGGTTGGATTAGTGTGTCGTCTGAATCTAGGCTCATAATTTATTCTCCTCCAGACAAACCACTAGCTATAAAAACAACAACAAGGAATCCTTGATTACAGCTCATGGTTTGTCACCAGTGAGACATACCATGAGCTCAGGTTTAGACAACATGGTAAGTCAAACTACTGCTTAGATCACAGCAGCTCAGCAGCACCGTAAGAGGAGCAAAGCAGCCACTAAGACCTCTCTGGGACACTGCACACTCACACTAAGTCATAGTTTGCAAGCCAGCACTATGTAAGATTCATACTCTGGCAGTGTCATGTCACCACAAACTAGGGATTTAGGCTAAAATTCCATCAGTGTTATGCTTTGAAATATATTAGAATGAAATTAAGTTGATAAATTAAAAACATTAACTCTTGGACAGCAAAGTATAATAAGAAATGAGAGGACATACATCTATGTTCCTTTTTTCTATTGAGAGTGTTGCAATCATTGTGGTCATGCAGTTTCCTCCTAGGCTATCTCTTAGCACTGAGGTCATCATAGAATTCCTGTAGGGAATATGAGATCTATTCTTTTCCGACAGAGCAATGATCACCTGCAATAAAAACAGCAATGGAAATTTTAAAACTCAATGATTTTGCTCGTGACTATTTAGACATTCTAATATTAGAAACTCTTACTTTAAAACTGAGCATTTTTGTTGACTTTAATATTGGAATCAGAGCTTGGAAAAGTAACTTTTTCAAGCTCTGATTGGAATATATTAGCAAACATAACACACTTTGGCTCCCCAAGACTCACTCTGCTAGTGTACCAACATCTACACTATTGCAGTGGTACCAACTGTGATGCTATTAGTTTATTAATTTTTTTTACTCTACCTTTTGGCACCAAAGAAGCTGCCAAGGCTTAAAAATTACATAAACAATTATACTGGCATATTAGTCAATAAAAAAATAACCATGCACTTACTTGCTGTTCTTTGAGCAGCTCTCTGTAAAGTCACACAAATGGAATGTGTGTCAGCACAGGCTAGACCAGGGGTAGCCAGCATGCTGCCCTCTGGATGTTGCTGGACTTCAGGTGCCATCTCTGTTGCTTTTGGGCACGTACTGACGACCTTCCTCCTAATATGTCTTTTAAGTAGATACCTTATCCAAGCCTGTATCTGTATTCTAAACTGGTTTTAAATATTTTTTTTTAAAAAAGTTTTTTTAAAAGATTTTAAAGATTTTTTCAAAAAAATGCGGATGCTTTGTTTTTAATATGATTTTAATGATACTTTTAGTGTTATGACTGTTGTTGCCCTGGGCTCCTTCTGGGAGAAAGGGGAAGATTTAAATTTAATAAATAAATAATCCCATAATCCCTGACCATTGGCCACGATGGCTTGGGCTGATGGGAGCTAGAGTCCTACAACATCTGGAGGGTCTTATGTTGGCTACCCCTAGGCCAGACCATGGACTCTTCTAGAGCTTTGGAGCATTACCCCTTTTTTCCTTGCCTTTGACCAGTGCTTCTGGTTCCAAATGCATCAGCAAAGGGATTGGATGAGTTTCCTCTGAATGCTGTACACAAGTGATTGCAGGTAAGTAAAATGTTTTCTTCTTTGTGGCCTCTGTGTAGTCCTATAAATTGGATGGTATAGTGCTCTTACTCAGGAGTAGAATCTCCAGTATTGAGAAATATTCTGCACTTCTGCCTTACCCATATCAGATTTTTTCCATAACATTCACAGTATAATGTTTGACAAAGGTTAGTGAACAGGACTACATAGCAGCTGGCCGGCATCTGACACAAACTCCCCACTATCTAGTGCTGCTGAAGATGCTTGAGCATGAAAATTGTAAAATGAAACTGGATTAGCAAATAGCATTGTCATTTTTCTGCTGCATAACAGAAACAGACTGAAGTTATGATCCACCAAGAAATTATATGAGAAGTAGCATGAAGCCTCTTGTTTTCCCTTACAGAGTAGCAGTGCAAAAGAGCAGTGTTCCCTAATTAAGATTTATGGTGCAAACAGAAACTAAGAGCTCTGTGGACATTAACAAAATATGAAGTAAGCTGATTTTGGAGTTTATGCTTAAAGTGGTTTCAAAGTTAAACGTTAATCAGGACATAACATTATTCCCCAATCCGCTATTAAGTGCACTTTTATTGAAGATTGTGCCAAACCTTCACTCATCAAAGAAGGTATTCAAAATGTGCTGTAAACTCTACAGTCAACATGGACAGATTGAAAATTATTCATGTTATAAGACTGCTGCTACACATGCCTTTGTTTTTCACTTGACCAAGGTTCTCACCATTAAAGGGTTGGGCTCAAATCCAAAAAAAAAGGTTGTTTTATATATAATATTATTAATAATCTTCATCATCATCATTTCTATGCCTCTTCACATGAACAAAGAAGTCTCTAAAAAGTTTACAAACTGTCTTAAATAATCAAACAGAACATTACAAATGCTACAAATGAGAATTAGTTACAAATACAATAATAATCCACATTTGAAGCAGCATAATTAAGAGAAAGACAAAATATTCTCTTAAACATTAAAAAAGAAAACATTACAAATGAAAATACCCACCTCCATCTAGGACAATACAGCGTCACACAAACAGCAACAACATAATCCCTCCCTCCCCATCTCCTACCCAGGTAGAGCCTTAGGGTGCACAATCCAACTCACCTTTCCACCAGGCTCCACCGGGTGAGTTGGATGCTGCAGAGCCTGGGCTGTGCCAGCAGGCTTCCAGCTGCACTGGCTTCTGCCAGCAGCTGCCCTGCACTGCAGCTGAGCTGAGCTGAGCTACTACCAGGACCAGCCTGGCAAAAGCTGGTGGAAGCCTCGAAAATGAGGCGTTCTGGGGATGTGTGTGGGAGGAGCCACAGGGAGACTTGTGCAAGATCCTCCTTGCGTTCAGAGCCCTCCCCCTGGGTCCCGATCTCCCTGCAAACTCTGCCGGCCAAAAGGGCAGCACAGTAAAAATAATTTCAATAATTATATCCCATTGTGGCCTATGGGGAGCACTTACATCCCAGGAGGCCTGTTTGTTGGAGCAAGCCCTTCCCAACTAGCTTGTGCACATGACTCGGAACAGAGTTTGCATGCAGCCAGGGCAGTGGCTCCCGAGCAGGAGGAGGATCCTGTGGAGCTTTCTGCTGGCTCCTCCTCTGCCAATCCCTCCTCCACCAGCTTCCTGGCATTCGGATTGTTCTGCCCCTCTATACCAGTTCAGTCTCTCACACAGAGTGGTATTAAGCAACTTTAGAACACTCAAAAATGTTACAACCCAGACTCTCACTAGAGGCAGCAAAAAATAAACATACAACATTCCAGTTACCACCTAATAATACATCACTCACTTTCTCCTACCAAATAATAAAATACAACAGGGCCACCCTGAAGGGCTGACGCCTTTGTGACCACTTGTTTTGTAAAATGACCCTCAGCACTTACTTCTACAAAACCAAACACAGTTCTTATTATGTCTCATTACAAAGAGGATAATAAATTGGAGTCCACCATAAGTAGAACAGAAAGTGTGTTGATGTCTCACTCAGAGACCATTCATTTATTAACATATCCTCTTTACTGAGAATTTTCAGTAACAAATTGTCTTTGCCTGCTAAATGGATCACCCCTAGAAATGTGTTGGACACCATGCACCAATACGTTAACTCAATGACTTCTTAAAATAGCCTTTTTTACCTGTTCCACTTTATTTGTTCATATAAAATGTTCTTGTGGTGGTGTTGGTTGCAACGTAAATCTACTGCACTGGAACAATAGAATGAAGGTTTCCAATGCTCTTCTGACCATTCTCAATTCTAGTACATTGATATTAAGGGCTAATTCTCCTTCTGATTAACTGCCACTTGAGCATATCATTTCTACAGTGACCTATTTGTTATTACTGTCTCTAAAGGAGACAGAAAGCAAAATGCACATTGTCCAACTGCACATTAGAGAGACACCAGAACTGAATGCCTGGACAGATAATAACTTAAGTGGCCTGAAGCTGAGTGTTGCCAATGGAACTACTGACCAGGTAAAGCCCATAGTTCCTAGTTGTTGTTGAATTTCATAGATGGAAACTGGTGAGCATCTGATTGTTGCTAATCACTTGCCAGTATGTTTTGGAAGTCACAGAAAGCAATCCCTACATATGCTAACTTTTGAGTAGCAACAATGGCTGATTGCTTCAAATTTATAGCTAAGTCCAACTTCTGCAGGAATTTCACAGGAGTTTTGACGGTGAACAGCAAATATTCCTCTAAAGCAGAGGTTCCCAAACTGTGGTCTGCGGACCATAAGCAGTCCATGAGCTTCATTCAGGTGGTCCATGAAATGTCTGTGAAGAACACCTACAATATGACAATATGAATTCTATGGAATTCAAATTGTAATATAATTAAATACAATATAAGAAATAAATGAAGAAATAAAATACAATCAAAAATCACAGCATCTCTTACAGCACATTACAATTGCTACAACAGGCAGGAAAATCATTAAATAGTCTCCCAAAACTCTCAGTAGTTTTCAAGTGGTCCATGGGAACAGAAGTTTGGGATCCACTTAGTAGTATAGCGGCAAATTCAGATATGCAGGGTTCCTTCATGATGGTCACAGCCACGCCCCCTTTCCACTTTCCCTCATTTCCCATGCTCTCACTGTCATCTTCCAAGCCCACACTCCACTACAACAGATGCTGCCCTGGGCTCCTACTGGGAGAAACGGTGGGAGATAAATATAATAAATTAAATAAAAAAATAAATAAACAGATGTCCCTAGGAGTCAGTCAGCATGAAAGGGGAGGCTATGTGTTAACTGCTGAGAAAAGTCTTCTCAGTGGCTGACTCAGCTTCCTTCTTTCTGATTGGCTCCAATCAGCACAAAAGGACAAGAACTCTTGTCAATGTCTGACTGCTGCCTTTTCATGCTGATTGGCACATTCATAGGTACCTGGCTGGGACTCTGCTCCCAAAAAAGTTAAACAACCCTCCATGAGCGTGGACAACTACAACCCCGGATCCACTGCTCTAAAGGACCTACAAACATCTGATCATCCAGCTATGGAAATGCAACATGCCCAGCTGCCCTGAGATGGCTAATCACCCTGGGGACCATGCACAGCAAAAGAAAATAATTCTGAATTAGAAATGTTTCTCCTCAAGATTTGAAATTGCTTTTTCAGGGCAAGAGAAGAGACAAGTCAACATCTTCCAAGTCAAGTGGACATCCAGCTATCAACATCACTTTTTAATCTGAATTGATCTTCAGGTTCTTTGCCTTCATCTGATTCATCACACACTCCAGACACCACACTTATGTTGTAGCTATCTAACAATGAAAGATATGCTGGTAGAATCATTACGATTGGGGATGTTTATTCAATATGTGGTTAGTCCAAGAGCAACAATTTAGCTACAAAAGACAAAATAAACTATTTGCAAAGACTTCTCAGTTACAGCAAATCTAAATGTACTACTTTAAACTCCCATATGCCCAAGGAGGAAAAGGTGTGTGGCACATAGTTAAACTAAACACACTACATTTTTTTCATTTTTGTATCCTTTTCTCCTTGAATGTCTGACATGTACTCAGTTTCTGTGGCTTACAAATACCTTAAAGAATCTTTTTGGGAGAAAACACTGTTCATGAGCACTCCAAAATCAACAGAAGCCTTCCACTGATATTAATATTTACAGGGCTATGAAACAATACTCTTTATTCAAATCTTCAAAAATCTGTCCTCTAGCAGATATGTTTTCTTCTTTTAGCAGAACACATGGGCAAATGGATAATGTTCTTCAAGCTATTTTAATACAGTAGTAATATACACACAGTAGTAATAATTTATTCACGGATTTTTAATACAACTCTTCTGTGCTTCAAGGTAGAGATCTTAGATTTGTGGAACAAAGAAAAAGTGTAACAAACTTCATGATAGGGAAATATTAGTACCAAAAAAGTGAAATACTAAAGTGGAAAAGTGTATATGTTGGTTGTATAATTCAACACTGTAAGTCTTGAAAGGAAACTGAATCTACATTTTTATAAGGGATTGGCATGGTGTCATTGTATTATGACTGAGCAGGAAATAGTTGGGATAAAATCTTTGTTAGGCCTTCCATGAAATACAACTGCCCTCCTTCGGTCATGGAAAAATGAAAAATAATTTTAAAAAAATAATAAAAAATAAACAGCTGCCACTGAGATTGTCTTTAAATGCCAGATCGATAAACATTAAGATCACACTCATCCATAATTTGATCATAGATGATGGTGCCAATTTGGTATGCATTACCGAGACCTGCATGGGTGAGCTGGGAGGAGTTGATCTGACCCAGCTTTGCCCACCGGGATACTCGGTGCAACACTAGCACAGGCTGCAGATACAGGAAGGGAGGAGGATTTGCTGAGGTTTACAGAACTTCCATCTCTGTCACCAGGAAACCACCCTGTCTTGGAGCTGGCTGTGAGGGTCTGCACCTGGTGTCCGGCCAAGGAGAAAGTAAACTAGGGTTGTTGTTGGTGTACTGTCCACCCTGCTACCTGGCAGCTTCTCTGACTGAGTTGGCAGAGGCCATCTTGGCTATAGTACTGGAGGAGGCCAGAACGATAATGCTGGGTGATTTCAATGTCCATGCTGAGGCTGTCTCTAGTGTTCTGGCTTGGGACTTCATGGCCTCCATGACAACCATGGGGCTGTCTCAAGTTGTCACCGGCCTGACACAGGGCAGAGCACACCCTCCACTTGGTTTTTGCTCCAGATGGCGGAAGGGGTGTTGTGGATACAGGGTGTGTGTGGATATCACCCCACTGTCATGATCGACCACTTCCTGATGAAGATTAGACTTATGGCTGCAATCCTCCACTGCAGGGGTGGTGGACAGACTAAGATAGTCTGCCCCAGGAGACTAATCGTATCCACAGGATTCCTGAATGCCCTTGGGAGTTCCCAGTAGATACAGAGGTGATCCTGTTGAAGCCCTTGTCACACTGTGGAACAGCGAGGAGCATCAGGCTCTTCACATGGTTGTCCCTGAGCGCCTTCTCTGGCATTGCGGAGCCCAGTTTGCACCTTGATACACCAGTGAGCTATGGGCAATGAAACAGGCTGGATGACGGCTAGAGTGTAAGTAGCGAAAGACGTGCTGTGAGGCTGATTGGGCACGATTAAAACATCATAACCGTGCCTACTGTGTGGCGGTGTGGGTGGTGAAGAAGACCCACCTCTACCACCATCGCATCCTCAAGTAGCTGTCCATTGGAGCTTTTCCATATGGTCAGGGGTCTGTTGACATCAACCCCAGGAAACAGAGTTTTAGACCCATTGGAACCCCACTGTGAATTGTTTGCAAGGTACTTTGAGGGTAAAATTGCTCACCTTCATAGCAATCTTGATGCCCTATCTATATGTACTGTAGTCTACAGTGTGGCGTCCAGTGCAACGTCTGCTGCAACTTCTTCAGATTGGTTTTAGATGATGCATCCTGATGACACAGACAAGGTGCTTGCGGTGACGCGGCCAGCAACATGTCCTCTCGATCCTTGCCCTTCTTGGCTTATTAAAGCTCGCTGAGGGGCTTTGACTAAGTGGATCCAGGATATGGTCAATGCATCATTGCGGGAGGGAATGGTTCCAGCCGCCTTGAAACAGGCAGTGGTCTGACGGCTCCTGAAAAAACCCACCCTGGACACATTGGTTTATGACAACTACCGCCTGATTGCAAATACCCCCTTTTTAGGGCAGGTGACTGAGAGGGTTATGGCGCAGCAATTGCAAGTACTCTTGGATGAAACAGATCGTCTTGACCCATTCCAATCTGGGTTCAGGACTGGTTATTGGATTGAATCAGCCTTGTTCACCCTGATGGATAACCTTTATCAGGAGAAGGACAGGGGGAGTGTGACCCTGTTGATCTCTCAGCAGCTTTTAATACCATTGACCATAGTATCCTTCTGAGCCGACTTAGTGAAATGGGTATCAGAGGCACTATTTTACAGTGGTTCTGATCCTATCTTCAGAGTTGTTTTCAGAGAATAGCATTGGGTGATTGTCTTTTGGCCCCCTGGCACTTGTGCTGTGGGGTGCCACAGGGTACTACCTTGTCCCCCATGGTGTTTAACATCTATATGAAGCCTTTGGAATGGTCATCAGCAGATTTGGGGTGAGGTGTCAGCAGTATGCTGATGATACCCAGCTCTATGTTCCTGTTACATCTGAATCAGGAGAGGCTGTGCAAGTCCTGTATCGCTCCCTGGACTCGGTGGTGGGCTGGATGAGGGCCAATAAACCAAGTTTGAATCATAGCAAGATGGAGGTGCTGTGGGTTGGTGGTTCCCGAGTTCGAATAATTGGTCAGTTACCGGCTTTGGACAGGGTAGTACTTCCTCTGAAACAGCGGGTTCTTAGCCTGGGGGTGCTCCTGGATCCATCTTTGTTGCTAGAGGCCCAGGTGACCTCAGTGGATATGAGTGCCTTTTACCAGCTTCGACTGGTAAGACACCTGTGGCCGTTTCTGGACCAGATAGTCTGACCACTGTTGTCCATGCACTGGTACCCTCCAGGCTGAATGGCTGTAATGTGCTCTATGTGGGGCTGCCCTTGAGGTTGGTCTAGAAGCTGCAGCTGGTGCAAAATGTGGCGGCGAGACTGCTCACTGGGGCAGGGTATCACCAACGTGTTACCCCACTGCTGAAAGAACTGCACTGGTTACCTATTAGCTACCAGGCTAAGTTGAAGGTGCTGGTTTTGATGTAGAAAGTCCTATACAGCTTGGGACCAGGACACCTGAAAGACCGTCTTACCCGTTATATACCCAGTGTCCAGGGGCAGGGTTGGGGTCCCGGGGATTCATCAGAACTGGATTCAGAAGAACCGGAGAGGGGGGAGGGGGTCACATCGCCAGAGTGGAGCGAAGACGAAGCAGAGGAAATTCCAGAGATAGAGTTACCTAGCAACGGGGACCTTGAAGGCTTTACAGCTTCAGAGTCTTCCCTTGAAGTTCCCACGCCTCCTCTGCCCCGAAGCTCAGAACAGGCGGGGGAAGAGGGAGGGCTGCCCAAGACAGAAAAGCCGCAAGACAGTTTTAAAACTGCCCCCCCTTTCCCCCATACCGGAGTCGGAGACTTCAGAAGAGGAGGGGCCCGTACTTCCCCCGTCGCCGCGTACTCGAAGACAGTTGAAAAGACAAGAAAGGAGAGGGGGAAGGAGGGCGGTGACTGAGGGTCCGTTAAGGAGGAGTGAAAGGCTTCGCGCCCGTTTGCCCCCTTCTTAAGAGACAGGCGGGAAAGCAGTTCCTTGCTCTGTCAACTCTCTTTCTACGTCGCAGGACCTGTAACTCTGTGTTGCTTCATGAGAAGGCGCAGTCTCTGTTTGGATATTACCTTAATAAAAACTGAATTGCTTTCAACACCAGTCTGATTCCTGAGTCCCATCCTGGGCCGGACAGCTTGACAGAGCCACCTAAATCACCCTCAACGCTCTCTCCACTTGACCGTGACAAGATGGAAAAGGGAGCGGCGGGGGGAACGAATCCCACTTCTGAGACGGAAGAAGTGAGACTTTTGAGGACTAATGTGGCTGATTTGCAGACGGACGTTCAAACCTTGCCGGCAGCAGTCAAGGCGCTGAATATGGATAATCAGGCCTTGAACGCCACGATCGATCGGATGCGGGCAGCCCCTCCAGCCGCTGTGGTAAAGGTTCCCATTGGATTACCCCCAAAGTATGCGGGGCAGAGTGATCAGTTGGCAACTTTCGTGGCTCAATGTGAGTTATACTTGGATGTCAGGAATGCAGAATTTCCGGGTGATGGGGCTAAAGTGGCTTTCGTGATCAGCCTCCTGGAGGGAGAAGCTGCAAAATGGGTGACTCCGTATCTGGTGAGAAAGGATGCCCTCCTAGGAAGATACAGAGGATTTATACAAGAAATGACCGAGATGTTTCAAGACCCGCAAAGAGCTGAAACAGTAGCGCGGCAGCTAGGCGCTCTGAAACAAGCAAAAGGGACTGTTTCCGAGTACACTAACGCTTTTAAAATTTTGTCCCAGGAAACTGGTTATAATGATGCAGCCTTGATGTTTATGTACCGGAGTGGACTAAATGCTGAAATCCTGGATGAGCTGGCCAGGACCACCACCCCCCACTGACCTGCCAGGGCTAATCCGGCTGTGCCTGCAGATCGATCACCGGCTGGAAGGAAGGCGCCTGGAAAAGAAACAGGAGGTCCCGAGATATTCAGCCTCGGCATCCCGCAGCAAGGCCCTTTCCACTTCAGGAACGGCAGGTAATGCAACCGAGGGACAGGGAGGGGCTCGACCAAAACTGTCAGAAGAAGAAAAGGAGAGACGACATCGAGAACGTCTATGCTTTTATTGTTCGAGACCGGGCCATGTGGCCAGAGACTGTGGACTGAAAGGGGGGAAAGCAGAGCCGTCGGGAAACTAAAATACCCAGTTCACGTGCAGGCCGGTGGACTGGGGGCAGCGTTGTATAAAGGCCCTCCAATGATCCAACCTCCCTCTAAAGGAGTGTTGGTTCTACCTATTCGGATTACAACTTCCCAAGGAGTGGTGTTTAATTCTACTGCATTAATTGACAGTGGGGCCTCCACAAATTTTATTGATGCAAAGTTAGCCAAGCGTTATGGAATTTCTAGGTGGAAACTGGACGCTCCCCTATCTGTGGAGACCATCGATGGGAGACCCCTGAAGTCAGGAGGAGTGACACAAGCCACGGAGGAATTGAAACTTCAAATTCCTGGGCATGAAGAGTTCATTTCGCTGTACATGTCAGATCTCTCGAAGTTTGAGGTGATTCTGGGAATGCCCTGGCTAGCAAAGCACGAACCCAAAATAAGTTGGAAGGAGGCGGTGGTGTGGTTCACCTCTCAGTATTGTCAGGAAAACTGTCAACCAGAAGGAATCAAGAACACCTTAGCGGGGGCGGTGCAAGAGATCGAGCAAGTGATCCTCCCCTTGAAGTACAAGGAATTCAAAGATGTATTCGATGAAAAAGAGGCAGAGACTTTACCCCCCCCACCGCCCTTACGACTGTGCGATTGATCTCGTGCCAGGAGCCAGCATTCCATCGGGAAGAATTTACTCTCTCACAGAGATTCAGAGGGAGGCCCTGAAGGAATTTCTGGAAAAGAACCTGAAGCGAGGATTCATACGTCCCTCACAGTCCCCCGCTGGAGCGCCCCTGTTGTTTGTGAAGAAGAAGGGGGGGAGCTCAGACCTTGTAACGACTACCGTGCATTGAACCAGATCACCATCCCTAACAGTTACCCACTGCCCCTGATTTCAGAGCTGCTAGACCGACTGCGCTCAGCAAAAATCTTCACGAAGCTAGACTTAAGAGGAGCGTACAATCTGATCAGGATGAAGGAGGGACATGAATGGAAAACAGGATTTCTGACTTCTTACAGACAGTTTGAATATTTGGTCATGCCGTTCGGGCTTTCGGGGAGCCCAGGCGTGTTTCAAAAGTTCATGAACAACGTGTTTAGAGACCTGTTGGACACGTATGTAATTTGTTACTTAGATGATATCCTGGTGTTCTCAAAGAATCAAGAAGACCATGATCAGCATGTGAAAACTGTGTTGAAGAGACTGAGAGAGAATCATCTGTATGCTAAGCTAGAGAAATGTGGATTTGACCTCCAGTCTTTGGACTTCCTTGGGTACTGAATCTCAGCAGGGGGAGTGGAGATGGACCCAGGGAAAGTGAGTTGCATATTGGACTGGGGCCAACCTGTTACCAAAAAGGATGTACAACGTTTTCTAGGGTTTGCCAATTATTACAGAAAGTTCATCCCAGGGTTTTCCAAATTAACAGCTCCTCTGACTGACTGTTTAAGGGGAAAGAAGAAATTTCAATGGACAGAGAACGCTACAAACGCCTTTGAGGAGCTGAAAAGAAGATTCGCTACTGAGCCCATTCTGCGTTTTGCCGATCCAACTCGCCCTTTCATCGTGGAAGCAGATGCTTCGGATTTTGCCATCGGGGGGTCCTTCTTCAATTAGACCAAGAAGGGAAGGAACTGCACCCCTGCGCGTACTTCTCTAGAAAGTTAAAGCCTGCAGAGAAGAACTATACAGTATAGGAGAAGGAACTACTAGCCATCAAGGATTCTTTTGAGAACTGGAGACAATATTTGGAGGGGGCCACTCATCAGATAGAAGTGCGCTCCGACCACAAGAACCTAGAAAGCCTACAAACAGCCAGAAAGCTGAACCAGAGACAGATAAGATGGTCCCAGTTCTTCACTAGGTTCAACTTCAAGATTACTTATCATGCCCAAGCCAAAAACCAGAGAGCAGATGCCTTATCCAGACAGCCACAATTCAAAGGAAGCGAGTCCGAGGACCAGCCTCAGTACGTGATCCCACCAGAGAAATTAATGTTGGGATCATGTCAGCCTTCATGGGAAGAACTCAAAAGGGCCCAACAGGAAGACGCAGGCATGCAACGATACATTCAGGAGGCGGGACAGGATCAAGACCCAGAAGTAAGTTTCCACTGGCGGGATGGACTGTTATGGTTTAAAGCAGCCAGGTATGTGCCAGAAGGGGAATTAAGACTCAGAGTCCTACGTCAATGCCATGACTCCATCACCGCGGGGCACTTTGGTATTTACAAAACCATTCAGAACGTGGCCAAGGACTTTTGGTGGCCTAAAATGCGTCGGGATATTAAAGACTACGTAAAATCCTGTTCTGTCTGTATGCGAGCGAAAACACAAACAGGAAAACCAGCAGGGCTGTTACAACCGCTACCTGTCCCAAACGAACCCTGGAAGGACCTTTCCATGGATTTTATAACTGATCTACCAAAGTCACAAGGAATGACGGCCATCCTAGTAGTGGTAGATTTACTCACCAAAATGGCGCATTTTCTTCCTTGTTCAGGGGCCTTAGAGGCAAAAGAGACAGCCAAGTTATTCATCAAGGAAATCTACCGGTTGCATGGATTGCCAAACAGTCTAGTCTCGGATCGAGGAACTCAGTTCACAGCTAAGTTTTGGAGAGCAATGTGGAAACAGCTGCAGATGGAGCTAAAACTCTCTTCAGCTCATCATCCCTTGACAGACGGTCAGACGGAACGACTGAACGCTGTTTTGGAAAGATATTTACGTTGTTATGTGTCCTACCAACAGACTGACTGGGTGTCATATTTACATTTTGCAGAGTTTGCCTATAACAACTCCTTACACTCCAGCACTAAGCAAACCCCGTTCTTCGCTAATTATGGATTTCATCCTAAAGCCTTCCCAAGCAGCTCAGAAGGGGTGTTGGTGCCCGCTGCAGGAGACTTTCTGAAGGAATTACAGGCTGCGCAACAGACATTGAAACAGCAGCTAAACGAAGCCAAGACGGAGTACAAGAGAGTTGCTGATCAGCACAGAAGAGAGCCCCCCCCCTCCAACCAGGAGACCAGGTATGGCTGTCCACCCGTTTCCTTCAGATGCCAGGCAAATGTAGGAAATTACAAGACAAGAGGGTGGGGCCTTTTGAAATAGAGGCTCAAATCAATCCCGTGGCGTACCGACTGAAGTTACCAGACACGTTTAAAATGCACCCTGTGTTTCATCGATCTCTGCTAACGAAAGCAGCCCTCCCAGTGAGTTACGGCCAGAGGAGCCTCCAGGGGCTCCACTCCTGATAAATGATCAGACTGAGTTTGAAGTTGAGGAAATCCTGGACTCCAGAATAAGGCGTAACAAATTGCAGTATTTGATTCATTGGAAGGGCTATGGGCCAGCAGATAGATCTTGGGAAGCTGAAACTGACGTGCATGCTCCAGATTTGGTAAAACTTTTTCACCAACGTTTTCCCCATCGCCCCAAGCCAGTCAGGGGGGGGGCTGAGCCTGGGAGAGGGGATGATGTCCAGGGGCAGGGTTGGGGTCCTGGGGATTCATCAGAACTGGATTCAGAAGAACCGGAGAGGGGGGAGGGGGTCACATCGCCAGAGTGGAGCGAAGATGAAGCAGAGGAAATTCCAGAGATAGCGTTACCTAGCAATGGGGACCTTGAAGGCTTTACAGCTTCAGAGTCTTCCCTTGAAGTTCCCACGCCTCCTCTGCTCCGAAGCTCAGAACAGGCGGGGGAAGAGGGAGGGCTGCCCAAGACAGAAAAGCCGCAAGACAGTTTTAAAACTGCCCCCCCTTTCCCCCATACCGGAGTCGGAGACTTCAGAAGAGGAGGGGCCTGTACTTCCCCCGTCGCCGCGTACTCGAAGACAGTTGAAAAGACAAGAAAGGAGAGGGGGAAGGAGGGCGGTGACTGAGGGTCCGTTAAGGAGGAGTGAAAGGCTTCGCGCCCGTTTGCCCCCTTCTTAAGAGACAGGCGGGAAAGCAGTTCCTTGCTCTGTCAACTCTCTAAGTCGCAGGACCTGTAACTCTGTGTTGCTTCATGAGAAGGCACAGTCTCTGTTTGGATATTACCTTAATAAAAACTGAATTGCTTTCAACCACGAGTCTGATTCCTGAGTCCCATCCTGGGCCTGACACCCAGTCAATCACTGCACTCAGCAGGTGAGGGCCTCCTGAAGATACCATCTTATCAGGAGGTCCGTTCCGTACAACATAGGAAGCGGACCTTTAGTGTAGTGGCACCTACCCTTTGGAATTCCCTCCCCTTAAATATTAGACAGGCCCCATCTCTGTTATCTTTTTGGCACTTACTGACCTTCCTCTTTAACAAGCCTTTTAAGTAGAGACCTTATGCCAGTCTGCATCTGTGTTGGAACTGCTTTTTAAGATGTTTCTAAAGTTTTTTTAAAAGATGTATTTAAAGATGTTTTGTTTTAATATATTTTAAAGTGTTTTCATGATATTTCGGTGTTTTTAGTGTTTGTTGACCTGGGCTCCTACTGGGAGAAAGGACGGGAAACAGACAAACAAACAAACAAACAGGAAGTTATCTTAAATATAGTATAGTAAAATAGCATAAGGAAAATTACATTTATCATGCTGCTACCTAAGATAAACCACACTGAGGCCCATTATATACTTTGTATGAATCAAAGTGAATAGCCATGATTCCAAATTCAACAGAAAATGAACATTCTAAAAGCAAGCTACCATTACAAAGTAATAGTAAAATGAATTGCTGTCAATTTTACCTGTTCCAAGTAATGTAACGACAGATTGATATATTTGGCTTCTGTCAGCAACTGGCCTCCAACTCCAGTTTTTGCAACACGCTCTGAACCAGCTAGATCCACTAAATGTAGTTTGGAGCGTCGAACAGTTGCAGAACCTGGTTCTTTGCTTAAGATATGAATGGTGAAAATGCAGTGTGAACGAGTGGAGGCTTGATTCATTGGAGTCTGTGAAGGAAACAATTCATAAACTCAATAGTACCAACTCAAAGGCTTGCAAAGGAAGGGGGAGATTTATCTGCTGATCATATAGAAAACATAAATGTGTAGTTAAAAACACAGGTCATGAAGATGCATTTAAACATATTATGAACACGTGTGTTATTATTTTATTTATTACATTTATATCTTACCTTTCCTCCAAGTGGCTCAAGGGAGCACACAAACATAGTTCTTCCCCTCCCCCAAGATTTAACCCTCACAACAACCCTGTATGGTAGGTTAGGCTGAGAGACAGCGACTGGCCCAGGGTCACCCAGTGAGCTTCATGGCCGAGTGGGGATGTAAACCTGGTCGCCCAGGTCCCAGTGCAACACTCTAATCTACACCACACTGGCTCTTGCATAAAAATCTACTGGATCAGACCAAGGTTCCATCTAGTCCAGCCATTTCCACAGTGCCAACTAAAGGCCTCCAAGAAGCTAGGAGGATATGAATACAATAGCCCTCCAATGCTATTTCCCCCAGCATCTGGAATTCAGTCCAAATTGACTTTGAACATGGTCTGTTGAGCTATCATGGTTAATACATAGCTGTTGACACACCTATCTTCCATTGATTTGTCTAATTCCCTACTAAAGCAATCTGTGCTGACAGCCATCACCAGTAGAAAAGTCCATAAATTACTGTGTTGTGCAAAAAAGTATTTTCTTAATCTACAATCAATCAGTTTCATTGGGTAACCCCAAATTTTACCATTTTGGGAGTGGGAGAAAAGTTCTCTCTGTCTACTCTCTCCACAATTCATAATTTTATAAATCTCCATCAGGAGAGCATTAGCATTTTTTTATATAAACTGAAAACCCCAAATCCTTCAACCTTACATAAGTCACTACAATGTAACTTTAAGAACTGGTGCCTGAGTTTGCTCATTTACCTCTTCCCTCCTCATTCCTTTTTCCTTTCTGTCATGTATTTTAGATTGCAAGCCTGTGGGAAGGAACTATCTTCTTTTTGTTGATCCAATATAAGCTGTTTGGGGAGCCTTTTCTGTGCAGGGGCAGGGGGGTAAAATGTGCTAAATAAATACATGTATATTATTAATCACTTTATATATTTCATTTTTTACAATGCACAATAATTAGCTTTTTAAATATTACAAATCCTCTGAGGTAGCCAATTAATATGACAAAGGCCAATAACTTAGCCTAAGAAGCCCGGACATATATATTCAAATGGAGTTTTTTTATTTAACTCAAGTAGGTAATATATGTTTTAAATTGTGATGGTGGTGATGGTGATAACTCTTTTATCAGTGCAAAATGAGTTGCTAAAAGCAAAATAAAACAATAACACAAAACAAAACAAGGCAAAAACGGGCCATATCTGCACTGCAGATCACCTTGGCTCATGGCTTCCTACTGTTTATCATGTTGGGAGTGGGGCAAGAGCAACTCTTGTTTGGGTTCTTTTGTTTGTATTCCAGAAGGAAGACAGAGTTAGGGTCCTCCAGCTGGCTAGGCTTGTCTACCTCTAACTGTGCTCTTCTGTACATAACTTCCTTCTGTTGTAGACTGATATGCTCAGAGAAGCTTATCTGCCTCTCCTTCCTTTGTCTTCTTCTTCGACTGTCCAAGGAAAGAGGAGACATCTCTGTCTTTGTTGTCTCTCCTGAATCATGAAGGCAATACTCAAGTCTGGGCATTGCGCCTCCAACTTAGTTAGTTAGTTAGAACTAAGTATGCCTTTCCTATCTACTATGTATTTCTATAAATAAAGTGGCTTTTTCTTATTTTACTACGTCTTAAGTCTCAGTGATTTAAATGCAGGGTAAAAAACTGCTTCTTAGGTAAATACACACTGGCACATGCAGCTCAAACCACTGAGTTACTCCACATATTTCCATAAAATATCCACACATTTGTATTCGGGCATCTGCCCATTTCCAGTCTTCCTCTATTAGACTCACACCCTGAGCACTTTGTTACTTGGGTTATTCTGGGCCAAAGCGACTCTTTGGTTCAGTTGCCTTCATCTCTCTTGATCCCTCCCATGTATGTACAATTCTTGTCAAATGTTATATTCCATATACAATGTTATGCTTTTCCATCAAGCACATTTAAGAAGACAAACACAATGAATGCTACATCACTTTTTTGTGCCAAGACAATTTAGAAGGATTTACCTAAATAACTTTTGCTAAAGTTAAGAGGGAAAATTTACCTATCTACAACATGGTACAAATTTTGACACAATATCATAGCAGGTATATGGGATATGCAAATAAATGTGACCTTGCAGATGTCGGGTGCTATCCAAATACTGTGTCCCATTAGTGCAGTGATTTATGCTTCCACAACAGAACGTTCTCTCCACCTTCCCCAAATCTGCTCTAGAGGGCTGGGGGAACCCCTAGAATAAATTTAGGGGGTGGTGGAGAAAAAGAGGGGGGAGTTCCATTATGGATACCGCCCATGGTAAGTTACAGTGTTATGGATTTCGCAAACAAACATTGGCCAATGGCAAACAAGTACTGAAGAATTTCCTGAGAGATCTATTCTGGCTTACAGAATTTCTATTCATAGTAGAAGTATAGTAGGGCTCCACTCATACGGCAGGTTACGTTCCAGACCCCCGCTGAAAAGTGAAAACCACTGAAAAGCAGAACTCATTGAATAGAATGGCGCGCGATGCCTGAAAACCACTGTAAAAGTGGAACAAGCGCTGTATGAGTGGGACTTTAGTCTAATTGCGTGTAATTGAGACCGCCACATTAGTGAAGCACTGTAAAGCAAAGTGCTGTAAAGCGGGGCCCTACTGTATTGTGTTAGAAAGATTGGAACTCTGCTTCCTAGGATGCCTAGGCTACATGGAGTTTTTTTCCTCCACACCCCCCCCCCCCCGCTATTTGTAAACTAAGCATTTCTGCCATAAAAAGCACTGGAACACAACAAGGTTTTTTAAAAAAATAAAAAATCCTTAAATTATATTAGCAAGATTTAACTTGATGCTTTCCCTTATCATATGCTATCTACTCTATGATGCAATTCTAGTAGGTATATATTCTCAAAAGAGAAAACATCAAAGTGTATAAGCCAGTAAAAATGTAAACAATTAATGATAATGGAACATTGATATAACTGTAATGTAGCTTCATGCCTTTGATTTTTTTGCTCATACCATACACATAGATAACTTGGCACAAAGCGACAGAAATAGAAAATCATTTGTCAATACTGCCACTAAATGAAAAAAAAAACATTGTTCCTTTTGTGCATCTTCCAAATGAAATTTCACTGCATATACTCTGCAACTGTTTGGACAACTTGAAATTAAAAACAAAAACAAATATTTAATAAGGCGTTAAGAGCCCACTACAAAGATTTTCTGATGATTTCAAAACTGTGTTGGTCTTGTTAAAAACTTCCCAGACATATGTGTCTACAGTCATTAAGATGAAAAGGGATTACAGAATGGGTCAATTTCATTACAGATGGATTTTGCTGCAGATCTATATCTAGAAAAAATAGATGGATTCCAGTGACTTGCAAATAACTTTTTGTATAAAGGGATTCCATCATTCAATTGTTCTTGACATCATGAGAGGAACACAAGGGGCACATTTTATTCAGTTCAAACAACTCCAGCTTGTATTGGCTGCTTTATGTTCCAGAATGACAACCATTACACTCCCCCATCCCCCAGAACAACATAACGGCAACTGCATATCTTTCAGCTATTACATGGCAAAATAGGTTCATTTCTATCATATACCATCTCAAAATACCCAGTGTGGTTCACGCTAGGTCAACCCTTCTTCATTATTTAATGTCTGGATATAATAAGACTTGTAGCTTTGAACAATATTCAATATATCAGAGTCCAGTAAAAAAATGCTGCAGAGCTATTTCAGATTCCCCTCCCCTTATATTTCTAGTATTGGGGAATTATGAAACTATGCACCTTTGCCAAAATTAAAACAAGATAGATACTAGATTCAAACATTTACAATGGCAGCCAATAAATTTAGGCAGTAACACATTTATCACTGTGGTCACATGAAAAATTACCATCCACACTATGTGGATCCACATAAAATCTGGAGAAACTGCATGGCTTATTGCTCATTTTATTAAATGTATTTCGAGCAATATGGGCCAAGTGAACTGAAGAGGCAAACTGCTTCCAATATAGCAGACTTCTGCTCATGCAATGGAACTTCCCCTTCCTCTCCTCCTCTCATGCATCCCCCAAAATCCAGCTCTCCAGACAGTGAACAATAAGGGGCAAGAACAATAATAAGTCCCTTTGTACAAGGATGACTGTTAGGCTTATACATTGACACAATCAGTTATCCCCCATTGTCTTGGCCTCAAAACTTAATAAACAAAGTTCAAACTATTCCTGTACTTCTTAGAAAATATTTACATTTTTTTTTTTTAGATGAACGGGTGCACTGATTCAAATCCATTTGTCCCATTCCCATTTGTGCTGCTTCAAAGTCCATAGCACCTTTAGCCGACCTCCATTTGGGACGTTTATGGGCCAAGACTTCCCAGTTCTCGATGCTCATGTTAAATTTTTTTAGATTTGCTTTAAGAACATCTTTAGACCTCTTTTGCTGTTCAGCGATATTCCGTTTTCCATACTTTAGTTGGGAGTACAGTAGCTGCTTTGGAAGATGGTGATCAGGCATTCAAACAACATGGCCGGCCACCAAACTCGATGTTGGAGGATCATTGTTTCAACACTGGTCATCTTTGCTTCTTCCAAAATGCTAACAGTAGTCTGTCTGTCTTCCCAAGTAATTTGCAAAATTTTCCGGAGGCAGCATTGATGGAATCTTTCAAGTAGTTGGGAGTGGCGTTTATAAATGGCCCATGTTTCACAGACGTACAGTAAGGTCAGTAGTACAATGGCTTTGTAAATAAACATTTTGGTCTCCCTGCAAATATCCCAATCCTCAAACACTCTACACTTCATTCAAGAGAATGAGGGACTCACAGAGCTCAGACGATGTTGAATTTCAGTATCCATGTCAGCTTTTACAGAGAGATGGCTGCCAAGATAGGGAAAGTGATCAACGTTCTCCAGTGTCACACCATTCAGCTGGATTGATGGTGCTACAGAGGGATTGGTTCGCACTTGCTGATTAAGCACTTTGGGTTTTTTGATGTTAAGCGAGAGGCCAAGCTTTTCATATGCTTCTGCAAAGACATTCAGGATAGTTTGAAGATCTTTCTCTGAATGTGCGGAGACTACATTATCATCGGCATATTGAATTTCTACGACAGAGTTCTATGACTTTCTGCTTTCAGCCTACTGAGATTAAAAAGCTTTCCATCTGTTCGATATATGATTTCCACACCAGTAGGAAGTTTCCCCTCAGTAAGGTGTTGAATCATAGCAATAAAGATAGCAAGTAAGATAGGAGCAATGACACATCCCTGTTTTATGCCTGATCTGACTCTGAATGGCTGGCTCTGAAAGCCATTGTTATCCAAAATTGTTGCTGTCATGTTGTCATGAAGGAGTCGCAAAATATTCATAAATTTATCAGGGCATCCAGTTTTCAGAAGGATGGTCCAGAGAGCAGTTCGATTCACAGTATCAAAGGCCTTAGTCAGATCAATAAATGCCATATATAAAGGTCGATCATGCTCCCTGCATTTTTCTTGAAGCTGTTGTGCAGTGAAGATCATGTCCACTGTCCCCCTGGAAGGGTGGAAACCATTTTGAGATTCAGAGAGGACATCCTCTGAGATTGGTAGGAGGCGATTTGCAAGGATCCTTGCAAGAATTTTACCTGCGGTAGCAAGAACACGCATACCTCAATAGTTCCCACAATCTGTTCTATCACCTTCTTAAAAAGGGTGATAATTATGGTGTCCCTAAAGTCATCTGGGATCTCCTCCCTCATCCAGATTTTTTTTATGAGCTTATGAACTTGTGTAAGTTCAGGCTCACCTTCTTTAAAGACTTCAGCAGGAATCCCATCAGGTCCACTAGCTTTGTTGTTCTTCATTTGATTGATGGCTTTACTGATTTCATCCAAATTAGGGGATACTGCAAGCTCGTCTCTAGTTTGTTGTGGAAGCTCGTCTCTAGTTTGTTGTGGAGAAGACCTCACCAGACACAATAGAGCTACGATTAAGGAGGTCATGGTAATGCTCTTTCCAGCACAGTGCAATAGACTCTTTATCCTTAAGAAGTTTGCTACCATCCATTGAATGTAAGGGATTTGTACTGTAATTTGTTGGTCCATAGATGGCCTTTGTGGCATTAAAAAAGCCCCGTGCATCGTGAGCATCTGCAAAATGCTGGATTTCTTGAGCTTTCTTTATCCACCAGGCGTTCTTAAGTTCTCTAGTTCTTCTTTGGACCTCAGCCTTTGCACTGGCATAGATTTTTTTCTTAGCAGCACAGTTTCTGCCATATCTGGAAGGCTTTCCTTTTCCTGTCAATGATATGTTCAATCTCACTATCATTCTCATCAAACCAATCCTGATGTTTCTTAGTTTGGTATCCAATAGTTTGGTCACATGCTGCAATAATGGATGTCTTCAGTTTAATCCAGTGTTCCTCAACATTTTCAGGGAGTTCCGTAGGTAGATGTTTCTTGAGAGCTGTTTGAAACCAGGCTCGCTTAATAGGACCTTGAAGGGCATAGATGTTTATTTTACACCTTTGTTTTCTTCCTTGGAGCCTACGTTGAGGAACAATAATAATGGCCATAGTGGATCGAATTAATCGGTGATCTGTCCAGCAGTCACCAGCGCTTGTCATGTCCCTAGTGAGGAGTACATCACGACTATCTCTGGCACGGACAACTACATAATCCAGGAGATGCCAGTGTTTTGACCGAGGTGCTTCCATGATGTTTTAAATTTATTTTTCTGATGAAAGAGTGTGTTTGTAAATAACAAGATTATGCTCTGCACATTTAGTCAGAAGTAGAATTCCATTCAGGTTGCTATTGCCAACTCCTTTCCCAGTGGTTTCTGGCCATAAATCGAAATCATGCCCAACTCTTGCATTGAAATCACCAAAGAGAATAATTTTATCCTCCTCATGTATTTCTGATAAGTGTCCAGCTGGTTATAATTTTTTTCCTTGATGTCTTCATCAGCATCTAACGTTGGTGCATAAGCACTTAGAATAAGTTGCCTGCTTGGCAAGTTTTAACTCAAGTTTAGCTCATGGGATTACACAGAAGTTATGGTTTGGATGACCAATGGAATATGTCAAGGCAGAGTTCTCTGATGCCATATAGTTTTTTGAACAGGCAATTTCTGTTCTTCTAGTTGAGCACTAAAACAGTGAACTAGAAGCACAAGCAGCTCCCAGGCATGCCCTTATGCTGTATGTGAATTTTCAAAAACTCTTTTGACAGCTTTTGCACATGCTCCAATTATACAGGTTTCATTAATGTACACATGTATGCCTAACAACCTGTATAAAAAGTTTCAAAAGAAGATTTGAGAAAAGATGTCATTAATTCCCTTCCCAGGTCAATCTGTCAGTCTTACTTTTTCTTTCCCTTGATTACCATGTGGTGTGGAGGGCAAGAAAATCCGCACAATGGCTTTTATTTTAACTTTTTACACAGCAGATGTGCTGCTGCAGTCAGACCAGAGCTCCAGACAGTCATTCCTACCATCTTCACTTCTCAAAGTGTCTCTGGACCCAAGAGCCATGTAAAAATATTTTTTAAAGAAAAGAAGTTGTCACTGTGGAACTGTCATGGGGAGGAGGGGTGTTGGGGCTCAGCCCTACGCCCTATGCCTCTGTAGTGCCACTGTGTATTATGTCTTCCTTTCGTATGAACAAGTAGGATACACATGCAAAAATCATTCACAGAATTCAAGCTGATTCTGTCTTTCTGTAGCAGCAACAATATATTATCAGCATTTTAGTAGTGAAAAAAGATCAATAAAGGAGATTCTGGGGAAGAACAAAAGTCTATTGAAAATTTGGAATGACAATAGGAAAAGGATTATATATCAGCTTTTCTAAAAATGCCAGATTGTCTCTAAGGAAATCTGTTTTAGTGTTTCAATTAAAAAATACTACAATGGCCCTTTAAAATGTGCACTCGCAAAAAATAAAAATACTAGCTACAATAGTAACTAATACTTACAATAGTATCTAAAAGAGAGTAACTCCAATACAAATCTCAAGAATAAGTCTCCACAGTCATCTTCAAATATTTAAAATCTTTACTTTCCATTGAAACAACATATGTGAATGCTGCCAAAACTCTGCTCTAGGCACTCCTAAATGCACTGCTCCCAAATTGAGGCTACAGAGTAGAACAATAAAATCCTGTATTGAAATATTTCCTTTCTCATTAAAATAGGCTACGTTTGTATTAAGGAAAAAAGGAAAACTGAACACCGAGTTGGAGACAGATTTGCATGCCCACTTTGAACCAGCTTCCTAACAAATCAAGGTTTGAGATTTCTGAAGTATGTGCGTGCTATGAATCATTATTTCTACTTCTTTTGTTGAATAATAAAATCTTGCAAAGAACTACACAGACCATAAAGCCTTTTTCAGCTTGAAAGGCCTACATAATTTTGAATGCACTGTAAATAGAAACCACACTCTTTAGTTTAGATCCATTTCATTTGTGTTGGCTATATGGCAAAAAGAAAGTGAAATCCACTCGAAAATCCACCACTGGTCATTTCTGTGTCAAGCAATTGCCAAGTTGTGAAGTGACAGCAGGAAGACTACAGTCCTTAAAAGTTGCCTCTAAGCCAGATAAATGAGCACAACTCCTTTCCTGATTATATTTCTTAGTAAAGAATGAGCTGTAGCTTCATTATGTCTTGCTATCTTGAATCCTGTGGAAACTTTGTTGAAATAGAATCATAGAGTTGGATGGACATTAATGGTCATCAAGTCCAAGCCCCTGATAATGCAGGAAATCCACTGCTGTAGCATCCTTGATAGATGGCTATCAGCCTCTGCTTAAAAACCTCTAATGCAAGACAGCCCATTACCTACCAAGGCAGTTTCTTCCATTGTCCAACAGCTTGTACTGTCAGGAGGTTCCTCCTAGCATTCAATTTAATTCCCTTTTCTTCTAATTTGAAACTTTTGGTTTGGATCCTACCCTTTGAAGCAAGAAAAAACAAATTTGCTTCACCATTTATGCGACAGGAAGACCTCCAAATATTTGAAGATGGCTATTAATTATCTCTTCTTCAAGCTAAACATATCCAACTCCTTCAACCTTTCCTCATAGGTCATGATTTCAGACCCCTCACCATGTTCAACACCCTTCTTGAAACATGTTCTAGTTTGCTGGTATCTTAAGGTTTGGTGACCAGGACTTGATATGACACTTCAGATTAGGTCTGAACAACCAAAATAGAGAGGCACCATTATTTCTTGTGATCTGTTGATATAGCCTAGAATTGCATTTACCTTTTTAGCCACCACATCACACTGTTGACTCATTAGCTTATGGTCCACTAAAATCCCTAGCCCCTTTTTACATGTACTGTTGTCAAGTCTGGTGTCAGCCATCCTATATTTGTGCACCTTGTTTTTCCTACCTGAATGCAGAACTTTACATTTACTTCTATTAAGTTTTGTGACTTTTGGCCAGTTTTCCATCCTGATCATTTTGAATCCTGTTTCCATCTTCTAATGTATTAGCTATCTCTGTCTCTGCAGATTTGATGAGTATCCCTCTACTCTTTAATCTAAGTCATTTAAAAAGATGCTCAACAACAATGGGCCCAGAACAGAACCCTGCCAACCTCCACTTGTAACTTCTCTCTAGGTTGACAAGGAGCCATTAATGAGCACTCTTTGGGTACAGTCATCAACCAGCTGCAAATCCACCTAACAGTAGCATTGTCCAGCAATTTCTTAAACCACCTGATTTACCTAAAACAGCCTTTCCCAACCTTTGGGTTCCCAAATGCTGCTGGACTACAGTTCCCATAATTCCTGGTCATACTGCCTGGGGCAGATGGGAGTTGTAGTCCAGCAATATCTGAGGACCCAAAGGTTGGGAAAGGCTGATCTAAAACATTCCTGCTCCCCATGAAATTTAGATCACATGGGTATTCTAGGCTTGAGAGCTAAACATTTAACCATAAATATATAATAGACCATTTATACGTTCAGAAAAAGCATATGACACACGTCTCCTGGGACCCTGTCACTTCAGGACACAAGCAGAGGATTGTTTAATGGACTCTCACATCAGACTAGGACCTCTCTTTTCAACATGCTAGCTTTCCAGGAGCACAAAATTTAGACAGGGGAGCATTCACCTATACCACCCCCCAAGTGCATTTGGCCCAAGAGGGTTATACTATATGCTCTTTCAGGCATAGGTGGTTAGGAAAGGCCAAATGCACAAAGACAAAATCAAGACAACTACAACAGAAGTTCTTCCCTCTAAACTCCAGCTCAAAAACTACATGTATGCTTTACACCAAATTAATTCAATTATGACAATTTTCCAATTGTCTATGAAAATGAAATTTGTTATCAAAAAGCTACTTCAAGGCTCACAGCTGAAATGCATGGCCACGGTATGAAGAACCAATATGCATACATCGAGCAGTTCTTACTACCAAAGAGACAAATAATTTTTAAAGCGGTGAGAACATCTGGCAGCTGTGGTGCCAACATCACAAAACTCAGACTATGCACATGGCTCTGCCTCAGGTGCACAAATTATAACATAATGCATCTTTGCATCATGTCCCAGAGTAACTATGCTAGTGTTAGAATGCCATACAAGTTTCCTGAAGAAAAATAATTACTGGGAATTAATGAACATAGATTTTAAAATATAATGGTTTTAATTTCACACTATCACATGTATGCTTCAAACAGCAGCAAAATATTAGGGCTATTTATCCCCCCCCCCAATCCAATTTGGGCACCAATTCAGATTGGTTCCAACCCAGGACAATCCAGACCCAGCCCAATCCCTGGAAAAAAGAATTATTTTGGAAATCCCATTGACTTGCATTAGGAAACAAATATGGCCTTAACTTTGTTTTTTCACATGGGTGCACGAAATCTGGAGAAATGGTAGCCCCTCAAGAGGTGATTAACTCTGCCAAAATCAGACAGGTAACTCCCGGGATTTTGTGCTAGCCACCTTTAAAGTTTCCTTTTTTCCAAAAAGTTAAAAAGGTTTTTAAAAAGACTGTACTGCACTGATATACATAATATTACACTTTATGTGTGCTGATTGTGTACTGATTGTACAGTACTGGGCTGTGTACAATGTTCTCACAAAACGTACACATGCACACACACACACCAAAGTACTAATAAAGACAGTCACAGAAAACAGAACATGACTATAAATAAAATGCAAACCTAACCTAAAAACCTAAGGGCAAAATTGGAGGGGGGTGGGGAGATAAGGAAAATGACATTTCCTAAGTAATTAAGACACAAACAAGAAACACTTTTATTTTTTGTATAAGGATGGGAATAGGATTGATTGAGAATGGATGGAACACAAACAAATATAAGGCTGGGTAAGGGTACTGTGAAGGAAACAAAACACAAGCTGAACAAATGCCAAACTCCAAACTCTTTCTAAGAAACAGAACTTGCAAAAGAGTGAAGGCAGTATGAGTTTGCTGCATTCTAAGACGTCTGCCATTCCTCCCCACAAGCACTGTGATTGGAGAATGTTGGGTGACATTCTACTCCTGGATTGGAAACTAGAGCTCTCAATGAGCAAAGTCCAGCTCTGCTCCTCCCTCTCCCCTTCCCCCTCTCCCCACTCTAGTGTTCTTCTTATATGGTGTAGTAATTAAGAACTGCAGCATTTTGGAGACAGTCTGTCTGATGTTTAGTTCCAGACTGGCACAAATCACTACAAATTGATTCAGGTTCATCCAACCCTCTCTGTAGTGATTTTCAGCTGCCTTAACCTAATCTGGAGTCAGCACAATTAGCCTGATTTGGTTTCTGATTCAGACAAATTGGTTGCACAGCCCTATAAAATATACATTTCCATGAAAAAAAAAAGATTTAGCAAAGGGTAATTCTACCAACCTTCACCCCAAAAGAATTACAAACAAATCTGGTTCTTTTATCTAGAATTATGAGTTCAGAATCACTAATTAAAGTGCAATTCTTATTACTAACTTCAAGAAGCATGCTCTTCTTATCCTGCTTGCGGTTTTCCCATGAGCAAGTGGTTGGCACTGTGAGAACAGGATGCTGGACTAAATGGGCCATTGGCCTTATCCAGCAGGCTCTTCTTATGTTCTTAAGAAAGCTATAATGCTGGCTGAAGTTTTGAGATTGCTTCTAGTGTTCCGATTTTAAAAGCATGTAACGTTCTTAATAACTTTTCCTGAAAATGTTGGCTTTGCTGTAAGGACATGAAAATGAGCCATAAGAACTTGACTATGTACACCAGGCCTAGAAACTATGTTTTGCAGATGTTTTCCTGTTACCATAGTAGCTTCTGAATTTGTCTCTATCAATATGAAGTTAGTAACCTCATATTAAAAAGTGACAAGAGTCAATCTTGTAGTACACTACTTCATCAGGAATAATACTGACCAGTTAAAAACAAAAAACTATTTTTCTTGTTTGGATGATAACATAACCAGATATTCAGAGTAAATATTAACATACACATACTCTTAAAAAGCCAGACCATGACATTTTGCACATGCCAAAATAAGTGCTTCAAATGTGCCAAAAAATTTTGCTTTCCAGGTGCCAGAAATCAGAAATCTTTTTGCCTTGAATTTGAAAATTTGCCATTAAAATGGTTTTTGCTGTTCTGAACTCATAGATTTAAGGGAAAGAGCTCTTCTCACTGCAAAATAGAAAGGTTTCAGACTATTTAGTAATAGCCATTATTGTTTTTAGAAGTCTTGTCTGAGCCTTTGTGGATATACGCATCATGCCATGAAGATCCATCATGGTCATATTCATATCACAGAAAGTACACTTGATATGAACATGTGATCTTGTTACTTTGTCCCTCACTTCCTGGCTTCACAAACAGCTTTTCTTCTATCACAAGGTAGTTTCCGACAGCATTACTATGTGGTAATACCCATATAGAAATTCATTTCTTCAAGGGGTTTGAGGTCTGCTCAGATCATCTCAAGTTTCAAAATCATGTTTGCCCAATTCACATTGGTCTATGATGTGAGCATGCCCTCAGTTTTCAAACAGAGTTTGCTTGGATCTCAAGCAATATCAAATTAATTCAGATTTATTACCATTTAGACATTTAAAGGAATCTTCAGAATTGCTGATGCCTTGAATAAATTAAACTGGAGAAATTGTGTCTGGCATGATTAACTGTGATAATCTTTCAAGCATTTATCTTCTGGTAATATACGCATGAACACAAGCTGGATTTAGAAAGGGAAGAGGCACCTGAGATCATATAGGAAACATATGTTGGATAATGGGACGGACCAAGGAATTTTAGAAGAAAATCAACCTTTGCTTCATAGATTAGAGCAAAGCCTTTGATTGTGTAGTTCATGAAAAACTATGGAATGCTTTAAAAGAAATGGGGGTGCCACAGCATCTGATTGTCCTGATGCGCAACCTATACTCTGGACAAGAGGCTACTGTATGGACAGAATAGTCAAGAAATCAAAAGAAGGCTGGGACTGGGGAGGGCAGCTATGAGAGAACTAGAAAAGGTCCTCATATGCAAAGATGTATCACTGAACATGATCACTAAAGTCAGGATCATTCAGACCATGGTATTCCCAATCTCTATGTATGGATGTGAAAGTTGGACAGTGAAAAAAATAGATAAGAGAAAAATCAACTCGTTTGAAATGTGGTGTTGGAGGAGAGCTTTGCAGATATCATGGACTTTGAAAAAGACAAATAATTGGGCGTTAGAACAAATTAAACCAGAACTGTCACTGGAAGCTAACATGATGAAACTGAGGTTATCATACTCGGGACACATAATGAGAAGACATGATTCACTAGAAAATATAATGCTGGGAAAAACAGAAGGGAGTAGAAAAAGAGGAAGGCCAAACAAGAGATGGATTGATTCCATAAAGGAAACCACAGACCTGAACTTACAAGATCTGAACAGGTTGGTTCATGACAGATGCTCTTGGAGGTTGCTGATTCATAGGGTTGCCATAAGTCGTGGTCGATTTGGAGGCACATAACAACAACAACATTCTGAGGTTGACAAGAGAAAAATTGAATTGTTACTGGCTAAAGATTCTCACCTCTGCAATCATCCTGTTGGTGTCTCCTAAGAAAAGAAGGTTCAGGGCTTCCTCTTCACTGGTTGCTTGCTGCAAAGACAGATGTTTCAGATGAATGTTCTGGTCAGGATCTTCCATTATTGTCACCTTTCTATAAGAAAATTAAAAACATAAGAGTCTGAGTAAAACTTAATTTTGGTATTTTGGCCACAACTATATAACAGGCTTTATTAAAAATTCAGAATATATTTTGTTAATAAATGTACATTGTGGTTTGTATTTTCTTTCTAAACACATTTTAAACAAGAGTATGCAACTGTACAGCTTTGACTATTAATGGCAAACATTCCCAGTTAATGAAATGTGTGCTTCAAAATGACTTGTTCCACTTCCTCAAAGTGTGGAAACTGCTGGCATGAATTGTTCAAGATTAAAAATACAAAAACAGTAGCATCCATAACCTGCTGATGCTTATAGCAGTAGTGATAGAATTATTAGGGAGATGAGTGGGAGAGTAAAGGAATTTTCTTCCCTTCCATTCATTGTCCATTCGAAAGTTTCAATGAGCAAAGGGAGCTCTTCTCTCCCTGTAATAGAGCCACTGTAGAGGCCAAGAGACAGCAATGGCTAAAGCAGCTGTAGAAATGTAAATTCACTCCATCATGAACTTTCCTGGATCTCTAGATAATCTCTCCAAGAATTAAGGTTCTTTGGAATCAGGGTAGGGAGCAACGGGTCTTCTACCTTACCTTTTACATAACTTGCCCCTAGTCTGAGCATGGTAAAGAAACAGAAAAGGTGTTTTGTAATGTCACCAGGCATCTGGTGACCTATGGTAATTTATCTTTCCTTCCCACCACCCAACTATCTTAGCCTGTGGTTTCAGAAACCAGCTCCCAGGGGTTGCTCTCCTGGTGAGAAAGGATTTTCCAGGTGTTCACAACAGCACTACCAAAACACAGTAGTGCCACATTGCTGCTTATATCAATCTCCATCTTATTGGGATTCAACCTCAGTTTCTTGGCTCTCATTCAACCCATTACTGCCTCCAGGCATCAGTCCAGGACCTGCACAGCCTCACCTAATTCAGATGACAGGGAGAAAGAGAGCTGAGTGTCACCCACATATTGGTGACACATTATTCCAATGCCCCTGATTATTTTTCCCAGTGGCTTTATATAGATGTTACAGCAAAACATAAGATATAAGTTTTAGTCAGGAATATGGGAAACACATCAGCCCCAATCATATCCTGTGCACAAAGTAGATTCCATTTGGGGTGGAGGGAAACAGGAAATTCAGTTTTGAGGAATTGCCTCTCCCTCACCCAATGTTTCTTAGTCACAATCAGTATAACACAGAGAGAATGTAAGAAAGTGGTTTCTATATAACTGATATATCAACAATATGGATGGTGACATTCAATTAGAAGATGCAAGTGAACAAGTAGCTTTTAAAACAACAAATAGATATAGTTGCCAAGATTTTGTTCCCCTTTTTTAGAAACAATACCATCACCAAATGGGAAAAACGTCTCTTCCTTTCATAAAAGAAACCAATTTCAATGTTTGTTTATACAGGCATGAGAGTGGCTGTATACTATAGCCAACATGGATTTTTCATATTCCCCCATGTTAAATTGAAAATACCCCCATGCCATTCTGCTGCTTCCCATAAACTCATTTCAAAACAAAATCTTACAAAACCTATAGTCCTGAACTCAGAAACGCTTGCTTAACAACCCTAAGTTTTCATGGCGATACACAAAACAGAGAATTCAGAGATCAAAGTCTAAAACACAAGTAAACAAATCCAGACTTCTGCTGGACTTTTTTCTGTCACAGTTCTCATAATTTGTTGAAATTAATTAAAAATCAGCCATGTTCACAGAGTACCTGTAATCCTATTACTGACCTAGTTATATGTTTCAAAGCTTGTTATAAACCGTGCAGAGAGCTTCAGCTATGGGGCGGTATACAAATGTAATAAATAAATAAATAAAGCTTTGACATTTTTAAGCGAGGTTGGTGGCAAGGAATAAAAGTATTTTTAAAGAATACTAAAGATTACTATAAAGTCCAGTTATTAATAGAATAACTTCTCAGCATTATGACATTTCTTTTCTACTGGAGTACCAGATCAAAAAGTAAGTTTTAGGGTGATCATATAATGGTATGGAGAACAAAGTAGTATTTCAAAAAATAATGCTTATTTACTTCCTACCCCAGCTCACTCAGTCTATTACCCATAATATCTATAAAATCCAATATTTTCAGAAAGTGGATTTGTACTATGAAATGCTGGAGTGTACAGCTTGACATATGGAAGAGCCCCACTTCAGTGATCATCCTGGATACATAGAAATGAAGTTCTGACAGACAGACAGACAGACAGACAGACAGACACACACACACACACACACACACACACACAGACAGACAAAAGAACTTGCCACAGAAGTTGAAACAGCACATAATAAGGGTTTTAGTAGCCAGGAAGTCCAATATAAATAAACTCTCAGAATGGGCAAGCCAGTTTATTCATTGACTCACTGTGAAGACCAAAATAACCATGAGATATTATGATTCTGTTTATTATTGTTCTGGTATCTCTAATGACAGTGATGTGAAGAACAGAAATACTGCAGTAGTGGCCACTTGAGGATCCAAACTAAAGATAAAGTCCAGATATCCAGAAGTGGATCACTGGGTGGGGTGGAACCACTACACTAGCTTCCTGGCAGGTAGGTTGCTATTACTTACCAGTAGGGAAAGGGTGGGGCAAGGCAACACAGTACAAATGCACCACTGGAGCCAATCCAGTGCTCTTACTGATGCATTAGTACCTTGCCAGCTTCCTCACTGCCTCATCCATCCTGGTAAGCAACAGCATCCCACCTGTCAAGAAGTTTGTGTAATGGCTCCATCCCACCCAGTGAAATGCTTATGCTGATATCAAAGGTAAGTGTGACCATGTATGATTGGATATAATAGCAACCAGCTACAGCTTAGTCTGTGGTAACAGATCTCAACAGACCACTCTTAACTGATTAGGCTCTTGAGCAGTCAGAATGGTCCATGAATGTGGAACTATAATCCCGTTCCGTGCCCGGGACCTACCGGGCAGAGGGACGAGCTTGCGGCCGCTGTCGATGTCCCGGCCGCCATCTTGGAAGGGATGCGTGCACACACGGCGTGCTGGCGCGCCGTCGTGTGACGCGGCAGGGAGGCGGGGCGGCTGAAGGCTATTTAAGGCCGCCCCGCTTGCTTCCCGCCATCCAATTCAAATTTCGGCGGCCGCAGCAGCAGCAGCTTCGGCTCGGCTTTTTTTTTTTTTTTTTTCGGCCCTTCGGCGGAAAGCACACAGGGTGAGTCCTCTATCATGCCACAACAACAAGGGCAGCGGCAGTGGAGCTGGGCCCCCTGGGGGCACCCCTACTGGCCCTTTTCCCCACCAGCGGTAACCGAGGGATATGGGCAGGCAGGGACCCTCGCCGGCGGGGGGGAGGTTACACCACAGCAGCAGCATCCCCTAAGGGAGGCCTGCGAGCAGGTCTGGCACCTCGCTGCTGGGACGGCGACGGAAGGAGGGCATCAGCCCGCCCTGTCTGCCAACCCCCCTGCAGAGATATCCGACCCCCTGGGATCAGTCAGAGAGGGGGCCATACCTTTTGGGGAAACGTCTGCCCCACTGGGTTTTCATCTTCTGCCTGCTACGAAGGACAGAATATGGAGGGGAGAGTATGTGGACCTATTCTCGCTCTTGTACAGGGAGCCGGCTGGGAAGGATAAGGATAAAGGGGAACATGCAGAGCCCGATAGGCCCAAGCGCCGACGGGTAGAGCGCTCTTGGTCTAACTGGCTGCCTGCATTCCTTACGTACATGGGGGTGGTAATACAGAGGCAGCCTCATAGGGCCTCGGTACTGATCAAATACCTCGATATCATATACCGGGGCTACTCTGAGTTTCAAGGGACGGCATGGCTGGACTACGACCAGGCGTTCCGTATGAGGGCGGCTTTTGATACATCCCTCCCCTGGGACAAAAAGGAGGCTGACCTGTGGCTGCAATTTATGGCACATTCTAGACCCATGGCAGGTGATAGGGCGGACAGCGGCCATCTCTTGGCGCGCCAGGCATCAGCAACTGCTTCCCGCGGGCCTGCGGGGCAGGGGGTTCAACCCCGCCTGCTTTGCTGGGAGTTCAGCTCGCGTGGCCTTTGCGGTCGGAGCCCGTGCAGGTTCAGACATGAATGTGCCATATGTGGGGGCCCCCACGCCTGCACTAGCTGCCCCAGGGGCCGCCCCTTCAGGGGTGGAAACAGGGATTCGGCTGGCGCAAGGAAGACAGGGGCTGCAGGCGCAGCTCAGGGAAAGGGGCCCCAGCCCAATTAAAATTGCCGAGCTCCAACACTTACTCCACCTTTACCCCCTAGTCCAAGATGCCCAGTTTTTACTCGAAGGCTTCACAGTGGGTTTTCGGATCCCCTATTTGGGTCCCAGGCGACCTTTCATGTCTCGCAACCTTAAGTCAGTGGAAGGCATGGAATCAGTTCTGAGAGAAAAAATTAGGAAGGAAGTAGTAGCCGGCCGGGTTTTGGGCCCCTTTGCTGCACCACCCATCCCCTCACTCAGAGTTTCCCCGTTGGGCCTCGTCCCCAAGAGGGCACCAGGCGAATTTCGCCTGATACACCACCTGTCCTTTCCACAGGGTGAGTCAGTCAATGACTTCATCCCAGCGGAGCTGTGCTCAGTCCGCTACACATCATTCGACTGTGCTGTGCGAATGGTCAGGGACTGCGGGGTTGGGGCCCTTATGGGAAAGTGTGACATCAAGTCTGCTTTCCGCCTCCTCCCGGTCCACCCACAGGACTTCGAGCTGTTGGGCTTGGCTTTTGAGGGTGAATATTACGTGGACAGGGCATTGCCTATGGGCTGCTCTATATCATGCTCTGTTTTCGAGCGCTTCAGCTCCTTCTTGGAGTGGGCGGTCAAGAGGCGCGCAGGCTTGCAATCAGTGGTACACTATTTGGATGACTACCTGTTTGCGGGCCCTGCGGACTCAGGCACCTGTAGGGCGTTCATGGCACATTTCGCGGGGCTGGCTGGGGAGCTGGGCGTCCCCCTCGCGGCCGAGAAAACTGAGGGCCCATCCACCGCTATCACGTTTCTGGGCATCGAGATAGATACGGTGGCCCAATGCTGCAGGCTCCCTCATGACAAGTTGGGGGCCCTCAGGGAGAAGATCTCAGAAGTGGTCAGTTCTAATAAGGTGACATTAGCCACTCTCCAACGGCTGGCAGGCCATCTGAACTTTGCCTGCAGGGTTGTAGCGCCCGGCCGTGCCTTCCTGCGGTGCGTATATGACGCCATGGCTGGCCTATCACGATCCTACCACCGCACACGGGTGACAGCCGCTCTTAGGGCTGACCTGACAGTGTGGTCCACCTTCTTGCGGGAATTTAATGGGGTCTCCCTATGGAGAAGGGATCGCCTGTTGGAGGCTGAGCTACAGGTGCACTCCGATGCCTCGGGTGCCTTCGGTTTTGGGGTCATTCTTCATGACTCATGGTGCCACGGCAGCTGGCCGCAGGGCTGGACACTGGCTGGCCTGACCAGAGACCTGACGTTCTTGGAGTTCTTCCCCATTGTCGTGGCCGTACACCTCTGGCCCGACAAGTTGTGTAATTCCTCAGTCCACTTTTGGTGCGACAACCTCCCCACAGTGCACGTTATTAACACCCTGTCCTCTAGAAACCCCAACGTTATGCTTCTGGTGCGAGCATTCGTGCTCCAATGTCTTCGCTATAATATTCAGTTCCTGGCGCGCCACGTTCCGGGTATTGACAATAGTATTGCTGATGCTCTATCACGGAACCAGATGGAGAAGTTTCGCCAGCTGGCACCGTGGGCAAGGGCTCTGCCGGAGGCGTTCCCCCCAGCGCTATGGGAGATTGGAGGATTGAATCAGAAAGGGCCATAAGCCTTTCTGTGGCGCCCAGCACTTTGGCCAGCTACCAGGGGGCAGGTAGGGATCTATCAAACTTCAGAGAGTCCAGGGGTTACGCCCAGGAGTGGCCCATCCCGGTCGAGCAGCTTATGGAGTTCTGCATGGAGGGGAAACGGAGAGGCCTTTCAGGACCATCAAAGGTAAGCTCTCAGGCCTCGCTTTCCTAGCGAAGGCATGGGGCTTTCAGGACTACACGGGTGACTTTAGGGTGCGCCGGATGCTGGAGGGTTGGTCCCGCGAGCGCCCTTGCCCCCCGGATGCACGCCTCCCCTTTTCCCCGGAGCTATTGTTTGGCCTGCAGGGACAGTGGAAGCACTTGTGTTCTTCCCCTTTTGAGGCCCTGCTATATCATGCTGCGGCCCTCACTCTGTTTTTTGGGGCCTTCCGAATTGGGGAGGTGGTGGCGGCTTCTAAGATGGATAACTCCCTCCGAGCTCTGCTAGTCTCCGACCTCAGCTGGAGGGCAGAGCGGGCCCTCCTGCGGCTCAGGCGGTCTAAAACGGACCAGCATGGTAAGGGGTGCCTGGTGGTATTAGCCCCATGCCGGCAGCAAGAACTCTGCCCAGTAACAGCCCTGCGCGGTTTTGTGGCAGCGAGGGGGTCGCAGTCAGGGTACCTATTCATACATAGGAACTCCCAGCCCCTTACCAGATACCAGTTCTGGTCCGTGGCGAAGGCCGCACTGGGGAATTTAGGCGTGGACCCCAGTAAGTTCGGGACACACTCCTTCCGGATAGGCGCGGCCTCCACGGCGGCCCTATTGGGCTTCTCTAAAGACAGGCTTCAGGCTGTGGGCGGGTGGTCCTCGGACGCGTACAAGGCCTACGTTAGACCACTTGCTGACACACACGATGCCAGCGGCTAGATGTTGGCCCCCCCAGGGCCCCCCCCATTGTTACCCAATGTCGTTGTTGTTTCAACAGATCGCTGGACAAGATCGGAGCAGCCACACATCCTCCTATGTGGCCACAGTATGATGTTCTGGGCGGGCCGCAGGGCGGCGAAGTCTCGCTTTGGCACGCAGTGCGGTGGCTGGGACGTCGGGGGATGCGTTGGGACGGGCTCCTGCCAGCCTTGTTTCAACCGGCTGTGGAAGTGGCAGTGCCCCAGGTGCTGGTCATCCACCTCGGGGGCAACGACTTGGGTCTGTTAAAGGGCAAGGCCCTAATTGAACAGGCATGCGGTGACCTCCGGGCCATTGCACGTCGCTGGCCGGGGGTGCACTTAGTGTGGTCAGACATCCTGCCGCGCAGGAGGTGGAATTGTGCCGGTGACCCACGAGGGATGGACAGGGCACGGAAAAAGGTGAACAGGCAAATTCAGAGGGCCCTTAGGGACTTGGGAGGTTCTGTCATCCACCACCCTGAGGTGGGCCACAACAAGCTTGAGCTGTTTCGGCCTGACGGCGTCCATTTGACGGACACGGGCAACGACATCTTTCTAAGGGACCTGCAGAAGGGTTTACACCAGATTCTTATCGGGTGTGGGGTAAAGGGGGACTAAGCAGAGGCTTGTCCCCCTTCTGTGGCGAAGAAGTGCGGGGAAAGGTTAAAGGGAAAGGGCAGCTAGGTGACACCTTTAGGCACCTTTGGGGGTGACAAGCGGTCCGGAGGCCTGCAGCTCAGGGCTACACGGCCCGGGGACAGGGTACGGGCCGCCTTTGGGGCCAACGTGCCTCATCCGCTCGGAGTTTCAGGGCTCCGAGGGGCGGTGATGCGGGTTGGATCCCCTACACATCTTCAGGGTGTGGCTGGAGCTGGAGGGCTGGCACAGGGCAGCCCCAGGCTCAGGCAGGGCATGGTCGCCCGATAGCTGCTAACAGGCTTTGCCTGGATCACCAGAATGCCCCGCCCTTAATCTCCCTTCTGCAGGTTCATTATTCAATTGATTCTGTTTAAATAAAGTGGCCCATTATTTACCCAAGCAATGGTGTCTGTGTTTTATTTCGGCAATAGGCCGCAATCACTGGGACATAAAGAGGGAGCCCAGACACAGTAAAGAAAAGGGAGGGTGCTTATAAAGACTATAGACAGTGAGTTCTTTGGGATGATCCATCTGTACAGAAGTTGAATTTCTTTCCTAATTCTTCTCATGTGCCTTGTAGGACTGAATGTGCATTAGAGATTCCCAAGGAATATGCACCAGGCTACCAAACTCTAAGAGGAGGTTACTTCAATCTCAGAGTAGCTAGAGGCAGACTCCTGAAAACCAGAAAAGACGACAACTGCTGGTTGGGGGTTGATGGTCTCAGGGCTCATCTAGACCATGTGTGTGTGTGTGTGTGTGTTTGTGTTTGTTTGTTTTACAAGAACAGGCCACTCAGATGTTAAGTTTTTTTACTAGTTTTACAGCTTGGCTGATGCAACTAAAGATTTTGTACAGTACATCTTGGCTAATACTGTTTTATGTATATTCCACCCAGCTTTAAAGGAGTCTACAAATTCCATCTACTTTGCCAAATGGAAAACATTCCTTGTTTATAGAGAAAACAAAAACCCTGCTTCTGCCTCCTCTCCATCATTATGGATAACTTAGCAGTACTTTTCCATATCAAGGTCCAAGTTAGGACTAATTCCTATGTATTTCAGACCTTTTTACCTGTGTTGAAATGGATACAACTTCTATAGATATAACAACTTCTATAGCAATAACAACTGGAATTATGAGAAGATACTGAGCAGTACTACTAGTTTCCTCTGTCACTTTTTGGGGGGGCAGGGTGGGAAGGAGACAGTTTGACACGGGAGACCATGGACGTGATAGACCATACTATCTAAATAAACTAGTGTATATTTCTGCCACTTTGGAAGAAGTTGTATCTATTGGTAAAAAAAGTCAGAACAAGATAGCAGTGTGAAAAATCCAAGTGTCGAGTAGAAGCATTTGTCAGGTCTAATTCTCTTAGAGCTACCAGAAACCTGGATTTTTGCAGCACTTTTCAATTCACATATGCTAACTGTTTGTTTTAAAAGTATCTGTAGAAAATGTGGGACTGATTCACATAAGGTTTTTTAAAAACAGATATTACCGCTGCTCGCCTCCTCATGGCGCACATGATGCTCAGTCCCACTTCTATGGAGACAACTTCTGACCCTTTATTCTGGAATTTCTCAGACAAGTTTTAAGCATTTACTAGCCCTGTTCCTGTCATGTGAACAAGCAGCACAGTTTTATTACAATTTTGGTGAGAGTGTCTTTTGGTAAAAGCAGCCTGTTCCTTCCCTCCCTCCCCTGCTCCATTTTTGACGTGTGAATCTGTGGGAAAGAAGTTTTATCTTCCATTTTATTTCCACTGACCAAACAGTAATATTAACAGTGATCAAATTAATCTTTTTTGGGGTGGGGGGAATGCTTCTTCTCAATGCACACCTGTGCATTTGCACTGCTCCAAATATAGGTTTTCAATCAATGCTATCCATGAGGCTTTTGAACAGATGCAAGGTGCAGGCTGGACTGCTCACCCTCCTGGGAATGGCACAGCTAAGGGGAAATATAAACATGGAGGAAGAGGAGGAAAAGGGAAGCCACTGGCAGTGTAACAAATACTGGGAAGTGGTGAATCAGCCACCTGATGGCAAGGGATATGGGGAACAATGCTTGTAAAGGAGGCACCAAACACATCTCAGAGCTGGCTGTCTCTGGTAATGTCTTTACCATTCTCCCTCTCCCTCTCTCTCACACACACCATCCCCCTTATTCTCCCATGACCATTTCAGTTCCATTATGGTAACTGAGTTTAGTGAGGAGTTCATGTTGTGTGCCTTGACAGGGGTTGGGGGGTTCTCCTTAGGGACCTTTGGGGCTGGGGTCAGCTGTAAACCAGATGCTTCCCACTGACTAACGTATGGTGATGACTGCATAAGGTAAAAATAGCTCTGCTGGCTGCTATGATAGAGCTCGTATGAAAGCCCAGTTTTTTTAAAAAAGGACAAGTAATGTATTTTTGAAACTCAGCAGGTACGAGAAAACACTGTGTGTGGGAATAAGACACCCACTGTTTCAGCACAGCTATCCACACAAGTGTGCATATGTCCATACATGGACCTGAGGGAAAAATCAATCTTTCCACTTATTATGCGCTAGCCAGTGGCATGTAGCACAGGCTCTCATTATAAATAAGGGGCAAACAATGTGGTATTACATACAATGTGCCACATGAGCAGCAATTGCATTTGTGAAAAGGACAGCACTGTCTTGCATATGCGGGGGGTCGGGTTGATGCAGATCCAGTCCTACTTTGATTACCTAGCCAGAAAAACTATATTGTATTTCTGAGATTGCTGAGACCTATTTCTTTATGAGTTATTCCACAGATTTAAGACTCCTGAAGGAAAAAGACCATGCACAAAACCAGCAAAGCCATTATACAAATAGCATTTGTATTCATACAGTAAAATTGTCAGATCTCTGTCAATTCAGAACTCTTGTCAGAATCTACTGCACAACCCCAATGAAATCAAGAGTTTAACTCACTTGTTCCCAATAAATGAATTTAATCTGATATAATGCTGTGCTGGCACATTTACTTTCTAAAATGTATGGGAAAGGAAACACATTAAGAATAATTACACATACATCTGAAAGCAATTGTGGGCTTTAAAAAAGAACAATGTAGTAGGGCATCTAATGAGGGCTGGATTTTTTTGGAGCAGGGAAAAGATTTGTGATTTTTTAAACATGTCACTCACGGCAAGTCTTCTAATCTGGAGGCTTCATGCCGTGGGTCCAGCAGATCGTAACCACACTCGTTATAAATTTCTAAGTAGGAAATATGTGTTGTGTATACTTTGCTGCTATCCTAAATTGGAAGAAAAATAAAAAGATGACATCAATAGCTGCCTAAAAACCTAGATTACCAGTACAGATACTGTGCTAATTGCCTTCTTACTATATCTCATTCTCTGAATATAATTTCAATACAAGTTATATTTGAAATCTCTCCCTTTTGTTACTGAAATGTGGCTTTCTTTGAAGACCTACATGCACTATTTTAAGTATTATTTTCAGTTTCAATTAATAATTTTCCATTATAAACATTTTGGCATTCTGCCTTTTCATAATCAAATGAGAAAAACAGTAATAAAATAAAGAACAGAACATAGTAAGACCATCATAAAAGAAAAAGAGCTATAGACCAAAAATGAATGGAAAATGCCCTCAATTAGGGCTTTTACGGTCATGTATGGTGCTTGCTAACCTTCCTCAAAATATGTTATTGCACCTATTTAATGGTTCCATATTTGTAAATATATATATTGTTGCATGCCTCCCCAATCTCTGAGCGGTGAGATTTCCGGGGTCCCTGCACTCATCCAGTGTTTGGTTTCCTTTGGGAAGGTCAGCGGAGACTGTGGTGTCTTTATGAAATATGGATTATTTATTTACACACATTCCAACCTGAGTTTAGGATGGAGGGGTTCAAGGCATCAGCAGTCCAATATCCAGCTTTTCCATCAGTGTTACAGGAGGCATCCTATAGCCATGAGGCAGAGAGCCAGCCTCTCTGTCTGCCTCCAGTCCCCAGCCATTCTCTAGACAATTCTAAAAAACACTCCAAGCACAAACTTCTGCTAGCCACCAGGAAGGGGGGGGAAAGGCTCTCCTGAAGAGTTTCAATGACAAAAGGGTCTTCCTGGCCCATTCACCAGTTGCTGGGCAACTGATAGACCCATTCTCCTACTTGGCCACTCTATTAGCTTAACAAAAGAAACTCCAGCAGAGCCAGCCCCTCACCCCAAGGCATAGGATTCCAAATCAGAAGCTGGAAAGGGGACCCACAGGGATCATCCATTCCAACCCCATGCTCATAACAATATGTTCCATGTCTCTGAGTAAATCTCTTTGTCTTCTCTTCTTGAATTGGTTGGCTCAGACAGTACAGGGGCTGTCTCAAAAATGAGGGGGAGTGGAAAATAATAGGCTGATTAGAACCTGCAATCTCATTTGGGAGAGAACCCAACAAAGGCACCTTCTCTTTAGGACCCACATGGGGAACAGTATAATTTCTCACTGCTTTAGATAGGCAGCAGTATATTTATGACATCAGCCACCAGTCCTCTAATCCCAATCTGCATCTCTGAACTACAGTAAGACCCCGCTTTAAGGCGCTTCACTTTATGGTGTTTCGCTAATGCAGCAGTCTCAATTAGATGCAATTAGACTAAAGCCCCACTCATATGGCGCTTGTTCTACTTTTACGGTGGTTTTTGGGTGTCATGTACCATTCTATTCAATGGGTTCCGCTTTTCAGCGTTTTTCTCTTTTCGGCAAGGGTCCGGAACGTAACCCGCCGTATGAGTGGGGCCCTACTGTAGTTGCATGCCTACTAACTGTTGGGCTAGTGACCAGTTGGCATTACTGTCTCTAGTAGTTTTCCATGAAGCCTGCAAGTGTGAAGACGTAACTGTGGTTAAGGGGGAGTTATGTCTATGATCTGTCTGGGTCGTTGCTATGGTAGCCATCTGATGCTCTGAAGAAGTCTTCTTGCTCAACTTAACTCCAACGTAATGTATGCTGTTTCACACAACAACGCACACAAGCCAACAGTGGTAGCAGAGGATGGTTACGCTCCACAGCGCATTACACGGGAGTAAGTTGCTGGTCTGAACGGCAGACGGAGTTCCAGGGAGGGCAGCGTGATTGAACCAGACGGAGGTGAGCAACATGGCTGTAAACCTGTCTGGGGGAGGCTTGCCGATGGAACGACTTAATGAGAAGAATTTTGCCAGCTGGAAGCCGAGGATGAGGGCTTTGCTGATAACAGAGGATTTATGGGACGTGATTGAGGAAAAAACCCCGGCGGTATTGACCGCGGCCTGGAAGCGTCGAGACCAGAGGGCGCAGGCGTTTATAATCTTGGCTCTATCGGATTCTCTACTGATGTGTGTGAGAGATGAGCCGTCAGCTAAAAAGATGTGGGACGCGTTGCAGGAATTGTCCCAGGAATGGCAGCGGAGGCAGGAGGCGCTGAGAGCCCAGCCGGTGGGAGCTGTCAGAAGCAAGGTGGAGAAATGTGCCGAACCGGAGCAGGCTGCCGAAAGCAGACAGGAAAACAAGCGGGAGCAGCAGCGGCTGAAGTCTTGTTTTGCCTGTTTGGCCCGTGGACATCTCCGTAAAGATTGTCCAGTCAAGCGAAACTCCAGGGACGGAGGCTTGAAGCAGGGAAGTGTGAACTTTGTTTGTAAACAGAAGTCTAAAGACTTGGAACAAATTAACTTTATTGTCGACAGCGGAGCAAGCCATATACTAATTAAAGACAGGAGTCTGTTTTACACGTCTACAAATGAGCAGGATTTTGTTTTACTTGCTGATGGATCACGGAAATCCGTGAAAGCACGTGGTCTGATTAAATTTGACAAGCTTGGCATTATGACAAACTGTTTGTTCGTTCCGGAATTGGCTCATAATGTTTTATCAGTTAGCAAACTGGTAAGTTGTAATTATTCAATTTTGTTCCACAAAGACCAATGCTTTATAATGAGGGGGGCTGAAGTGTGCATGCAAGGAAGCCTTAATGATTCACAGTTTAAAATGTCCATGGGTGTGAAGTGTGCAGATGCCTTGAGTTCAATGGGGCGGAAAGGGAATGACGGTCAGGGCTGTAAACAGACAACCATAAAAGGCATGCCATCGGTATTCACTGCCCAGATGGAGGAAGTTCACAGAGAACTAGAAGAGCCATCATCATTTCAAGCAATCAGGCTGATGCCTGAAGCAGAGCAGCACAAATGGCAGCAGGCCATGCAGGAAGAATTACAAGCCATGCAAAAGAATGGCACATGGACATTAGTAAAGTTACCCATGGGTAAAAAGGCCATAGGTTGCAGATGGGTGTTTAAGAAGAAGAAAGCAAGTTCCAGGGAAATACAGAGGTACAGGGCACGTTTGGTTGCCAAGGGATTCACCCAGCAGCATGGGACAGATTATGATGCTGTTTTTGCCCCGGTTGTGAAACATGAGTCCATTCGTGTGCTGCTGAAGCTGGCAGCGATGCAGAACATGAGTGTAAATCACTACGATATAGGGACGGCATTCCTACATGGTGATTTAAGAGAGGAGATATATATGGAACTGCCTCCGGGTTCTGTGTCAAAGGAAGGGTTCGTGTGTAAACTGCATAAATCAATATATGGACTGCGGCAAAGTGCACCCTGCTGGAATGAGAAATTGGACAGAGTGTTGCATGGAATAGGATTCCAAAGATGCAAGGCAGATCCATGTGTGTATATAAAGAGACAGGGGATGAAAACCATGTTCTGTGCAGTTTACGTTGATGACATCATGTACCTTTATCATGAGCAGCAAGAGGAACAAGAATTTAATGAGAAACTGGGCAGGCAGGTGGACACAAAGAATTTGGGGCCTGCCACACACTATTTAGGCACGGATATTGTGCGTGCAGAAGACGGAAGCATAACATTGAGTCAGGAAAGTAAAATAAATCAGATCATAGAAGAATGCAACATGACAGAATGCAATGTTGTGAAGACTCCAATGGTTGTGGCTTTCCAACAGAATGTGCAGGAGACGCCTTGTACAGATCCTGAGAAGTACAGGCGCATAATAGGGAAATTGCAATATTTGGTGAAGGTGTCTCGCCCAGACATATGTAATGCAGTCAGTATTTTAAGCCGGAAGGTAGAGCATCCTTCAGAGGCTGACTGGCAAGGGATTAAAAGGATAGTGCGTTATCTGAAAGGCACGAAGACAAAGGGTCTGGTTTTGTCAGGAGCAAAGACAGGAGGTCTTGAATGTTTTGTGGATGCAGATCATGCAGGGGAGCTGAGCAGTCGTAAGTCAACCTCTGGCATAGTTGTGATGTGGCACGGGTCATGCATTGACTGGAGTAGCAAGAAACAAAATGTGGTTGCAACATCAAGTGCAGAAGCCGAGTATGTGGCCCTGTCACAGGCCTGTAATGAGCTACAGTGGTTCGCAATGCTCATGCAGGAGATAGGCATTGATATGCAATTTCCGATTACTGTATATGAAGACAATCAGACCTGCATTAAGATAGCCACATCAGAAGCTCATACCAAGAGAACAAAACATATTAGTGTCAGATACTTTCACGTAAGGGATTGTGTGCAGCAGGGGTTTGTTAACCTAAAATTTTGTGACACTAACAACATGGTGGCTGACATAATGACCAAGCCTTTGTGTGAGGAGAAATTTGGCAAACTGGTGACAAGGCTTGGAATGAACCAAAGTTTGAGTGAATAAAGTTCTGAAATGTACTGCTATGTACTGAAATCAAGTTTTGAACTGTACTGAGATGTAAGTTTGCAATGTACTGAAATGTATTGCAAGAGGTATTGTAGAAATGTATGACAGTATGACTATGTATTATGGAGATGTATTTCATGTGTATTTTGCAGTCTTTATGGGAAAAAGGGGGGCTGTTGGGCTGGTGACCAGTTGGCATTACTGTCTCTAGTAGTTTTCCATGAAGCCTGCAAGTGTGAAGACGTAACTGTGGTTAAGGAGGAGTTATGTCTATGATCTGTCTGGGAACGGACTGCCAGGGTCGTTGCTATGGTAGCCATCTGATAACGACTGGGAAAGTTCTAACAGAGACTATGTGTTGTGCTCTTCTGAATTATGCCTCTGAGCTGAGAGGCTGTCTTTTGTGTTCATCTATGGAGAGAGATGTACCAGAAGGGGGGGTGACTGAAGAATCTCTATATGTATTTACTCTTAAGCCTCTGGCCTTAATGTCTTTCAATAAAGACTCTTACATGATTTAAATGCTCTGAAGAAGTCTTCTTGCTCAACTTAACTCCAACATAATATATGCTGTTTCACACAACAACGCACACAAGCCAACACTAACCACCATACTTTATACTAAGGAAATGGTGAAAAATTGCCATGGTTAGTAGGTCTGAAAGCAAAGGGTCAACAACTAATGTGAGCTTACACAGATGAGCAACAAGCAGCCCAGCTTCTGTCTGGAAACTCAACTAAGGGAACTTCCACACAGCAGTTTATTATGGACTTAGTGCTGCTCATACATGCAAGTTTTTTCCAGGGTTCACATGATGTCATACGCATCAAAATGCCTTACCATATTTTCTCCTCATTTAATCTGGATTTACCATTTCCACAAGTTTATCTATTTATCAAATTTTCCATGGAAATAATAAATATAGATTAAATGGAAAGATAATATGATAACAAATAATTTTGATGAAGACAATGATATGGGCATTGCACAAAAATTGCATGAATGAGCAGCACTGAATCAACAATGAAGTGCAATATGGAAGCACCACAAATGGCACTATAGGACTTGAAGAAGCAAGGATATGAGGTCCCAAGGAACATGGGAAGCTGCCTTATACTAAGTCAGAGTATTGGTCCTTCAAACTTAGTTTTGTTGACACTGATGAGCAGTGACTCTTCAAGGTTTCAGACAAGAGTCTTTCTTAGCCCTTCCTGGAAACACCAAGGATTGAGTTTGGGAGCGTCTTTATAAAAAGCATGTGCTCTAAGAGCCCAAGTGAAAGAAAAGCAGGACAAAGACTGTTGGGGAAGGAAACTTACGGGGTAGCACTCATCCACCCACTCAACCACAGCCCATTTTTATAGAAACATTTTTATATTCCTATATTATAGAAACATTTCTATATTTCTACCCAGTACACTCAGAATGCATCTGGTTGCCAAATTGCATAATACATTTTATATAAAGGATGTTACTATAATGATGTAAACCTTCACAATCTATCCTTAAAATATTTCAAAGTTGTACTTCAATTAGAATGACTCTTGCATGTTATTTCATTCTACTTTTTAAAAAAATCAAAATGCTCAAACCCAGGATATGCTATCAGCTATACCCTGCAAGTTCACTTTCTCTTCAGCACTGCCAGAATGTAACATAACCCAACTGTTTGCGGCCTATTGCCGAAATAAAACACCGACACCATTTCTTGGGTTAAATAATGGGCCACTTTATTTAAACAGGAACAATTGAATAATGAACCTGCAGAAAGGCAAATAAAGTGCGGGAGTATTCTGGTGAAAAGCCTCCTTGCAGCTATCGGGCGAACAGACCCTGCCTGTGCCCGGGGTTGCCCTGTGGCAGCCCCCGGCTCCAGCCACACCCTGAAGATGTGTAGGGGGTCCAACCCGCATCACCGCCCCTCAGAGCCCTGAAACTCCGAGCGGATGAGGCACGTTGGCCCCAAAGGCGGCCTGTACCCCGCCCCCGGGCCGTGTAGCCCTGAGCTGCAGGCCTCCAGACCGCCTGTCACCCCAAAGGTGCCTAAAGGTGTCACCTAGCTGCCCTTTCCCTTTAACCTTTCCCTGCACTTCTACGCCACAAAAGGGGGGCAAGCCTCTGCTTAGTCTCCCTTTACCCCACACCCGATAAGAATATGGTGTAAGCCCCTCTGCAGGTCCCCAAGAAAGATGTCATTGCCCATGTCAGTCAAATGGATGCCGTCTGGCCGAAACAACTCCAGCCTGTCGTGGCCAACCTCTGGGTGGTGGATGACGGAGTCCCCCAAGTCACAGAGGGCGCTATGAATTTGCCTGTTCACCTTTTTCCGGGCCCTGTCCATCCCACGCGGGTCACCGGTACAATTCCACTTCCTGCGTGGCAGGATGTCTGACCATACTAGGTGCACCCCCGGCCAGCGACGTGCAATGGCCCGGAGGTCACCGCATGCCTGTTCAATTAGGGCCTTGCCCTTCAGCAGACCCAAGTCATTCCCCCCAAGGTGGATGACCAGCACCTGGGGCACCGCCAGTTCCACAGCCGGCTGAAACAGGGCCGGCAAAAGCCCGTCCCAACGCATCCCCCGACGTCCCAGCCACCGCACCGAGGCACATTGACTGAGCCCCAGTTGTGTGCCGAAGCGAGATTTCGCCGCCCTGCGGCCGGCCCAGAAAACCATGCTGTGGCCGCAGAGGAGGATGCATGGCTGCTCCGATCTTGTCCAGCAGTCTGTTGAAACAACAACGACATTAGGGTGAGTGGGGAGGCGACATCTGAGTGCCGGCGTCATGCATGCCAGCAAGTGGTCTAACGTAAGCCTTGTATGCGTCTGATGACCACCCGCCCACTGCCTGAAGCCTGTCCTTGGAGAAGCCCAAGAGGGCTGCTGTGGACGCCGCACCTATCCGGAAGGAGTGTGTACCGAACTTACTGTGGTCCATACCTAAGTTCCGCAGAGCAGCCCTTGCCACGGACCAGAACTGGTACTTGGTAAGGGGCTGGGAGTTCCCGTGTATGAATAGGTACCCAGACTGCGGTCCCCTTGCTACCATAAAGGCACGCAGGGCAGTCACCGGGCAGAGTTCTCGCTGCTGGCATGGGGCTAATACCACCAGGCGGCCTTTACAGTGCTGAGGTCTGAAACTAGAAAAGCCCGGAGGGAGTCATCGGTCTTAGAAGCCGCCACCACCTCCCCAATTCGAAAGGCACCGAAAAACAGGGTGAGAGCCGCAGCGTGGTATAGCAGAGCCTCAAAAGGAGAAGAACACAAGTGCCTCCACTGTCCCTGCAGGCCAAACAGTAGCTCTGGGGAAAAGGGAAGGCGGGCATCTGGGGGGCGTGGGCGTTCGCGGGACCAACCCTCTAAAGTCACCCGTGTAATCCTGAAAGCCCTGCGCTTTCGCTAGGAAAGCGAGGCCTGAGAGCTTACCTTTGATGGTCCTGACTGCAAGGCCCCTGCATTTCCCCTCCACACAGAACTCCATAAGATGCTCCACGGGGATGGGCCACTCCTGGGCGTAGCCCCTGGACTCTCTGAAGTCTGATAGATCCCTACCTGCCCCCTGGTAGCTGGCCAAAGTGCTGGGCGCCACGGAAAGGCTTATGGCCCTTTCTGCTTCAATCCTCCAATCTCCCATAGTGCTGGGGGGACCGCGTCCGGCAGAGCCTTTGCCCACGGTGCCAGCTGGCGAAACCTCTCCATCTGGTTCCGTGATAGAGCATCAGAAATACTATTGTTAATACCCGGAACATGTCGCGCCAGGAACTGGATATTATAGCGAAGGCATTGGAGCACGAATGCTCGCACCAAACACATGACGTTGGGGTTTCTAGAAGAGAGGGTGTTAATGACATGCACAGTGGGGAGGTTGTCACACCAAAAGTGGACTGAGGAATTACCCAGCTTGTCCGGCCAGAGGTGTACTGCTACGACAATGGGGAAGAACTCTAAAAAGGTGAGGTCCCTGGTAAGGCCAGCCTGCACCCAGCCCTGCGGCCAGCGGCCGTGGCACCATGATTCCTGGAGAATGACCCCAAAACCGAAGGAACCTGAGGCATCAGAGTGCACCTGCAGCTCTGCCTCCAATAGGCGATCCTTTCTCCATAGGAAGACCCCATTAAATTCCTGCAGGAAGGTGGACCACACCGACAGGTCGGCCCTAAGAGCCGCTGTCACCCGTGTGCGGTGGTGGGAGCTTGTTAGGCCAGACATGGCCTCATATATGCGCCGCATGAAAGCGCGCCCGGGCGCTACCACCCTGCATGCAAAGTTCAGGTGGCCTGCCAGCTGTTGGAGCGTGGCTAATGTCACCTTATTAGACCCGGCCACCTCTAAGATTTTTTTCTTCAGGGACGTCAACTTATCTCGAGGGAGCCGGCAGCATTGTGCCACCGTATCTATCTCGATGCCCAGAAAAGCGAGAGTGGTAGACGGGCCCTCAGTTTTCTCGGCCGCGAGGGGGACGCCCAATTTCCCCACTAGCCCTACGAAATGCGCCATAAGGGCCCTACAGGCAACCGAGTCCGCAGGACCCGCAAACAGATAGTCGTCCAAATAGTGCACCACTGATTGCGAGCCTGCACGCTTCTTGACTGCCCACTCCAAGAAAGAGCTGAAGCGCTCAAAAACAGAGCATGAGATAGAGCAGCCCATAGGCAATGCCCTGTCCACGTAATATTCACCCGCAAAAGCCAAGCCCAACAGCTCGAAGTCCTGCGGGTGGACGGGCCCTTGGCCCGCAATCCCTAAGCATCCGTACCGCACTGTCAAATGATGTGTAGGGGACAGAGCACAGCTCCGCTGGGATAAGGGCCCTTGGCCCGCAATCCCTAACCATCCGTACCGCACTGTCAAATGATGTGTAGCGGACAGAGCACAGCTCCGCTGGGATAAAGTCGTTGACTGACTCCCCCCTCGGAAAGGACAGGTGGTGTATGAGGCAAAATTCCCCAGCTGCTTTCTTGGGGACGAGGCCCAGAGGGGACACTCTGAGTGAGGGGATGGGTGGTGCCGCAAAGGGGCCCAATACCCGGCCGGCCATGACTTCCTTCATAATTTTCTCTCTAACCACTGCTTCCCTGCCCACCGCTGACTTAAGGTTGCGGGACATGAAAGGCCGCCTGGGACCCAAATGGGGGATTCGAAAACCCACTGTAAAACCTTTGATTAAAAACTGGGCGTCTTGCACTTTGGGGTAGAGGCTGAGTAAATGTTGGAGCTCGGAGAGTTTAATTGGGCTGGGGCCCCTTTCCTTGAGCTGCGCCTGCAGCTCCTGGCTTCCTTGCCCCAGGCGGGTCCCTGTTCCCACCCCTGAAGGGGCGGCCTCTGGGGCAGCTAGTACAGGAGTGGGGGCCCCCACATAGGGCACATTCATGTCTGAACCTGCATGGGCTTCGACCGCAGTGCCCGCGTGAGCTGAACTCCCAGCAAAGCAGGCGGGGTTGAACCCCCTGCCCCGCAGGCCTGCGGGAATGAGCTGCTGACACCTGCCGAACCAAGAGATGGCCACTGTCTGCCCTATCGCCTGCCATGGGCTTGGAATGTGACATGAATTACAGCCACAGGTCAGGTTCTTTTTTATCCCAGGGAAGGGAGGTGTCAAAGGCCGCCCTCATACGGAATGCCTGGTCATAGTCCAGCCATGCCGTTCCCTGGAACTCAGAGTAGCCCCTATATATGATGTCCAGGTATTTGATCAGTACTGAGGCCCTATGAGGCTGCCTCTGTATTACCACCCCCATGTATGTAAGGAATGCGGGCAGCCAGTTAGCCCAAGAGCGCTCCGTGCGTCGCCTCTTGGGCCTATCAGGCTCTGCCTGTTCCCCTTTATCCTTGTCCTTCCCAACTGGCTCCCTGTACAGGAGTGAGAATACGTCGACATACTCCCCTTTCCATATTCTCTTTGTAGCCGGCAGCAGGTGAAAACCTAGTGGGGCCGATGTCTCCCCAAAGGGTATGGCCCCCTCTCTGACTGATCCCAGGGGGTCGGATGTCTCTGCAGGGGGGTTGGCAGACAGGGAGGGCTGATTCCCCCCTTCCGCTGCCGTCCCAGCAGCGGGGTGCCAGACCTGCTCGCAAGCCTCCCTTAGGGGATGCTGCATAAACACTCCCCCCCCTGCGAGGGTCCCTGCCTGTCCATATCCCTCGGTTCCCGCTGGTGGGGAAAAGGGCCAGTAGGGGAACCCCCATGGGGGCCAGCTCTACTGCTACTGCCCTTGTTGGCGAGGCGCAATAGGTGACTCACCCTGAGTGCTGTCTGCTGAAGGTTCCTGTGTGGGCTGCATTGTTGGGGCTGCTTGCCAGGTGGGCGCTGCTTCTGTCTCCATGCTAGGCATCCTTGCCTCTGCCCTGGGCCCGGCCTCCAGTGCGTCCAGTCTTGCTAAGATGGAGGCAACATCCCCTGCGTCAGCCCTGTTCACTGGCTGCTGCGCTTTCCCCTATAATGTTTGGGTGCTGGCTCCTTTGTTTTCCCCCTCGCAGGTGGGGCCCTAGGTGCACTAGGCTGGCATGGGTCATGCTCGAGGGCCTCCAGCCTAGCCAGTATGGCAGCCCATGGTGGCCCCTCCTCGCTCCTAGCAGCCACTACCGCTGGGGGTGGGCATTTTCCCCCTCCTTTGGGGGCCTTTCCTTTCCCTTTTGGCCCCCCTTGCCCTTTTTGGGGTGGCATCTCTAGCGGTTTTGTATCCCTGGCCCAGCCCTGTCCAGAAATTGAGGGGGGGGCTGGCCTGCTTATACTATGTTACCCCCGCACCCCTTTATCCGCCCTTCCCTGAAGATGCCCCAAATAAAATTGCAGCCCAAAGGCCGCCTAGCCTGTGGTCCTCGCTGCCGTTGGCCCCGATCTCGTGCTGCCACAGAGGCGCCGGGTCTGCTGCCAATAGGTCCTCTTCCGGCGCGAGACCCCAGCTGCACCACAGGCCTCCACTGAGGCTTCCTGGGATCCGCTGCTGCTGCCGCTGCCGGAACCGCAGGGCCTCATGAGCCCCGTAAGCCCCGATGCCACAGATGCCGCCAAGCCTCGCTGAGCCCCGCCTCGCTGCCGATCCCGCGCTGCTGACTTCTGGATCTCCCGATGAGGCTGGAGAGGCTCGGCGCTGAGCACCCGGGCCAGCCGAGACAAAGCCTCCCAAGGCCACGTGCGCCGCAAAAGGAGCCGTGCTGCGCCGCTGAGGCCTTGCTGCTGCCGCCGGAATTCAAACAGACGGCAGGAAGCTGGCAGGGTGGCCCTAAATGGCCTTTGGCTGCCCCGCCCCCTAGCTGCGTCACACGCCGGCGCACCAGCGCGCCGTGTGCACGCACAGCCCCAACATGGCGGCCGGAACATCGGCTGCGGCCGCAAACACGCCCCTTTGCCGATAAGTCCCGGGCACGGAACGGGATTTCTGAAGTCAGGATTTTCTCTTCCTTACAAGGCAAATTCAAACAATATAAATTTCACAATAATGAACTGTGAAGTCGTGATCTACAAGGAAAAAGTGAATTAATTCCCTTCACAGTCTGAAGCCATCATTAAAGATGCTGCTAATCATGCTGCTAATCATGCTGCTAATGACCATTTTCTAATTGCACATTCTATTTGGAGTTCAAACTAGATGCAATGACAGGAGATGTGTACTTATGTACTGCAGCTTTTTAAATGGCTAATTTTCAGTTTGGGGTCCATGGTGCTGGGGAACTTGTGTTAAATAGCCAATCCAAAACACAGAAACAGAATGCAACAAGTAAACTGCAGAGCACAATAGACCAAGAAATCAAAAGCCCGGATGAAAAAAGTATGTTTTCAGTTGGTGTCAAAAAGTAATCTAATACCCTTTCTCCCTACTTCCATGCCCCAAAATGCCTTGTGCATGGTATTTCTGCAAAGATTACTCAAATCATACACAAGACCTGGGCTTGGAGGTGTAAAAGAGGACTGTGTACCCCTCTTAGTGATTCTTTAAGTCTCTTCAGTCTGAGCTTGCACTTTGACCACCTTGACTTTAATATATTGTTCCTTCAAGATAATCAACATGTTTCTGTAAATTAACAATGATACGTTTTCCACTAGTTGTTGCCAATACAGGAGTTAGAAGAACACTGAGTTGGAAGGTGCTCACTCCACCTCTAAGGTCATGCTCATATCCTAGAACCTGTCCTTTCAGGAAGAGATGGGTGCCAGCTCACAATCTAACTTTCAAGAATATTCTGAATCTAGCTCTGCACATACCATATGTGGGACTAAACCGAGACCACGATGAAGTATTCCAGTAAACAGAAGTTATCCAGTAAATGAAAATGTTCTTATTTTAAAATTATCAAATTTTAATGGACTTAGGCATTCAGAATAGTGTTATGCCACCTTTTTGCCACACAGAGGCATTCACCAAGGCTTATAAACCAACAAGGTTTAACTCAGTTGCAGCTTGGACCAATTAAGCCGTGAGAGTGAAAGAATACAGTGCCTTGCAAAAGTAATCAGACCCGTGAGCAATACCCTCATACTACTGAATTACAAATGGTACACTGAAATTTCATTCTGTATTATTTATTTATTTATTTTTTAAAACTTATATACCGCCCGACTAGCAATATCTCTCTGGGCGGTGAACATAGATACAATAAAATACAATATAATACAAAAACATCAGTCTAAAATCAAATTTCACAATCTAAAAACAGCAAAGGCTAAAATCAAATTACAAACATTACAATCATTAACAAAAAATTAAAATGCCTCGGAGTAGAGAAAGGTTTTAACCTGGCGCCGAAAGGATGATAGTGTCGGCGCCAGGCGAACCTCCTCGGGGAGACTATTCCATAGTTCGGGGGCCACCACTGAGAAGGCCCTTGATCTTGTCACTGCCCTCCGGGCCTCCCTATGAGTCGGGACCCGGAGGAGGGCCTTCGTAGCAGACCGTAGTGTACGAGCCGGTTCATAGCGGGAGAGGCGTTCCGACAGATATTGAGGTCCCGCGCCGTATTGTATTTTTTTTGAAACACTGAAACTCACCTTACAATAATTGATAGGATGACCAGGAACGGACAGAAAGTGGAAAGCACCAACTCCTGCTGTGGGTGAAAAGCTGTATTTACTTACAGTAAAGGTGAGATCAGTTCTAAATACTACTCTTTGTGAAATACACAAAAATGTTTTGCAATAGACACTACTCCTAGCTCTGATATCCTTCTTGCTGATTTTACAGCAACTAAAAAGAGTCCATGAAGAAGCAGACTTTGATGGCTCAAAAGATGGTTTCTGGAGCACAGATAGAACTTTATGCAAGTCCCATGTTGGGAATCAGTGCTGAACAGGAGAACTGGATAACACTGTCCCTCTCAGAAATTGTTTTAATTGTTTAATGAGTGCCAAGAGATTCAGATGGTGACTTCAATAGAACTGACGATAAAGCTGAAGGCTGTCTCTGCAGTCTATTTGGCCTCAAACCTTGCTTCAGCCCATGCTGCAGAAAAGACAGAAGTTCATCTATCCCTGCCTTACAAGACGCAATGACTCCTGTCTCACCAGTGCAAAAAAGCTGCAAGTAAACTGATTAATTCCTTATCACTGACAGACAACACAAGGCCAAAATTGTATGGATGATCTCTGGTGGTAAACCTGCTCTCAACAACTTTCTCTATTCAGCCTCCAAGCGGTTAGGTTCACCCATTCTGGATCTGGATGAACTAGAGGGGCCTACAATAGCAGATCTGAGTCCGTAGTGGCTCCAAGCTAAATTCACCACCTTCAAAAATCACAGTTATCTTGGCCAATATAGGGCCAGCAGAACGATAGAATAATAGAATACTAGAGTTGGAAGGGGCCTATAAGTCCATCGAGTCCAACCCCCTGCTCAATGCAGGAGTCCAAATTAAAGCACACCCAACAGTTGGCTATCCAGCTGCCTCTTGAATGCCTCCAGTGTTGGAGAGCCCACCACCTCCCTAGGTAACTGGTTCCATGCTTGTACCTCTCTAACAGTTAGGAGGTTTTTCCTCATGTTCATTTGAAATCTGGCTTCCTGAAGCTTGAAGCCATTGTTTCGTGTCCTGCACTCTGGGATGATCGAAAAGAGATCCTGGCCCTCCTCTGTGTGGCAACCTTTCAAGTACTTGAAGAGTGCTATCATATCTCCCCTCGGTCTTCTCTTCTGCAGCCTAAACATGCCCAGTTCTTTCATTCTGTCCTCACAGGGCTTTGTTTCCAATCCCCTGATCATCCTTGCTGCCCTCCTCTGAACCTGTTCCACTTTATCTGCACCCTTTTTAAAGTGCAGTGTCCAGAACTGGATGCAGTACTCAAGATGAGTCCTAACCAGTGCCAAATAGAGGGGAACTAATACTTCATGTGATTTGGAAACTATGACACTAGCTTTCTCCAACCACACGTTCTTCAAGACTTGAGACAATATTGGAATTGGAGGAAAGATGTAAAGGTTCCCGGCTGGCCAAGGAGAATTCACGGCTTCTGTGCTTTCTACTCTCAGAGATGGAAACCTTGTGAAATACCTCTGAAGCTGATAATTCAGATCTGATGCAAACAGATTCACATCCATCTTCCCAAACTCGCACCAAAGCTGCTTGAAGATGTCCTTATGGAGCTTCCACTCTCCTGGCTTCACAATGATGGCTCAACCAATCTGCTTGTATATTATCCACTGCTCAAAATTTCTGGTTCTTCACCATACGGTTCCTCCATGAATGAATCTGTCATCCTTGCATCTCTTTTATACAGTTCTTCAGTGTATTACTTCCATCTTCCTTTTATTTTATCTCCGTCAGTCAGTGTGTTCTCCTGTTGATTATTCAACATCCCTACTCTTGGTTTAAATTTCCCCTTCATTTCTCTAACCTTTTGGAATAGGGCTCTTGTTCTACCCTTTTTGTTGTCATTTCTATACAATAACTATTGTAATAGTTCTCTTTGTCCCTACGTACTAGTTGCTGTATTGTTGCATTTAGGGTTCTAACTGTGTTTCTGTCTCCTTTTGCTTTTGCTTTCCTTCTCTCTTTAACCATTTTAAGAGTTCCTTCAGTCATCCATTGAGGTCTTTCTTTTTAACTAGAGGTATTCTCTTTTTGCATTCTTCCCTGATAATGTCTCTTGCTTCACTCCACAGTTCTTCTGGTTCTCTGTCAACTAAGTTTAAAGCCTAAAATCTGTTCCTTATTTGATCTTTATATTCTTCTCGGATGCTATTTAAATTGTATTTTGGCATTATGATTGATTTGTTGTTGTTCTTTAGCTTTACTTTGATTTTCAGTATAACCCGTTCATGATCTGTACCACAGGCTCCTGGTCTTGTTTTCACAGAAAGGTCTCCATCTTCTGCTACCAATTATATAATCAATTTGATTCCTATATTGACCATTTGGTGATGTCCACGTGTACAGTCGTCTTTTTGGTTGCTCAAAAAATGTGTTCACAAGAAACAAATTATTGGCTTCACAGAATTCAATAAGTCTTTCTCCTGCTTCATTTCTGTCTCCTAAGCCCCATTTCCCCACAATTCCTAGTTCTTCTCTGTTCCCTGCTTTTGCATTCCAGTCCCCCATCTTGTTTTGGTGTGTGATCAATTTCTTCCTGTTCGTCTGAGTAAAATCTCTCCAATTCCTCTCCTTCTGTGTCTATTGTTGGAGCGTAGATTTGGATTATCCTAAATACATTAATATGGGCATAGGATCATATTAGAGAGTCAGTGTGGTGTAGTGGTTAAGGTGTTGGACTATGACCTGGGAGACCAGGGTTCAAATCCCCACATAGCCATGAAGCTCACTGGGTGACCTTAGGCCAGGCATTGCCTCTCAGCCTAAGAGGAAGGCAATGGTAAACCCCTTCTGAATATCACTTACCATGAAAACCCTATTCATAGGGTCGCCATAAGTTGGAATTGACTTGAAGGCAGTCCATTTCCATTTTCAGGATCATATTATGAATAATAGGATTTATTTCAGTTTTGAAGGATTTATGAACACAATGTTAGCTATCTTAATACAGAACACTGTATCTCATAATTCAGCCATGTCTGTAACCATTGGACCAACAAATTCACTAGCAGCTGTGGAGCAGCTGTAAAACTCTGCCCTATGAATGCAATTTACCCTTCAAATTCTTCTATAGGAACTTGTTAACTCGTCCTTTCGATTCAGATACCATTTTTAACAGATCTTAAAAACAGATGGAAAAGGGTCTCTGGAGAAAAATGCATTCTGGACAAAATACTTTAATTACATTTTTACTGTTTACAGATTTACCTGTTTCATGTGTTCTGCAGGTGCAGCTATACAAAACTAATTGCCTATTTCTTTTTGGCTCTGATAGAGTCAGTGAATCAACTTCTTGTCATTTGTAAAGGTAAAGGTAAAGGTGTCCCTGCACTTGTAGTGCGAGTCGTTTCCGACTCTTAGGGTGACGTCTTGTGACGTTTACTAGGCAAATCGTATATATGGGGTGGGATTGCCAGTTCCTTCCCCGGCCTTTCTTTACCCCCCAGCATATGCCAGGTACTCATTTTACCGACCACGGATGGATGGAAGGCTGAGTGGACCTCGACCCTTTTTACCAGAGATTCGACTTCCTCCTTACGTTGGAATCGAACTCCGGCCGTGAGCAGAGCTTTCGGCTGCGTTACCGCCGCTTACCACTCTGCACCAAGTATTTCAAATTCTGATTTCACAGTAAAGAAAGGGCCCACAAAAATAAGAGAGAACTTGGACAATTCTGGGAAAGCATACAGTTCAGCAATAGTACTTTAATACAGGTTCAAGATGGACTGTGTATCTGGTTGTCAACCAGCCCTCTTCAGAATCTTAATCAGTTTATTGTGAAAGGTTTGAAAATATTCATGTACAGGGTCTCCCATTACCCCTCACTCAGAGCCAGTGCCAGGCATGACTGGGCCTTTGGGCACCAGCCTGCCCCAGGCCTGCAGCGCCATAGCCCAACCACCCTACACGTGGCATGGAGTTCATACACCCACCCGCCCGCGCATCCCATCTACCTCTTCTGTCCCTGTGAATGACATGCACACTGCATATGCATGTCTGCCATCAACCAAGATGACAGCAGGGGTATCAGACCTTTAGGGAAGCCCCCACCACCATCTTGATTGATGGTAGGCATGCATGCGTAGCACACACATCATTCACAGGTACGGGAGAAGTAGATAGGGCATGCGTGCCAGCTTATTGAAGTCCATGCTGACTGTATGGGGCACCTGGGAGCTTCCTCTCCATGATTGGCGGCAGGGTCAGGAGCCAACACTGCTGCAGATTGTGGAACTGGAGCACTACCTTCATGGGCCACTCTGGGCCCCAGGGGCCTTGGCCAGGGTCCGATCTGGCCACCCTCTGGCACTGACCCTGTCCTTGCTCCAGGACCTTATATCTCTGTCACGATGAAGAGTCTTTATTTATTTAATATCTCACCACTAGTCTCAAAGGAGCCCAAGGTGGCAAACACCAAAAAGTGAAAGCAATGCAATTAAAAATAAAATAAAAACATACTTAAAACATTAAAATCAATTAAACGCAGTTAAAATACTAAATAATTAAGAACATCTAAAAACAATCACATAACATACCCAAACAGTTAAGAATTTCAAGCTTTAAAGCATCATAAAATTAGTATTTCTTTCCTTATCTATATAATTATATTACTTAATTAATTTTTTAAAGAAAAATGAGCAGAGAGAATGTACCTTTTGCAACTGCTGAAAAATATAAGATAGTGTCCGTGGAATTATGCCCCGATCACTGTAACGCTCTGCTCCTCCTGTTATGGTAAATGTCTTACCACTGCCTGTCTGTCCATAAGCAAATATGGTGCCATTATAGCCAGCTAGAGCACTGAAAGTGGAGGAATAAATAAGTATATCATATGTTATCTATGGATAACAAATGTCAGTTTATAAACCTTCACTCTATGATTAGTATAGCCATGGAAATCTTTATTGACATGACTGGATATTCCTTACATTTTTAAGATAAAAAGGAACATCTACATTTTCTTGAACCATACAAAAACATATAATTTTGATATTCTACAATTAAATATCACGCATACCCCACATGTATCAGTTTGTGACTTCCAGTATATAAATACATTTTCAATTAATAATATTTTATTATTTTTTTATTAATAATATTTATACCAATCAATATACATGATCTCTAAGCAGATTATACCAAAATATAAATGCCAATCACAAAATAAATAAATAAATAAATAAAACCATTAATACACATCAATAAAAACAGAATTATGAATAAAACTTTATATCCAGGGAAAGCTTGCATAAAAAGGTGCTTTTTCAGGAGGCATTTAAAAGTAACTACTGTTTCCACCTCCTGAATTGCACATGCGAGGGTATTCCAGAGGGTTTGGTTGTTGTTGCTGTTATATGCCTTCAAGTCGATTACGACTTATGGCGACCCTATGAATCAGCAACCTCCAATAGCATCTGTTATAAACCACTCTGTTCAGATCTTGTAAGTTCAGGTCTGTGGCTTCCTTTATGGAGTCAACCCATCCCTTGTTTGGCCTTCCTCTTTTTCTACTCCCTTCTGTTTTTCCCAGCATTATTGTCTTTTCTAGTGAATCTTCTCATTACGTGTCCAAAGTATGATAACCTCAATTTCATCATTTTAACTTCTATTGATAGTTGTAGTTTAATTTGTTCTAACACCCAATTATTTGTCTTTTTTGCAGACCATGGTATGCACAAGCTCTCCTCCAACACCACATTTCAAATAAGTTATTTTTTCTCTTATCCGCTTTTTTCACTGTCCAACTTTCACATTCATACATAGAGATCGGGAATACCGTGGTCTGAATGATCCTGACTTTAGTGTTCAGTGATACATCATTGCATTTGAGGACCTTTTCTAGTTCTCTCATAGCAGCCCTCCCCAGTCCTAGCCTTCTTCTGATTCCTAGACGTCATAACGTGGCATTCCATTGATCATGTATATTGCCAGCAAGGACTCCTCTGAAGATCTTAGTAATTAGTAACAGACAATATAAGGCAAAGCAATCCGATAGGTATTGTATATAATCAGACAGAGTTCCAAAGAGGATCATAGTAATGGCATGGGGATAATCATCCATATTTAGGATCCTGACTATCCACTGTTACCTTCTCAAACTGTATAAAATGGGTTATGTAAATCCCAAAATTAGCTTCTTTACAAAGAGTTGCCAACCATTTTGGTTTTATGGATGAATTTGCAAATCAAATAAACTGGCACTGGCACTCCACCCACACACCATGCAACCAAGCATACACTGCAACCTATTCTATTGGCAAAAATAGAATGCTTCTTTCAAGCTTAATTTCAGTGGGGAGAAAAAACACTGCAGGTGCAAATGAAGGCCTACGTGGGCGCATTGGCACCCCCAAAGTAAACTCACCAAAAAGCCATAATAGTCATTAATCTCTCAGCATTCCAAGAATTATTCCCTAATTTGTGAATTAATTCTGCTGCTATACATCTTTTTCTTGGTGCTTACAAATAAATTGCTTAGGTTTCCTAAAATGTAGTTTCTGCAGCTTTTAATAATTATTCATTGAACTAAATTAATTCTGGCTACATTAATTCACTGAAAAGGTACGTGTGACTGACCACAAGAAATTTTTCTTCAAACCTTTAATCTGTGGCTCCATTACACAAAATCAGCATAATTATCATTGTTTGTCCCATCAAACTGTTAAAATAGCTCTGATACATGTTATAAAATTAATCTGATGTACTCTGTATTCAATGCAGTAAGCATAAGCAAATGTCTAATGTATACTATTGTACATTATTAATTTTTATGGAGATTCTAATCTGCTTCTAAAGCTGTGTTTGGAATAAACTTTACTGTATTTCTGGAAAGTCTCCATATGTTCAGTTCTAAAAGAGTCCAAAGCAATCATCTTGCCCACAACTGCCTTGGAAAGGAAACTATGAGTTATACAAGCGGCATTCCTATTCATGCCACCATCTTTTTTCCTCTCTGGCAAGGAAGGGAATCCAGAACTGTGAGCCAGATAACTGTCTGGGCAACACAGCACCAGCTAGCACTAGGGATAGGGGAGAATTCAATTCAGTTTGCATTTAAAATAGAATTTATCAGAGCTTGGAAAAGTTACTTTTTTGAACTACAACTCCCATCAGCCCCAGCCAGCATGGCCACTGGATTGGGCTGATGGGCTTTGTAGTTCAAAAAAGTAACTTTTCCAAGCTCTGGAATTTATCAAATCCATGCTTTCTGAAACGTATATGAAAACTGAAACACAGCCATCCTTCAAAATTTACACTTATTCCAATTTTGCATTGCAGTTCTCCAACCAACCAGTGTTTACAAAACTGCATGTATTGTGGAAAATGTGTATAACGATGAATATATTAGTGAAAATAACATACAAAAACATTTTATATTGCAATAAATTGCTTGCAAAAACGTCTGCATTAATCAAAACAGCTTAAAAATGTGTTTAGAGGAGGAATTCACACTAAAATGCTGAAGGATTCTCATGAGCATTAAAAAAAATTCACAAATTGCTATAGAAATGTGGAGAACTGAATTTAAGACTGGAAAAATGAGAAACAGAGAGAACTGAAACTGACAGATCTTTCCGTCCCTTGCTAGCACCCTCCTGTCTTCGGAAGGGGGGGCACGGGAAGCTTGTTTTCCTTCTATTTCCCCTTGGACACAAGAAGCATTTCACGGAAATGAAAATGGACAGTGGAATGGTTCTTTAAGAAAATAATCAAACATTAAAGAATTAGCTAATCTATAGAAGACTATTGGAGATAGTTCCAATACCCACACAGGAAGGTAATCAATGTAGATTTAGCATGCAGGATCATTCCATTGTCGAAATTGGGGAGAAAGGAATATGGGCACTATCTTCCATATTTATGATGCTTGCCTTCAGGTGACCTTGGGTAACAAGCTGCCCTGTTCAACCAATGGACTGAGTGACACTTAGCCAGGAAGACACCTTTTGGACCCAGGTGATGTGGCTGGATAGGTGTTCCCGGGAAGAATGCTGTGTGGCAATGCAGTGTCATTTCTAGGAGTAGCGTACTGTATGGAAAAAAGAAGGCTGCCCCCGTCACCTTGGAGAAGATTTAAAGTTTTCAAAAGAAGAAAATGGAAGAAAAAACTCCTCTGGTCACCTCATAATTGATTCCTTCTTCCTCTGAAAGTCAAAATACTTTCTTCCACCTGATAAACATCAATGAAAAATTCCCACCACCACTGTCATTAGGGGGAGAGAATGGTCCAAGAAGTTGAGGGAGATGTTTGCACAGTTCTAATTCTATACTGAGTTTTGAGTACACTATTTCAGAACAAACCAGTTGTCATTTCTGATTTCTCAAAAAAGCATAACGTCTAAATGCAAAAGACAGAGCTCAATGCAAACGCAGCTGTAGGTTGCAGAAATATACCCTATAATTTTCCTATAATTCTGTCATCCCCCTGACATTGTATCAATGGAAACATTTCAAACATTTCATAATCAAAGAAGAATTATTTTCTTGATAAGATTTACTAGACAAAAAAGATTGTAATGGATTTGTTCAGCTCAAAGATCCAACATATGCTATGTAAAAGGGGGAGCAATATTTATGTACTCTCTGTTTATGAGTAAAGTTATAAATAAGTTAAGCTAAAAAAAAGCAAAACCTTTCTCTTCATCTCTAGGAAGATGGGACCATGTGCAGGTCAACAGCTAGTTTGGTGCCATGAGAGAGGCAAAGGGCTTCCAACTCATTTATCTGGAAGCCTAAGCATTTGCCAGATGGCTCAGCATAATCTACAATAGCAAAATGTCAAAGAAAAGAACACAATAAAATGCCAAAGAAAGCCAGGATCTGCTCACAACAAAAATAGCAGAATTGTCAGAAGTATTTGTTTTCTGCCTGGTTATTAGGCAGATATTCTACCACAGTTTGCAAAATAAGCCATGTTTGTTTGTTATACATGTTGTTAGAATGAAACAGTTCAGAGCTTGGAAGATTACTTTTAAAAAGTAATAAATTACAGTTACAGTTACATGGCCCAAAAAAGTAGTAATTACCGTTACAATTACAATGGCTCTGAAAGTAACTGATTACTTTACTTTTCCTCGAAAGTAATCACTACAATTACATTTCAGTTACTTTAAAGAAATGCCTACAAGGTGCTGGCCTTGGCTGCTGCACATCTAAGTAGCCTAAAACAACATTAAAAATAAACAAACACATACAGAGGTAGTAGAATAATTATTTTTATTCATAAGATAGCAATGGTGGTCTCTCCGCTGGTAAGAGTGGTGGGGAGGGAGGCTGAGGCCAGTACTCAGATCTTTGCATGTCAAACAAAGTGCAACCCCCCCATTCAGCCAGCCAGCATAATCTCTGTCTCCCAGACCCTGCCCTGCCACCAACTAAGGGACATACACTCAAGCAAACATTTTCCCCTGAGATGCAAAAAAGTTAAAATACTGCAAATGCAGCACAGTAGCCAGAGAGGGTGGTGCAGGCCACTTTGTGTGCCAAGTGCAAACAAAGTATTCACTCACGCACACACGCGTTATCATCTTTCACCTCCACAGTTCTTTATCTCCATTCTGCTGCTGCTGCCTCCTCCTCCTTTATCCATGTTCTTGACCTCCAGATCCTTTTTCCCTCCACTCCATTCTTCACCACCACTATCTGTTTTTTTAAATAATTGTTTTCTCCACTCCACCCCGTCTCACTCTCCGCCTCCTCCCTTGTCACCTCCTACCCATCCACAGAGCATGAGGAAAGAGCGACACTGCACAGAAGCCCAGTTTGAGGCACATGATTTTCATCCACAAATCAAAGGAGCAGAAGACTTCCCCAGCTCCCACCCCCCAAGTAATGCCCAAAAGTAATTCTGGAAACTTTACAATTACTCTACAAAAGTAGTAAAATTACTCCTAGTTCTGTTACAATCAAAATGTAAAGGAATTACCCACTCGTTACTCAAAAAAGTAAAGAATTACAAGTAATTCGTTGCTTGTAACTAGTTACTTCCAAGCTCTGAAACAGTTGTTTGTTAACTTTAGGATTAGCTGAACATTGCATTTTTGGACTTTGTGGCATTGCATTGAAACTGAGCAATTCTTTGAATGGTCAGCTCCTTGGACTTGATAGTATAGTTGAAGGACAAAGCAAGCCTTTGCAGTTTTTCTCAGCCTGAGAAGTGGATCTTGGAGGCCCAGTTCAGATATAACAATCTTGGTCTAATAAGTCATTGTTCATCAGATCAAGAATGAATCTTGTGTCCTTACATTCCCACAACTACTACTTCTACTTTGCTGGAATTCAATACTGTGAGGATTTATTAAACCACAGTTTCCTGTTGCATCCAAAGTGGTAAACTGTGATTTAATCTCAGTTTACAAACCAGCATATGAATCCTACAGTCCCAATCTGTACCACTGAGGTTTCTGGACTGTCTTCAAAGAAGCTCCAAAATGCATTACAATAATTCCAGTCTGGAAGTGACTAGACTGAGGATAGGTGCAACTTGTCTAGAAAAGAGCACAAATTGCACATCAAATGAAGCTGGTAAAAGATTATCCTGGACAGTGCTGCTATTTGAGCATCCAAGAGCAGAAATGGACCCAGGAATACCCCCAACTTGTACACCTGCTGTTTCACCTGCACAGAACAAATTGCACATTTATTTTTCTATCAAGTTTAATCTTGCCTGGATTAAGCTTCTGTTTATTCACCTTCATACAGTCCAAATTGCCCCCAAACACCAATTTAGAACCCACTTCCTCCCTAGGATCAGATTATGGAAATGGGATTGAAGTGCCATTTGCATACTATGATTAGTAAAGTACTATAAAAAGTTAAACGAATTCCAACTGTTGCTTACTCCATTTTAAAATGGTGTTAGCCACATTGTCAAGGGCCTCATGGAGAAACTTTGGCAGGACTGGGAGAATCAAGAGTGGGTTACATATTTTGTGAAGGTGGCTGAGGAAATCACAGAAGAAATGCTTCTAGAAACCTCTAGCAGGTCTGTGTCTAGTGAGTTAATTGATGTCAGCAACCCCCTTTCATCTACTACAGAGAGAAAGGAATCCCCACTGGCACCCAGTCCAGAGCTAGCTACTGAACAGATAAACCCTAATGAACAGACTGAACTCTTCCAGATACAGAGTGGAACTGTTGGAGCCAAGGTCATGTAGAATAGATAAAAGGAGGCTTCAGCTAAAAAAATCATAATCTCTCCCCAGAAGGAGTCACCACCTTGCTGCAAAGGGTAGAAAATGCTACCGTTGGCCTGTGCAAGTAAAGTTCCCGCCCACCTCTCATTCATAGATAGATAGATAGATAGATAGATAGATAGATAGATAGATAGATAGATAGATAGATAGATAGATAGATAGATAGATAGATAGATAGATAGATAGATAGATAGATAGATAGATAGATAGATAGATAGATAGATAGATAGATAGATAGATAGATAGATAGATAGATAGATAGATAGATAGATAGATAGATAGATAGATAGATAGATAGATAGATAGATAGATAGATAGATAGATAGATAGATAGATAGATAGATAGATAGATAGATAGATAGATAGATAGATAGATAGATAGATAGATAGATAGATAGATAGATAGATAGATAGATAGATAGATAGATAGATAGATAGATAGATAGATAGATAGATAGATAGATAGATAGATAGATAGATAGATAGATAGATAGATAGATAGATAGATAGATAGATAGATAGATAGATAGATAGATAGATAGATAGATAGATAGATAGATAGATAGATAGATAGATAGATAGATAGATAGATAGATAGATAGATAGATAGATAGATAGATAGATAGATAGATAGATAGATAGATAGATAGATAGATAGATAGATAGATAGATAGATAGATAGATAGATAGATAGATAGATAGATAGATAGATAGATAGATAGATAGATAGATAGATAGATAGATAGATAGATAGATAGATAGATAGATAGATAGATTGTTGTGACAACATTCCAATGTTGCTTCTGTGCCTGTAACCTGGTTCATGCCTAGAATGTCTGATGCTACATTCCTGTACTGACTCCTGGAATAAAGCTTTTTTGCAAAACCCAGTCTTCAAGTCCTAAATCTGCTTTTCTGGTTGGGAGCAAGGACACATATGTACCCTCAGAAGAAAAGAAGCTGGAAGGTTACAAACTCCCAAACTGGAATAGCCTGACAAAAGAGCCATTTCTATACCAAGCGAGGAAACCCTTTCACTCTGATAAGACCATGTGTTTGAATCCGTCACAGGGCTGAACATTTATTTTATTTAATTATCAGTTAGACAGCCAGTGTTGTGTAATGGTTAGAGTATTGGACTAGGACCTAGGAGACCAGGGTTCAAATCCCCACCTGACCTACCTCACAGGGTTTTTGTGGGGATTAAATGAGGAGAAGGAGAATCATGTATGTCACCTTCAGCTCCTTGGAGAAAAAGGTGGAATATAAATGCAATGAATAAATAAGTAAAATAAATTAGTACAAGGTGTTTTATCAGTCAATTAAAGAACTGAAAACTAACCAATTCTACAATAGTATGCAAGTAAGGTGTCCACATACCATGTCAATATAGAAGGGGAGTGACTTCATTAAGCTGTAACCTAAAATACACATCTGACACGTGTGTGATACAAGAGTCCTTCCACAGGATATAGAACAATACTAAGAAACTGTTTTGAGATTAGGAGTAGGAAGACTTTCTTGTTTTTTAAAAATGGTACTTATCTAGTTATGCTGGCAAAACTTAAAAATCCAGCCAATTTCCATCACAAGGAGATGTTCATTATGAGAAGAAAGAGTGAAGGAACTAGCAAGAGCAGAGACGGGCAGAGAAGCCCAGCTCCAGAGTACCACTTGTTCAGTAGACCCCCTTTCTGACAGTAACAGTGTCACAATGTGACTAGAAACCTAAATGTTTTATCTGAAGCAGTTGAGTTTAAACATGGTTACATAATTGCTTTATTTACTTAATTATCTCTGTACTTCAAACAAAAACACATCAAAGATAATCCATAATCCAAAAAAGTGGCCTTGCTGTACAAACTGTTGCAAGTTTTTGCAATGCTATAAAGTTTCATATTAAGCTGTTTATGAATTTGGGACAGAGTAGGATGCTATGCAGATATGCAAATGATTGTTTGTTACATTTTCCCCAAGATTCTGGAAAGGAGTCTTCTTTTAGAAATATATACCTAAATAAGTACTATAAAGTACATGGAACTATACAAATCTTTATGTGAAAACGTGATGCTCTCAACAGGGTTAACTCCCCAGGTCCTAGGTTCATATTGGAAATCTCTAACATTTATAAAATAATGTATGTACAGCCTTTCAGCCCCCAAACAGTCCTAACTGAAGTTTACAATATGAACATAACAATTAGATGATAAAACCCAGAAATCATTAAGACAAGCTAATAAAAGAAATCCACAAGCAAGCAGGAATTTAAAAGGATAAAAAGAGAGCAGTGGGAGCTAGCAGGGATTGAGTCAGGTCCTATCTACCGACACCTGCTCCATGGACATGGAACGCTACCCTCCAAACCTCAGCAGAAGGAAAAAATCTCCCACAGAACCTGTGAGACTGAGGACAAGGTTTTTGTTGCAGACACCTGGCTAGTGGACGAGGATCCAGCATTGTAATAAGAGACCTATGCAGTGCTGGGAAAACTTGAGAGTGGGGGAGCTAGCAGGGTATCGAGCCGTATCCTATTCACTGACCCCTCCTTTGTGAGGTGCAGCACTGGAGTGCAGCGTCTGCTGTGCTGTGGGAGGGGTGCAGCCACAGGGATTTGCCACTTTGGCAAGCCACTTAAGCAAGAGTGAGTCAACGCTGTTACTTTTTAAAAGTAGTAGAGCCCATGAACTATAGTGTACAAGGTTGTTAATCACTTTGTTTGAATTACAATTTGAACTAGCTGATGGTCATATTTTGGATGGATTGATGACTGATATTAACCTTGGCACCTCCTTGATATGACCTTGGAACTGGCTGGAGCTAGGATTTTAGCAGACTTGGACTTGTTGGATAATTTGAATGATACTAGCTTTTGGACATAGGTGGCATGTGACTATTTCAAAAGAACAAATTGGGACCTGACTTAAATATTTAAAGACTTGCAATGGAAGACTTAATTTACTGTTGTGGTACTGACCTGCTGTGGGGTTTTAAGTAGAGCAGATGATAAAAGCTATTGGATCTGAATGAATTTAATTATAACTTGAATACATTAAATGTTTTAAATGCTTGAGGGGGGACCAATTTTATTATTGTGTGGGGATCAAATATGATAAATTAATGAACGACATCGATAAAGTTGCTGAATAATAATAAAGAATTCCCACTGTTGAAATTAAGAGTCATTTTTGCTAAAATTCAAAACTAATCTGGAAAGCATATAATAGAAGGTGCATAATAAATTGCATTAAATTGGTTATATAAACGTTTAGACTGGGAATAATAAAATGCTTATAAATGCACCCGAATGAAATTGCTTTGTGAAGTATAAATCACATACTGGAAAATGATCACTGTATTTAGTTGGATTTGGATTTTATTTTCACATGAACTATTTAACTTAAAAGTTTGAAGGGGAAATCGAATGAACTATTTGTTGTTTTTTAAGGAACTGCTTTGAAATTGATCACAAATCAATGAACTAGTTAAGGAATTTATTCCTTTTCTTTTCCACTTTTGTTGCTCTAATTAATTATTGAATTATTATATGAAGAAAACACTAAGAAGATTCATTTGTATACCTACTGAATGACACTGTAGTTGGTTTCCCAATAGTTCTACATGGGAATACAATTCTACATGGGAAAATGCAACAGTGCTCTATCAGAATAGCCACCCATAAAAAAAGAAGCCAGAAAATCAAGTTAAGATAGCAGAGTTTTTGAGTAAAATGGGTACCAGGAAACATTCAAAAGGGCAAGGCTCAAATGAAGATGAGAATGGGAAACAAAATATACTACCCCTACCTAATATCTAACAAGCATTTTCCAGAGAAATAAAACTATTTGAAGAAAGAACGACTCTGGCTCAAAGGGAAAAAACACAGAATGTTGGATGAAGCAACAGGACAAAATACTCAACAGTTTAATTAATGACTTAGACATAAAAGTAGAACAAGACCACCTGACATTACAAAAACAATTACAAAAGTAGCCTGCTCCAGAAGCTAGAGGGGAACCCAGCTGACGAAGCATCAAGGCCCCAGCTGACAAAGTGTCACGGAGAGTTATGCAGCAGGGCAAGGAGGCCAGGGCACCCCACTCTGCCTGTCTGTCCCTTGACCTGAACAAAACCTTCATTTTCAATAAATTAACTCAAAAAACTACAAAAACAATTATGCATGTAGGAAGCCAGCAGGGGCATGGTGGCTTTCCAGTGTTTTGCACTGTCTGTTACATGTACGACTAACTATCTGTTGGACAGAAGTCATGGGTGTGGCCTTGGTGCAATGAGCTCCTGGCCCTCCGGGAACATGTTCACTTCCTTGAGGCCAAGGGGTGAGCTGGAGAGGCTGAGAGAAGCAGAGAGCTTAGTGGATGAGGCCTTCAGGGATGTTATAGCTGTATCCCACTCCAAGGATGATAGCTCTCCTGCTATCATGGAGAATGAGGGTCTCAGGGAAGGAGAGTGTCTACCCGAGGAACAGGGAAACAATCCCTCAGAAGGAACCCATTCATTGGTGGATGAGCAGCTATCCTCTCATGCTGAGGACGCTTCTCTGGCAGGTGGAGGGATCCTCGTATTGGGTGATTTGATCATTAGGAACATAGATAGTGGGGTATATGATGGCCATGCAGACCTGGCACGAAGGTTGCTGATGTTGCCTGTCATTTAGACAGCTTGATAGATAATGCTGGGGAGGAGTCAGTGGTCGTGGTGCATATTGGCACCAAGGACATAGGGAAATGTAGCTGTGAGATCCTGTAAGCAAAATTTAGGTTGTTAGGTAGGATGCTAAAAGCCAGGACCTCCAAGTTGGCTTTCTCTGAAATGCTACCAGTTCCACGTGCAGAGCTGGCCTCATAGGCACAGCTTTGTAGTCTCAATGCATAGATGAGACGGTGGTGGGGTGGAGGGGGGATTTGGATTTGTTAGGCACTGGGGAACATTTTGGGACACGCCAGGCCTGGACAAAAGGGGTCTTCGCCACTTGAACCTGAATGGAACCATACTGCTGGCACTTGAAATCAAAAAAGGTAGCAGAACAGCTTTCAAACTGATTGAGGGAGGAAAGCCAACAGCAGCTGAAAAGGGTCCAGATTGGAATAAATCTCTGCCGGGATAAAGACAAAAAGGTAATGAAAACTTAAATGCAGTAGGCCGAAAACTAGGCACTGTGAGTGCAGGGACACAGGATAGCAATTCAGAAAGGTAAAATTGCCACAGGCCAAAGCAAAAATGCCAAAGACACTTGAGAGACACTGTATACAAGTGTCTATATGCTAATGCTAGAAGCCTCTGAACCCAGATGGGAGAACTGGAGTGCATGGTCTTAGAGGTCAGCACTGATATGGTGAGCATAACAGAAACCTGGTGAAATGGAGAAAACCAGTGGGACACAGTTATCCCTGGATATAAACTGTATCAGAAGGACAGGGAAAGATGTATTGGAGGTGGTGCAGCTCTGTACATGAAAGAGTGCATTAAATACAGCAAGCTAGAAATCCCAAAAAAATCAGACTCCTCCACAGAATCATTGTGGGTGATGATACCGCACCCTAGGCATGTGCTATCAACTCTCCAATCAAAATGCTGAGGGAGATCTTGAGATGAGAAATGAAATCGAGGAAGCATCCAAACTAGGAAATGTAGTAATGGGTGACTTCAAATTATCCTGACATAGACTGGTTACATATGTATTCCAGTCACAACAAAGAAGCAAAATTTGTACATACCCTAAGTAACTGTGCCCCAGAACAGCTGGTCCTGGAAACTGACCAGAGGGACAGTGACCCTGGACTTAATCTTAAATGGCACCCAGGACCTGGTGCAAGATGTAAGTGTTGTCGTATCAATCAGGAACAGTGACCATAATGCTATTAAATTACACATACATGTAAATGACCAATTGCCAAGAAAATCCAACATGATCACATTTGAAGAGGGAACTTCCCAAAAATGAGGAGATTGGTAAAAAGAAAGTTGAAAGATAAAGTACAAAGAGTCAAATCACTCCAAAATGCTCGGGAGTTGTTTAAAATCACACTAATAGAAGCTCAACTGGAGTGTATACCACAGATTAGGAAAGGTACCACCAGGGCCAAAAAGATGCTGGCATGGCTAATGAACAGAGTCAAAAAAGCTATTAGAGGCAAGAAGGTTTCCTTCAAAAAATGGAAGTCTTGTCCAGATGAGGAAAATAAAAAGGGCTCTGGCAAAAGAAATGCAAGAAGACAATAAGGGATGCCAAAAAAGAATTTGAGGAGCACATTGCTAAGAACATAAAAACCACCAACAAAAAAATATTTAACTACATTCAAAGCAAGAGACCGTCTAGGAGATTGGACCCTTGAATGACAAGGGAGTCAAAGGTGTGCTAGAGCAGGATAAGAAGATTGCAGAGAAGCTAAATGAATTTTTTGCACCTCTCTTCACAGTAGAGGATATAGGGCAGATCCCTGAACCTGAACTAACATTTGCAGGAAGGGAGTCTGAGGAATTGAGGCAAATAGTGGTGATGAGAGATTAAGTTCTAGGCTTAATAGACAAAATAAAAACTGACAAATTGCCAGGTCCAGATTGCATCCACCCAAGAGTTCTCAAAGAAATCAAATATGAAATTGCTGATCTTCCAATATATATATGAAACTTGTCCCTCAGATCAGCCTCCATACCTGAGGACTGGAAAGTGTAATGTCAATATTTAAAAAGGGATCTAGGGGGGATCCTGGAAATTACAGGCTGGTTAGCTTAATATCTGTCCTGGGAAAACTGGTAAAAAATATCATTAAAGACAAATTAAGCAAGCACATAGAAGAACAAATCCTGTTGAAGCAGAGCCAGCATGGCTTCTGTAATGGAAAGTCCTCTCTCACTAACCTATTAGAATTCTCTGAGACAGTCAACATATACAGTGCCTTGCGAAAGTAATCAGACCCCTGACCAATGCTCTCATATTACTGAATTATAAATGGTACATTGTAATTTCGTTTTGTATGACAGTTTATTTTGAAACACTGAAACCCATAATCAATTATTGTAAGGTGACATTGGTTTTATGTTGGGAAATGGTTGTAAGAAACATAAAAAACTACTGGGAGAAAGGGTGGGATACAAATCTAATAACTAACTAACTAAATAAATAAATAATAAAAAACTGAAACATGTTGCTTGCATAAGTATTCAAGCTCTGTGCTGTGGAAGCTCCCAGTTTACACAGATGAAAGAAATTGCCCTATCGAGAACACAATCGCCTTATCATTGGCCTCCACCTGTGAACCATTAAAGTTGCTGCCACATTGTTAGGATAAAAACTCCACTGTTGAAGGATCATTGGTCAGGCTGTGTATCTGAAGGAAATTCAAGGCCAAAGAGCATTCTACAGAAGTGAGAGATAATGTAATACAAATGCATAGATTAGGAAAAGGGTACAAAATAATATCCAAGAGTTTGGATATCCCAGTGAGCACAGTTGGATCAATAATCAGGAAATGGAAGCTGCATCACACCACCCAGGCACTGTCAAGAAAAGGCTGTCCCTCAAAACTCAGTGCTTGAACAAGAAAGAGACTTGTGAGAGAAGCCACAGAGAGGCCAACAGTTACTTTGAAGGAGCTACAGAGTTTAGTGGCTGGGAGTAGAGTAATGGTCCACCAGTGAACCATATCAAGACCTCTGTATAACACTGGCCTGTATGGGAAGGTGGCAAGAAAGAAGCCATTACTCAAAAAGTACCATCTGAAAGCACGTCTGGAGTTTGCCAGAAAGCAGGAGAGTGCCCCAGCTGCCATGTGGGAAAAGGTTTTGTGGTCAGATAACACCAAGATAGAGCTTTTTGGCCCAAACTCAAAGTGCTATGTGTGTTGCAAACCTAACACTGCCCATGCCTCAAGACACACCATCTCTACAGTGAAGTATGGTGGTGGCAGAATCATGCAGTGGTGATGCTTCTCATCAGCAGGGATTGGACATCTTGTTCAAATTGAAGAAAGAATGGATGGAGCAAAATACAGCAAAATACTGCAAGAGAACCTGCTTCAGTCTACTAAAAACTGAAGCTTGGGAGGAAATTCACTTTTTCAGCAGGACAATGATCCCAAGCACAAGGCCAAAGCAACACTGGAGTGGTTCAAGAACAAAAAGGTGAATGTCCTGCAGTGGCCCAGTCAAAGTCCTGATCTCAATCCCATTAAGAATCTGTGGCGCTCTTTGAAAATTGTGGCGCACAAGCGACATCCAACCAACCAGAACGACCTGGAACGAATCTGCCAAGAAGAATGGGCCAAAATTCCTCTGACGCTGTGTGCAAAGCTGGTACATACCTACCCCAAAAGACTTAAAGCTGTTATTGCAGCGAAAGGTGGCTCTACCAAATATGAATGTGTGAGGGTTGAATACTTATGTAAGCAACATCTTTCAGTTTTTTATGTTTCTTACAAACATTTCCCAACATCAAACCAATGTCACCTTACAATAATTGAGTTTGAGTTTGTTTCAAAATAAAATAGGTGATCCAGTGGACATAGTGTACTTAGACTTTCAAAACGTTTTCAACAAGTTACCTCACCAAACACTACTGAGTGAGCTTAGCAGTCATGGAATAAGAGGAGAGGTCATCTCGTGGATTAGGATCTGGTTAAGTAGCAAGAAGCAGAGAATAGGAATAAATGGACAGTTCTCCCAATGGAAGAGTGCAGAAAGTGGAGTCCCCCAAGGATCTGTATTAGAACCTGTGCTTTTTAACTTGTTCGTGAACAATCTAGCACTAGAGGTGAGCAGTGAGTTGGCCAGGTTTGCTGAAGATACTAAATTGTTCAGGGTTGTTAAAACAAAAAGGGATTACAAAGAGCTCTAAAAGGACCTCTCCAAACTGAGTGAAGGGGCAGTAAATTGACAAATGCAATTCAACGTAAACAAGTGTAAAGTTATGCATATTGGAGCAAAAAATCTTAATTTCACATATGCGCTCATGGGGTCTGAACTGGAGGTGACTGACCAGGAACAAAACCTTGGAGTTGTAGTGGATAGCTCAATTAAGATGTCGACCCAGTGTGTGGCAGCCATGAAAAAGGCAAATTCCATGCTAAGGGTCATTTGGAAAGGTACTGAAAATGAAACGGCTGATATCATAATGCCGTTGTGTAAATCTATGGTGCTGCAGCATTTGGGATACTGTGTACAGTTCTGGACACCTCACCTCAAAAAGGATACTGTAGAGTTGGGAAAGTTTCAGAAAATGGCAACCAGAATGATCAAGGGGATGGACCAACTCCCCTATGAGGAAAGTTTGAAGCATTTAGGGCTTTTTAGTTTCAAGAAAAGGCGAGTCAGAGGTGACATAATAGAGTGTATAAAATTATGCAGGGCATGGAACAAGTAGATATAGAAAAGTTTTTCTCCCTCTCTCATAACACTTAAACTTGTAGACATGTAACGAAGCCGAAAGTTGGAAGATTCAGGACAGACAAAAGAAAATACTTCTTCACACAGTGCATAGTTAAACTATGGAATTTGCTCCCTCAAGAAGCAATAATGCCCACCCATTTGGATGGATTTAAAAGAAGATTAGAGAGATTCATGGAAGATAAGGCTATCAATGGCTACTAGCCATGATGGCTATGCTCTGCCACCATAGTCAGATGCAGTATGCTTCTGAAAACCAGTTGCTGGAGAGCGTGCTCTTGTACTCAGGCCCTGCTTGTAGGCTTCCCATGGGCATCTGGTTAGCGACTGTGAGAAGAGGATGCTGGACTAAATGGGTTAGTGGCCTGATCCAGCAGGCTCTTATGTTCTTAAAAAAACACAACTTATGTTCTTAAAAAACATTATGTCCTTAAAAAAACATGCTCTATGTACTGGGGGAGTTCCCAGTAGATAGAGCAGGCGAACCTTTTGAAGCCCTTGTCACACTGTGGAACAGTGAGGAGCATCGGGCTCTTGACATGGTTGCCCCCGAGCGCCCTCTCTAGCACTGTGGAGCCTGGCTTGCACCTTGGTACACCAGTGAGATAAGGTCAATGAAACAGGCTGGACAACAGCTAGAGCGCAATGGTGAAAGACATGCTGTGAGGCTAATCGGGCATGAGTAAAACATCTAACTGTGGCTGCTGTGTGGTGGTGAGGGCAGCGAAGAAGGCCCACTTCTCTGCCTCTATCGCATCCTCAAGTATCTGTCCAGTGGAGCTTTTCCGCATTGTCAGGGGTCTGTTGACATCAACTGAGGAAATGGAGTTTTAGACCCTTCGAAGGCCCACTGTTAATTGTTTGCAAGGCACTTTGAGGGTAAAGTTGCTCATCTCCATAGCAGTCTTGATGCCCCATCCACATCTACTGTAGTTCCCAATGAGGTGTCCAGTGCAATGTCTGCTGCAACTTCTTGGGAATGGTTTCAGTTGATGCAGCCTGATGACGTAGATGATGCAGCCAGCAATGTGTCCTCTTGACCATTGCCCTTCCTGGCTTATTAAAGCTTGGCGAGGGGGTTTGACTAAGGGGATCCAGGATGTGGCCAACGCATTATTGCAGGAGGGAGTGGTTCCAGCTGCCTTGAAAGAGGCAGTGATCCAAGTGCTCCTGAAAAAGCCCAGCCTGGACCCATTGGTCTGCAACAATTACTGACCGGTCGCAAATACCCCCTTTTTAGGGAAGGTGATTGAGAGGGTTGTGGCGCAATTGCAAGTACTCTTGGATGAAATAGATTATCTTGACACATTCTAGTCTGCGTTCAGGCCCGGTTATGGGACTGAATCGGCCTTGGTCATCCTGATGGATGACCTTTATCAGGAGGACAGGGGGAGTGCGACCCTGTTACTCTTACTTGATCTCTCAGCGGCTTTTGATACCATTGACCATGGTATCCTTCTGGGCCAACTTGGTGAGACGGGTATTGGAGGCACTGTTTTACAGTGGTTCCAATCCTATCTCCAGGGTCACTCTCAGAGAATAGCATTGGGTGACTATCTTTCGGCCCCCTGGCAGTTGTGCTGTGGGGTGCCGCAGGGTACCATCTTGTCCCCCATGCTGTTTAACATCTATATGAAGCCCTTGGGAGCAGTCATCAGGGATTTGGGGCAAGGTGTAGCAGTATGCTGACGATACCCAGCTCTATTTCTCTGTAATATCTGAATCGGGAGACGCCGTGCAAGTCCTGAACCACTGCCTGGACTCTGTGGTGGGCTGAGTGAGGGCCAATAAACTGAGTCTGAATCCTAGCAATACAGAGGCACTGTGGGTTGGTGGTTCCCGAGTTCAGATAATTGGTCAGTTGCCTGCTTTGGATGGGGTCGTATTCCCTCTGAAAGAGCAGGTCCATAGTCTGGGGGTTCTCCTGGATCCATCTTTCTCACTAGAAGCCCAGGTGACCTCAGTGTCTAGGAGTGCCTTTTACCAGCTTTGGCTGGTAAGACAGCTGCAACCATTTCTGGACTGGGATAGCCTGACCACTGTTGTCCATGCACTGGTAACCTCCAGGCTGGATTACTGTAATGCGCTCTATGTGGGGCTGCCCTTGAGGTTGGTCCGGAAGTTGCAGCTGGTGCAAAATGTGGTGGCAAGACTGCTCATGGGGGCAGGGTATTGCCAACATGTCATCTCGCTGCTGAAAGCACTGGCTGCCCATTTGCTATTGGGCCAAGTTCAAGGTTCTAGTTTTGATGTACAAAGTCCTATACAGCTTGGGACCAGGATACCCCAAAGACCGTCTTATCACTTATATACCCAGTCAACCACTGCGCTCTGCAGATGAGGGCCTCCTGCAGATACCATCGTATCAGGAGGTCTGTTCGGCAATACATAGGAAATGGACCTTTAGTGTGGCAGCACCTACCCTGTGGAATTCCCTACCCTTAAATATTAGACAGGTGCCATATCTGTTATCTTTTCGGCGCCTATTGAAGACCTTCCTACTTCAACAAGCCTTTTAAGTTGAGACCATATCCCAGTCTGCGTCTGTGTTGGAATTGCTTTTTAATATGTTTGTAAACTGTTTTAAAAAAACATTATGTTTTTAACCTTTTTTTCTTTTTAAGATGTCTTCAAAGCTTTTAAAAAATGTTTTTAAAGATGTTTTGTTTTAATGTATTTTAAAGTCTGTTATTTTTATGATGTTTTAAAGTGTTTTTAGTGTTTTTGTTTGCTGCCCTGGGCTTCTGCTGGGAGGAAGGTTGGGATATAAATTAAATAATAAAATAAATAATAAATTAATAAATAAAATCATCAGTGAAAAATCAATGAGAAAAAGAGGGTAAAACAAACATGCCCATCATAAATTAAGAATGATAGAAAATGCACAAGCAGAATAAAAGAACATCGTAAGAGAAACCAAAGCTAAAATCAGAGAAATAGAAATACAATTGGAACCAAATAAAGCAAGACCAGAGAACATAATACATGAACTACAAGGAGGGAGGGGAATTAAAACTAAAAGCCTTACGGAAGGCTTAGAAAGAAGAAACTTAGAAGTGCTATTAGAACAATATTTGTTTAATTACACTCAGTCACACAGAAAACTCAGCAGAAGGAGGCCTTAGCTGTCCCCCTAAAAATCATCAGTCAATGGGCCAGTCTAACCACTCTTGAGAGACAGTTCAGCAATCAGCCTGCTGCCATAAAAAAAAAACACTACATTATTCACTACCGGAAAACTCCGACAAGCCTCAAGTATAGGACTAGAGCTTGAACCCTAAAGCACTAAGTCTAAGTTACCTTAAATATACTTATATCCAGTAAATGCGTTCACATAACCCACAGCCAACATACAGCCCACCAAGAGGTTCTGGGTGGCCTGTAAAGACACCCCAACAATTCAATATGTTTTTTAAAAAAAACCAAATAGTGACATCCCCACCCATTAGGATTGCCAGGCTCAGGGCCTGAGAATGATTCTGTATCTTTAAGATAAGAGAAAATTCAGCCAAGTGCAGGTGTTCTTGCAATACTGTAATGGGGAAAACCACAAGGTGAAATTCTCCCTTCCCCCTGCACAACTTTTAAAGATACAGAAGACCTCTTGGAGGCCGGGCCCAGCAATTTTTGAGGATTCATTGTAAAACCTCAAAACTTTCATTGTTATTTCTCTACAGGGAAAGGTGTTAATATGTTGTCTGCTTGTAGACATAAGATAGACTTTTTTCAAGGGGTAGTGTTATAGATTTGGGGGTTTGGATTATGTCTGTTGGTCCAGTAAAGCCAGCAATCTTGTATCTGGGAGTAGAGTTATGATCTACAGTAGAGAAACCTTGCTGCACTTGTCCAGTGGGTATCTTTGTTATGTTAACTGACCTATTCATTACCCAATTTAACCCATGCAAAGAAAGATGTGTTTCTTGTGATGATTCAGTAGACTAGCCCTCCCCCCTCACCTGGCTGGGGCAATGAAGTAGCTTTTGTGGACTTGAAAGTTGAAAAAGATACAATATACAGCATCAAGCACAGCATATTACAATTGGTAAAACAGGAAGAAAAACCATTAAGTGATCCACCTACCCCACTGGGAATTTTAAAGTGGTGTATGCAAACTTGCGGTGCACTGCACAACTTTGTGGTTCAGACATATGGCAACCAGAACCACAGGTATGTTCTGTGGTCCCGGTGGCCACATTTCTGTGTCACTGGTTCAAACATTTGTCTCAATGCAAACAGCAAAGAGAAAAATATCCCTGACTGATGAAACATTAATACTGTATAAACTAAAAAAGTGAAGGATAACAACCTTAGATAAATATAATCAAAATATGTATACAGAATACCACAAGCAGTGTTGCAAAAATGTATTACATGAAAATGAAGTTCTATATATTAACATTAAAAAGCAAGACATCCAAAAACAATTAATTAAACAAACACTCTAGTACAACTGAGACAAATAAATTCATAAAGTAACCGTATCACATGAATATAACATCAACATATGAAAAGCCTAATGAAGATCTAACCAGAAGGAAATATCTATGTACCACAGGCTATCTCATGATTTTCTTCAAATAGATTTTTGAAAAAGACTGAAATGTCGTAAGATGTTTTTTGTGGTACAGATCTCTGAATGACTGTGGTTGCCAAATGCATTTCAACAGAATCACCTTCTTCAGTGGCGTATTATGTTTTGCAGCATTCTTCTTACATGAGTTCCTCCCAACTATATTCATTTTTCACATGCAGTTGTCTAAAACCAAAAGCCAAGATAGTAGCAAAGTTTTCCAAATAATGATGGATAGTTACCAGGAAGAAGAGGTGGGGGCAGGAATACACCAATTCTTTTTAACTGCACAACTTCATGCATTCTCCTAACAGACTACTGGAAAGAGGGGTGGATTTCTAGAGCAATCAACAGGATTGTAGGGGCAAAGAGAGACAGATAAGAATTGATAAAAACTGTGGGTGCCACCCTTGCCTAAACATTCTGTTCTCTATGTTGTCCCTGTTTTGCAGAAATACAGAAATTTGTGCCTGACCAGTGACCTAGCTAATGGAGGAGTGGAATAGGGTTGCCAGGTGTCTGGTTTTCGCCCAGGACTCCGGTTTTGGGGGGCCCTCTCTGAGTCTCTGGGTGAGTCACCTAATCTCCGGACTCTTAGCTTTCATTTAAAAAAAAAATTCTAGGTGGTCTGGTTCAAACAATATAAACCAAAATGTCAGCTGCCCACCCTGCAACTTCTGTTAGTACCGGCTGCTCTAATCCCTGCCCTTTCAGGTTTTTAGCCAGTATGTGAAGTCAGGTTTGTGATTGACAAAATTTGTTGACCCCCAGGCAAAACCTAAACCCCATCTCAAGTTCTGAGAACAGTTTCCTTTTCCTGATTATCTCACAGTAAATATAGCTTTCAGCAGCATAAAGAGTATTTTCCCTGTACAGGATTGGGACTTGCTTCTGAGCAAACATGTATAGGATTGCACTACAACAGAATATCACAGTAGGATCCTGGTGGGCATACACAGCAAACAATTTTAGTTATAATTATAATAAAAGTGTACATGCAGGTTTTTAATTACTTACAACAATGGCATATTATATATTTTATCTTTCGAGTAATTTTTGAACAGAAGTTTTTAAAAGTGTGCATGCTGCAGTATTACACTTTTCTAATTAAGGAGACAAACAAGTTTAAATTTTACTGGACTGTTGAAGAGGGCAGTTTATTTGTCTTATTCATAACTTCAAAACCTTCCCAATATGAAGCATGTCTGGGAGTAAAGCTGCAATGCTAATTCCACATACTGGGAGTTGACCCCATTAGATTCAGTAGGACTTACTTTTGAGTAGACATGGTTAGGATTGTGCTAAAAATCAATGGGACTTTTGAGTGAACATAGAAAAGGATTGTGTTGTAAATTTTTCTCTCCCCCTCTGATTCTTTTTTTTTCTTTTTTGAACAGTTAGACAGGACATTTTTAGGTGTCACTGCTTTTCTTTGGCAGGAAAATAATACTTTAAAAAATGTTCTGCAATGGCCAACTGGTTTTGACAATAAACTATTATATGGGGTGTATGTACTTTTACATCTCCAGTGTGTGTGTATATGGAATTTTCCCAACAACTCTGTGAGGTAGGGCTGGAAACCAAGGCAGCTCACAATAAGAAATAAAGCCATTTGAAATCCAATAACCATAAAACAAGTATAAAACAGTTGCAAAACAGCTTAAAGTGGCATGATTTTGAATTTTGGATTGGGTGAGTGAAGTTCCTTATCACTGAATTGCAGTCCTGTGCATGCTTCCCTGTTTGAGTAAGCCCCATTGAATACATTGGGACTTACTTCTGAGTAAACATGCATAAGATTGCACTATACATATCTTTACAGGTTGTGCAAATAATAAACATCTTTGACATTCATACATATATAAATATTTCTTCATACTATGTTTTGATATGTATCTGATTTCACACTACGGTTGTAAATTATTATTTACAAATTATTATTTCCTCTACATTTTAAATGTGCCCTTCATTCTTAGGGTGCTCATGGTCCCCCTCTGTTGTCTCCACCCTGAGGAGCAGATTAGACTGAGAAATGGTGCATAGCCCATAGTCATCAAGTAAACTTTGTAGTTTATTTCCATTTTAAAATTTAATTAAAATGTTTTATATGCAGGCAATGTTTATGAAGTAATGCAGATCTACATAATACATTTAAAGCTCATCCAACTCACATATAAAGCTCATGACTTCCCCCAAAGAATCCTGGGAAGTGTGGTTTCCCGCTCAGTTATAGTGCTCACCACCCTTAACCAAGTACACAGGATTCTGTGGTGGGATTCATGTGCAAATGTATGTTGAATGTGCTTTAAATGCATGATGTGGATCTGCCCTAGTATGCCATGCAATCAATAGTGAATTGAAAAGAACAATTTTAAAAGATACTTATTTAAACAGGACTGTAGCTCAGTGGTAGGGCACATGCTTGGCATGCAAAGGTCCAAAATTCAATCTCTAGAAGACTATTGCCTGGAATCCTAGAGAGCCAACGCTGGTCTATGCCATCATTACTGAGCTAGATGTTACCAAATCGCCTGATTCAGTATAAAAAAGGAAAGAGACCCAAGGGCCACAGTGACTTTGAAATTTATTTATGTATTTTATTTACAACATTTATATATTGGGGGGGAAACCTCAAAGCGGTTTATAGCTAAAATTATATATTATTATATAAAATTATATAATTATTATAAAATTATTAGCAAAAACAAAGACAGGTATTTAAAAATATTCAAAATAATAAAACCAACAATGAGTTGAAAGAGATAAAAAATATAATAGCTTCTACATGCCTGGGTAGAGCTGTCTAATCAAACAATGTTTTTAGCAGATGCCAAAAAGAATACAATGAAGTGCCTGCCTAATGTAAATAGGCAGGTAGTTCCAAAGTGTCAGTACTGCCCCACAAGTACTATGTGGAACCCGTAACATCGAAAGCACACCTTGAACTTGGCCTGGTAGCAAACCAGCAACCACTGCAGATTTCAGAGCAGAGGTATTATTTACTGCCCTGGGCTCCTGCTGGGAGGAAGGGTGGGATATAAATCAAATAATAAATAAATAGAATAAATATTATGTGCTGATAGGGTCTCACTCATGTCAGCAATCGTGCTGCAGAATTTTGCACTAACTGCAGCCCTCAGGTCAGGTTGTGCCGCCTGGGGATTTCTGTGACCTTGGCTAACTGGTTGCCAGGATTTTTTTAGTTTTGGTTAGGAACTCTGTCTGGTTGTGGGATGCTGAATTTTCTGTCCTATACGAATCTTGTTGTGGTTGGTATGGTATTAGATATAGGAAATCTTCACCGTCTTTTGTTTTTCTTTTTCTATCTGCATTTCATTTACCTCTGACCTTACTCCCTTATATCCATAGAAGCAACAACAGTGGTTCCACGTGGTAAGCTCAACCCCTTTAAACCCACTGATGATGCACCTTGTTATTTGCATGATGGTTTGTTTCTTGCCCAATAGTGGTAAAAGAGAATTCACATATTGGGAAGTGGGGCTTCAATTGCTGTTTTTCCCAAGCTACAACCAGTGAAGGTAGACTACACCATGTGTGTCTTCTGTCAATTATTACTCACTGGAATTGGGTTGGCTCTCAAAGTGAGTTTATAGCAGCCCACAGAATAGGCAGAAAAGAGTAGAGAATCTTCTTAACTCTTACTAATTTCTCAAACCTCTCTCTGCAGTGAAGTGTCAAATCTGTCAAGAAGTTTGGAGCAGCCACATTAAAAGACAGGCAAGGCATTCCAGACAGGGGGTTGGCAACCCTGATTTGATATGGGTATTGTTGCAGAGGATCCCTAGTCAAGCACAATCCTAACAATATCTACTCAGAAGTAAGTCCTGTTGAGTTCTATGGGGCTTAGTCCCTTAGTAAGTGTGTTTAGAATTGCAGCCTTCAGGGCATCCATCTTTACTCCTGAGTGCTCCCATCTAACATCTCCACAACACTAGGTTCCCTTCTTCCTACAATGGCCTTGTGTTGACTGGCCTGGCCTGAGGGCACTTGTCAGAAGTAAGTAAACTAGATTAAATGTTCCTTACCCAGCTTCTCTAGGCAGGTGAGAAGGAATGATCCCATCAGCTGGACCTGGAAACACCTCATTTAGCTAAGATTTCTATCTTAATTTCTAATCAGACAAATTTTTTGTTTGAGTAGTATGCTCCAAGCAACTGTGGTTGATGCTTAATGTATCATGCTGAATGACATCACTAGGCCCTGCCCCCATGACATCACTAGGGCCTGCCCCTGAAATCTCAGGGTTTGGGATGCTTCTCTTCTGGCACCTAAGGAACCTACTGCCACTAGTAAAAAAAATAAAAATAAGAGTCCATGCCAAGTCCCCTAGCAACCGGAGGAAGTAGAAGTATAAAAGTTAGAGGGTGAGGTCATTAGGAAACAGCATGATTGATCCTTCATGGAAGAACAGGTACTTATGTAAATGGAAAACACTGTATTTGTGGCTATGGCTAACATTGAGCATGCACTGAGGACAGTGCAAATAAACAATGGAGGTAAAAGCAGTACCTTTACTATGACGAAAAATGGTCCCATGGGGATAAGCCCATATAGATAGAGGTGATTCAGTTGAACTAGTGTACTTGGACTTTCAAAAACCGTTCAACAAAGTACCTCACCAAAGACTCCTGAGTAAGCCCAGTGGGAAGTAGAAATTTCTCTCTCTCTCTCTCAACACTAGACCTCAGGGACATCTATGTTGTGGTTATATGCCTTCAAGCTGATTACGACTTATGGCGAACCTATGAATCAGTAACCTCCAATAGCATCTGTTATAAACTACCCCATTCAGATCTTGTAAGTTCAGGTATGTGGCTTCCTTTATAGACTCAACCCATCTCTTGTTTGGCCTTCCTCTTTTTCTACTCACTTCTGTTTTTCTCAGCATTATTGTATTTTCTAGTGAATCATGTCTTCTCATTATGTGTCCAAAGTATGATCACTTCAGTTTCATCATTTTAGCTTCTAGGGACAGTTCTGGTTTAGTTTGATCTAACACCCAATTATTTGTCTTTTTCGCAGTCCATGGTATGAGCAAAGCTCTCCTCCAACACATTTCAAATGAGTTGATTTTTCTCTTATCCACTTTTTTTACTGTCCAGCTTTCACATCCATACATAGAGATTGGGAATACCATGGTCTGAATGATCCTGACTTCAGTGTTCAGTGATACACCTTTGCATTTGAGGATCTTTTCTCTCATAGCTGCCCTCCCTAGTCCTAGCCTTCTTCTGATTGCTTGATATCTGTTGGGAGACAAGTTCTGCCAAACAGGGCCCCTGCAACAAATTTTTGACTTGTGTTGCAGATAACTTCCTCCTACAGAAAGTGGAGGAAGCAACCAGAGGATCAGCTATCCTGGACTTGATTCTAACCAATAGATTTGGTGGATGAAGTGGCAGTTACGGGAACTCTGGGAGAAAGTGACTACACCATACTTGAATTCTTGATTTTAACAGAAGCAAATGCTGGGAGTAGCCATACGCATACCCTGGACATCAGGAAAACTGATTTTAATAAACTCAGAACAATTATAAGTATGGTTCCATGGCAAGCCACCCTAATGAGAAAAGGAGTCCAAGATGGGTGGGAGTTTCTAAAAAAGGAAATTCTAAAAGCTCAATGGCAAGCAATTCCAACAAGGAAAAAAGGGGGGAAACAGCAGAAGCCAATGTGGCTTCACAAAAAGCTTAGAGAGGACCTGAAAACAAAAAAGGACACATACAGGAAGTGGAAAGAAGGCCAGGCCACAAAGGAAGAGTACAGGCAGGTATCACGGAATTGCCGGGATGGTGTCAGGAAGGCTAAAGCTGAGAATGAGCTGAGGCTAGTGAGGGATGCTAAAAGCAACAAAAAAGCTTTCTTCAGGTATGTCCATAGTAAAAGACAGAGAAAAGAAATGGTGGCACAGCTACTCAATGAGGATGGCAACATGATAACAGATGACAAAGAAACAGCAGAAGTGCTCAATTCCTACTTTGACTCAGTCTTCTCCCAAAAAAGGGCCTATGACCCTCCTGGGAAACATGAAGTAGAAGGGGCAGGATTGGAGCTTGAGATTGATAGACAAATGATCAAGAATACCTAATCACTTTGAACGAGTTCAAATTGGCAGGGCCCAATAAACTGCATCCTAGAGAATTGAAGGAACTGGCTGAAGAACTCTCAGAACCGCTGTCTATTATCTTCGCGAAATCATGGAGGACTGGTGAAGTGCCAGAGGAGAGGAGAGGAGAGCTAATGTTGTCCCTACCTTCAAAAAGGGCAAGAAGGAGGAACCGGGGAACTACAGACCAGTCAGCCTAACATCAATCCCTGGAAAAACTCTGGAGCAGATTATAAAGCAGTCAGTCTGTAAGCACCTTGAAAACAATGCAGTGATTACTAGGAGCCAACATGGAATTATGAGGAACAAATCCTGCCATACTAATCTTATCTCATTGTTTGATCAGGTAACCTCCCTTGTAGACTGTGGGAATGCTGTGGACATAATATATCTCGACTTCAGCAAAGCTTTTGACAAAGTGCCCCATGATATTCTGATTAGCAAGCTAGCTAAATGTGGGCTGGATGGAACAACTATTAGATGGATCCACAGTTGGCTCCAGAATCATACTCAAAGCGTGTTATCAATGGTTTCTTCTCAAACTGGGCGGAAGTAACAAGTGGGGTACCACAGGGCTCGGTCCTGAGCCCAGTGCTCTTTAACATTTTTATTCACGACTTGGATGAGGAGGTACAAAGCATGCCTATCATAATAATATAATAATAATAAATTTTATTTCTGGGTCACCTATCTGGCCGGGTCAGCGGCCACTCTAGGCGACGTACAAACTAGAATAAGATACAACATATAAAATACAACATGGTAATCAAGCTTCAATCTAAAATTAATCTAAAACCATCCACAGCTGTAGCAAGATAAAATTAATCTACTCCCGGGATCTTGTAGGCCTGCCTGAATAGCCAGGTCTTCAAGGCTTGACGGAAACTTGGCAGGGAGGGGGCATGGCGAAGATCATAGGGCAAAGAATTCCAGAGGGTGGGGGCCACAATCGAAAATGCCCTCTCTCTGGTCCGCACCAGCCTAGCTGTTTTAACTGGTGGGACCGAGAGGAGGTCTTGAGTGGCAGATCTCGTCAGGCGGCATGTTTGGTGATGCTGGAGGTGCTCCTTTAGATAAACTGGGCCGAAACCATATAGGGCTTTAAAGGTTAATACCAACACCTTGAATTGGGCCCGGTAAACAACTGATAGCCAGTGTAGATCTTCTAACACCGGAGTGATGTGATCACGGCGACGGCTGTTCTTAATCAAACGTACCAGCTGTAATTTCCGGACCGTTTTCAAGGGTAACCCAACGTAGAGCGCATTGCAGTAGTCTAAGCGAGAGGAGACCAGGGCATGTACCACCTGTGGGAGAAGGTGGGCAGGAAGGTAGGGTTGCAGCCTCTGTATTAGATGTAACTGATACCAAGCTGCCCGGCTCACTGCCAAAACCTGAGCCTCCATGGACAGCTGGGAGTCAAGAATGACCCCGAGGCTACGGACCTGGTCCTTCAAGGGCAATTTCACCCCATCAAGCACCAGGTCTATATCTCCTAACCTTCTCTTGTCACCCACGAGCAGCACCTCGGTCTTGTCAGGATTTAGCTTCAGCCTATTTCCTCCCATCCATTCACTTACGGACTTCAGGCACTTGGAAATGGTATCCACAGCCAACTCTGGTGAGGACTTGAACGAGAGATAGAGCTGGGTGTCATCCGCATATTGGTGACACCGCAGCCCAAATCTCCTGATGATGGCTCCCAGCGGCTTTACATAGATGTTAAACAGCATGGGGGAGAGGATAGAACTCTGTGGCACACCACAATTGAGAGGCCAAGGGTCTGAAACCTCATCCCCCAATGCCACCCGCTGATGCCTGTCTGAGAGATAGGAACGGAACCACCGTAAAACAGTGCCTCCTATTCCCATTCCCTCCAGGCGATCCAGAAGGATACCGTGGTCAACGGTATCAAAAGCCGCTGAGAGATCCAGGAGGACGAGGAATGCATATTCTCCCCTATCCAACGCCCTTCTTAAATCATCCACCAGTGCGACCAAGGCTGTTTCAGTTCCATGTCCAGTCCGGAACCCCGATTGGAATGGATCTAAATAATCTGCTTCATCCAAGTGTGTCTGTAACTGTTTGGCCACCACTCGCTCTATCACCTTGCCCAAGAATGGTAAATTGGAAACTGGGCGAAAGTTGTTCAACTCTTGGGGATCCAAGGAGGGCTTTTTCAGAATGGGCTTTATTACCGCCTCCTTGAGGGCTGATGGCATTGCTCCCTCTTCCAAGGAAGCATTCACCACTGCCATGATCCCTTCACTCAGTTTCTCTTTACAGCTCATAATGAGCCATGTGGGGCAAGGATCAAATAAACAAGTGGTCGGCCTCACAGTAGAGAGCACCTTGTCCACTTCCTCAGAGGGAAGAGGCTGAAACCAATCCCACCAGACCAGAAAGCAACTGGCCGACTCTGGCCCACTTCCTGTATCCACGGCATACGGAATCGTGCTCTTCAGGCGCTCAATTTTATCAGCAAAGTGTTTAGCAAATGCGTCACAGGAGGCTTTAGAATGTTCCATGGGTTCCTGCGCAACTGGACCGACCAGGCTGCGGACCACTTGGAACAACCTCCTGGGACAACACTCTGCCGACGCAATAGAGGCAGCAAAGAAATCCCTCTTTGTTGCCACTTGGTAGGCCGCTATTGCTGCTCTAACCAGTGTCCAATCGTCTTCGGAGCGAGATTTCCGCCACCGGCGCTCTAGTCGTCTCACCTCCTGTCTCAGACCCCGCAACCGTGGTGTATACCAGGGTGCAATCTGAGTTCTATTCAGGGGGAGAGGATGTTTCAGAGCCACCCGGTCTATTGCCCCGGTGACCTTCCTATTCCACTCCATCACCAGGGTGTCGACCGGGCGACCTTCAGGCAACTCCAAATCCCCCAGCGCATTCAGGAATCCCTTAGGCTCCATCATGCGTCTGGGGCGGACCTTCCTAGTAGGTCCCTGTCCCCTGCGGAGGGTGTGCAGCATTGAGAAGTCCATGTTTACCAGATAGTGATCTGACCATGACACGGGGTTAAAAGAAACAGTCCCCATTTTCAGAACACTCCCTCCCCCTCCCAAGACAAACACAAGGTCAAGAGCATGACCGGCTACATGGGTGGGCTCAGTATTACTAAGGTGCAGTTCCCAGGAAGTCATGGTTTCCATGAAATCCGAGGAGCTCCTATGAGAGCCATCTCGGCGTGCAGGTTAAAGTCCCCCAAAACCAATAGGTTGGGGGAGAGTACCCACACGCTCGAGACAACCTCGAGCATCTCGGTCAGGGAGTCTGCCGTGCAGCGGGGTGGGCGGTACACAAGCAGAATCCCTAAACTGCCCTTTGGGCCCAACCTCCAGTACATGCAGTCAACAAGCTTGGTCTCGTGGAGAGGGGGTCTGGCAAAAATCAAAGACTCCCGATAGATTACCGCCACTCCCACTCCCCGCCTACCAACCCTCGGCTGCTGCGCGTACTGGAAACCGGCTGGACACATGGCCTCAAGTACAGGAGCCGAGGCCTCATCCAGCCAGGTTTCTGTAATGCACATCAGGTCTGCGTTCTCATCCACGATCATATCATGGATGAGTGATGTTTTTTGTACCACAGACCTGGCATTACACAACAGCAGTCGAAGGCTGGATGGAGTCGCACTTCCCCCAGTTGTCTTCTGCATATGAACAGGCCCGGAACAGGGAACGGATATTATGCATCTATCCCTTGTTCCCCTAAACTGGCGTGGCCTGCCACTAACGCCTTTCCAACATCTGCCGCCTAGCCTCTTAATATTGTGGCTTCCCACCCTCCCCACAGTCGCCCTTTCCGGTGATACAGATGATACAAAGTTGGGGGGCATGGCTAATACCGTGGAAGACAGAAACAAAATTCAAAAGGACCTTGATAGGCTAGAGCATTGGGCTGAAAACAACAGAATGAAATTCAACAGGGATAAATGCAAAGTTCTACACTTAGGAAAAAGAAATCAAATGCACAGTTATAAGATGGGGGATACTTGGCTCAGCAGTATGACATGTGAGAAGGATCTTGGAATGTCATTGGTCACAAGCTGAATATGAGCCAACAGTGTGATGTGGCTGCAAAAAAGGCAAATGCTATATTAGGCTGCATTAACAGAAGTATAGTTTCCAAATCGCGTGAAGTACTAGTTCCCTTCTATTCAGCACTGGTTAGGCCTCATATTGAATACTGCATCCAGTTCTGCTCTCCGCACTTCAAGAAGGATGCAGACAAACTGGAACGGGTTCAGAGGAGGGCAACAAAGATGATCAGGGGACTGGAAACAAAGCCCTATGAGGAGAGACTGAAACAACTGGGCATGTTTAGCCTGGAGAAGACTGAGGGGAGATATGATAGCACTCTTCGAGTACATGAAAGGTTGTCACATAGAGGGCCGGGATCTCTTCTCGATCGTAGCAGAGTGCAGGACACGGAATAATGGGCTCAAGTTAAAGGAAGCCAGATTTTGACTGGACATCAGGAAAAACTTCCTAACTGTTAGAGCCATATGACAAAGGAACCAATTACCTAGAGATGTAGTGGGCTCTCCAACACTGGAGGCCTTTAAGAGGCAGCTGGACAGCCATCTATGGGGAATGCTTTGATTTGGATTCCTGCATTGAGCAGGGGGCTGGACTCGATGGCCTTGTAGGCCCTTTCCAACTCTATGATTCTATGACTATTGTCTCCATTTTGGTTAATGACTGTGCCAAGGTATTGATAATCTTTGACAACTTCAATGTCCTTGTCAGCTTTAAAGTTACATAAATCTTCTGTTGTCATTATTTTAGTCTTCTTGACATTCAGCTGTAGTCCTGCTATTATGCTTTCCTCTTCAACTTTCATCAGCATTCATTTCAAATCATTACTGGTTTCTGCTAGTAGTATGGTATTGCCTCTATACAGTAGGGCCCTGCTTTTCGGCAGCCCGCTTTTCTGCCTTCTGCTAAAATGGTGGCTTTCAATTAGAGTAATTAGAGTAAGGCCGCACTCATACAGCGCTTGTCCTGCTTTTACGGCATTTTTTGGGCGTCGGGCACCATTTTATTGATGGAGTTCCGCTTTTCGGCAGGTTTCACTTTTAGGTGGGGGTCTGGAACGTGACCCGCCATATGAGTGGGGCCCTACTGTATCTTAAAGTATTGATATTTCTCCCTCCAATTTTCATACCTCCATCTTGGTCCAATCCCCTTTCGGTATTATATGTTCTCCATATAGATGAAACAAATAGGATGATAAAATACACCATCTCACACCTTTTCCGATGGGGAACCAATCAGTTTCTCCATCTTCTGTCCTTACACTAGCCTCTTGTCCAGAGTATAGGTTGCACATCAGGACAATCCGATGCTGTGGCACCCTCATTTCTTTTAAAGCATTCCATAGTTTTTCATGATTTATTTATTGTATTTATATACCACCACATAGCCAAAGCTCTCTGGGTGGTTTACAATAACTAAAAATATTAAAACAAATATACAAATTTAAAAACACATCTTTTAAAAACAACTTAAAACACAATTTAAAACACATGCTAATATGTCTGGGAGAAGAGGAAAGTCTTGACCTGGCACCGAAAAGATAACAGTGTGGGTGCCAGGTGCACCTCGTCAGGAAGATCATTCCATAATTTGGAGGCCATCACTGAGAAGGCCCTCTCCCTTGTTGCCACCCTCCCAGCTTCCCTTGGAGGAGGCACCCAGAGGAGGGCCTTGGATGTTGAGCATAGTGTACGGGTGGGTTCATATCAGGAGAGGCGTTCCATCAGGTATTGTGGTCCCAAGCCATGTAAGGCTTTATAGGTTAAAACCAACACCTTGAATCGAGCTCGGAAACATACAGGCAGCCAATGCAAGCGGGCCAGAATCGGTTTTATATGTTCAAACCGTCTGGTCCCTGTTACCAATCTGGCTGCTGCATTTTACACAAGCTGCAGTTTCCAAATCGTCTTCAAAGGCAGCCCCATGTAGAGTGCATTGCAGTGATCTAATTTGGAGGTTACCAGAGCATGGACAACTGAAGCCAGCTTATCCCTGTCCAGATAGGGATGTAGTTGGGCCACCAACCGAAGCTGGTAGAAGGCACTCCATGCCACCAAGGCTACCTGAGTCTCAATTGACAGAGATGGTTCTAGGAGAACCCCCAAGCTACAGACATGCTCCTTCAGGGGGAGTGGAACCCCATCCAGGACAGGTTGGACATCCACCATCCGGTCAGAAGAACCACCCACTAGCAGCATCTCAGTCTTGTCTGGATTGAGCCTCAGTTTATTAGTCCTCATCCAGTCCATTGTGGCAGCCAGGCACCGGTTCAGCACATTGACAGCCTCACCTGAAGAAGATGAAAGGGAGAAATAGAGCTGCGTGTCATCAGCATACTGATGGCCACACACTCCAAAGCTCCAGATGACCACACCCAACGGTTTCATGTAGATGTTGAACAGCATGGGGGACAGAACTGACCCCTGCGGAACCCCATACTGGAGAGTCCAGGGTGCCAAGCAATGTTTCCCAAGTACCACCTGCTGGAGGCGACCCGCCAAGTAGGAGCAGAACCACCGCCATGCAGTCCCTCCCACTCCCAACTCAGCCAGTCGCCCCAGAAGGATACCATGGTCGATGGTATCGAAAGCTGCTGAGAGATCAAGAAGAATCAACAGAGTCACACTCCCCCTGTCTCTCTCCTGACAAAGATCATCATACAGGGCGACCAAGGCTGTTTCCGTGCCAAAATAAGGCCTGAAACCCGACTGAAATGGATCCAGATAATCAGTCTCATCCAAGAGTGTCTGGAGCTGGCCCGCAACCACTCGTTCAAGGACCTTGCCCAGGAATGGAACATTTGCTACCGGCCTATAGTTATTAAGATTTTCTGGGTCCAGGGAGGGTCTCTTCAGGAGTGGTCTTAGTACCGCCTCTTTCAGGAGGCCAGGGACCACCCCCTCTCGCAGAGAGGCATTAATCACTTCCCTGGCCCAGCCGGCTGTTCCATCCCTGGTAGCTTTTATTAGCCAAGAAGGGCAACGATCCAGCACAGAAGTGGTTGCACGAACCTGTCCAACCACCTTGTCAACATCCTCAAGCTGTACCAACTGAAACTCATCCAAGAATCGGGACAAGGCTGTGCTCTGGATACCTCGCTTGATTTACCTGCTATAACACTGGAGTCTAAGTCCTGGCGGATGCTAAAGATTTTATCCTGGAAGTGCCTAGCAAATTCATTACAGCGGGCCTCAGATGGTTCTACTATGTCCCTGGGGCCAGAGTGTAACAGCCCCCAGACAATTCTGAAGAGCTCCGCTGGGTGGCAGGGTGATGATTTGATAGTGGCAGCAAAATATTGTTTTTTTGCTGCCCTCACTGCCCCTAAATACAGCTTACCATAGGCACTTACCAGTGTATAATTGCATCCACTAGGAGTTCATCTGTATCTGCACTCAAGCCGTCTCTTATATTGTTTCATCGCTCTCATCTATGGGGTATACCATGGAGCCGTACGAGCTCTACACAGGAGAGGGCGCTCAGGAGGAATCATGTCAACCGCCCGGGTCATTTCTCTATTCCACAGTTCAAGCAGGGTTTCGACAGGAGCACCAGCCCTATCAGCCGGAAAACTCCCCAGAGCCCTTTGGAAACCATCTGGATGCATTAGTCTCTGGGGGCGGACCAACTTAATAGGTCCCCCACCCTTGCAGAGGGGAAAAGCCACTGTAAGTCTAAACTTCAGCAAGTAGTGATCTGTCCATGAGAGAGGGACTGATGTAAGGCCCCCCACATTCAGATCACCAACTCCATGTCCAGTTGCAAAAACCAAATCTAGAATATGATCTACACAGTCAAAGGCTTTGCTGTAATCTATAAAGCACAGGGTGATTTCCTTCTGAAATTCCTTGGTCCATTCCATTATCCAATGTATATTTGCAATATGATCTCTGGTACCTCTTCCCTTTCTTAATCCAGCTTGGACATCTGGCATTTGTTGGAAGATTCAGGACAGACAAAAGAAAGTACTTCTTTACACAGCATATAGTTGTGGGCTCCTTGGAAGAAGGGTGGGAAATAATAATAATAATAATAATAATAATAATAATAATAATAATAGTAATAATACCACCAACTTGGATGGTTTAAAAAAGGATTAAACAAATTAATGGCAGGCAAGGCTAATAATGGCTACCACTATTTAAATCATGATTTAAATTGCTTCTCTGAAGGACTCAATTTTAATGATTTAAATCACAGTTTAAAGCACTAGTGAGGAAGATTCTATTTAATCACCATTTTTAGCAGAAGCACATTATTGTTTAATATAACCTTAATACATATTCAGAGATGTAGGTTTCATTAGGCAAGTCCACACTAAGCAATTATTATTACTATTGTTGTTGTTGTTGTTGTTAAATTTATTTATATACCACATTTTCCACAAATACACATGTGCTCAAAGAGGTTCACACAAATAGTCCAAATGCAATAGCACAACACATAATAAAAAGTATAATCACTACATTAAGAAAAAAATATATACATCAAAGCATAAATGAGCATAAAACTCAACAACAAAGCCAAAGCAAAAATATTTAAAAACTAACCCCCAAGCTTACAAAAATCTCTTCCATCCCCCAAACCCCCATAGCTCAACCCAAAGTGCCAGAAAGTCTTCTGAAAGAAGCTGCACTGGAAGGCTTCCAGGGCCAGAGGGTGGGGCAAGGAAGGTGGAAATAGCCCTCCCCTGATGACAAACTGAGTCTCTCTCCCTTCATAGTCCTTCTCCTGAAGGCAACTCCCTTTTGAAGGCTTCCAGGACTGGAGGGTGGGGCAAGGCAGGTGGAAATAGCGCTCCCTGAATTGTCAGATTAATTTTCCTCAAAAAATGGATAACTTGGTCATTTTAGTACTACAGCAGAATGAACTTGTGAAGTCATTCAGGAGATGAACCAGCTCCAACTGTTCAATTAAATATGTTATTTTTGTCATGATGTGCCAGAATCACAACCACCAGGCTTTTAAATTGTACTAATAAGATTGTTGAAGAAGAAAACTAACCAGAAAACTAAATAAACAACAACATTAATAAAACATTCACATGGATTTTTAAATGGTTAACTATTTCAGTTTTTATATAAATGTGAAGTTCTTTAAAAAATAAAATGTATGCAATTTCAACCAAGGCAACATGAGAGACTTAAAATGCTGGGTGGTACAGTTAACTCAGTCTTCTTCCACCTTTGTCTTCCTTGTTGATTGTCTGGAAAAGAAATACAACCTTTCCTGATTTTTCAGTTCCCAACTTACTTCTCAACTTAGAATGAATTAGTCCAGAGGAAGAAAAAAGTATATCTACACCTGCAGTAGAAGCTACTGCTGTTAAGAGCTGGATTATCATTTCAGTAGTCTCCTCCTTGTTCAGATCTACTCCATCTCTCCAAATTCTCTATTCATTGACCTTCTCTATTTTTGTATTTAAGAGAGAGGCAAAGCTGAGAAGAGAAAGCAGTTCATGTACACAACCTGATCAGTCCTACAGGGCACATGATCTCCCATCTCCATAAACTGCTGTTAACATATTCACAGAATATAATTAGTTGTATAATTAGTATTCATGATATCTTTGACTTTTACTAACTGTTTTAAGAAAATTTTGAAATCCGATTTAAATAAAAAATCTGATCTTTGTATTTAAAAAAAATCATAGATTTTTTTCCCAGTGGTTATGCTCTGTCTCCACAGTTGGAGACAGTATGCTTTTGAATACCAGTTGATGGAAATTGCAGGAGGTGACACTGTTGTTGTACTCAGGTCCTGCTTGTGGGTTCCCCAAAGGCATCTGGTTGGCCACTGTAAGAACCAGACGCTGCACTAGATGGGCCACCAGCCTGATCCAGCAAGCTCTTATGTTCTTATGTCCTGCTATAATCTATAGCAGCTTGAATGGTTGGGCCCTGCAATTTGTGTCAAAATAAATTTTAAAAGATACTATGCTATATCAGTTTGATGACAACTTAGCAATCCTTGATACATATTCAAATCTGTGGCCCCATAGCTAAAAGTCTTTTAAGAAGACACTTTAATTACTGTAGTTTTGACACTTCATTTTTTAGCAAGAGGTAAAAAGGAGAAAAGAAAACAAACCCAAAACATGCTAAATAAAAACCCTATAATCATGTCAAACTGGTATTCAAAAAGGGCATTATTTTCCTCCCCCACCATGCTGCAAATAGATTCTACAGAACTCTGTGTCAAACCACCTACACTAATAAGAATAAGGATGTGATACATGTTTGTCTATTATATAGCTTCACCACTGCTTACCAAGAGATATAAAAAGATAATTCCTTCCAGTATATCATTGCTTCTCAACCACCAAGCCATTGCCTAGAACTAGTTTTAGATCTTCCTACTGAGCCCCAAGTGGGAGAGACATTTATGTTGATTTACCAATCCCAAGTTCATATTCCAGATCTTTTTTCTCCCATAGTTCATAGATGTGGTTGTTGATGTGAGATGTAATCCTTCAGAATAAGACTGCACACATACACATATCTTGAAAGAGGCAGGATACTTCTGACTTCCTAGCAAAATAATAAAGCAACTAGTCTGGGTACCTCCTATTCCACTTTATGTGCAGCTAGCCACTGAGTCATGGAGTACCTTGTCAGTGTTACTCAGCTTCAGGCAAGCAGGCATGCAAGAGAAGGAAGTGTCAACGGTGATAACTAGGAAATTAGCAGTGGCACTGCAGAATCTGTTCGTTTCCACCAGAATCTGCAACGGCTCCAGGGTCATTTTCTGTTACCATTACATCCTCTTGCATGCCCACCTGCACAGCTGTTGTGTAGGGCAGGGTTCAGCACAGAAGCAGGTGAGGGGACAGACAGTCAGGGACTTAGTGGTTCACAGCACAAACAGTGGAGCCCTCCAACTCATCCCAGAGTACTTCCTCCATGTACAGTACTGTTATCAGAAGTTTTAATTCCACTGAACACAGGCTTTTTACATTATTTATTTACTATTATTTATTCACATTTAATACTTAGATTTCATGCTGCAATAATCAGAGTTCAAAGAAAGTAGACTATTTGGATAGCAGACTTTTGGTCTGAAGTCCTCAATATTTTGGAGCACTAACAAGGAAAGAAAAAGCTCCTGGACAAGAGATCAGGGCTACTACATCCATGGCCAAATTTAAACCCTTGACAAATGCCAGTTGGCAAGAAAAGTACACGGAGATACTGGAGAACAGCGGTATAGTCGTCCAGGGCCTCAGGGGGTATCAGACCCCTTACTTTTGGGGAAGTGGTCCCAGCCAGGTCCCTATGTCTCCAACGTCCTATGAGCCAATCAGCATGAAATGGTAGTGTGTTAGTCACTGAGAAGAATCTTCTAACATGCTTCCTTTTCCTTTCTTGTTGATAGGACCCAATCAGAGTAAAAGGAGGTGAGGCAGCCACTGAGAAAACTCTTTTCAGTAGCTAATACTCCCTTTCATGCATATTGGCTCCTAGGGACATCTGTTGTTGTGGAAAAAGGCATGAACAAGGATCGCATTCTCAACCCAGCAGCAAAAGGGCGGGGCATGGCTGTGACTATCATGAAGGGACCCTGCACTGCTGAATTTGCCACTACACTATTGCTGGAGGCTGTGGCATCAGGGCTTCCTGGCTTGCCCACCAATCTCCACCCTTTCCTCAAAATTGTTCTCCCATAAAACTAGTTGCTGACCAGGATCCTAGGAATATGTGCGTAACATTTTTAAGGTACTGATCCAGGACTCAAGTTAATCAATGTATCACTTAGACCCACAAAAAAGATGTCTGGCATTTGCACTTTAAGTTGTGATTTCAAAAGAAGACAAACTTGTGTTACAACAATTTACTGTGGTTAAGCATTCTTTAAAGTAAGCTACAATAACACAAAACTCTGCAAACTCCAATAATAAATTTTCTGGTTGAATATATGAGACAGAGTGCACTTAGCCAGGTTAGGAACGTGCTGTTCCAGATGCTGTATAAACATAAAACTAAATGACCAAGTCTTGTTCCAAAGAATTTACAGTCTAAAATACCAGAAGCATTAAATGATCTATAACTGGAAAACTGACAATATCTTTCTTTTCAGTATTAGGGTAATATAAATAAGTTTTTTAAGCCTTTTCTTCATGTAGCCACTGTGTTGGAAACCATTTTGTCTTGCCAGTTAAATTGCAAGGCAACCTACTGTACCACCAAAGATCACCTACATGTCCAGAATCAACCTGCTGCAGCTGCACTCAATCGAGCCACAAAACAAGCTCAAGAGGACGAAAAATGTGATATGCTACACCACAGCTGAATGGCTGGGACAATGAACAAAGAATAATGGGCGATATCTGTTCTTTGTGGGGAAAAGCAATGAAGAGTGACACATATTCTCCTACATAACATGCGAAAGCAACAAATTCATGCAATATTTGAATATCTAAAATGTGAAAGTCTGTGTTTCATTAGATGTAGATGCCAAGTAAGAACATATTGTCTGTTTTAAAATATATTTCAAACTGACACAAATGTAATAGTCCCAATCTCCTAATCATAGTTGCAAGGATGGGAGGAGGCTGAAGATTCACTCTTCCACCCTACTGTCCTCGCGTGCACGAATTCATCCTCTCTTCCATCGTTTGATTTATGCATGCATTAGCATTAAATATGGTTAACCAGGACTGCTATTATAAACCAGAAAATGTGGTTTCATCCCTCATCACGGGGCAGTCCTAGTTAGTGAGAAATGTACATGTAAGCCCCCGTCACTAAAGAAAGCCATGGAAGTGAGGGAAGAATTCACATGCACAAACAAATCCACAGCATATTCTCAATTTCCTAACCATAATTAGGAAACTGGGAACATCTGCATCCAGCCATAAGAAACTTTCTTAATTTTGAGATATTTTCATTTTAATCTTACTGCTATTTAATATAACTGCTTTAACACATCTGAGAGACCATCCAGACCACACAACAACACCTGCTTAATAAATTCAGTACTGGATCCCCACCCGCAGCCCACTGTGTGTTTGATGCATGCAGTGACTTCAAATTAAATTCAGATGCCTACAAGCAGCTAGCTAGTGCATAGGGCTGTTGCCATGGCACATCTTGTTATAGTAAGTCCCACTAGGAGTGGTGGGTCTTGATGACATGCTGTCATTCTCCAGAGCAATTTTACATATTTAATATTTTAAATAAGACAGAGAATCATTACATGGTTCTTCTCTCATTGCTGTATCAAGCTATTAGGTGCTCTACATTCATAAATGTGGTTCAGAGTGCCAACTAAAACCAACATTGCAAACCATATTTTCATTCTGATTCTTATACGAGGATTTTAAGTTACACTTAAACCATTTCCTACTTTGGACGTCAAGGGAATCTGTGATTTACCAAACCAGGAAGTCGATCTCAAGTAGAGCGTGTGAGAAGAAAAGGAGGGAATGCTCAAGCTTGTAGCTTGTTCCTGCTCCACTAAGCCATGGTTTTCTGGAGCAGCACTGTTACTTCTGAACCAGATCAGAATGTAATATTATATTTGCTAATAGACAAAAAACCTTGCAGTTTAAGAATGTACCTATAGCCCACATATCTTTCTATCAAACTTTAAAAAGCAAGGAAATTGGGCAGCTATAGTGAATGCACCAGGGTAGCAGGAGACCTGACCTCCTCTCTGAGATATTGGACTGCCCTACAAAGTTGTCAAAATGCAAACACAATTTGGGTTGGTCTTTCACATTCCAATCCACTTCCTTTGTAGCTTGGAAGAATTTGGTAACATGTGCCTCTGAGCATATGGTGAGTGGTGGCAATACCTGCCATCTCCAAAGAAGGAGAATTACATTTTTGTATGTTGGTGTTCTTACTTTGGTTCATTTCTGTATTACTATTGTTTCTAGAGAGAATCTAATGTAGAAAATTTTATTTCTCTCATTATTCATCCTAGAAACCTGTGCCAAATTTATTTTTATTAATTTCAAAGCCTTTTTATTGGTCAGAGAGCCAGTGTGGTGTAGTGGTTAAGGTGTTGGACTATGACCTGGGAGACCACACAGCCACGAAGCTCACTGGGTGACCTTGGGCCAGTCACTGCCTTTCAGCCTCAGAGGGAGGCAATGGTAAACCACCTCTGAATACCACTTACCGTGAAAACCCTGTTCATAGGATTGCCATAAGTCGGAATCGACTTGAAGGCATTACACATTTATTGGTCAGTGTCATATGATGGTGAAGACAGCCTTTTGTGTTTCAAATTGGAGGTTATGTCCTATTTCTATTTTGGGTGCATTAACAGCTGAATCTGAAACTGAAGTCTGATGTAAAATCAGACTGATTACAATATGTTGCTACTTCAGGAGTGACCCTAGCTGTTGGAAAAACAGCCTGCCCAAGATGCATGTTTTTAGTCTGCTATGTTTAAACCACTTCATTTAAGGCAAGGTGGGCACGGTCAATATAAAACACAGAGCACACCTAGAATTTTGCTAGAATATATTTCACCTTCCACTGTTTCATCTTGTGCAAACTGAGACACTCCTGATGTCTACTGGAGACTATTTGGCAGAATAGTCAGTGCCATTATTCCACAATTATTTTTGGACTTTTTTTTAGTGTAAATTTTGCAAAGTGTTGCTGTACTTCGCATATTCCCAGAAACAGAAGCAAAAGAAAATGATTTCCTATAGGAAACTTCATTAAAATTGCAAAGTAAATCAGACATATTTAAAGTGACTATCTGAACTTTATCAACTGTATCTTAATATTGTTGCTTCCTTCCTGCTAAAACAAGATCAGCATGGCACATGTCTTCTTTCTATTATTTGGGCTGATTGCAGGTGTTGCCACTACTCACCATATGCTCAGAGGCGCATGTTACCAAATTCTACACAGCAAGTGGATTGGACTGTGAAAGACCAACACAAATTGTGTTTGCATTTTGACAAATTTGTAGGGCAGTACAATATCTCAGAGAGGAGGTCACGTCTTCTGCTCCCCTGGTCCCTTCACTATAGCTGCCTGATTTCCCTGCTTTTTAAAGTTTGATAGAAATATCTTTGGGCTATAGGTACATTCTTAAACCGCAAGGGTTTTTGCCTATTAGCGAATTCATCTGCTTTTTAATCCAGAAGGTAAGAAAAGAGATCCTGTGCAAGTTTGCTGAGAATGCATTGATCATTTGCATGCTTATTGAGTTCAGTGGGATTTACTTCCCTGCAATCATGCTTCGGATAGGTGAAACTGACCACAGGAGATGGGGAGGGGAGGAGGAGGAGGAGGGAGGGGAGGAAAAGCAGAGGGAAGGAAGGGGAGGGAGGACAGGTTTAATCATTTGCATGTTTATTGAATTCAGTGGGATTTGCTCCCATGCAATCATGCTTAGGATAGGTAAAACTGACTGGGGGGAGGGAAGGAGGGCTGGGCAGGGGAGGAGGAAGAAGGAAGAGGGCAGGATTGGAGGAACGGAGAGGCGAGGGGAAGGAGGAGAAAGACACCTTCCCCACGCAAATAGAAAGCCTGCCCCAAGCCTATTTAAATGGTCTCAAAAGACGTGTCTAATTGCTGCAACAATGCTTTAGCTTAAGTAGCCATGCCTAGTTATGCTGTGTAGAGAGACTCAGGGTCCTGTATAATCTGTAAGCTGATCTATGAAACACTCTAAAATGAGATTTCACATTAAACATAACGAAGAAAAACACACAAGTGAGTCGGAGTCTGAATCCAACAATAGGAGTTACAGTCTAAAACATCAGGAGGGTACCAGGTTAGGAAAGGCTTAGGTAAAACAGTATTTCAAATGAGCCTAAAGAAGTCCATGTGATCTAGGGAAATCAGAAGATTAAAAGCCCAATCCTATGCAGACTGGTCAGAAGTAAATCTCACTGAGTTCAGTGGGGCCTGCTCTCAAGTGAATGTGGACAGGATTACAGTCTTAAAAACATTTTAAAAAATGTAATATTACAACAAGGAGTTTGAAGGAGGGAAGTTTAAAGAAAGAAAAAAATAGAAAGAAAAAAAATCAACTTTTCATCTTGCCAGCAAGACACTGGAAACCTCTAATTAGCATCATGCATGTCTTCTCCTTTTATTATTTTTTGACATTGTTCTGGATTTATTCTGTTGTGAATTTAGTTTCCCTGTGATCATATGACAAACAACCTTGGAATGCTGCTGAAAAACTTCACTGAGATTTCTGTTGTGTTACTTTCCTAGAAACATATCAGTAAAGCTGCTCCTTCACTACTGGTATGCTTTTCTCTTCAGAAACAGGTTTGTCTGAGCTTTCAGAAAATGGATCTGCCAAACTGGCATACAAATCTTTATGTTTGTGTGTGTGTGTGTGTGTGTATGTGTGTTTAAGATAATAAAACCAAAATTCATTATAAAGAATCACACAATATCAAAATAGCAACAATTAATCTAATTCTAACAACCTATAAAGGAATTTTGGCATACTCAATTATAGAATGAATAAAAGCAGCTGAAGCACTATTCATAGAATCATAGAATAGTAGAGTTGGAAGGGGCCAATAAGGCCATCAAGTCCAACTCCCTGCTCAATGCAGGAAGGAGAAGAATATTGCAGAATATGTACACATTTGTAAATATATACTTGAAAAATAACATTATGCATTACAGAAGTTTTTTTAACTGCACTTACAAAGCATAGTACAAAAGATGAGCTATGTTGCAAGAAAACTGCAGTTACCAGCAAGTGAAAACATCCTGCAGTTTTATAAACAAAAACAGAACAAAAGTGTTACTCAGCTATTTGGAAACAAGCAATATAACAATGGGCTAAATTACAACAAATTTAAAAAAGAATACAAACACTGTAAGAACGTATTCTGCTGCCTGTTGATTGACAAATTTAATTCATATATTTTGTTATTTCTCCAAAAAGTGTGTGAAGCCATATTGGGGGGGGGGGGAAATAGACAGAACATGAGCCTTAAATTCCAAAATAAGAACACATTTTTTTTAAAAAAATGTCTAGGACAGTCAGTTAAAAACTAAGGAGGATTCAGATGCTAAATCAACAACAACAACAACTTTATTATGGTCATAGACCAGAAATTATGCTAAATCATAACATGAGACTTGGCCCACTCATAGAGCTGGCTTGCATGCAACACTAAAACTATGGTTTAGTGCCACATGGATAAGCCTAAGCAAGCTCGAGCAAAGCACTGAGCAAAGCATTGAGGCCACCCACCCCACCCCCCCGATCCACCTCCCATGTGACTGGTAATTCTGCCATGTTTACTTTCAGTTTCAAAAGATCTCAGCTTAGTGTTATATGCAAACCAGCAGTCATCCCTTACAACAAAGGTTAGTTACTAAACAAGCCAACTTCAAAATATAAATAAAAACATGATGAAACATAGTCCCATAAGCTTCCCAGGAAGTGCTGGAGCTGGATGCTTTAAAAGAAGATTAGGCAAATTCATGGAGGACAGGGCTATCAATGGCTACTAGCCATGATGGCTGTGCTCTGCCACCCTAGTCAGAGGCAGCATGCTTCTGAAAACCAGTTGCCGGAAGCCTCAGGAGGGGAGAGTGTTCTTGCACTCGGGTCCTGCTTGCGGGCTTCCCCTGGGCACCTGGTTGGCCACTGTGAGAACAGGATGCTGGACTAGATGGGCCACTGGCCTGATCCAGCAGGCTCTTCTTATGTTCTTATGAGGCAGGAAAGAGCCTCACACTTCTACAAGAGGGTGCAAGGGTTAAAAAAAATGTTTAAAGCAAGATTTAAAAAATCCTTGGCCCCTGTGTAAAGTTAAGGTAAATGCTAAGTGCTAAACCTACCCCTGAAACTTAATCCAAAGCCGTACCCCCCCACTACTTTTGGGGGCATCTTTGCTTCACACAAATTAAAAATGTAATTAATAATAAAAATGCTACTAACCCAATTATTCAGGTTAAGGGAAGGAACGAAGGAGTGTACAGCTATAAGAATTTGCTTACTAACTGGCACCTGTTCATCTTGAACAGACACTTTAATAAATTTTAGTTAGCTCCCTAGGCTATCCTTGATGCAATTAAAATCTAATAACATATGAAACTATTGGTGATTTGTTACAGCAGCAGTTTATTCCAATATTTATGAAATGTAACAAAACAATACGCAGATTTTATCCATTGTGAATTTTTAAGTAAGAGACCAACATGTGAAACTTGCAGCAAATTTATCTCTGCATGCAAGAAGCTAGTAACATTTTCTTTGAAAATCTAAATTAAAAATAGCAGCCAAAGCTCCCCTTCCCCATACCTGGCATTAGGGCCCTCATGTCTAATGCCCCTTACGTTTAATCAAAGAATTGCTCACCCAGTACTTAATGCTGCCTTTGTAACTAACTGGTCCTTCTATTTTGTACTTAACTGCACATTCTCTTATGCTCAGCTATGGTTTATCGCATCATTACTAATCCCCCATTGTATAAATTTAAAGTGTGCTGTGGCACTTCATCACTCTCAGCTAAAGACCAAAATACATGTTGGTCAGGTACATGTCTACATCTGTTTACACATGTAGATGAGGCCTGTGGTAACATGATAGTCAAAACAGAAATATGTCTTCGCCAGTGGCAGACAGCGTGGTGGGGCAGAGATGCTTACCTGATCTCCTGGCAGGCGAATCGCTGCTGCTTATTGGGAGGAAGAGAAGAAAGGTGGGATTGTGGGCAGCATCATGGAAATACACTGGCAGAAACACCAGCTCAGCTCTGCTGCTGTGTTTCAAAGGATCTCAGAGTAGTGTTATATGGGTGGAGACTTGGGTTTGTATTCAATATAGCACTAGACAGATTGTTCTGTCAGCATAAGGACTTCTCCTTCCACAACAGAACAGTCTCACCCTCTCCTCTCCCCAAACACCCCTAAATCTGTTCTGGAGTTTCCCCCAATCCTCCAGAGCAGATTTGGGGGTGGCATGGGACATGCGTGGGGGGGGGAGCAGAGGGAGGAATCCCACTGCACTAACCCTTGAGCTAGTGTTAAGTTTCTAGATGAGAGAACATGAGCACTGTGAAGATGGATGTTCTCCTGACTAGACTGAGGTCGTTCGTTTATTAAGTTATGGTCATAGACCCAATAAGACTGAATGAAAATGAAATGGACTGCCTTCAAGTCGATTCCGACTTATGGTGACCCTATGAATAGGGTTTTCATGGTAAGCAGTATTCGGAGGTGGTTTACCATTGCTTTCCCCTGAGGCTGTGACTGGCCCAAAGTCACCCAGTGAACTTCATGGCTGTGTGGGGATTTGAACCCTGGTCTCCCAGGTCATAGTCCAACACTCCAACCACTATACCACACTGGCTCTCTAAGACTAAATACAAAGTAATAAAAAAGTAGGTGGGGAAGGAGAACTCGGGAAGCAAAGGGAAACATGGAGGTGGGTGATGCTAGGGAGTGCTGATGTCTAATTAAACACCTCTAATACGTTGACCAGTAAATTTCCCATTGCTTCTCAATGGAGCTTCCTTCTCTCATGGAGCTTCTGTTGCGCTGCTGAGTTTTGGAATCAAGGCATAGGCACTTAGGATGATATTTAAAATAGCAGCCGGGCTGAGTTTCTCACTAACACTTAACACTGAATTTGCCTTTTCAACTGCCGCTGCATAGAGCTGAAATTATCAGAGAACTTTCTTTAGAAACTATCAACATAAATGTGATCCGTCTGTTTTATCCCAGTGTGCAACACTTTGCACCTACCTACACTGAAGAGCCACATTTACCCTTTGTTCTCAAATTACCTCTGGGAACAACAAAAACCATGTATAACCCCATTTAAAAGCAACACAGGTGATTATCAGACCTTGATTTAATTAATGAAAAAACTTACACATATCTGTTAAAAGAATCAAACTTACCATTCTGCAACTGGCTTAGCAATGGCTTCAAAAATTTCATCTTGTTTTGATTCCTGATCAAAAACCTTCTGAAATCTGCAAATTGTAAACAATTGGTCACACAAAACGTAAAACAGTACTTGATTTTATTTTATTTTTTAAAAGTGTTTCAAACTATGTCAATGTTTACATCACTGGACTTACATAACCAGTATAATGTTTTCCCTGTAGTCTTTACCACACTATGCTGTTGTGCTATTGTATCCACGAAAGACTGTAAACACTGCTGCTTTGATAAACTCTCCCTTTATAAAACCCTCTGATAAAATTATACTGCTTAGAAAAAAGCAAACTGTATTTTACTACTGTCATGGGGATCAGTGTTTTGAAATGGCCTCACAGAGGAACTTGTATAAGCAACACTTGAATCAAATAGACCATATAAACAGTGCAGATTCTTTCCAGTCATTAAGGAAGTTATTCTAGCAGATCAAATCCTTCAAAAGAATTGTGCCCTATTTCAAACATCCAATACAACTAAATATCTAAAGTTTTAGTATCTTAATGTGGCATCATACTTACAATAAAAATGGGAATGGACTGCCTTCAAGTCGATCCCGACTTATGGCTACCCTATGTATAGGGTGTTCATGGTAAGCGGTATTCAGAGGGGGTTTACCATTGCCTCCGTCTGAGGCTAGTCCTCCCCAGCTGGCTAGGGCCTACTGAGCTTGCCACAGCTGTACAAGCTAGCCCCTTCCTTGTCCGCAACTGCCAGCTGGGGGGGCAACTGGGCTCCTTGGGACTATGCAGCTTGCCCATGGCTGCACAGGTGGCAGGGCACATAACCCCTGAGCCACTCACTGTGGGGGTGATCTTTAGCTGGCCCTTTATGCCCAGGCAGAGCTTGGAAACATTACTTTTTTGAACTACAACTCCCATCAGCCCCAGCCAGTGCTCTGGACTCTGGACTCCCAGCCCGGCTCTCCTCCCCACTGTGCTATACCAGCCATCCTATACTTACAATAAGCTCTATTTAAAGATTACAGCAGCCTCTGGACAAGTGAACTCCTGGTAGGAGAACATTGCTCTATAGAACACTTCTGTCAAATACATATTTTGCTTCTCTAATACACACTATTCTGAATTATCCCATTTTGTTCTAATTCAAATATCATGGAAGCCTTCTTTAGAGTTCTGGTTCTCATAACAATTCACTTCAGCATACAACAGTTAATGTTATTTGTACTACAGAATAACTAAAATTAAAATCTAAAACCACAATACTAAAAGCTACTACTTAGTCACTAAGCTTTAGTGCTTAATAGCAGAATAATTAACAAAGGCATTCTTTGAGCATGGTTATGAGAAATGGCATCTTCCATGAATATCAATAACCATCTACTCATTCCCAAACAGAACAGACAGAAATCTTGCTTTAAAATGCAATCTTAAGCACATTTACTCAGAAATAAATTTAGCGGAATTAAGTGGGATTTATTCAGATAAGTATCCATACTGCAACCTAGGTATGCAGTCTTGGAAAAAAAGAAAGGAAAAGAGTACTTCTAGACCATGATTTTGCCAACTGCCTACCCCCAATATAAAGGGTGGAAATCAGGATCCCAAACCATGCACTTCCTTTGATTTCACTCACTTTCTGGATGGAAATACAGAGCTATTCACATTAAAGAAGTGAGTTTTAAAGAAAACACAGAAGCTGACTAGCATGCCTCAGTTCTTTGGTGTGTATGCTTACTTTTATTTCAGATTATTGAAATAAAAAATTTAAGTGTCACAATGTTTGCCCTTTATTGAAGGTCACCATGCACTGTAGTTCAGGCATGGAAGCACTGAAGAAAGTTAACAGCATCTTTTACAAAAGTGAGTTTTGTAAAGTTATCCGCAGTACTAATTCATCTAACTTAGTTGTTGATATGATCTTGAACAGTACCAAGAAAACATATGGCTAACACAGAAAAAAGGGAAAGTCCCAATGAAATTAAAAAATGTTTAAATGCTTGTTCTCAGAATTGTTAACTTTAGCTTAATCATTGCTTTTTTGTTATATTTACATCCTGTATTTGCTTCATGGAATTCAAGACAGCATATGCAGGGTTCGCAGGCAGTCCCCTATCATGGCACTCATCAGACCTAATCCTGGTTGCCTTCACCAAAGTCTACATCATGTATCTTCGGAACATGTCTGGGGACCTCACTCTTTTAAACTCCTGTGACTAGTGTGCCACAGGAGCATGCTACATATGTGGGCCTTAATCCCTTTTAAAAGTGTGGGTACCACTGGAGCAGATTTACTCACATAACATAAACTATTGTAAGAATTTATCTTACAGTAATGTAAACTTTGGAAGAAGTGTGTTAGGTACTATCAGGGCTATATTAATACCGTGACTTGTGCCACATCAGGGTATTAAAAAAATTAATCCTAGGTGCAGAGGGCAATTGTCCACCAAGATAATTGAGCACAGTACATGGAAATACAAAAATTGCCCCCCTGGCTGCAATTAATGGTAGTGAAAAAACCTTCCATTAGGAGGCAATGGAAAGTTTTCTCCTATGACTAATTGTAGCAAAGGGAGCAATTATCATCAGGATCACAGTTGGAAGGGAAGGATTAAACTTCCCCTCCTTGCAAATTCAGTCCTGATGAAAACATTTTTAAAATCCTCTGGCATGACTGAAAACAATGCTATTAACATAAAATATAATCGGGCCCTAAGAGAGGAGTGGGGAACAGATCTGGAGGGCACTATGTTGGAGAAGACTGATTTAGCTGAAGGGATTATTAAAGAGTGGTATTATAACCATTTTCAAATATTTGAAGGCTGTTTACATAAATGATGGAGCATTTTTTCCTGTTGCTCCTGAAGATAGGATCCAAACCAAGAGGTTCAAATTAAAAAAAGGTATTTCAGCTAAATACGAGACCTTCCTAATGTGAGTTGTTCAACAGTGAAACAGACTGCCTCATAAGTGATAAGTGATATTGAGAAAGTGGATAGAGAAAAGTTCTTCTCCCTCTCTCATAATACTAGAACTCATGGACATTCAACGAAGCTGAATGTTGGAAGATTCAGGACAGACAAAAGGAAGTACTTCTTTACTCAGCGCATAGTTAAACTATGGAATTTGCTCCCACAAGATGCAGTAATGGCCACCAGCTTGGATGGCTTTAAAAGAAGATTAGATAAATTCATGGAGGACAGGGCTATCAATGGCTACTAGCCATGATGGCTGTGCTCTGCCACCCTAGTCAGAGGCAGTATGCTTCTGAAAACCAGTTGCCAGAAGCCTCAGGAGGGGAGAGTGTTCTTGCACTTGGGTTCGACTTGCGGGCTTCCCCCAGGCACCTGGTTGGCCACTGTGAGAACAGGATGCTGGACTAGATGGGCCACTGGCCTGATCCAGCAGGCTCTTCTTATGATAGACTCTCCTTTGTCAGAGGTGGATGATCTCCTATCAGAGATGCTATAACAGCAACTTTCCTGCACTGCCAGGAGGTTAGACTAGATGACCTTTGATTATATTTTATGACTGTGCAATTTCAGTCATTCAGAAGTAAAAATTAAAGCATAGATGGTTACGAGGGTTTTTTTCTGACAGCAGTATTAGAAACATTATTAATATGGGAAGAAGGAAACTGACATCCAATTCACCTTATTTTCTTGCCATGGAGAACATGAGAAGAGTGTATAAACTTCATACTCTCTAAGCTTGGTTTTGTATGATTTGATGGGTCCCCAACTTTGTAACCAGGGTAGAGCTGAAACTAAAAGAGGCACTGAAAGTCTGGGAAGTCTAGGATATAATTTAAAAATCCCAAACAATCTGGGAGAAACTAGGGAGCTGCAACAACCTCTCAAACTTCCACCCTAGAACATCCCCTGTAATAACCCTCTTTTCAGCACAGGGTTCAGTGGGAGGAGGAAAAGGTTACAAGCGATACGTTAACATAATGAAACATTATCAGAAGGCATCTCAGCGTTTTGCCATTTGAAATGTTTGAACATATAAAATTCCAAAAATAACAACCCTAAATTAACTTACTTAAATTTGTAGCTTTCACGTTTGTTATTGACGAATCCATCTGCCAAATCACGTGGTACAATGATCTCCAAACTGAATGCTGACGTCTCAGCTTGATCAACTGAATATATCTATGATATATATATATATGAAGTATCTGAAGATGTTATTTGTATTGGTGAAATTATTCTAACTCAGTTTTATTCAGAACACAGCATACATTATTATTATACCAAAAACTGTACACTCTAAAGACAACTTCTAGTAAGCCTTTAAATTTGGGGGGGGGGGGTTGGGGTTGGGTTACATCTACAAGGAATTCCAGTAATAAAAACAGCAATGTCAATAAGAGATTATATTCACATTGGATTGCAAGTTATGGTCAAATATAATAAAGAAAATATCTTTGTAGGAAAAACATGTATCCCTTTCACTTGTAGTTTATAGTGTTATAAAGACAGGGCATTTCATGTACTTGCTAGAAGTCATATCTTAACCACCCATTCAGTCCAGACCTATGCATACCAACTCAGATATAAGCCCCAATTGGTTTAATGGTTCTTACTTCCAATCAAGTATGAACAAGATTCCAGTCTTAATGAATCCGTTCAGTCTAGTGAAACCACAGCTCTCAAACATAGGACCAGCCATAAATAGTAGCTGAAGCCTTGCAGGTAGACTGCTAAGAAACCTGAATGCCACAAAGTGAGGCCATACAGCAAGGGGTGGGGGGCCTTCCAAGTGCAGACAGATGTCATGGCTTTTTCTGGCAAGGTTTTTGCACGTTGAAAAGCTACATGATAGCAGGTAAAGCTTTTCCAATTAATCATGGTGGGTGGAAGGGGGTAAGGAAAAAGGGTTTCAGTTGCAAAGCTGCCTGCCCAATAACTGTTAGAGATAACCCAAGCAAAGAATAATTTCATTGGTTGCTATTCCTTAAAAATATATTATAATCACTGCATTCAAAATTGCTTTGGAAAAAGCAACATCATCATCTTACAACAGCATTCTGAACGTCATGATCGAAATCCCAGTTCACGTGTAACCAACAACCCATTCTTATGCCGATATTTTATGTTATTATTTATTTTATATACCACTTAATGTCAAAATAAGAGTCTATGATGCGACTGGCTTCCTCCCATAATAGCTTAGATCCCATTGAAAGCTTTCTCTTTTAGAATGGTACCGAGAAATTAGTTCTCTGATGAGAGTTTCAATTCACCAGAATTTATGAAAATCACATGAAGGGCAGGGCTGCCTGAAGTCACCAGCAACACGTCTCCAACTGCTGTTTACACACTCAGTTTCTAGGCAGCAGCCACATCTACATCCTTTCATGGAGCAGTAGTATACCAGTACAAAGCACAATTCAGCAGATCGCCCTGTCTTCTTTCAGCTCCTCTCCACAACAGAGTTCCCTCCGTCTCAAGGTCTACCCTAACATACACCCCTCCCCGCCCTGCTGCACACAAGCTCTGCGTATTAATTCTTTCTCTCAGGAACTTTACAACACGCTGCCTCAGGCTTTGGACTTTCTCTGCTCACCCCCCCTCCCCCTCAGTTGGTTCTTTTCTGCACCTACCCCCGGCGGCTGCCTTTTGCCGAGGGGTTTCACCCGAGCATAGATCTGGATCGTTTGTTTCACCATCTCCTTAAACTTTCTCCTGGCGATAGGACAGCGAGGGGGCGCTAGGCCCCTCATAGCAACGGTAACCATGGAACGCTACCCAGCATGCCTAGAGCCTCGGAGACAGGGCTTGGGAAACCTGTATCGCGCAGCGCATGCAGGGGAGGAGGGCAGGTTCTTTGTGCGGCGGGTGCGGGTCGCGCCGGGTGACACCACGAGCCGCTGCCCCCCCCCACGCCCTAGGCACCGCCGCTGGGAAGCAGCAGGTGCAGCCAAGGAGGAGAGAGAGAGAGAGAAAGATCAGGAGCGAGTGCAGCGACTGCCCTCTTCCCTCAGCGCCCGCCCTGCCGCCTCACAGGCTGGCTCCTTCGCACTCCCTCGAGCTAGATTTGCTCTCAAATTGAGTGACGAATGTGAGAGCAAGCGGCTCCTCCGGTGGAGGAAAAGGTCAATGGAACTCTAATGGTTAATGGGCCAAAGGGGTAGGGTGGTCCTTAGATTCTGAAACACTTCCAGTTCCCAAACGAGAGCAGCAATGCGGAAGGGTGCTGGTCCAAAGAAACACAAGGAGGGGGGATGAAAGAGGTATGACGGCAATGAAACCAGTTCCAGCCTCTGAATGAGGACCGGAAGGCTGCATGTCTTCCACCAGTTTTCTGAGTCTCTGGTCATTGCAGCTCCCTGTTCCGGCCTGGTCAGTTTCCTTCGCAAAGAAGGTGGGGAAAGCGGGGACGGAGGAGGGGGGGAATAAACTCCCAGGCTCCACCCCTTTTAAGAACCTGAGGGCTTCTCCGTGCAATCAACTCCAGTCCAATGTCATGCAAAACAGAGCCCAAACTCCATTGCTTCCATTGCCTGGTTTTCTTGCAACCTCCAGATTTTTGGGGGGAAAGGGGCTGTCCTGGTGGAGAGTAAGCCGCCTTGCATGGGGCGGGTGGGAACAGCGGCTGCACTTTGGGATGCCAAAGAGGGTTGGATTTGATGGCCTTATAGGCCCCTTCCAACTCTACTATTCTATGATTCTATGCCCGCCAACTTGGATGGCTTTCAAAGCGGGTTGCACATGTTTCTGGAGGCTCAATGGCTGCTGACCATGATGGCTCTGTTGCTCCCTTCGCTGTTGGAGACAGGAAATGTCTCTGAATACCAGTTGCTGGGAATGTCATTTGGGGGTGAGTGTTGCTGTTGCCCTCAAGGCCTGCTTTCAGGCTTCCCAGTGGGGCCTCTGGTTGGCCACTGAGGACACGATGCTGGGCTCTTGGCCTGACCCAGCAGCCAGGCTCCTCTGATGTTATGAGAGGGGTTGGTCTAGGGCTGGCACCAGACTTTTGGGGGGCTGTAAGCCCAGGGCCGGTAATGGCCCCCACGAACACCTGCCTCCAACAAGGCCAAGGCCCGCCCTTTCTCTGCCCCTGCTTTGACATCGAGGCTGCTCACCACCTTCCACCCCCTGGATACACTTCAGCAGTGGACAGGTGGTGGCTCTTTTGAATGGGGGCTCACCATTTGGGGAACAAAACAAAGCTCATTAGAAGAGCACCTCCTTGGATGCAGAAGGGCCCAGGTTCGATTGCCAACATTTCTGGGAAAGACCCCCTGCCTGAAATCTTGGAGAGCTGCTGCCAATCAGGATAGACAATACTGAACTAGATGAACCAATGATCCTCAGTCTAAAGCAGCTTCCTGAGTTTCAAGGTTTTTGTTGTTATGTGCCTTCTAGTCGATTATGACTTATGGCAACCCTATGAATAAGCAACCTCAAGTAAAATCTGTTGTAAACCGCCCTGTTCAGATCTTGTAAGTTCAGGTATGTGGCTTCCTTTATGAAATCAATCCATCTCTTGTTTGTTCTTCCTCTTTTTCTACTCCCTTCTGTTTTTCCCAGCATTATTGTCTTTTATTTTATTTATTTATTTTATTTAATTTCTATACCGCCCAAAGCCAAAAGGCTCTCTGGGCAGTGTACATAAGAGTAAAACAGCAACATAAAATACAAAAACATAGAAATAAATAGCAAACTCAACAGAACAAATAATTAAATAGCATTAAAATACAATAAAATACAATTAAAGTGTAGTTAAAACAAGCAAAGACTCACATACATACACACACCAATCTCATTCACACCACACAGCATACATCCAGCGACAATGTCCCACGCCGAAGACTCTCCTCGCGCAGTGCAGCGGCCATGATGAAATAGGCTGGGACCTGGTCCTGCAGGGCATGGCGGCTGTTAATAGCAGCAGTCCAGCAGGAAGGGTGGTGGTGGTGACAGCCGGGGAAGCAGCACAGCAGCAGCAGATGACGAGGGGCTGTCCCTCCCTGGCAGCGCAATGTTCCTCTTCCTGCAGGCAGGAATCATGTCTTCTCATTATGTGTCCAAAGTATGATAACCTCAGTTTCATCATTTTAGCCTCTAGTGATAGTTCTGGTTTAATTTGTTCTAACACCCAATTATTTGTCTTTTTCACAGTCCATGGTATGTGCAAAGTTCTCCAACACCACATTTCAAATAAGCTGATTTTTCTCTTATCCATTTTTTTCACTGTTCAATTTTCACATCCATACATAGAGATGGGGAATACCATGGTCTGAATGATCCTGACTTTAGTGTTCAGTGATACATATTTGCATGTGAGTTCTCCAATAGCTGCCGTCCCCAGTCCTAGCCTAATTTCTTGACTGTCTCCATTTTGGTTAATGACTGTGCCAAGGTACTGATAATCCTTGACAAGTTCAGTGTCCTCATTGTCAACTTTCAAGTAGGGAAGGGCTAAGCTGAGGTTGAGGGAGGGGGGATTTGCTGCTCCCCCCCCACCTTGCAATCCTGTGCATGTTTACTCAGAAGTAAATCCCACCCTGTTGAATGGGGCTTACCCACTAGGACTGGCGTCAGTTTTGCTGAGACGGCACCTTGGCATTGCACCTGCACTCTTTGCCCACTCACTTCTCCCTGCCTCCCACCACATCTATGGCTCCCACTGGCGCTCAGAATTATCCCCAGGCCAGCAGAACAGTGAGTGCTTTTCTACCCTATATCTCAGTGGTAGGCTGAGCATGTGCTTTGCATGGAGAAGGTCCTGGGTTCAATCTTTTGCATGTCCTTGTGAAAGGGAAAAATGTTCTAGGTTGTTTGTGTGATGATCCCACAGCTGGATCTGTGTGTGTGTGTGTGTGTGGGTGTGTGTGTGGGTGTGGGTGCGCGCGCGCGCGTGCGCACTATCACATTCAGTGATATACGGGAATTACAATTTACAATTACAATTACAATTCCTTTCTGGAATCAATCCATCTCTTATTTGGTCTTCCTCTTCTCCCGGGCATTTTAGCATGTGTTTTTAAATTTGTATATTTGTATATTTGTTTTTAATGCTTTTAATTGTTGTAAACCCAGAGAGCTATGGGGCGGTATACAAATGTAATAAATAATAATAATAATAATAATAAGTCTTCTCATTATGTGTCCAAAGTATGATAGCCTCAGTTTGATCATTTTAGCTTCATAGAATCATAGAACCATAGAATTATAGAATAGTATGGTTGGAAGGGGCCTACAAGGCCATCGAGTCCAACCCCCTGCTCAATGCAGGAATCCAAATCAAGCATTCCCGACAGGTGGCTGTCCAGCTGCCTCTTGAATGCCTCCAGTGTCGGAGAGCCCACTACCTCTCTAGGTAATTGGTTCCATTGTCGTATGGCTCTAACAGGAAGTTTTTCCTGATGTCCAGTCGAAATCTGGCTTCCTGCAACTTGAGCCCATTATTCCGTGTCCTGCACTCTGGGATGATCGAGAAGAGATCCCGGCCCTCCTCTATGTGACAACCTTTCATGTACTTGAAGAGTGCTATCATATCTCCCCTCAGTCTTCTCTTCTCCAGGCTAAACATGCCCAGTTCTTTCAGTCTCTCCTCATAGGGCTAGGACCAGAACTGAATGCAGTATTCAAGATGAGGCCTAACCAGTGCTGAATAGAGGGGAACTAATACTTCACGCTATTTGAAAACTATAGTTCTGTTAATGTAGCCTAATATAGCATTTGCCTTTTTTGCAGCCACATCACACTGTTGGCTCATATTCAGTTTGTGATCAACGACAATTCCAAGATCCTTCTCACATGTTGTATTGCTGAGCCAAGTATCCCCTGTCTTATAACTGTGCATTTGGTTTCTTTTTCCTAAGTGTAGAACAGTGCATTTATCCCTGTTGAATTTCATTCTGTTGTTTTCAGCCCAATGCTCCAGCCTATCAAGGTCCCTTTGAATTTTGTTTCTGTCTTCCACGGTATGCCCCCCCAATTTTGTATCATCTGCAAATTTGATAAGCATGCTTTGTACCTCCTCATCCAAGTCGTTAATAAAAATGTTAAAGAGCACTGGGCCCAGGACCGAGCTCTGTGGTACCCTACTCGTTACTTCCACCCAGTTTGAGAAGGAACCATTGATAAGCACTCTTTGAGTACGATTCTGGAGTCAACTGTGGATCCATCTAATAGTTGTTCCATCCAGCCCACATTTAGCTAGCTTGCTAATCAGAATATCATGGGGCACTTTGTCAAAAGCTTTGCTGAAGTCAAGATATATTATGTCCACAGTCTACAAGGGAGGTTACCTGATCAAAAAATGTGATGAGATTAATTTGGCAGGATTTGTTCTTCATAAATCCATGTTGGCTCCTAGTAGTCACTGAATTGCTTCTAGTGATAGTTCTGGTTTAATTTGTTCTAACACCCAATTATTTGTCTTTTTCACAGTCCATAGTATGCTCAAAGCTCTCATCCAACACCACAGTTCAAATGAGTTGATTTTTCTCTTACCCATTTTTTCACTGTCCAACTTTCACATGCATACATAGAGATTGGGAATACCACGGTCTGAATGTATCCTGACTTTAGTGTTTAGTGATACATCTTTGCATTTGAGGACCTTTACTAGTTCTCTCAGCCTTCTTCTGATTTCTTGACTATTGTCTCCATTTTGGTTAATGACTGTGCCAATGTATTGATAATCTTTGACAAGTTGAATATCCTCGTTGTCAACTTAAAAGTTACATAAATCTTCTGTTGTCATTACTTTAGTCTTCCTGACATTCAGCTATAGTCCTGCTTTTGTGCTTTCCTTTTCAATTTTCATCACCATTCGTTTCGAATCATTACTGGTTTCTGCTAGTAGTATGGTATCGTCTGCATATCTTAAGTTATTGATATTTCTCCCTCCAATTTTCACACTTCCTTCATCTTGGTCCAATCCCACTTTCCTTTCTTGTGTGTAGATTAAACAAGTAGAGTGATAAAATGCACCCGTCTCGCACCTTTTCAGATGGGGAACCAATTGGTTATTAGGCTTATTTCAAACCAGAGTTTGCTTCAAAGTGTTCCTTTTTCATAGTGTTATTGGTAGATTGGACATGTGTGGTTTGTAAACATGCAGCATCTTTCTTGGCCCATAAAAATAATGCTTACCATACATCCACAGAAGACCTAGAGAAATATTGTCACCATAGACATGTGCAAATTAAGAAATCTTCCTGAAAATTGTTTCACAAAATAGAAACTTTTAAAAAAATAAAAGAGGCTTAAGTATTGCCACACAATATAATGTGTCAAGTAAGTTACATTGTTAAAAAGCAACACACACACACCCCAAATGATTGGATATCAAATTTTGTTTACAGAGTAGCTTCCAATGTTTTTGCTGAGAACAGCAAAAGACATCAAGATGTCAGGGTGGCTTATCCTGCACAGATACATAGGCAAAACAGCTTTGCTTAGGTGTTCAAAACTGAGGTTTCTCTGGGTGAATGCAGACTACTGGGAGCTATGCAGTAGATGCTTATCTCATAGAAAGGTGCTGGTCTGAAGCTCAGTTTTTATACTTTTCAGCTTTCCAGATGAGGTTCCAAATAGCTACCTCTGCACCTTTAAGAATCCACCCACAGATTATCCTCTTTCAAAACCCCACTGTTCCATGTGTGAACATAGAGCTTCCACTCATATTTGTTATCATAACTAACAGCCACCAATAGATTTATGCACAATGAACTTTTATCCATTTTTTAAATGCTACTTATGGAAGCATCACATTGTGGCAGAAGCTACACCTCGTACCTAGGGCTACTTCTTGTGGCAAGGTCTATTGTGTGGAGAGAAAATAATGTCTCTCTTTTCAGTTTCCCTAACATTCATGATTCTACAAAATGCCTACTTTTTTTAACGAAAAGGTTTTTTGTTCTTCAGCCTTTCTTCAAACTGGAAATGATCCAAGCCATTATAATTTTCATTGCCCTTTTATAGATCTTGAGAGCCAGTGTGGTGTAGTGGTTAGAGTGTTGGACTACGACCTGGGAGACCAGGGTTCAAATCCCCACACAGCCATGAAGCTCGCTGGGTGACCTTGGGCCAGTCACTACCTCTCAGCCTCAGAGGACGGAAATGGTAAACCAATTCTAAATACCGCTTACCATGAAAACCCTATTCATAGGGTCACCATAAGTTGGAATCGACTTGAAGGCAGTCCATTTCTATTTTTCTTATATACCTTGCTTTTTATTGCAATATCTTTTTTTGAGATGGTGACCAGATACTGTACAGAATAATCTGAATATGGTCACACCATAGATTTATATGACTATATAATACTCCTTTTAACATCCATAAGTCTCCATGTGGCATGTATTACAACATAAGGGGGGGGGGGAGATGGCGCCCTGAGAGGTGGGTGTGCTGCTGCCGAATGCCGCCGAATGCTGAATTTTTGCTACTACCTTGACGTTGATAAAACTAATTATATCTTATCTCTGGCTCTTTGGCTGCGATTGGAGAAAGCAAACAACTTGGCTGTACTGGCTTTTCCTGCTTTTTGATCTGGTGTTCTGGTTTTGACTGTTGTGTCCCTGAAATTCTTGAGAGCTCTCCCCCGTGTCCATCTTACATCTCTGATGCTGAAGAATTATTACTACAGGAGCAGAACAAAGGGTCAGGACAATAAGATACCGCCAACCTTTGTCCTATTTTCTCCCCAATGAGTCTGTAAGCTTAATTGGGCTTTGCCCCGGAATATACCTCTGCTGTAAATCACCTAATAGACGGCAGCCATGGTTGTTACTCGACAAGCTAGCAAGGCGTCAGGGGAATCTTTACTCCCCGCCCTAACCCCTTTGAAGAAGGGAAAGAAGGAAAAGAAAAGTAAGAAACAAACTAAAATCTCTTCATACTTTTCCTCTAAAGAGGGCCATCTGGGAGTGGATGAGGGAGAGGGAAGACGCTCTTGGATACCGGATGATAAAGATGCTTCAACGATCTTCCAGGAGCCTCTCTGCCTTGATTGGTCAGTGGATTATACCAAGAGTGGGCCGCACCTCCCAGAAAGGTCCTCCTGGGGGACTGACTTGACATCCGAACTTGCCTCAGTGGGGGCCTCAACCCCTCCCCCTTTGCGAGGCCTCTCAGCCCTCATACTTCTCTGTCTGCTTCATCTCCTTCTCATAAGAGTTATGACCCCCCTTCTTTATTTGGTCGATCGTTCTCTTCTGAAACAATCCAGCCACAACCTACAGATATGACACCTACATCCTCTCCTCGATCTAACAACACACTAGACCCTACTCTTCAACCTGCCCCATCAAAACTATCAGTGATGATGAGCCTCATCGTTCTCGATTCTCCTAAATTGGAGGCTTCCTGGCTTTTACTCATTAGAGAGTTGGGCTTGGTCAAAAAATTCTTATCTAAATGTTACGATTTATTGGTGGTGATAACCGAATTTCATAAACCCCATCCTTGCGCAAAGACCTCTAGCTATTCGAAGGGGGTTAACGAATCAAAAAAATCCCCCGGGGAAGAATGGTCTACTTCTCAGAACCCCCAAGAAACCACCAAAACATGCCACCCACAAGGTAAAGCATAAAGTGCTTCCTCTACCTAAGTCAAAAAATATTAAGTCTCGGGGATCCAGGTCAAAGAATGTAAAACGACTTAAAGGAATGAATTTTAAAAAACTTTTTAACCTACTTGATCCCCCTCAACTATCTACTGCTCCTAAAAGCATAAAAAAAGAAGGCTCTCTGCCAGTCTCACGCGTCGAACTCCTCTACCGATGGTCTACACTCCGCTCCTGATTTACCCCTTCCCCCTGACTTGAAATTTGACAATCTTTCGCCTGAAGTGCCTTCTTTAAATGCTACTTCTGTTCCTAGGACGATCACTGCTGGAATACAAGACCCCTGGCAACACATCCTTGAGGCCGATCCCTCTGCTCAAGTGGTGCCGCGTTATTCTCCGCTTCCCACATCTCAGCAAAAGTGGAAACTGTCTCTTAACAGTCAAAAATTAGTTTTCTCAAATTTTCCTAAACCTAAAGGCTGGCTCCCTTTTCACCAACGCAAGGCTCACTTCCTGAATTTGGTGGGCAAGATTGCTCCCCAATGTGGTCTGATTAATGATATCTCTGAGATTGTGTACCTGTTCTATGATTATCAACATGCCCGTGCTATAGTTACATTTATGTCTTCGACATCTGCATCTCTTTTATATAAGCGGAAAGATTTATTTTCTAACGCAAATATTGTAATATCTAGACTGTTTGTGAATCAAAATCTTATAGCTTTATTCTATAAAACCCCATGCTGCTCCCAAATGGTGAATACTTGCAATTCTCTTATTCAGCTGGGTGACTCTAAAGCTTCCCCGCATCCTAACTCTTCTGGACAGCATCTGATATGCTCCCATTCTGACCATTCTATTGCTTCTAAACTTGCTTTTGTTCCAGAAGAAACAGAATTACTACAATCCTTTCAGTCCTTGCCACTTCAATCCCAACAGGAAATTATTGCTAGGCTTGCGTCCCTAAGTGACACTCTTACCCAAGCCCTTTCTCATAACAAGACCATCCCGCTCCAGCCTCAAGTCTTGATTAATGACCATGTAATACCCAATCCTAAGTCCCATGAGGCGGGGTTGGAGACCTGTGTACCTCCAGGTTGTTTTGGGTTACCAGAGATGAGATGCAGACAAGAAATTTGCTTACAAAGAGTTAAAATTTATTGAGTAACTTACAAGCATACAGCCAAGTATCCCAATAAAAGTGGAACAGTCTCACAGCTCTGCAGTAGCTGGGTCAGACTGAACACCCATACTGGGCACAAGAAACACTTTTATAGCATGAAAATTGGCATATAACATTGGTAGGATTACATACAATATTGGCATGAATACATACATAAATGATGACTTTAAGGTATCAAAGATTACATAATGGCACCTATTGCCTATAATTGGCTATTCTGACCTTTTCACAGAACGCCTTCAAAAGCAGACTAATTGCTAGAAAACTATATTATCTTCACTGGAAACACCCTGGCATCCTTCCTTGGCATACTATATGTCGACTGTATCTTTCTCTCTATCTCTGCTAACAAGCAGTTGCTATACTATCTTTCTCTTGACCGTTACTTGACTCATCCTTCTGCCTGCACTAACAAGCAACTGCTGCACTATCTGCTCATTGACCATCCTTTGACTTATCCACCTGCCTTTGGAGTATAACTTAGATTTAAGCCAACTATGAAATACCCACTGATAAACATATACTTGAATATATGCCTCATTGGGCTCCTTTGATGCCTTTGAACTAACGAGATACATGCCCAGCATCATACTGGGCAAGCCATCATATCCTCATTAGAACACCTAGATAAGGTTCCAGGTGGTTATGAGGTGATCTGACATACCCAAGGATGCTGGGGCCTGAAAGGAGAATACAAGCCTCCAGGCAAATCACAACTATATCCTGACTATATTGATTAGCTTAAGGCTGTTATAGCTTGCTGGACTAACATACTGATACAGGGTATACAAGACCTATCAACATAATCAGATAATTTCCTCTGTTAACTCTCTTTCTTTCCCCAAAAACCATGCCTCCTCTGCCTCCTGTATGCGCCAACAGAAACCATTTAATAGTCCCTGTGTCTCCCCGACATCTATTAAGAACCATCCTGCCCAGTTTTAATATTGTTGCTGCAGATGTATTGTTTTTATATTGTATTATTGTATTTTATCAATTGTATTTTAACAATTTTGTAAGTCGCCTAGACTGGCCATCGGTCAGATAGGTGACGAAGAAATTAAATTTATTATTATTATCATTATTATTATTATTATTATTATTATTCTAAGGTCCCACCATCGGCCCTAACATCGGGCCCTCAGTGGCTTCACTCTAGATATCTTGATCCCGAGGAACTGGGCCATTATCCTAATAAGGTTCCCCCTCCTGTGCCTACGCATCCGATGGTGGGTAAGCCTATGAGTGGAATTGGCCCGGTATTTATTGACAAGGTGGGAGAGTTAAACCAGATCACTCCTTTAGAATGACAAATCCCTATTTATATAGTCCCCTCTGTTGGCCTCACCTCTGAGTACTGTGTTGCTTCCTCAAGGGTTGCCCAGGGAAGGGTAGCTATGTCTAATGATTCACTTAAGTTACTTCCGTGGAACATTGCCGGATGGCCTTCAAAAAATTTCTCCCTGGGATTCTTGGATTTTCTAGGAAACTACGAGCTAGTCTGCCTACAGGAAACATGGTCTAACAAAAACATCCATTTGAATGGTTTTTCTACAACTGACCTATTAGCCATGCCCACCAAAGGCAGAGGTAGACCTAAGGCCGGTTTGTCGATTCTGATATCTACCTCGTCCGGGCAAATTTTACGGCTGTCGGTTCGTGTGATAATATTGCCCTCGCGGGTCTATTGCAATTTACATCTACATCTCTTCTGTTGGTTAATATATATATACCTCCTGCTGCTTCTAAGAGGAATATAGAATTGATCTGGGATAAGTTGGAGAGATTCATATTAGATCTGATATTTTCACATCCAAGGGCATACCTTATTATCCTCTGTGTCTTTAATGCAAGAATTGGTTCCAACAATAACGTTCTTTCTTCCTCTCCCCTTTGGGGCAAGGTCAACCCAGTGAATTATATCCCTAGCCATGAAAGGATCTCTAAAGATCCAAAGGTAAATTATGCCGGAATTTGTTTGATACAATTGGCTGCTCGCCTCAATTGGATGATCCTGAACGGCCATGTAGAATTAGCCAACAGTGCTGAATTCACATATGCGTCTACCCAAGGCAGCAGCGTGATCGATTATGTTTTAACCTCCCAATCTTTGTTTGCACAGATTTCTAATTTTGCCAGAGTCGACAAACTTGATAGTGACCATTTTCCTTTAAATTTTACATTTACACTTAGTGAACATGGTCATTTGGTCTCTTACCCGCAACATGCAGATAAGGACCCTCGCTCTAGCTACAAGAGGTTTTGCTGGTCTATTGAGTCCTCTAACAAGGCTGCCCATTTTCTTGCTTCTTCCCAGGGTATGGCCCTTAGATCTCGAATTGTGAATGCTCATCTTGAGGCCTCCCCCGATGTTTCTGATGTTTCTGCTGTTTTAGATTATTATTCACTTTTATCCTCTGCTCTATATGAGGCCTTAAGGCCCAAGCCGCATCCCTTTAGTTCCTCTTCCTGATTGCTTTTCTCTTACTGGTTTGATAAGGACTGCCTTGAGGCTAAGAACCAACTGAGAATGGTCTATAAGCACTATCGGGATAACAAGGCTCATGTATTACCACCTGAATATTTTACTATTTAAAAGAAATATAAGCAACTAATCTCTATTAAAAAGAGATTAGCAGTACAAAATCAATGGAAGGCCTTGATAGGTGCTTCCCTAAATAAAAATTTGAAACTTTTCTGGGCTTTAGTGACTGATGCCTTAGGTTTGTCTAACTCTTCTCAATGCAATATCCTATCTGCAATCTGGGAACGCCACTTTGCTGCTCTGTTCTCTGATGACGGGAGTCGGTTGCTCAGTCCTTTGACCCATGTGGACTCCTCCCCTTTGCCTATTTGGCCTCCCGTAGTGTTGTCGGAAATAGCCTCATTGATAAGAAATCTAAAACCTGGCAAGGCTCCGAGCATTGATGCCTTACCACCTGAACTGCTAAAGTTCCATATTGATTGGTGGGCTCCCTTATTAGCCAATTTGTTTTCCCATATTAATTACTCAGGGCAATTCCCTATATCCTGGCTAGAGGCAGTAATTATCCCAGTTTTTAAGAAAGGGGACAGGGGCGACCCCTCTAATTACAGGCCTATTAGCCTCTTATCAATCGTGGGTAAGCTATATGCCAGCTTCCTCAACGCTAGGCTGCTGTCATGGATTGAGGAGGAAAACATTCTGGGCAGAGAGCAAGCAGGTTTTAGAAAGGGAAAATCTCCCATGGATCACTGTCTAATATTATTTCATCTGGCCGAGAAGTATACAAGCTGTCATGGCAACAGCTTGTCAGTTGCTTTCATGGACCTTAAAGTGGCCTTTGACTCTGTTTCAAGGGCCAAACTTTGGTCTACGTTATCTCGTTCCACAATTGATAAGAGACTGCTTTTTCTTATTAGTCGCCTCTATCAACATACCACTCTTCGTGTTCGCTGCGACGCCGATGGCAGCCTGACAAGTTCCATCCCAGCCTCCAGCGGGGTTCGCCAGGGATGTATTTTGGCCCCTATTCTATTTAACCTTTTTCTTAACGATTTGAGAAATAGCTGCTCATCCAATAATTTCCATCCCCCTAAATTGGCAGGGGCCGAATGCCCTCTTCTTTTGTACGCTGATGATGCAGTTTTAATGTCCTTATCAAATATAGGTCTAAAACCCCTCTTACATGCTTTTATGAATTATTGTAGTAATAATAATAATAATAATAAAATTTTATTTTTAGGCCGCCTATCTGGCTGAATAAACAGCCACTCTAGGCGGCGTACATAATTAAAATTTAAAATACACTTATAGTACGCTGCCGATAATCCATCCGGTCCTGGTGCCTTTCCTAGTTTAATTTTACTTATTGCATCAGATATTTCTCTTAACGTAATAGGACCATTAATAGCTTGTCTCTGGAAATCTGTGATTTTAGGCAAATTCTGCTTAGATATATACTCTTCTATTTTTTCAGAAGGAATTTCCTGACATTTGTACAACATTGAATAATATTGATGAAAAGCTTTTTGGATTTTTACATTGTCTGTCAACATCTCTTCTCCTTCTTGTATCTTTAAAATGAGATTTTTTGTCGTTCTTTTCTTAATTTATATGCCAACCATTTCCCCGGTTTATTTGCAAATTCAAAAGTCCTTTGTTTAGCAAAATTTAATTTCCTTTCAATTTCTCTAACTGTCAACATTGACACTTGTTTCTGTAACATTTTAATTTGATTTATAATGAAAACTTTAGTTGGATTCTTTTTCAATTCTTCCTCTTTCTGTTTTATTTCTTCCAAAATTAATTGCATTTTCTGTTGTTTCTTCTTTTTTAGTTCAGAATTACATTTAATAAAATATCCCCTCATAAATGCTTTACTTGTATCCCAAACAATATTTTCATCTGTTCCTTTGTATAAATTGTGTTCAAAAAACTCTTTTAATTTCTTCTTACATTCTTGCACTACTTTATCATTCTGTAATAAAGATTCATTTAGTCTCCATCTAAATCCAAGATTTTTTTTTTTAAAAGTCAGTATCACAGGGTTATGATCCAAAAAAGTTTTTGGTAATACATCCATCTTGGAAATGTCTTTCACTAAATTTTTAGACATCCAAATCACATCAATCCTCGAAAATGTTTTATGTCTTTCTGAAAAGTAAGTAAATTCCTTTGCATTGTCATTTATATATCTCCAAGCATCCACCAATTCTAAATTTTCCATCAATTCAAAGCAGATCTTCAGCAGTTTGCCCTGTGTCTCTTTAATATTTTTCTCAGAAAGTCTATCCATTTTTGGTGAAATTACCCCATTCCAATCACCCATGACACACCAATGATCATATGCAAACTCTGATAATTTTTCCATGAGTCCTGTATAAAACCTTGTTTTATCTTCATTAGGGGCATAAATGCCCACTATCAAAATTTTTGTACCCTGTATGGTGATTTCAACTCCCACAAATCTGCCACTATCATCCAATAATATAAATTTAGGAGACAACTGTGAGTTAATATAAAGAACAACACCATTTTTTTTTAGATCCTGCCAAAATAAATTCTTCACCCAAATTTTGTTTTGTGAAAATTTGAATAATAAAAAAATTATTACACACACAAAAAAATTTAAAATACACATATAAATACAATCATAACATATTCAATTTACCCACATCTGTACACTATAGAATTAAAATTAACTAGTGATTCTGTATGCCCGCTGAAACAGCCATGTTTTTAGTCCTTGGCGGAAGCCTACCAAGGAGGGAACATGGCGTAGGTCATATGGCAGAGAGTTCCAGAGGGTGGGGGCCACAACCAAGAATGCCCTCTCTCTGGTCCGCACCAGTCTAGCTGTTCTAGCTGGTGGGACCGAGAGAAGGTCTTGAGAGGCTGATCTCGTCAGGCGGCATACTTGGTGATGCTGGAGGCGCTCCTTTAGATACACTGGACCAAAACCGTGTAGGGCTTTAAAGGTTAACACCAACACCTTGAATTGGGCTCGGTAAACAACTGGTAGCCAGTGCAGATCTTCAAGCACTGGGGTGATGTGATCCCGCCGGCGGCTATTCTTAATCAATCGTGCCGCCGCTATTAATTTTAGTAAGTCAAAGATCATGGTATTCTCCCAGCACCTGTCCGTTCACCCATGGAATGTTAAGGGTCAGACAATTGAACAAGTTAAGCAGTTCAGATACTTGGGGGTTTTATTTCAGGCAACTCTTTCCTGGTCTTCTCATTTCCTCTCTGTGGTGCAATCTGTGTCTAATACTACTAAGGCTATACTTCGCTTTTTCTTTACTAAGGGCTGGCAGTATATCCCAGCAGTGATTCAAGTGTTTAAATTTAAAATTCTTTCTCAACTCCTTTATGGGGTTCCAATTTGGGCTCCGTGCTTTAATGCTAAGGTTGAATCTGTCCTATCTTCTTTCCCCAGAACAATTTTTGGCATGCCTCGCTGTGCATCAGTTGCCAGCCTCCATCTGGAGGCAGGGCTTTTTTCTACTGAATGCGCCACCTGGCTTTTGGCCTTCAGATTCTGGATTAAAGTAGCCTATACCAATCCTGATATGGGCTACTTAAACCTGCTATGGAAAGATTCGTATACCAGCTCATGGATAAAAAACTTTCAGGACAAACTAAAGATGCTTGGCCTCTCAATAGATCTCTTGTCCTCATTGGGCTCCGGTTCAGCCAAACGCATCATTGAGCAACGCATTAAAGATATTGATCTTCAATATTCTAGATCTAGGGCCTGTAACACTTGCTCTCCTATGTTTTTTGGTTTGCAATTTTCATTCCCTGCCCATGCTGCCTACCTCGTAAATTTGTCTATTCCAAAATATAGCCTTTTGTTTTCCAGAGCGAGATTAAACTGTTTTCCCCCTGCGATCCTTGAGGGCCACTTTCAAGGTATCCCTTATGTGAATCGTGTTTGCCCTTGTTCATCCACTGAAGTTGACTCACTGACCCATATCTTTTTCTTCTGTAATATTTATCATGCTGAACGTTTTAGATTTATCTTCCCTATAATTAATCGCTTTCCTGGAAGATCCATTGATTGGTATCTACAATTTCTTATGTCTGATGCCGATAAGACGACAGAAACTGTTGCTAAATTTCTTAATTTAGCCCAGGTAATGCGAAAGAATGTTCCCTTTTAATGTGACTTTCTGATAATATTGTTATTTTAATACGGTACGCTTTTATTCCTTTTATACTGTTTGTTAAATTCTTTGTACGATGGGTCTGTGACCGTATAATAAAAAATCATTCATTCATTCATTACAACATAAATCTTTCTCCAATGGATTTAAAGTACTTAATGAAGACTGGCTTGAAGGCTTATTGTCTTTGTGTCCAATTCCCAGTCCTACTTAACTTGCCTTTTACTGGGCTTCTTGCCATATCCCCCTTTCCCTATCCTGTTGATGTTATATGGGGTCAAAACTCTGAAACATCTACAGTTCATAAAGGAATCAAATAAACTGTTGTGTTCACTAGTTATTAATAGGCAACAAATGCAAGCATGATGTAGCATGCCACAAAGGAATAAACACATCCAAGCCAGAAAATATTCCCAGGAAAATAATTTAGAGTTTTGTCAAACAACTTTTCCTATGCAAAAGAATGATGATTTCCTAAAGACACATTGTATATTCTGGCATGGTAACTTTTTTATGCAATAGTTTTAAATTTTAGCAACTTGTATCTAATGATCTAAAAGTGCTATGGAGAAGATAATAAAATCAAGCTTAGAGCACCCCTGTGAGGTAAAGAAACTGGATGAAAATTTCTATTTCCATTAGTGGGTCTTCAGTTTGCTTCTCCCACTCATCTCACACTTTTGTCAGCATGAAGAAGTAAAAACTTCTTGGTAGAACAATCCCCCTGTGAATAAGAAGAAATTGACAGCCTCCTTTATGTATTCTTCCCTCATAATCTGCCTACTGTATATGGAGCAAAAGGTTTCTTGCATATACATAGAAAGAAAGAAAAACACATTAATTGCTAGTCTCCAAATACTTGGAGCATTCAGTCAATTTCTATTTATTGGCTAATGTTTAGAAACTATTGACAACAAACAATCATTTAATAGCCAGAATTTATTTATCAGAGTCAATCAAACAGTGATATTTCTGCTAATAAGTTGGGTAAGCTTACATTTACGAAAGAATGTCTTTCTACCAGATAAATCAGTGTTATTGCAATTTTTTTTCTTTTCACCCAAAAAATAATTTCTCATTGAGAATGGGATGTCAAACAAGATTGTATCCCATTCAGAAGTCATATGGCATGACATAAACGTTCTGCTGTTAACTTTGGGCTACATACTACCCTCACTCCTGTCTCCTTCTCTGAGAAAGTTTGATTTCAAGCTGGCAGGTTTCAAGCAAACCATAGTTAACATTAACTACAGCTAAGCATTTCAGACAACATGGCAAACTAGTTAAGTAAAAACAAAAGGCTGATGAACTCCTTTTTGCATCCTTGCAGGGATGGAGATAGGGAGAAGCTCAAGCAACGTTGACAACAATAATGACAATTTTTGTTCACAAGCTGCTGTTTGTAGTGCTAAGAATGTTATTATTGTATTTGCACTGTTATGTAATTGATTGTACAATGGCCCGAAATCCTCAATAGGATGAAGGGTGGCTTTGTTTAAATATTTTAAATAAATAAATAAAATAGTTGACTCTGCCCTGTTGGCACACATATTAAAGTGCTTATCCAGTATGTCACTGACTATTTCACCCAAATATTATAGTTCCATTGTCATTATTGAAACTGCAGTAGTACTCTTAGTTCTGAATTGGTGTATTATTGCTATTTTTTATTTATTAAATTTATATCCCACCCTTCCTCCCAGAAGGAGCCCAGGACAGCAAACAAACACTAAAAACACTCTAAAATATCTTAAAAATAGACTTCAAAAGCTTTAAAAACATCTTAAAAAGCAATTCCAACACAGATGCAGACTGGGATAAGGTCTCTGCTTAGAAGCTTGTTGAAAGAGGAGTGTCTTCAGTAGGTGCTGAAAAGATAACAGAGATGGCGCCTGTCTAAGGGCAGGGAATTTCAAAGGGTAGGTGCCACTACACTAAAGGTCTGCTTCCTATGTTGTGTGGAACAGACTTACCTGCAAAGTGTAGTGATTGACTGGGTATATAAGGGGTAAGACAATATTTCAGGTATCCTGGTCCCAAGCTGCATAGGGTTTTGTACACTAAAACCATGAACTTGAACTTGGCCCAGTAGCTAATGGGCAGCTAATGTCTACATCACTTCATATCTCATAATTCAGTTACTTGATATGCTGTAGCTCACATGTGAGTTTGTACACCGTCCTCACTGAGAAATACTGTAATCTAGGTAATATCCAGTGATATGAAATCTGTGTTTGAGCTGATGTTTCACACATGCAAGTCCACAGTGGATATTGTAGCCAAGTGATAAATGAGCATGTGTGAACCCACCTGTTGACTAGATGTCTAGTATTCCAACTGGATACAAACAATTCATACGTGAGTGGGATGGCAGACTGCACACATCTCCTTAAAACATACTTTTTATGGAAAAAAGGAGCAAATGTCCATAGACCTAGTCAGGTACAAACCATAATCCTATGGGACTTCTTATAGTACCTTCTACACTAGGCCCTGTGACATTGCTGAGGCGTTGTGTTGGTGCAGTCAGCTGAAAGATTGAAGAAGTACCACAATGCATTTACATAGTACTCAATTATCCATCAATGTCTTTCTGCCCAACTAGGGTTGCCAGGTCGGAAGTATCCCAAACCCTGAGGTTTTGGGGATGGGTCCTAGTGATGTCATAGGGGCATGCCTAAGTGATGTCATGCAGGCCAGCCCAAGTGATGTCACAGGGGCAGGTCTGAGTGATGTCATGGGCGGGCCCGAGTGATGTCATAAAGCATGATACATTAAGCACATACAATTCAAACAAAAACATCTGATTGGAAAATAAGATAGAAATCTTAGCTAAAAGATGGAGCCTGGGTAGGGAACATATAATCTAGCCAACTTGCTTCTGGCTAAAAGGATTTAAGTGCCCCCAGGCCAGGCCAGTCACCAGAAGGCCATTGTAGGCAAAAAAGAGCCTAGTGTTGTGAAGATGTTAGATGGGAGCACTCAGGAGTAAAGATGGATGCCCCTGAAGGCTGCAATTGTAAACATTTATTAAGCTCCATAGAACTCAATAGGACTTATTTCTGAGTAGATATGGTTTTGATTGTGCTGTTGATAAAGCTTGACTGGGGATCCTCTGCAAACATATCTATGTCCAAGTAGGGTTGGCAATTCCCTGCCTAGAATGCCCTGCCCCTACATTTTAACATGGCTGCTCCAAATTTCTTTACAGATTTGACCCGTCATTTCATAAAGAGGTCTGAGAAATGAGTTAGAGTAAGAAGATTCTCTACACTTTTCTGTCTCCCTGTGGGCTGCTATAAACTCACTTTGACAGCCAACCCAATTCCAGTGAATAATAATCGACAGGGAGAAAACACACATGGTTTGGTCTATCTACCTTCATAGGCAGCAGCTTGAGAACAACAATTGCAGCCATGCTGCCCAGTATGTGAATTCTCTTTTACCACTATTGGGCATGAAACAAACCACCATGCAAACAACAAGGTGCATAATCAGTGGGTTTAAGGGGGTTGAGCAGAGCACATGGAACCACTTTTGTTGCTTCTATGGATGAAAGGGAGTGAGGATAAAGCTAAATGAAATGCAAATAGAAAAAAAGACAGTGATGATTTCCTAAATGCAATACCATACCAGCCACAACAAGATTCCTATGAGTAAGGCAGAAAACTCAGCATCCCACAACCAGTCAAGATTCCTAACGAAAAACCAAAATCCTGGCAGCCAGTCAGCCACAGTCACAGAAATCCTCAGGCAACATAACCTGAACCGGGGGCTGCAGAATGTATTTTATTATGATGTAATGTATTGTTGTTAAATTGTACGTCGCCGAGAGTGGCCATTGGCCAGATAGGCGACCCACAAATTAAATTATTATTATTATTATTATTATTATTATTATTATTATTATTATGCTATGGCATGATTGCTGACATGAGTGAGACCCTATCAGCACATAATACCTCTGCTCTGAAATCTGCACTGGTTGCTGATTTACTACCAGGCCAAGTTCAAAGTGTGCTTTCCATGTTACTCCCTGCCTATTGACATTAGCAGCTGCCTTCATTGTACTCTTTTTGGCACCTGCTAAAACATTTTTGTTTAGGCAAGCCTACCCAGGCATGTAGAAGCGATTATGTTTTTATCTGTTCTTAACGCATTGTGGGTTTTATTATTTTGAATAGTTTTAAATATTTGTCTTTAACTCTTTTTGCCAATAATTTTATTGTTTGAATTCTTTCTGTAAACTGCTTTGAGATTTTTTACAATAAAGTGGTATATAAATGTTGTCATTAAAATACATAAATAAATTTTAGAGTTACTGTAGCCCTTGGGTCTCTTTCCATTTTTAAGAAGAAAGGAATCTGCCTTATACCGCTGAGGCCATTTGGTGCCATCTAGCTGAGTACTGATGACATGGACTAGCATTGACTCTCCAGAATTCCAGACAATAGTCATTTCCAGAAGTTGAATTTTGGACCTTTGCATGCAAAGCATGTGCCCTACCACTGAGCTACAACCCTTCTCTGTTTAAAAATATATCTTGTAGAATTGTTCTTTTCAATTCTTTACTAAATGCACATCATACCTAGTGCAGATCCACGCCAGTCATTTAAAGAACATTCAACACATATTTGAAGCACATGAATCCCACCACAGAATCATGGGAGCTGTGATTTGTTAAGGGTGGTGGGAACTATAATTGTGAGGGGGAAAGTACACTTCCCAGGATTCTTTAGGGGAAGTCATGCACTTTAAATGCAAGTTGCATATGCTTTAAATGGATATGGGCTCCTGCTGGGAGGAAGGGTGGGATATTAATCAAATAATAAACAAACAAACAAATAAACATATTGTGTGGATCTACTTAATTCACTTTGCCTGCATGTAAATTGTTTTAATTAATTTTTAAACATGGAAATGAGCTATAATGTTTACTTGGTGACCATGTGTACTCATCATCTCTCAGCCTAATCTGCTCCTCAGGATGAAAACAACAGAGGGGAACCATGAACACCCCAAGGAAGAAGGGCACACTGAAAATGTAGAGGAAGTAATACGGTACAACCATAGTGTGATATCAGATCCTTATAAGGACACAGTATGAAGAAATATTTATATAAGCATGTCTATCAAATATGTTTATTATGTACACAACCTGTAAAGATATTTATAGTGCAATCCTATGTTTGTTTACTCAGAAGCAAGTCCCAATGTATTCAGTGGGGCTTACTCAAACAGAAAAACATGCAGAGAACTGCAACCTCAAGTGATAAGGAACTTCATTCACCCAGCCCAAAATTCAGAATGCCACTTTAAGCTGTTTTGCAACTGTTTATACTTATTTTTATGGTTATTGGATTTTAAAGGGATTTATTTCTTATTGTGAGGTGCCTTGGTTTCCAATTTGCAACCCTACCTCACAGGGTTGTTGGAAAAAATCCATATATACACACAGTAGAGATGTAAATATACATACACCCCATATAATAGTTTATTGTCATAACCAGTTGGTCATTGAAGAACATTTAGAAAAAAATCAGTATTAGTTTCCTACATAATAAAATCAGTGATACCTATGTAAGCCCTGCCTAATTGGTTTAAAAAATAGGACTGGAGAGGGAGAGAAAGATTTACAACACAAACACAATTCTTCGCTATGTTCACTCAAAAGTCCCATCAATTTACAGCACAATCCTAACCATGTCTACTCAAAAGTAACTCCTATTGAATTCAATGGGGTTTACTCCAGTTATGTGGGATTAGCATTGCAGCTTTACTCTCAGAAAAGCAAGTAGTGGATTAAAGCTTCATATTGGGAAGGTTTTCAAAACAGTGCCCTCTTCAACTGCCCAGGAAAATTTAAACTTGTTTGACTCCTGCACACATGAGAGAAAAAGACTGAAAGGTATATACTTACTCAATTGATAAGATTTTCAGTAAAGCGGGGGGGGGAGTTTTCTGATTTGCAAAGGGTTCTAGTTACTGCCTTGTCAATCACAACCCTGACTTCACTTATTGGCTACAAACCTGAAAGGGTGGGGTTTGAGCAGCCAGATAGGAGCTCATTTAACTGAAGTTGCAGGGGGGTAGCTGACATTTTGGTGTATATCTCAGGAACCAGACCACCTAGAAACTTTTTTTAATGAAAGCTATCCTTCAATCATCTTTCTTCAGAAGTCCCCCACTTCTGACATTAATCAGAAGCTCCATGTTGCAGTTCCTCTCCCTTTCTTTCCCTCTGTTAAGTGCTGCAGGAGGATTCATAATGTGCAGCTTGTGAATTGTCCCTTGAATGCCTCAGTTTCTGTTTTGTGTCCTTATTCACATGGGCGTGAAGCCTTCATTGCGTGTTTCCCACCATTTTTTCCTTTTAAACGTTATCCGGTAAAATAGTTCTACTTTGTTATATACAAATGAGAGGAAATTAAACCCCACCCCCCATGAGCAGGAACAGACTTATGGGTAGTTAAGAAAGGTGATGCCAGGAACAACTAATAGGCTATTCATCTGTTATCCCACTGCCAATAAAAAACAATAAAAAGGGGGCAGAATCTGAAAGCAGAAAGGTTTCAATTAAAGGCATGTAAGCCCTGAAAATTCTCAGTAGTGTTTACCTGTCCACACTGAACTTCCTGATATGGCAACTTTTTAAATTTTGTTTTCATAATTTCTAATAAATCAGGTTGGGGGAAGTGGAAGGGCAACACAGAAATCACCAGAAAAACACCAGAATGCAACAATTTAGAACTAATGTATGGATTGTCCATTAAAAGTGAGTGAAGAAAGGGTGGCACTTGCAATCCAAAAACTAATGTAGAAGCAACCTTTGTTATTTTTGTTTCTAGAGCACTTAATGTATAGCTAAGCACTTCACAATAAATAAAATGTTGTCTTGTCCCTGCCTTGCAGGCTTACTGTCTGAGGTCAATTGCAGTACTAACTTTTAGAAAGCAGATTTCCAGTTGTCCTTATTTTAGGGAGAGGGGGACTTTAAATGGCTGATGTTTTGCTCACAGATAAACCTGGTGGAAATTTATTGAATAAACTTCAGAACATAACTTATGTGGACACCTATCAGCAGCAGCACAACACAAAGCAAACTACCAGGAAACCAGCTGATTTATCCTGCATGCTTTAATAACTCCTTGGTCACATGTCTGCATCATAAATATTTATTTATTGAAAAAGATAGTTGAGTATTCATCACAGGCATGGATTGAGTGTATCCCAAAGTATGAATTCTAACCATAAATCTAAATCTAACTTACAATATGTAAAAGGTTCAAGGTTACAGGGCTACTTAATGCCATCTAGCCCAATCCTGTCTCTCTGACCGGTACTGGTGTAAAGTCTTAAGGTAGCCAAAACTCTTTCACAGCGCTTCTATTGTGATCCTTTATTTTTGGAGATACCAGTAGTTGAACTTGTACCCTTATACATTTATATATTACATTTATACCCCACCTTTCTTTCACCATGGAACCCAAGGCGGCATGCATGTTCCCAGGCAGTCTCCCATCCAGGCAACAGTCAAACCCAAACTTGCTTAGCCTCACCAAGGTGGTGGCTTCCTGTGCCTTCGGACCATAGCCTGGGACTACATGCAGCCCTGCTCATGTTATTTTATCAACATCAAGCAGTTGTGAGTTCACATTGTGTGTCCTGTATGGATGAACTGAGAAGGAGCCTGGATTGTACAGAAACATCAGTGTTTCTGTTGTGGAAGGCAGACAATTTTCCTTCAGAATGAGCTACATAGTCACAGAAGAATAGTAGAAGTGCAACCCTCTGCTCAATGCAGAAATCCATCTTAAAGGATACGCAATAGGTGGCTGTCCAGCCACCTCTTGAAACATCACTTTATACTTTCAAACATCACACATGTATTCCTTCTGCTTTTATGATATTTGAATGTCCTTGCATCTTGTTCAGCTAGCCCTGAAAACAGCCACTTTCTGGAAAATGGGTCAGCCACTCAGCCTTCAGGCCACATCAGTTACTGTACTGTCTGCCTAATTAAAGGGGAGAGGAAACTGCAAAGAGGAGGACCAGAGAAGAACATTCGGAAGACAGATTGCCACAGGGCACAGAAAGCAGAGGATTTGGGGAAAGGAAACGCTATAACACTGAGGATGACATCCAAGGTGTTATCTAATGAAGATAACTATCATGTGGACAGAATTCATAATTTTTCCATCTGCACTTTTCTGTCACGGTTGGGTGGTAACTGTTACCTCCACCAGTCACAGTGATATTCAGGCAAGATTTCTTATATGCTTTCTCCTTTCATGTCAAAATGGTCTTAAATCTGGGTGGGGAATATTTTTCAGTCCAAGTGGACAACCTTCCTGCAGCCACATGCCTGTGGTGGGCAGGGCCAGAGGCAAAAAGTGAGCGGAGCAACAGATGTGATTTTCACCTGTGTACTGTAGACCAGCCTGTAGACAGCCTTTACTGTAATGTGTTCTATGAGAGGCTGCCCTTGACATTGATCTGGTAACAGCTCAGTGGGGCAGGGTCTCGCCAACATGTTTCCCCACTACTGAAAGAATTGCATTGGCTGCACATTAGCTACTGAGCCAAGTTAAAGGTTCTGGTTTTGGTGTACAAAGCGCTATTATCTTATCCCTTATCAATCCAATTGATCACTGTTCTCTGTAGGTGAGGACCTTCTGCAGATACCATCTTATTAGGAGGTCCACTCCACACAACATAGGAAGCAGACCTTTAGTGTTATGGCACCTACCCTTTGGGATTCCCTCCAATTAAATATTAGCCAGGCACCATCTCTGTTATTTTTTGGTACCTACTGAAAGACTTCCTCTTTCAACAAGCCTTTTATGCAGAGACCTTATCCCAGTCTGTGTCCGTGTTGGAATTGCTCTTTAAGATGTTTTTAAAGCTTTTTCTTTTAAAAAGTATGTTGTTAAGATGTTATGATTTAATGTGTTTTTTAAGATGTTTTGTTTTAATATGTTGCAAAGTCTTTTGTTTTTAAGATGGTTTAGAATGCTTTTAGTGTTTTTCTTTGCCACCCTGGGATCCTTCTGGGAGGAAGGGTGAGATATAAATTGAAATCATCATCATCACCACCACTGCCTTTGGGTCACCAGATGTTGCTGGACTACAATTCACATCATTCCTGACCGTTGACCATACTGGCTGGGGCTGATGGGAGTTGTAGTCCACCAAAATCTGGGGACCCAAAAGTTGGGAATGCCTGCTGTAGACCATATTATAGCCATGTAAAAGTCAAAGTTTTCCATGAAACACACGCATCTCTCCATCCAGGAAAGACAGAAAGAAAGAGGGTGTATAGCAGGGCTGATGTGAGGGGCATAACCTGGAAAGGGGCCATGGCCTGGGCAAAGCCCTGAGGACCAGTTATAGAGACCTGGAGGGCCACATTTAGCCCCCAATTCTGAGTTCCCCACCTCTGTCCAAATCCTGCCACTTCTTTCTCTTACAGAGCTCCAGGATTCTGCTTTTCCATCCATCCACTCATTGCTACATCTTTCCCCATGCACTGACTGCTTGCCTTTGCCTAGTCTGCATTATTGATCTCTTGCTGAATCTCTCACTTATCACCTACTAAAGAATCGTTTATTTAATTCAAGTCATTCTTCTCCTCAGATCTCCTCACTGGCTTCCTATCACACTCCATATCTGTTTCAAGCTCCAGACCCTAGCTTTGTACTGTTTCGCTCATTATGTAGCAGCAAACTCAGATTTTCCGCTGAGTGTCCTTTTATTTACAGAGCATCAGCCAGTCCCAACCTCTTGACAAGCATTGCATGTAAAGAAGAGCTTATCTTTAAATCTATCCACCTCTCTGTTTCTGACTTCCTGCTAGTCCCTGCTTTTAACCCTTCTTCCTCCCTCTGTCCCAGAAAAGCTCAGCTACTATGAGTTGCTACTGTCTCATTTTCTTATTCCGGTTTCTGTGACAGTGCACTTCTTATACTTGGGATAGTAGAGAGCAAGGATGGAAAGTTACGTCAGTCTTGGTTCTCTCAGTTTCTAATTTTTCCAATGTTAAATTCAGTTCACATTTCTGCAAAAATTTGCAATTTTTAAAATAAAAAATCCTCATGAAAATTCTCCCTTTTTTAGTGTGAATTTCATATTTTTATAGGCAGTTTTGATTAATATACACATTTTTCCAAGCAGTTTCTCATAATATAATGCATTTTTGTATGTTATTTTCACTTATATATTCATTTTTATTCCCCTTTTTACCCTATGCGTTTTTGTAAACATTGTTTGGCGAACTGCATTGCAAAATTTGAATAAATATGAATTTCAAAGGATGACTGTGTTTTGGTTCTCACATTGTTTTGGAATGTGTAAGTTTGATAGATTCAGCCTGAAATGCAAACTGAACTGAATTTCTCGCCCATCCCGAATATAGATCCCCCCCTCCTTGCCTTTCCTCCTTAAGATCCAGTATTTTAGCAAAACATTCTCAAACCCACCATGCCTGCCCCTTCAGAGCCATCTGCTTCTTTTCTACCTTAGTCCAGGAAATAATTTATCAATCCTTGATTGCTCCCTCCTGTCCCTCTGCCCAGTGTACATTGTGATCCTCCCTGCAAGGACAGAACCTGTCACAGGGTGTTAAATATTAAGTAATGGTAGTATCTTCAGCATCCAAGCACAAGATTAAACATTAGTATAGACCTCCAGTTTGGTTTTTCCAGTATTTGGGCTTTGAGTCAGACCCTACCAGGTTTCAAATCAGATTATACACAACAGTAATTTATGCAGCTGTTCCAGACTGACAAAGAAATCCAACATCTGAGGCTTTTACTTTAGGTTTAAACGAACTAGCCAAGTGGACTAAGAAGGCATTTTTCCCCACCACCATAATATGAAATATGTGAAACATCCATCAAAAACTGGTCAGGTGTTATATGTTTTCTGTTCTCTGTGCTTTGAATTGTCTGGTATTTAACTACTGCTGGAGGCAGCATACCAGAGGAGGAATATCTACAATGGCATGACTGTAATGTTTTACTGTAAGTTTTGTGGTTTCATTTCCTTTTTAGGAAGCAAAGGTAAGACGATAGCTTCTTATGGTTAGTCACATGTAGTCCCATCAGAACACACTTTCATCCTGTAAAACTCCCCAGTGAAAAAACTTTGACTCATGGTTTACACAGCCATTTCCAAATGTTTTAATGCACGTTTGAATCTTAGTAGGCAGTTATGGTGATTTCCCCCCCCCCAATTAATGTATTGTTGCCCAGATAATATTGTCCCCCTCTATGTGGGGGTGCATTTGCTTCCACCCCTCCCCATAGAGTGGTTTCTTCCAGAGGGGAGGGGATGTCACATGGGCCTCCTGGCCAATCCTGGCGAGGGGGCGTGGGACAGGGCTTCAAAGCCAGCCCCACCCCCAAATCTCCCTCTTCGCCTTTTTGCATCCACCCTCCCACCCTTTCAGTATGAGCTTTGCTAGTCTCCATATAGGGGCTGAGTAGGATTTTTGGGGGGGAAATGTACAGTTTGATCCCTTTTGTTTTGCCTACTCGATAAGGTTGTCAGGTTCAAGGCCTGATCCTGTATCTTTAGGAGAAGAGAAAGTCAGCCAAGTGCAAGTGTTTTTGCAACATTGTAATGGGAAAAACCACAAGGTGGAATTCTCCCTTCCCCCTGCACAACTTTTAAAGATACAGAAGACCTCTTGGTTGCTGGTTGCTGACTTTCTCTTCTCCTAAAGATACATGATCAGCCTCAGGCCCTGAAGCTGGCAACCCTAGTGCATACCCAAGGCTCACCTAGCAAGGAGGGTTTTCCTCATCCTTGATTGGGGAGCACCAGCCTATGGCTGGTTACATGTCCAGGGGGAGGAGGGGGAAGATTTCCTCACCAGAGTCAGTCAAAACTTCACCTGCCCAGAGAGTTTGAATTGGGTTAACCCAATTCAAACTCTATTTGGTTGATTTGGCCTGCATGTTCTCCAAAATATGTTATACTTAAATAAATATTATTTCAAATGTCTGTGTCCTGAGTTCTTTCTGGGTGCGGGGGCAAAGCTTTATATGTTAATACAGGTATAAGTTGTCTTGGTTGTTTAGTTGACAGATTCTTCCATATTCACACATGAATAAGAAACATGTCAGTCAAGGTGTCTTGATTCTTTGGTCACTAGATCCAGATTTTAAAGAAAGCAGTCTTAGATGTCATGCCATGAAGTACAAACTTTGGCCCAATTCAGAAGCTCCTGCAAACCAGCAAAATTCATACAAAAAGGATATGCAAATCCCAATCTCAAAAGATGGACTTGGGTACCAAATTGGGTAGTGTATATATGTTTGTGTATTTACACTAATTTACATTTACATTTATGCAAAAATAAAATACAACTTTAATCTTAAAAGAAATATGAACAAACAATAAATATATGAATGGAATTTCTAAAAATACAGTGGTTATGAACTCAGTTGTCCAAAACAGAGCCTTAACATCAAGCTGATGTGACAAACAATGAATGGTTCAATGCTAAAGACCAAACAAATTTATACACCCAAGGGGTGTTCCTCAGTGGTTGATGAATTTCTCACATACAGTGTTGTCACCAGAAGTTAAGTCACTTGCCTGATCAATATAGATAAGATGAGCTGACCAGTCATTTCCATGAGATTACTGTGCACACATGGCAGGTGGTGGATAGCTGACATCTATGCTCAGAAATCTGGAGGAAATGATTGGTCAGCTCCCCTTATCTATATTGATCAGCTGTTGTCACTAATGTCTGGTGACAACATTGTGTGTGAGAAATTCATTGACCATTGAGGAACACCCCTTGAATATTGAAATATATTTGGTCTCTAGCATTAAACTATTGATTGCTTGTAACATCGCCTTGATGTTAAGGCTCCATTTTGGATAACTGAGTTCCCTAATAACTGGAATTTAGAAATTTCATTCATATGTTTATTATATGTTCATACTTCTTGTACGAATAAAGTTGCATTTTATTTCTGTATATATTTTAGCAGATCTATCTATCTATCTATCTATCTATCTATCTATCTATCTATCTATCTATCTATCTATCTATCTATCTATCTATCTATCTATCTATCTATCTATCTATCTATCTATCTATCTATAGTCTAAATCAGAAGCTCTTCATACTATGTTTGGCTTCTCAGTGGCAAAAAGCTTGGGTGTCAACTGCCAAAGCACCCAACTAGCCTCCTGTGTATGAAGCAGCACTAGTGTAATATAGCTAATTTTGACTATACCAGGGGACTGGACTGTGCAGGCATGATTCCTGGTTGACCTCAGTTACATGGGTAGTGCTGTTGCTTCCACAAGGTGATAATTATGCTGATCAGCATTCATGCCATGTGTCTCTTCTGCAGCTACAAGTTCATGAATTTAACTTGCGTATCAAGTCTTAATAATCACACAGCTAGTTGGATAATGTTCATTTTACACAGCCTAGAACTCTGTGCGCTTTCAGGCAACAGTGGATATAACTGAAGTACAGACTCAAGAGCTCCTCAGACTGCAGTTCCTCTGGTATTCAAAGTTTGCCTTAAAACAGTGTGATGGTTGTGGATCCATCAATTGCTTAAAACTCCAGCAGGCAGCTATTGGGTCTATCAAAACAACTTCAAAATAAGGAAACAAAGTTTGTAAGCAAGTCATGTGCAAAACTTGGTCACACAGATTAGTGCATTCATTCCCTGTGTTTTGACAGTTTCACCCCCTCCTCCAGCTCCAGGGGACTGGGAACGGCATGTTTTACAAATTAATCTGAGGGAATTATGCATGAGTCATTGTGGACATTTCTCTCATTTCCAGCTTTAAACAGTGCTCTTTATTGTTTGTGTGCTTACATTGACCATACGAGGAGCCGGTTCAAAAGTCAATTGAAATAATTGCTATGCTACTTAGTCATGTATAGACACTTTTCTGAAGACAACTACTAAAATCTGTAGTCAAATCCATACTTCTTTACAGATAATCTGCACACACCCTGTTGAATCATCAGCCGGCAATATGTTAGACCTGACCTTTGGTACCATGCAAGCATTTTGAAGCAATGGTTAACATCAGGTCTCAAAAGACCAAATTAGAGATGACAAGATGGGAAATGAAATAGAACTGAAACCTAAAGAATTCACTCATCTGGTAGAACTGCAGAATGTACTGTTATTTATAATGTATGCTTCTCTGGAATCTGTAAGATAGTGCTTGTTTGTTTCCTTGAATATCTCTAAGGGGAATGGGCTTGGTGAAAGCTTCTTGTTGTAGAACCAGCTTGTGGATTCCATGTGCTCACTTGGCTTAATGACTGTTGAGAATTTTTCCATTCAGTGCTGCTGTCCTGAAGAAAGAAAGGCCTCTTTCAGGACACTAGTATTTTAGGTGCCACTGCAATTTAAAAATAAATATATTACATTTATATCGTGCCTATATTCCATGAGGGAACTCAAGGCAGCGTACACAATCACAAATCATACCAAATTTCTTTAGTTTCAGCAAGGTTTCTCACACTGTGCCCTCACTGATAATAATGGCTATGTGCAGCCTTCCAGGAGACTTGCCTAGGCCACGGCAAGAGGAATATACTATAAAACCCTCGTTTGATTTGGTTGAGGTCTGCTTCATACGACAACTGTGACGTGGGAAGTATCTTCACTGGCTCCACTCTGCATTGATAATTTCTGTCAAGATGGACTAGGCAGGTAGTGCAAAATAGGTGGGTATTTCCCTCATCAGTATCACTGGATGCAAAAAGGCATGAGAAAGAATAATACAATTTGCTTAAATGAAGCAAAAGGTTATCCTTCACCGGAACTGTTCTCTATGGGCCCAGCCTAACAAATGCACTAGAAGCTGAAACAACAATTCTTCTGAGGAGTATTTATGTATATTTTATTAAAATATTAATATATTTAGTTCCCACTTTCTATCTCTAATGAAACCCTGAACAACCATCATAAATAAGATACCAATAAAACAACATAAACAATAAAAGATTGACCAAATAAACAACAAGAGCAATACATTTGCTCCTTATAATAAATTTATAAGAAGTTATCACATTCTCAGAGAGTGCTCTATTGACAGGTGACTCTAAACAATATCATTTTTATATGAAAGTTCAAAGATAGGAAGGAACCCTTCTCTCCTGCGGCAGGGGGTTTCATAATCTGGATGCCACCTTCAAGGAAGTTGTATCCTGCATACCCATCATCTGTTATACCTTAGATGGTGAAGGAACACAGAGCAGAGCCTCTCCTGAAGACCAAAGCACACAGAGAGGTACATATGAGAGGAGGCAGTCCTTTAAGTATCCTGATCCCCAAATCATTTATGACTTTAAAGGTCAAAACCAGAACTTTGCATTGAGCCCAGGGGTCCACCCATCTGGGGTTATGGGGGATCATAGATCCCTTACTTTTGGGGGAGCAGAGTTCTAGTGTATGAGCCAGTCAGCATTTAGCCACTGAGAAGAGTCTTCTCACTTGGTTAACAACATGCTTCCTTGTCCTCTCATGCTGATTGGAGCCAATCAGAGTGAAAGGAGGTGAGTCAGTCACTGAGAAAACTCTTCTCAGTAGCTAACACACACCTCCCCTTTCATGCTGCTTGGCTCCTAGGATAAGTCAGGAGTGAGATTCAAGGCAAAGTACCTTGGCCTTCCAAATTCAAGTCCCACACTTGGCTTCATTTCAGAATTCTTAAAATCAAAATTTTTCTGGCAATATTTAGCCCCCAGAAAGAGAGAGACTGAATGGGGAGAAGCCTATGCACATTATAGGTTCTATAATTCTGTAATTGCAGAAGAGATGGTGAATCCTGGGGGTATGGCTGTGAGGGAGTGTGGTGTGATTATCATGAAAGGACCCTGCACTTCTGAATTTGCCACTACACTACTGATTGAGTCTGAAAACAAAACATGAGCTAGCAAAGTTGATATAATATTGGCATTGTATGATCAGAGACTTGGACTCCTATCAGTAGTCTAACAGCAGCATTTTGTGCAAATGGAATCTTCTGCACACTTTTTTTGAAATGTCTAATCTGGATGTAACCAAGGCATGTGTAACTGCTGTGGGAAGACCTGCCTTCTCCAGGACATATATGTTTCTCACAAGTATATGGGCAACCTGGAGGAGGAGGAGACAGCCTATTTGTCCATGAGGGTCATTTATGTAATTGTGAATGGGGCATCGAGCATTTTAAGTAATTTTGTCCTGCATGTTGACTATTGGAAATTGGCAATGCTAGTGTTTACATAAAATAATGTGAGGTGAGACAAAGGGCTTAAACCACAGGGGCCTAGTCTGTCAGGTCATCTCAAGATATACTTATGAGGCTGGCCACTGCCTCATTCTCAGTTTCTCATAGGGTTGCCAGGTCTCCAGTTTTTGCCTGGAGACTCTGGTTTATGGGGGCCTTCTCTGGGTCTCCAGGTGAGTCACCTTAATCTCCAGACTCGTAGCTTTCATTTTTTAAAGAATTAAATGTATAGGTGGTCTGGTTCAAGAAATATACACCAAAATGTCAGCTGGGGCCTTCTGTTAGAAACTTTCTGTTAGAAGCTGGCAGCTCTAACCTCCGCCCTTTCAGATTTTTAGCCAATAAGTGAAGTCAGGGTTGTGATTGACAAGAGATTTGCTGACCCCCAGGCAAGAGCTAGAACCCAATGCAAATCTTGAAAACAGTTTTCTTTTCCTGTTTTTCTGCACATCAGAAGTTGAGTGAGTGTACAATATGTTACACTTTTCCAATTATAAGGAGTCAAACAAGTTTAAATTTTACTGGACTATTGAAGACGGCAGTTTATTTGTCTAATTCATAGCCTGTTTTGAAAATCTTCCCAATACAAAATTTTAATCCATTACCCACTTTCCTGGGAGTAAAGCTGCAATGCTAATCCCACATACCTGGGAGTAAACCCCACTGAATTCAGTGGGGCTTACTTTTGAGTAGACATGGTTAGGGTTGTGCTGTAAATCCATGGGACTTTTGAGTGAACCTAGCAAAGGATCTTTCTCTCCCTCTCCAATCCTTTTTTTAGTAACTAGGCAGGGCTTACTTAGAATTATTATTAGAATTAGAATTTATTACCCACCCTTCACCCAAAGGTCAATGCTTTTATTTGGTAGGAAACTAATACTGATTTAAAAAAAAAAAGTTCTGCAATGACCAACTGGTTTTGACAATAAACTATTATAAACGGTGTATGTATTTTTACATCTCCAGTGCGTGTGTATATGGATTTTTTCCAACAAGCCTGTGAAGTAGGGTTGGAAACCAAGGCAGCTTATAACAAGAAATAAATCCATCTAAAATCCAATAAAACAAATATGAAACAGCTGCAAAACAGCTTAAAATGGCATGATTCTGAATTTTGGGTTGGGTGAGTGAAGTTCCTTATCATTTGAGGTTGTAGTCCTCTGCATGCTTCCCTGTGTATATTGACATTTATCTTCTCTAATGCAGTTGTTGCCACAATTGCTGTGTGGACTTATGAAGGTTTTATTATTATTATTTTTAGCCCATACTATTACAGACACATCCACACCACACCATACATTTAAAGCATATTTAAAGCACATAGCTTCTCTCCAAAATTCTTGGGAACTATAGTTTTTTAAGGAAGCTGGGAAATGTAGCTCTGTGAGGGGTAAACTACAGTCCCTAGGATACTTTGAGGAAACTCATGACTGTTAAAGTGGTATACATGTGTTTTAATGTATGGTGTGGCAGTAACTCTACAAGGGTGGGTAATAGGGATGGAAAGATCTGCCAGTTTAAGTTTTCTCAATTTCTCATTTTTCCAACCTTAAATACAGTTTTCCACATTTCTGCAGCAAACTGCAATTAAAAAAAAATCCTCATGAAGATTCTCCAGCATTTTAGTGTGAATTTCTCCTAATAAACACATTTTTGACTCCTGTACACATTTTTGCAAGCAATTTTTCATCATATAATCAATTTTGTATGTTATTTTCACTTATATATTCATTTTTATGAAGACTTTCCTCTAATAAATGCATTTTAAACATTATTTGTTTGGCAAAATTCATCACAAAATTTGAATAAGTGTGAATTTTGAGGGATGACTGTGTTTCAATTCTCAATTCTGTGTTTCAGAAAGTGTGGATTTAATAGATTTCACCTGAAATGCAAACTGAATTGAATTTCTCACCCATCCTTAGTGGGTAATAATTGTACATTACTGCTTTTTTCAGCAGCACTGCCCCATGGTAGGATGTTAAATTCAAGCATTCTACATTATAGTTGCATTATTTCAGTCTTGTCACCCTTTTTTTCAATTAACAGTGTTTCCAGACAAAAGTTACTTGTGTTCATGTCCGGCACCAGTGGGCAGCCCCTGTGAATAAGAAGGGCCCCTGTTGCTAGGGCAGGTGCAGCTCCCAATCCGTGCTAGCATTGAGTCACGGAGTGTACGCCCCATGACCCAATGTTGGCACGGATCACAGAGTAGGAGCCACCTTCCCAGTCAATACCCCCTCACACAGACTTCATCTTGGGTGATGGCAGGCATGTGCGTGCAGCACGCTAATGCACTGATGCAGCTGGGCATATTTAAGCCCTTAGCAGCAGCAATAGTGCTGCCACCTTCAAGGCGCTGCTGCAGTCTGGTGCCAGCTGTGCTTGTGTCTGATATATGTAGGAGAATCTGGTGGCCTCTTTAGGTGTATGAAGCCTTCTGCACTCTCATATTCAAATATATGAGAATTAAGTCAGTCAGTGCAGTGCTAATATTGGTGCCAACAGATTTTGGGAGATAAAAGTTATTACACTTCCTAGCAGAGCCAGCAAATCACAAGGTCTGAGTGGGACAGTGTGCTGGATGGCTGGAGAGGGGATGGTTTTTTCCCCCTTCTCTGGTACTGTTGTTTCCCCAGCTGTACATGTGTGTTATGAGTCCCACACTCTCTAGCCATGAGAGAAGCATCTGCCCCTACAGCAATGGCAGCAGGCTCTGGCAGAAAGGGATTTCTTCTCTTTGTGTGTCTAACGTGAGGGATAAACAACCTGGTGCCCTCTAGGTGTTCTGAACTACAACTTCCATCTTTCCTGATAAATGGGTCTGCTGGATTAGGCTAGTGGGATTGTAGTCCAGAATGTCTGGAGGGCACCAGATTGCCTATCTCTAGCCTAAGTAAATTGTGGGTACTTTTCTCATGCAGGGCTGCTGGGGAAGAAAAATGAGAGATGCTAAAATTTCTGCAAAACAAGCAGAGAAGGGGAACACTGCACCTTCTTAAATTAGGTTAGGTGAGAGCTTGGAAAAGTTACTTTTTTGAACTACAACTCCCATCAGCCCCAGCCAGCATGGCCACTGGAATGGGCTGATGGGAGTTGTAGTTCAAAAAAGTAACTTTTCCAAGCTCTGAGATGTTTGGGTTCACAGCTGCTGAGGCGAAGAAATGTTGAGAAACATAGCAACAGTGTTCCTTCAAGACACTTTGTTAAGGTCAAGGAACTTACAGCACTGCTATGAGGAAAGGGTTCAGGATCAGACTACGCTTGGCATTTTTCTCGTCTTCTTTCAGTACAAAAGTTCTCTTTGAAAAACATGAGAACTTTGAGGCTCTGGTAGAAGGGTTCCACACATGGCCAGTGCCAGGCATGCTGGGGCCCTTGGGCACCAGCCTGCCCCGGGCCCCGGCACCCGCCCGCATGCCCTACCTCCCTTTCCCTTGAAGTGAATGCTGGCCGCACTGTGTGCACGTACCTGCCATCAACCAAGATGGTGGCAGGGGCATCAGCCCCTTAGGGAAGCCTCGACTGCCATCTTGGTTGATGGCAGGCATGTGCCCACAGTGCAGCTAGCATTTACTTCAAGGGAAAGGTTGGTGGGACATGCAGGCAGAAATTGCAGGTCTGTGCAGTAGTAGGGGGGTGCCTGGGAGCTCCCTCTCTGCAATCCGCGACAGGGTCAGGAGCAGAGCTTGGAAAAGTTACTTTTTTGAACTACAACTCCCATCAGCCCCATCCAGCATGGCCACTGGATTGGGCTGATGGAAGTTGTAGTTCAAAAAAGTAACTTTTCCAAGCTGTGGTCAGGAGCCGATGCTGCTGCGGAAGTCAGCGCTACCCACCCACCCTAAAGAGGGGCCCTTCAGGGACCCCTCGAACTCCAGGGGCCCTTGGCCAGGGCCTGATCTGGCCACCTCTGGTGCCGCCCTTGATTCCACATCTGTAATCTGGCAACACATACACACACATACACACACTGACACACATACACACACATTCAGGCCAGGGACTGTAGGTGCTGTTCCATCTCACAAACATATTCTGCTCTATATCCAAAGCAAGTTTGCAACCTGCCAACCAAAAACAAGTATTTATGCTTATAACTATATTTTAAGTGCATTGTTTATTGTTGTTTGCTCTCTATACATTGTACTGAGAGCAGCAAAACACTTGAGACGTTCCTGTGATTGTTGTTGTTATGTGCCTTCAAATCGACTACGACTTATGGTGACCCTATGAATCAGCAACCTCCAAGAGCATCTGTCATGAACGACACTGTTCAGATCTTGTAAGTTCAGGTCTGTGGCTTCCTTTATGGAACCAATCCACCGCATGTTTGGCCTTCCTCTTTTTCTACTCCTTTCTGTTTTTCCCAGCATTATTGTCTTTTCTAGTGAATCATGTCTTCTCAAGATGTGTCCAAAGTATGATAACCTCAGTTTCATCATTTTAGCTTCTAAAGATAGTTCTGGTTTAATTTGTTCTAACACCCAATTATTTGTCTTTTTCGCAGTCCATGATATGTGCAGAGCTCTCCTCCAACACCACATTTCAAATGAGTTGATTTTTCTCTTATCCGCTTTTTTCACTCTCCAACTTTCACATCCATACATAGGTATCGGGAATGCCATGGTCTGAATGATCCTGACTTTAGTGTTCAGTGATACATCTTTGCATTTGAGAACCTTTTCTAGTTCCCTCAAAGCTGCCCTCCCCAGTCCTAGCCGCCTTCTGATTTCTTGACTATTATTTTGTATTTTTGTTTTTGCAGAAAGTATTGAACTTCTCCACATAAGAACATAAGAAGAGCCTGCTGGATCAGGCCAGTGGCCCATCTAGTCCAGCATCCTGTTCTCACAGTGGCCAACCAGGTGCCTGGGGGAAGCCCGCAAGCAGGACCCGAGTGCAAGAACACTCTCCCCTCCTGAGGCTTCCGGCAACTGGTTTTCAGAAGCATGCTGCCTCTGACTAGGGTGGCACAGCACAGCCATCACAGCTAGTAGCCATTGATAGCCCTGTCCTCCATGAATTTCTCTAATCTTCTTTTAAATCCGTCCAAGCTGGTGGCCATTACTGCATCTTGTGGGAGCAAATTCCATAGTTTAACTATGCGCTGAGTAAAGAAGTACTTCCTTTTGTCTGTCCTGAATCTTCCAACATTCAGCTTCTTTGAATGTCCACGAGTTCTAGTATTATGAGAGAGGGAGAAGAACTTTTCTCTATCCACTTTCTCAATGCCATGCATAATTTTATACACTTCTATCATGTCTCCTCTGACCCGCCTTTTCTCTAAACTAAAAAGCCCCAAATGCTGCAACCTTTCCTCGTAAGGGAGTCCCTCCATCCCCTTGATCATTCTGGTTGCCCTCTTCTGAACCTTTTCCAACTCTATAATATCCTTTTTGAGATGAGGCGACCAGAACTGTACACAGTATTCCAAATGCGGCCGCACCATAGATTTATACAACGGCATTATGATATCGGCTGTTTTATTTTCAATACCTTTCCTAATTATCGCTAGCATGGAATTTGCCTTTTTCACAGCTGCCGCACACTGGGTCGACATTTTCATCGTGCTGTCCACTACAACCCTGAGGTCTCTCTCCTGGTCGGTCACCGCCAGTTCAGACCCCATGAGCGTATATGTGAAATTAAGATTTTTTGCTCCAATATGCATAATTTTACACTTGTTTATATTGAATTGCATTTGCCATTTTTCCGCCCATTCACTCAGTTTGGAGAGATCTTTTTGGAGCTCTTCACAATCCCTTTTTGTTTTAACAACCCTGAACAATTTAGTGTCGTCAGCAAACTTGGCCACTTCACTGCTCACACCTAATTCTAGGTCATTAATGAACAAGTTGAAAAGTACAGGTCCCAATACCGATCCTTGAGAGACTCCACTTTCTACAGCCCTCCATTGGGAGAACTGTCCATTTATTCCTACTCTCTGCTTTCTGCTTCTTAACCAATTCCTTATCCACAAGAGGACCTCTCCTCTTATTCCATGACTGCTAAGCTTCCTCAGAAGTCTTTGGTGAGGTACATTGTCAAACGCTTTTTGAAAGTCTAAGTACACTATGTCCACTGGATCACCTCTATCTATATGCTTGTTGACACTCTCAAAGAATTCTAATAGGTTACTGAGACAGGACTTTCCCTTGCAGAAGCCATGCTGGCTCTGCTTCAGCAAGGCTTGTTCTTCTATGTGCTTAGTTAATCTAGCTTTAATTATACTTTCTACCAGTTTTCCAGGGACAGAAGTTAAGCTAACTGGCCTGTAATTTCCGGGATCCCCTCTGGATCCCTTTTTGAATATTGGTGTTACATTTGCCACTTTCCAGTCCTCAGGCATGGAGGAGGACCCGAGGGACAAGTTACATATTTTAGTTAGCAGATCAGCAATTTCACATTTGAGTTCTTTGAGAACTCTCGGGTGGATGCCATCCGGGCCCGGTGATTTGTCAGTTTTTATATCGTCCATTAAGCTTAGAACTTCCTCTCTCATTACCACTATTTGTCTCAGTTCCTCAGAATCCCTTCCTGCAAATGTTCTGCTACCAACCTTCCACCTTCTGCTACCTTCCACCTTCTGCTACCAATTATATAATCAATTTGATTCCTATATTGACCATTTGATGATGTCCACGTGTACAGTCGTCTTTTTGGTTGCTCAAAAAATGTGTTCACAAGAAACAAATTATTGGCTTCACAGAATTCAGTAAGTCTTTCTCCTGCTTCATTTCTGTCTCCTAAGCCCCATTTCCCCACAATTCCTAGTTCTTCTCTGTTCCCTACTTTTGCATTCCAGTCCCCCATGATTATCAGGACATCTTGTTTTGGTGTTTGATCAATTACTTCCTGTACTTCTGCGTAAAATCTCTCCAGTTCCTCTTCTTCTGCGTTTGAGGTTGGAGCATAGATTTGGATGACGGTTATGTTAATAGGTTTCCCATTTAATCTCATTGATATCACTCACTCAGACCTTGCGTTATAGCTCCTAATTGCTTTTGCTACATCACTTCCCACTATTAAAGCAACCCCATTTCTTCTTAATTTCTCATTTCCTGCATAAAATATTTTGTAGTTGCCTGATTGAAAATGTTCCATTCCTATCCATTTTAATTCACTCACGTCAAGTATTATAATGTTGATGCATTCCATTTCTTTCTTGATAATTTCTAACTTTCCCCAGTTCATGCTTCTCACATTCCATGTTCCCGTTGTGTGTGTCATACAACTCTGGACTCTCCTTTCACATCTGTGTGCATCAGCCTCTGGGCTTCCTTTCGGCTTTGACCCAGCTGCGTCATTAGTCACAGTGCTACTTGTACTTGTCCTTTGTTTTTCCCCAGTAACTTGGTGAGTGCCTTCTGACCTGGGGGTCTCATCTTCCAGCACTATCTCGTGTTGCATTTTGGATACTCTGTTCATAGGGTTTTTGTGGTAAGAGGTATTCAGAGGTGGTTTATCATGGCCTTCCTCTGAGTTTGGATGCACCTTAGTCTGGTGTCTCAGCTTTGACCACCTTGGGTGCCTCTGCTGGGAGTCTAGCCTCTTGGTCTAGACTCCTGACGGCATTGCTCTCAGCTTCTTCAACACTCTCAAACCTCCTCACCACTTTAAGGTGTGCATCCTAGACAATTTATTGAGTTATAGAAACTCAGGAAGCATCCAGGCCAAAATTATACAACTTGTGCAGTGACAGCAGTTTGGAGATACAAGTAGCTTTAAGTTACCTATTGGTGGTATCGGGAGGTTGCTCCTAATCTAAGGGACACAAAGTTTGGAGGAAGTGTAAGTCTGGCTGTACATTATAAGTTCAGCATGAGGGACTGATTCATTTATTCTTATTTATTTATTGCCACCCTGGGCTCCTACTGAGAGAAAGGGTGGAATATAAATCTAATAAATAAATGTAAGCCTTATCAATGTTTGGAGCAGCACTGGGGCATTCCAGCAGCACAGAGTGTGGTATACTGAAGATGCCCTCTTTTGCCAAAACCAGAAGACCCAATATGAACATTGGCTGCACACTGCACATGGCTGGGCACTAAATGTGTACATGTGCTCCCTGGACCCAGCAGCAGCAGTGTTTACAAGAGACAGAGGAAAGAAGCAGTGCCTTCTATTTCAGCCTGAAACACCCATGCTTGCTGTCTTGCTCCTCTCCACCTCCCCATGCCTATATAGGCACAGCTGCCTCCCCTTCCGTCATAGGGCCATAGCTCAGTGGTAGAACATCTGCTTTGAATGCAGAAGGTCCCAGATTCAATCACTGGCATCTCTAGGTAGGGGCTGGAAAAGACCCTTGGCTGCAACCCTTGATAGCCGCTGCCTGTCAGTGTGGACAACACCAAGCTAGATGGACCAAGAGTCTGATTCAGTATAAAGCTGCTTCCTCTCTTCCTATGTTTCCTTTGGAAAAAGCTTCCTACCTGAAAGCATGGAAGCCACAGATCCCAAGGAGCTGCAATCCAAGCCTTACCTAGAGAAACTTTAGACCATTTGAGCCATAAATATCTCACAGAGGCTTCCTGATGTCACATGCTCTTGGAGAGAGAGGCCGGTCTGAAAGTGAAAACAGCAGCAGTTCTACTCTGAGGACAGTATAGGCAGCGAAAGAAAAGCAAGGCAAGGCAAACAGTGCTCTCTGTGTGGACTAGAGGACTGCAGGGGAAAGGAGGAACGCCACAGAGATGAGGGGACTGCATCTTAAGTGCAGCTGATACAGCAGCTCTCCCAGCCCCTGGCTAGGAGGGAAAAGGGAAAGGGTAAGCTCTGTTTTCTTTTCTAAAACAATCCAAGAGTTGCCTGGGCAGTCGACAGATTTAGGTTTGGAACTTGGTTGGATAGTTACTTTGAAATGTTACATGCAGAAGCTGATAGCAAGTATGTGCATGTATTTGAGGGGGAGTGTATAAAGCTAATGCACAGACACATGGGCTATATCCTTATTCTGAGTGCTCATCTAGTCTTGGGTGCAAGGAAAAAATATTATAACAGGGTTGCTTGTCCTTTCTCCACACTAGATGAACCATTCCAAAACCCCGGAAGACTTAATTTGGCAATTGCAGCCACATTCCTGAGTGTACAACTGGCAGCCCAATTGGATCCAAATTCTACAGATTTCTTAGCTATGCATGGTTTATTTTTAATCCCTTCATCTGACACCTCCCCAAGGTGAAGGCCTGGTGGTGTAGCATTGCCATTGGAAAGTTCCTTTTGGTCCTTTCATTAATATCAGACTCAAAGGGGGGGTGTATGCTAAAGGGCTTGTTGGAGAAAAGGGTCTACAATCCTCACTATCAATCTCAACCCTTCTGTAGTTGGTTCTCTGATAGGACTGAGAATTACACAAGAGGAAGTCACAGAACTAGTTTGGAAAGATCTGTCAGTTTCAGTTCTTTCTGTTACTTTTTTCGAACTTTGAATTCAGTTTCTCCACATTTCGGCAACAACTTGCCATTTTTTTAACAAAAAAATCCTCATGAAAATTCTCTTGCATCTTAGTGCGAATTTATCCTAATAAACATATTTTTGATTAAGGTACAAAGTTTTGCAAGCAATCTCTCATTATATAATGCGTTTTTGTATGTTATTTTCACTCATTTATTCATTTTTATGCTCACTTTCACCTAATATATGTATTTTTGTAAGCATTGCTTGGTTGGCAAACTGTATTGCAGAATTCGAATAAGTGCAAAGTTCAAAGGGTGGCTGTATTTCACTTCTCATATTGTTTCGGAAAGTGCAATTTTATAAATTCTGTCTGAAATGCAAACTGAATCTAATTTCTCGCCTGTCCCTACTCAGAACTGCTTTCAAGTGCTAAGAGCTGAGTGCTTAGCAGGCCTTTCCTAAGGAAGGAAAGCCAGGATGAACTGTTACAATTTAATTAAATAAAAAAAGTAGAATCTTTTGCAATAATAAATAAGGAGATTAAGGATTTGTAACTCAGAAGGGCAATATTGGTTACAAATGAAAATGATGCTGTTTAGTGTTAAGTGTAGTCTTCCCAACCCTCCAGAAGTTTTGGACTACGATTCTCATTATCCTTGACCATTAGCCATGCTGGTTGGGACTGTTGGGAGTTGGGAGTCGCAACAATATCCTGAGGGCACCAGCTTGGTGAAAGCTGGTCTAAGACTTCACCGATGGATTAGTTTAGTTGAACCTTATTTCCACCTTGGTCAAAAGCCAGAACAAAAATGCAGTAAGAACAGAACCTATTTCTTGCAGATTGTTAAAATGGGCAAGAGGCAGGCCATCCAAAATTAGTTTACAACAAGCAAAGAAGCAGAACACATGAATTAAGGGAGGTGCAGTAACAGCACATGATTAAAAGGGCCTACACTGTCACAAATAACAAAATGTCATTAAGACTGTTAAAGACAAAAACAGAATCCTGCTGTTTGTCATGTCTCCCTTGTACAGTAGGGCCACTTAGTTCAGTCATAACTCTTTAAATTGGATTAATCTTGTCATTCATGTTACAAATGAGATTAAAAGTGAAACAATGGTGGAAGCATTGTTAATAATTTCTTGAGAAAGAAGAAAAGGATTTGATTATTAGCTTTTCACTGTACCATGACTAGAGAAACAACATCACAACAAGCACATTTTACACAGGAGAATATGGATAACTGTTCTGAAGAGCAGGTCTGAAGTAGCTCAGTCTTATTATCTCCTTTGTTTTGGTTTACAGGCAGAGCTACTTATCTCCTGCGTGCTCCTCACATTTCCTCCCTCCTTCTACCCCTCTTTCGGCATCTGAAAACAAAATTATTATTATTAGTAGTAGTAGTAGTAGTAGTGCACACTGCATGCTCTTGGATTGCCTTCTCTGGCTACTTTTCAACATATAAGAAAGTTTGGTCAATACATCTACTCCAGAAAAGCTAACACAATTTAAAGAGCAGGCATAAAGAATATCTGAGCTGCAAGGAACAAGGCTGAAGAACAGGGGTGAGTTGCACAATGTTGGTCATAGTGCTCCATCCACTAGCAATCACTGAAGAGGCACTTTCAAGGCTCTGCTATTGCTTTTATAATGTGACTAGGCTGCAAATGCTATGTGTTTGTGTATATATAGCTCTCTCTATAAAAACGTAAGCCCTTACACCGTTATGCCATTATGATGTCACAGGGTGACAGCAGGGGCGGGGCAGCAAAGATCACTGGATGAGCCAGTGAACTACGTGGCAATCACAGCCTGCCCAGGAGGCTAGGTGAGAGGCCAGGAGAGAGGTTGGTGGCGACAGCAGCAGCAGCTTGGAGGCCGGATGGGAGGCTGGGTGGTAGGTTTGGTGACCCATGAGTGAGGCAGAGGGTGGGGGGAACTTTGGCAGCCCATGAGGGGAAGGGGAGCTTTGGTGACAGTAGGCAGGGTTGCTGAGCGAAGCCCCTAATGTGTCTATGTGTGTATGCGTGTACACCCATAGCTTTTGAAATGCCCAGGGCACATTTCTTCACAGTGCACTTTTGTATTCAGTGATTGTACACACCTTTGTGCAACGATGTCACCTAAAGCGGCAGCTACTATCCATGTTGTACACACAGGTAGTTGTGTTTTCAGACTGCCTCCCCCCAATTAGAGTTTCCACAGACCTTTATTTATGTATTTATTTTCCACAGTCTTTTTGAAAGAGAGGGGCTGGAAACTAGAGTGCTGATATGCTGATACAGAGGGATATATATCGGCATATTGAGGCAGCAAAGTTATTGTACTCCTTCCTATTTTGCCTGTTTCACTCATAGACAAGGTAAACAAAGTGAGGGGGAGTGGCACAGCCCTGCAGCATCAGTAGATCTGCCCCAATAGGCAGTGACTGAGAAAGCACTCGCTGTGTACACATTTATGCAGGAAGCGCTTGAGAGGTGGATTCTCAGCACAAAATGGATTATAACCATTCCAGCAGAATGCATTTTAGATCAAGAAATAGTGTGGGACAGGGGCAACATGGCGATGATGCCACGTGTAGAGGACCCCAAAAAGGGACTTGCATCAAGCACTGAATGCACATTATCAGTGCAGAGTGTACATGCCCTAAATTATGTAGGCTTTTGTAAGTTAAATAGTTGCTGGCATCCTTCTGTATTGATGTGGGGTGTGTATAGTGTAATGCCTGTGGCAGCTATTGAAACTGGCTACTGCTTTAGTTGTTGTTATGTGCCTTCAAGTCGACTACGACTTATGGTGACCCTGTGAATCAGCGACCTCCAACGGCTACTGCTTTAATGGACAGATATTCAAGAGCTAATCTAAGAATGACCTGCCATACAAGCTTACATTCCTGAAAGAAAAGAAATCTTGCTGGAAAGGAGTGTGTGTGATTACACTTGGTGAACTGTGGTCTAAACTGGTATAATTACATCTGGATTTACAAAACAGTAACACGGCAGTTATTTAAGGCTCTTTCTCAGTGGGGTTTATTTCCAGTAAGTAGACAGCTTTTCCTAGAAGCCCCAGTTCATAATAGACTAATTGAACAGGGTTGGCTGGTACCTCAAAGGGAAACATCGTTAGCTAACAACCAGTTTCCATAATAAAAGGCTGCAATGCTAGCTGATATTTATTTATTGCATCTTTGGCCTACTTTTCAGTGCCCTTGAGGTGAATAGCTGGGTAGGAGAATTTCAGTTGGTCTGTGGTGTAGAAGGAAGTGCCTTGGTATCATATTGGACCCTGAATCGGAGGAAGAAAAGCTGAAGAACAGTGGCTACATTCTAAAAAGTGAGTTGCTGTGCTTGTTAGCTGCCTGTGTGTGATGTCGTCAAAGGCCACACCAGCACCATAAATTTAAAACACTGTTATACCACTTTAACAGTCATGGTTTCCATCAAAGAATCTTGGGAACTGTAGTTTGTTAAGCATGCTGAGAGTTGTTAGGAGACCTCTATTCCCCTCTGTTCCAGGGTTCCCTGGAAAGATGGACTGATGGTTAAACCACTCTGGGAATTGTAGCTCTATGAGGGGAAGAGGGGTCTCCTAATAATTCTCAGCCCCCTTAACAAACTGCAGTTCCCAGGATTCTTTCAGGGAAGCCATGACTGTTTACAGTGGTATGAAACTGCTTTAAAAGTATGGTGCAGATGTGGCCTCCTATTCAATGCAACCCCCTTCCCCATTTTATCTTATTATGCACCACTTTAATAGCTTTGGCCGTGAAGTGCTTTATAAATTTGTAAAACAATACAATAATCAATATAATAATTCCATATGGTATGCAAAGGGGACATGATGAGGGCGAGCATGTATTTCAAGGCTGAAACCTGAAACTTCTGAGCTGAGGCTTGGCAATAAACCAGGTCCCAGGGCTGGGACTGGGCTCAACTTCAACTGCACTGAGGGACTGTATGGAGGATGTCGGATGCAAGAATGAGCAGACCACCATGTATAGATACCTAATATTTTTCAGTTGAATTTCTGCTGTTTTATAATTCCATCAGATCACATCTTTCAGCATTACTGTTAGCCACTGCTGTTGGGCCATTTTTTAAAAATGAGCCCTTGAAAGGAGAAAGGACCTGACAGCGAACACAATGCACTGGCACATTGTTTTGGCTCTTGCCAATGTCACTGAGATCAGTTGACTAATTATAAAATGAAAAATGGGACACAGCTGACAAAGTGACTGCTTTGGCTGAAGCAAAAAAGGTGTGTCCCTGCTGCTTGATGTTTTCAATACACAGACAGCCACTCACCTGGTTTTGTAGGTTATTAATATATGGCATCCTATTAGGGGATGTTTTATATTCCCTGTGAACTATTTTTTATCTCTTGTGTGGTTGGGGCATGTACAAATTGTCTTTTGCATCCAGCATAGCTGAACTCACAAGCCATGGGACAACTGTCAGACAACAGCACAGGAAGGCCCTCTTTTTTCCAGGCATTGTAATACAGTTTTGGGTGCTAAGGCACCCACTGGACAATTCCTTTGTGGCTTAGGGAAGAGCTGGCATCTGAGCTACCTAGCCTAAATGGAATCATAGTGGGGAGCTACAAAGTAGCTGCTAACACACCTCCAATGTTGTTGTTGTTGTTACTATCATCATCATCATCATCTCACCCTTTCTCCCAAAGGGAGCCAAGAATGACAAACAGACGATAAAGCACTAAAAACATATTGAAAACAAAACATCTTAGAAACATCTTTAAAAACAATTCTAATACAGATGCAGACTGGGATAAAGAGGTATCTACTTGAAAGGCTTGTTGAAAGAGGAAGGTCTGTAGGGAGGGTCTTCTGTGGCACTGGTAAGCAGGGATGTTGTCATCCAGGGCCTTGGGGGATCTTAGACCCCTTACTTTTTTGGGAGCAGGGTCACAGCAGGTCTCTAGGTCTCCAGAATCATATGAGCTGATCAGTGTGAAAGGGGAATGTGTTAGCCACTGAGAAGAGCCTTCTCAGTAGCTAACTCTCTCCCCTTTCATGCTTATTGGCTGCTAGAGACGTCTGTTGTTGTTTATGGAGAAGACGTTAACAAGGATTTCATTCTCAACCCAGCATCAGGAAAGGGGGGAAGAGGGTGTGGCTGTGACTGTGACTGTCATGAAGGGACCCTGCACCTCTGAATTTGCCACTATGCTACTGCTGGTAAGTTTCATTGTTTCTGTGCCCTCATATTTTAGTTGTTTATGTGTGAAGCAGGGATAGTGATATATTTTTTTTGCATGGCTGAAGTCTCTTTTGTTAAGAATCTTGCCTTTTTGGGATTTGAACCCACCCCTCCCACCTCATTTGTACACACACACAAGGAGGAGAATAGGTGGAAAATCTGTTTAGGGACAAATGCAGTGCAAAAACAGGGATGTATGATTCTGATATTTACATGCCCAGAATGGGCATGTAGATTGGTTATAATCTCATGATCCTTTCCTGGATCAAGACTTCTCCACAGAAGCAACTGCCAGTGCTTATTTTGCTTCTGATGTTGATCTTAAAAAGGAAAGAGTACATTTGGACAATATTCTTTGCTGACATGTAGCATTAGCTTGTTCGGAGGGACAATTTGTCCTTAAAACATTATGACAATTTTGGAATTTTAAAATAGCTTTCTTGAATATTATTTGTGAGCCAGTATGATGCAGTGGGTTAAAGTGTTGGGCCAGGAGGACTTGGGTTTGAATCCCCACTCAGCATGGAGCTCACTGGGTGACCTTGGGCCAGTTATTGTATCTCAGTCTAACCTACCTCACAGGGTTGTTGTGAGGATAAAATGGAGATAGGGATAACCATGTCCATCACCTTGAGCTCCTTGAAGGAAGGAAGGATAAAGGTTAAGTAAGTAAATAAATAAAGAGCTTAATACATTTGTATGGCTTGTGTTTACTGGTGCTGTACCTGCAGGGCATTTTCACTGATTTTTTTCTGGAGCATTTTCTTGGATTTAAGGGCCAAATACTTTCCCCCAATTACAGCTCATCAATACCAGGGAAAACTGAGGATAGTTGTCGTAGACTTCTCTTTACTTTTTATTGTAGTGAGTGAGATCCCACTGGATTTGTACCGCCTCATATAGACATCTTCCAGATGTGTCACAACTCTGCTGGTCTGCTGACCATGATTGCTGGATGACTTCCAGAGGCTAGAGAGTTCCAGAAGAATGTAAAGTCATTTCGGGGCAGCTACATATTCTAATTGTTGGATAAGTGAAGAGGATACCATTTCCTGGCACAAGGAGCGAGTTCCCAAACCTTACATAAATGTGAGTTCTCAAACCTGGGTCAGAACTATTGAGAGATGACCCATCCAGACTAGAACAAAATGTTCCCAAACCCAGAAAGAAAAACCCTGGAGCCTGTCTTTTTTTAATCAGATGAAATACTTTGCGAGATTGTCTTATATTTTCCCCTCATACTACTGAAAACAGTATTCCACAGCAGGGCTACCTTCCTTCGTCTTCTTTCTTAATATTAGTGTCCTTGAAGTCAGACCTATCAGTTTAATAGTATCAGGACTGGATGGGGGCCAGTAGACCAAATTATGACAAGACAGAGGTTCTGACGGTGGGCATTTCTCATGGTTGTGAATTGGATAGTCACATCAGCCTGTTCTAGATGGGATCGCACTCATCAAGGAGTAGGTGACTGGGCATACTCCTGGATTCCATATGGTCACTAGAAGCCCAGGTGGCTTTGCTTGCACCTACTGGTTTGCCAGTGATGGCCTTTCCTAGCTGAGACACTCTGGCCATTGTTATTCATACACTGGCAACCTCATATGTGGACAATTGCAACTAACTCTGTGTAGTGCTACCATTGAAGATGGTCCAGAAGCTACATCTAGTGCAGAATGTGGCAGCAGGATTCCATCCTGAGATGGAATAACATGACACCGCTGTTTGGGAACTGCACTGGCTGCCTATATGCTACTGGGCTCAGTTTAAGGTTTTTGCCATGAGTACATAAAGCCTTTAACAGCTTAAAATACTTGAAGGAGCACTTCTCCTAATATGTACCGGCCTGTGACTTACATATTTTATTGTATTATTGTATTTATATATTTCTGATTGCTTTATTTTATGTACACCGCCCAGAGAGCCCTTGGGCTTAGGGCGGTATATAAATAAAATAAATAAATAAATAAATAAATAAATAAATAAATCAGCAGGGGAGGCCATGTTTGTAATCTTGCCTATGTGGAAGATACATTTGGAGGAGACATGGGACAGGTGTTTTCTGCAGTGGCATCCCTCCCTTTGGCAGTTCTTATCACCCGCCCTTTCACATCAGCTGAAGGCATTTTTTTAATTCATTCAGGCTTGGAGGGCAGTAACAATGGGAGCCATGATGGGCATCTGAATGCTGTGGAGTTATGGTGCTGTTTGCTGCATGTATATAATGTTTTAATTGTACATTTTAATGTTGTAGACTTAAGTTGTATTTTATGAAAAGCTATATTTGATGGAGTGGTATACAGGAATACCCTGCATTAACGTACGCAATGGGTCCAGAGCGAGTACGTAAACCGAAAATGTACTTAAAGTGAAGCACTACCTTTTTTCACTTATCAATGCATATACTGCACTGCAATTGTCATTAACGGGCACAACTGATGTAAATAACACATTTATAAAATAAACACAGTAGGCCTTATTTTAACAAAAAGTTTGTAGTTGGAAACTGATCAGGCAGTGACGTCATGCCGTTAAGTGTCCATTCTTGTGAAGCGAGCATACGTAAACAGGGGAATGGTGCTACTGTAAATATGTCCGTACTCGCGAGTGTCCATAAAGTGAAGGTCCGTATAGCGGGGTATTCCTGTAAATCTCCCTGTGATTTGTTCAACAAAGGGCGGGGTAGAAACAAAACTAATCTCCCACCTCTTTTCTGAAGAGCTTAAGATAATGTATATGATGTCTTCCTCTTTTAATCCTTACAACTCTGGTAGGTTAGGTTGAGAGAAAATGACTGGCTTAAGTCACACAGTGACCATCATGACCATGCCGAGATTTGAATTTAGGTCTTCCAGGTCCATACTGAATATGTAGTTACGTCACACGGTTATCTCCATTGTGACATCACTGATTGATATTAGGTTATGTCTGGTTTTCAGTGCTAAAATGATGAAACTGAGGTTATCATACTTTGGACACATAATGAGAAGACATGATTCACTAAAAAAGACAATAATGCTGGGAAAAACAGAAGGGAGTAGAAAAAGAGGGAGGCCAAACAAGAGATGGATTGATTCCATAAAGGAAGCCACATACCTTAACATACAAGATCTGAACAGGGTGGTTCATGACCGATGCTCTTGGAGGTCACTGATTCATAGGGTCGCTATAAGCCATAATCGACTTGAAGGCACATAACAACAACAACAAGTGGTTTCAGAATTTGAACCTTTATCTATAACTTTGTTACTGAACCACGTTCTGAAGAACATAAAAGAGTCTTGTTGGATCATACTAAAGGCCTATTTACTCCTGCATCTGTTTTCCATAGAGGCCAACCAGATGTCTCTAGGAAGGTCACAAACAGGACACGAGGGCAGTAGCCCTCTCCATCTGGTACGCAGAGGGTGGTGCCGCTGATTCTGAAAATAGGATACGGCCATCATTTACCAGTAGCCAGTGATAACCATTCTCCATTAATTTGTCTAATTGTCCTGGCTCCCATCCAAAACACAATGGCAGAGGCTCTTACTTGGAAGTAAGTAAGAAAGATATCTTTATTAAAGCAGAGTATTATTATTATTAATTAAATTTATATCCCACCCCTCCTCCCAGAAGGAGCTCAGGGCAGCAAACAAAAATACTAAAAACATCTTTAGAACATCTTAAAAACAAAACATCTCTAAGAACCTCTTTAAAACATCTTTTAAAAAAACCCTAAAAACAATTCCAAACACCATTGCAGACTGGGATAAGTCTCTCCTTAAAAGGCTTTTTGAAAGAGGAAGGTCTTCAGTAGGCACAAAAAAGACAGCAGAGATGGCACCTGGCTAATATTTAAGGGGGGTGAATTCAAAAGGGTAGATGACATAACACTAAAGGTCCATTCCCTATGTTATGCAGAATGGACCTCCAGATGAGATGGTATCTGCAGGAGGCCCTCATCTGCAGAGCATAGTGATCGACTGGGTATATAAGGAATAACAGTTCAGACTCGGCAATGGCAAAGAGCTATTCCAGTCCCAGAGCTCTTACAAGGCAACAAGAAGGCAAGGGAAAAGCTGGTCTAGGAACAAGGGTCAACACAAGGGACAAAAAGTTCAAAACTACAAGGGAACTGCTAAGTTGTTTCAACAAATATTCATGCCCACACACCAAGCTTTAAAGCTGAGGTGGGGTACGCTTACTTGCAAGGATCCCTAGTCCCTCAGCTGCACGCAAGTGCTGTGTTTAGGTGGGCACATCCCTTCCCTTATTTGGAGGTGTCCTGGGAGATGAGACTGAGCCTGCCTATACCTCCAAATCCTGTTGAGCTACCCCAGGCTGTGGATCCTTTCCTTCCTCAGACTCTGACAATGCTACTGGAGAGAGGGGAGGAGCCAGGGTACAGGTGGGGGGAGAGGAGGGCCCCCATCCATCAGACTCTCCTCCAATGTTCCAGCCTCCTTTCCTCCTCAGCTTGCTCCATCTTTTTCTCCAGAGTCTGCCATCCCAGGTCTGGGCCCAAATGAACTACAGGACTCATGACACTAATAAAGACTACTAAATTAGTGGCCATCAGCAAGTCTTGTGGTAGCAATTCCTGAAGTTTCTTGTGGCAGAAAATTGCATAAATTTACAATGTGCTTTCTGTTTATTTCCTAGCAGTCCATCAACTGAAGGATCAGTCCATTATCTCCAGATTTGATCAATTAAGCAAGAAACAAGAGGTCATAATATCCTGAACACCAAAGGGTTCCTTCCTCAACATGTACTGAACTTACTGAAGATTTACATTAATATTTACAGTAGCAGAATGTCCTTTTCCCCAGAAAGTATGCTCTGTTTTTCAACAATGTCCTGCAGCTCAGTTTTCCAAGATGGGAAAACAACATTTATATTGAGATATTCACCACTCTAGAAAATATTCACTAATAGGCAAAAAAACCCTTGTGGTTTAAGAACATACCTATAGCCAACAGATATTTTTATCAAACTTTAATAAGCAGAGAAATTGGACAGCTATAGTGGGTGCACCAGGGGAGCAGGAGACCTGACCTCTCTGAGGTATTGTACTGCCCTACAAATTTATAAAAATGCAAACACAATTTGGGTTGGTCTTTCACAGTCCAGTTCACTTCCTGTGTACCTTGAAAGAATTTGGTAACATGTGCCTCTGAGCATATGGTGAGTGGTGGCAACACCTGCAATCAGGACTGCATCTCCAAAGATGGGGAATTGCTTTTTTTATGTTTGTTGGTGTTCTTACTTTGCTTCTTCCCTGTGTTTCTACTGCGGCCTCTTGATTAGCCAAGCCAAACAGCTGTTAGCCTGGCTTTTAGAATACTGACAGCTGGTTCTTACTGAGCATGCCTGTGCTATAATAAACTCCAATGTTAAATTTCTTAAATTAATTAAAAATCAGCCATGCATTTTTTAAAAACTTTTAAACTGCAGAAGATGAAGGTCAGGTCAGAATATGTAACAGGATCGCATGTACTCTGTGACCTTTGCTGATTTTTAATAATTTCAGCAAATATGAGACCAGTGACGGAAAGAAGTCTAACAGGGGCCTGGGTTTTCCCGCTCTTGTTTTACACTTTGAACTCTAGATTCTCTGAGTGTTTTGTGTATCACCATGAAAACTTAGAGGGTTGTTAGGCAAGCATTTCTGAATTCAATTCTGAGGATGAGATCAATTTGCCGCACTGGGCTCCTACTGGGAGGAAGAGCGGGATATCAATCAATCAATCATTTCTCATTTCACCCAATTGTTCAACCTACCCAGGTGTGGGGAACCTTTAGCTCTCCAGAAGTTGCTAAACTGCAATTCCGATCATCACTGGCCATTGGCCCTGTTTGCTGAGGCTGATGGAAACTGGAGGCTGATGGAGTTCAGGATTATAAACTTTATAAGATTTTGTTTTGAAATTAGTTTGTAGGACGCAGCAGAATGGCATAGGGATTATTTTCAATTTAACTTGGTGGAATGTGAAAAATCCATGCTGGCTATAATATACAGCCCACTCTTGTGACTGTATAATAAGTCAATGAGCTGCTGAGCTGACATGATACAAATTGAGGAAAGGGCATCATGGCTACTGTACCAGAATGAGATCATGCAGCCTTTCCCAACCAGTGTGCCTCCAGATGTTGTTGGACTACAACTCCCATCTTCCTGACCATTCGCAATGCTAGCTGAGGCTAATGGGAGTTGTGGTCCAACAACATCTGGAGGCACACTGGTTGGGAAAGGCTGCTCTACTGTATGACAGAACTACATGGCATTATGAACTGCCCAATAGATCTTGATGATGCCTCAATGTTAGTCAGCAATGCATACATCAATAACAGGCATCCTTGACAGATGAAGGATAGTGGGATCAACAAACAGTAGCACAATGAAGAATTAAGCAGAGAGAGGGTGAGGCAGGGGCAGGCCTGGGAATGATGAACTTCTAGGTGTCCCTCAGCCAGCTATTTGATTGCATATACACAACACCAATACACAAGAGATAAGCTCTTGTGATGGGAGTTCTACCAACATGCCCATTTGCCTTGCAGGAGATGCAAAACAAATTGCATTCTTAGTGCTTTGCTTATTTATAGCCCATGGGTAAAAGGCAAATCTGCAAGATGTGCTTTTGGAATTCTTCCTGTACCAGCCTATCCACTCACTAACATCTATCTGAGAGTCCCCTCATTCCCATCCATGGCTGAGGCACAATTGGTTGAGACAAGAGAGAGAGAGAGAGAGAGAGACTTTTTTGTGGCTGTGCCCAGATTGTGGAATGCCTTATCCTGTGAGGTTTGTTTGGCTCCCTCTGTTTTTTGCTGAATTTTTAAAAAAACATTCCTATTCAGTCCTGCCAGGCAGATAGACAAGTTTTATTTGCTGAGCCTGTTTCTGTTTTTATGCTGTTGTTTTATGTCTTTGATGGGTTTGTTTTGTTTGTAATTGTTGTAAGCTGCCCCGCGATGCAAATGCAGTGGAACAGAACAGGTGAAAAGTCTTCTAAATAAATAATTTAAACGCTTTTCTAATTAAAGTGCTTAGAAATAATTTGCATGAATTTTGCGAACTTAGAACATGTTATCTTCATGATATAGAAAAGAGGCAGATTTAAAGGGGAGAAAGGAAGTGATGAAAGAAACCATGCTTCACGTACATCCCATGAAACAAACCACTTGCTTCTACACAAAATGTCGTGAAGAAACAGCACACATTTTTATTAGCATCGTGGGAGCATTGAATGAAACAGAAGGCCAGAAGTGAACATGTTATAGTCACTTCAACCACACTATGCCGAACAGAAGTTGGAGTATATCAACATGCTTTTGATCAGTAATATTTTCTAATAAAAATGAGGTGCTGGTACTCATATCTTGATAACAGTGCTGTGGGTGCCAGCACAAAATGGTTGCCACAGGTAGCAAAAATAAATAAATCAGTACTGTGTACTGGTGAGTACTATATATATAAAAAGAAGTACTGCTTTCAACACTGTACACCCCTGTCTCAGATTCCTTTTTGACAAGGGAAAGTCAGGACAAGTTTTGGATAAGAACATTAGAAGACCTGTGCTGGATAGGACCAAATATATTTTTTGGTTGTTCCCAAGCTAGTGCCTAACTCTCATCAGACCCAGCCAGCATGGCCAATGGTTCAGGGTTGGTGGTGTTGTAGTCCAAACCTTTTGGAGGGCACCAATTTGGGGACTGTTAATCCATTTAGTTCTACATCCTCTTTTCAACCAGGGCCAGAGGGATGTTTCTGGGACGCCTATAAGGACATGGAGGCAGTTCTCCTTCTCCAATAACTTGTATTTAGAAAGTTATTTCCTCTCAATGTGGAAGTTCCATTTATCAATCTTCCATGAATTTGTTGTGATCCCTTTTGAAAAGAGAATGGCAGTCAATCTGTAAGCACCTTGAAAATGATGCAGCGATTACTAGGAGCCAACATGGATTTATGAAGAACAAATCCTGCCAAACTAATCTTATCTCATTTTTTGATCGGGTAACCTCCCTTGTAGACTGTGGGAATGGTGTGGACATAATATATCTCAACTTCAGCAAAGCTTTTGACAAAGTGCCCCATGATATTCTGATTAGCAAGCTAGCTAAATGTGGGCTGGATGGAACAACTATCAGGTGGATCCACAGTTGGCTCCAGAATCGTACTCAAAGAGTGCTTATCAATGCACTCAATTATCTCAAACTGGGAGGAAGTAACGAATGGGGTACCACAGGGCTCAGTCCTGGGCCTAGTGCTCTTTAACATTTTTATTAACGACTTGGATGAGGAGGTACAGAGCATGCTTATCAAATTTGCAGATGATACAAAATTGGGGGGCACAGCTAATACCGTGCAAGACAGAAACAAAATTCAAAGGGACCTTGATAGGCTGGAGCATTGGGCTGAAAACAACAGAATGCAATTCAACAGGGATAAATGCAAAGTTCTACACTTAGGAAAAAGAAACCAAATGCAGAGTTATAAGATGGGGGATACTTGGCTCAGCAATACGACATGTGAGAAGGATCTTGGAATTGTCATTGATCACAAACTGAATATGAGCCAACAGTGTGATGTGGCTGCAAAAAAGGCAAATGCTATGTTAGGCTGCATTAACAAGTATAGTTTCCAAATAGCGTGAAGTATTAGTTTCCCTCTATTCGGCACTGGTTAGGCCTCATCTTCAATACTGCTTCCAGTTCTGGTCTCGCACTTCAAGAAGGATGCAGACAAACTGAAACATGTTCAGAGGAGGGCAACAAGGATGATTAAGGGACTGGAAACAAAGCCCTGTGAGGAGAGACTGAAACAACTGGGCATGTTTAGCCTGGAGAAGAGAAGACTGAGGGGAGATATGATAGCACTCTTCAAGCACATGAAAGGTTGTCACACAGAGGAGGGCCAGGATCTCTTCTCGATCGTCCCAGAGTGCAGGACACGGAATAATGGGCTCAAGTTGTAGGAAGCCAGATTTCAACGGAACATCAGGAAAAACTTCCTAACTGTTAGAGTCATACAGCAATGGAACCAATTACCTAGAGAGTTAGTGGGCTCTCCGACACTGGAGGCCTTTAAGAGGCAGCTGGACAGCCATCTGTCGGGAATGCTTTGTTTTGGATTCCTGCATTGAGCAGGGGGTTGGACTTGATGGCCTTATAGGCCCCTTCCAACTCTACTATTCTATGATTCTATGAAGTGCCACAATTTAAGTGTGTCCTGAATCTACTTGTAAAGGACTGCTGGGCTCCGCTCTGGTATAGTCCTCGTTGCCAGATCTATGTCCAGACTACAGGGTCCCATCAGTAACAGCAGCCCTTAATAACCACATTGGGATGCCACTGGAGGCGGGACCCACAGAAAAGAATGCACAGCCCCACAGCCCTATATACCAGCCAGATCAGTTAGATGAGCTGCAGCTGGAGGTGGGCAAGGCTGTAGCTAGAAGAGGAGATAAAAAGGGCAGATGAGCAGACACTAGAGGAAAACACAGGAAGGAAAAGCAGAGGGCGGGCAGGAGGAAATATGGAAGAGCTTGGGAAGGAACATTGGGAACTGCCTTAAAGCATGTCAGACCATTGGTCCATCTAGCTCAATATTATCTACTCTTCAGACGGTTTCAGATGGGTTTCTCACAGCACTACACAGACATGCCAGGGACTGAACCTGGGACCCTCTGCATGCAAGGGAGATGCTCTACCACTGAGCTATGGCACTTCCCAAGGTCCTCCCGGATCCCTTTCTCTACAGTTACCCAATGAGAAGGCCATAGGATGTGGTTTTTGCCCCATGCCTGTGTTGACAGGAGGATGCAGTTAATGCCTACAGAGCAGTAAAGCAATCCATCAAAGGCTCCATAGCATTTATAGAAGGGTGGACTTTTCAGGAGCTCCTGACCCGGAAGGGCAAAGGAATCTCCCCAGGAGGGAAGCCAGAAGAGAGGGCATTAGAGAATAACTTAGCCTACTTATCCACCATCTTGCCCCTAGAAGAACTACTTACTTAGGTTTTTGATATCCAAGAAAGGCAGCTGGAAACCAGTGCTGCTTTTTGACTCTTCTGTATGGGATCCCAGCTGGGAGAAGGTAGCGCTGTAGCCAGAAAAGAAAGCCCTCCAACCCGGGGGTAGAATACCTGCTGAGGAAGAAGCATATTTACCTTGAGTAAGTGAAGCTTTAGCACTGAGCTGTTAGGAGTAGCTAGGGGTGGCAGAGAAGCACCTGCCCAGAGCCGGTTTGACCTTATGTGGATATGCTGCAACATTTCAAGCTGATTAAGCTATTCTTTGGTTACTTTACAAGCTCTTCAGTTACCTCACTTCAGGTGGCCAATAACATGAACCCCACAGAAACAGAGGCCTTCAACATGCCCCTCCCAACAACACACCACAACACCCTCATCAAGACAACTGCATGAAAGGTATTTTATTTTATTTGCATGCACATACTATTAATAAATCACAGCAAGTTAACTAACTGAAAACTAACATTTGCCCTGGACTGATAAAGCCCATTTCCACCTGAATGTACATGCCAACAAAATATTCACTGTGCAAAATTGGCATGGTAAAAAGATCACCGGGCAACTTTTCTTCAATTAAAAGTAACCCCAAAAAGAGAGCTCCTATTGACCCCTTCAATTTAACAGTTTGAGTTAAAGAGACAAGTCGCTCAGCTTCTGACTCTATGCTAAGAGACTGGTGGTTTCATAAAAGCACTTATGGCTCACAGAGGCCTCATAGATTTCTTCCAAAAAATGTCCAGAGCTTTTTAGGGATAAAAGGAAGGACCACAAAAGACTTCCTCCCAGATGACAGGGATGATCAAAGAGAGGGCATGACAGGACTACACAGTGGGGGGGAGAGGGGGTGTAAACACTGTATCAATATCTGGGAGTCTGTCACATACTGGCATCAAAGAAGGAATCTTTGCTTACATGCTTACTTTCCAAATTTGCTAGCCTTAAAGCAATAATCCGGCCTCCCAAGCCAACATTTCTGTTGATCGACTTTGAAGTTGACATTTGTTTTTGTTCAAGATCTTTTGTTCCTTTAACTGTGTCCCAAGATGACTCGAAGGCAGACGACATATATCCTAGTCACTGGCTTTTCCAAGAGTATTTGAATCAGGTGTTAGTCACATTTCAAGAGACCTAGTGCTTCTCAGATTTTTTTGGCTTTCATGGATTTTTTTTTTTATAGTAAAGTCTTTCCCTTCAGTTTATCATCCCTGTATCTTCTATTCCACCCCCTTTTTCCCCCTTGCTTGGAAAAAAGAAAAAAGTTTTTAATTGTACGATGGCAGCCTTTCAGGTCTGAGCTCTTGACAGGCTAAAATTTACACAAAGCTTTAATGAGGAAGCTTTTACCCTCTTTAAGGCCGATAGTCAGATACAATTTCATTTTTAAGATTTGGGCCAAGGGCACATCCCCAACAAATGTCATAAATTAAATAAAGACACACAGTTGTTTTTCCTCTTCATGGGCAATCTGCAGAGAGAAAAAACTGGGCCAGCAAACAAATGTTATATGAACTATACATAAACAGGCAAGACTTCAGTATTTCAGTTACAGATCAGCAAATGGAAGCCTGAGGACCAAATCCATGTCCCCCAGAAAGAACCAGCTGCCAGACTCCAATGGGTGCCCTCAGGGGCTAGGGGCCCAATAGCTATAAGACTCCCACCAAAGCACTCACCAAGATAGGCAGGGTTGGTGATTTGTTGTTCCTATGTGCCTTCACGTCGATTACGACTTATGGTGACCCTATGAATCAGCAACCTCCGATAGCATCTGTCATGAACCATCCTGTTCAGATCTTGTAAGTTCAGGTCTGTGGCTTCCTTTATGGAATCAATCCATCTCTTGTTTGGCCTTCCTCTTCTTCTACTCCTTTCTTTTTTCCCAGCATTATTGTCTTTTCTAGTGAATCATGTCGTCTCATTATGTGTCCAAAGTATGATAATCTTGGTTTCAACATTTTAGCTTCTAGTGATAGTTCTGGTTTAATTTGTTCTAACATCCAATTATTTGTCTTTTTTACAGTCCATGGTAACGGCAAAGCTCTCCTCCAACACCACATTTCAAATGAGTTGATTTTCTCCTATCCACTTTTTCCACTGTCCAGCTTTCACATCCATACATAGAGATGGGGAATACCATGGTCTGAATGATCCTGACTTTAGTGTTCAGTGATACACCTGTACATTTGAGGATCTTTTCTAGTTTTCTCATAGCTGCCCTCCCCAGTCCTAGCCTTCTTCTAATTTCTTTTTTTTTAATAATTTTTATTCAAATTTTTCAAAAGACAAACAAAACAAAGTCAAACAACAAAAACATAACAATACAACAAAAGAAAAAAAATAAAATAGTTGACTTCCGATTTGTCGCAGATCAGCTATAAGTATATAATATATATCAAACCTGTCCCTTAATATATACATACAGGATCACTTTTCTCCATAGGCTATCTTAGTTAATCGTCAAATCCCAATATCATCATTTTATTTTGATCTTTCAACAAAAAGTCTAAGAGAGGCTTCCATTCCTTAAGAAATGTGTCTGTCGATTTTTCTCTAAGTAAACATGTCAATTTATCCATCTCTACTAAGTCCATTAATTTCAATAGCCATTCTTCCGTTGTTGGTGTTGATTCCATTTTCCACTTTCGTGCATATAATAATCTTGCTGCCATAATCATATATAATATTATTCTTCCATATTTCTTTTCTATTTGTTTATCCATAAAACCCAATAAAAAAAATTCTGGTTTTGACTGAATATTTACCTTTAGAATTTTTTGCATCATCCTACCTATCTGTGCCCAAAATGATTTTGCCTTTTTACACAGCCACCATATATGATAAAATGATCCTTCTTGTTGTTTACATTTCCAACAAACATTAGAAACATTACTATACATTTTTGACAACTTTTCTGGAGTCATGTACCAACGATACATCATTTTATAGAAATTTTCTTTAAGATTATAGCATAATGTAAATCTCAAGCCTTTTTTCCACATATTTTCCCATTGATCCATTTGTATGTTATAACCAAAATTTTTTGCCCACTTTACCATACACTCTTTTACTTGTTCTTCTTCCATATCCATTTTCAGCAAGAGTTTATACATTTTCGCAATTGTATTTTCATCATTTGTACACAAACCTATTTCAAAATCAGATTTACTTATTTCAAACCCATACATTTTCTTGTCCATTTTATATCTTTCTAACAATTGTAAATAGGCAAACCATTGAGAACTATATCCTTCCTTTATCAGTTGTTCTCTCTCTTTCATTATATATTCTCCATGTACATTTTCTAATAGTTCTTGATAAGTTAACCATTTCTCTTTTCCAGCCATTTATCTTCTGTAAAACGCTTCTTGACTTGAGACACATAATGGTATTTTCGAATAGAACCTTGGTTTATATCTATTCCATATTTTCAACAGAGGACGTCTTATAAAATGATTATTAAAGTCTACATTTACTTTTACTTTGTCATACCATAGATATCCATGCCATCCCCACTTCAGGTTATGGCCCTCCAAATCCAATAGTCTTTTATTCCTCAATAAAATCCATTCCTTTATCCAGACTAAACAGCAGGCAGCAAAATAAAGTCTCAGATTTGGTAATCCCAGTCCTCCTCTTTCTTTGGCATCTTGTAGTAATTTAAATTTAACTCTTGGTTTTTTTCCTTGCCATACAAATTTAGAGATATCTTTTTGCCATTGTTTAAAAGGTAAATCAGAGGATATTACAGGTATTGTTTGAAACAAAAACATCATTCTCGGTAATACATTCATTTTTATCACAGATATTCTACCCATTAATGACAATTGTAGTTTATCCCATTTTAGCAGATCTTTCTTAATCTCTGTCCATAATTTTTCATAATTATTATGAAACAACTTTGAATTTATATTTGTCATAATGATACCTAAATATTTCAACTTTTTCTCTATTGTAAAATCTGTCTTGTCCATTAACTCTTTCTGTTCCCTTAAAGTTAAATTTTCTCAGGTGGGCCTTCTTCTAATTTCTTGACTATTGTCTCCATTTTGGTTAATGACTGTGCCAAGGTATTGATAATCCTTGACAAGTTCAATGTCCTCATTGTCAACTTTAAAGTTACATAAATCTTCTGTTGACATTCCTTTATTTATTTATTTATTATTTAATTTATATCCTGCCCTTCCTCCCAGCAGGAGCCTAGGGCGGCAAAGGAAAGCAGTAAAAACACTTTAAAACATCATACAAACAGACCTTAAAATACATTAAAACAAAACAACTTTAAAAACATTCTCTTAAAAAGCTTTAAAAACATCTTAAATAAAACGAGTTAAAAAAAACATATTGTTCAGAAAAAAAGGTTTTTTTAAAAAAGCATACAGTATTAAAAGCAATTCCAACACAGATGCAAACTGGGTTAGGTCTTAACTTAACTGAAAGAGGAAAGTCTTCAATAGGGCTGAAAAGATAACAGAGAAGGTGCCTGCCTAATATTTAAGGGGAGGGAATTCCACAGGGTAGGTGCTACCAAACTAAAGGTCCGTTTCCTATCTTGTGCAGAACAGACCTACTGATAAGACGGTATCTGCAGGAGGCCCTCACCTGCAGAGTGCAATGATTGACTGGATATATAAGGGGTAAGACGGTCTTTCAGGTATCCTGGTCCCAAGCTGTATAGGGCTTTGCACACCAGAACTAGAACCTTGAACTTAGCCCAGTAGCAAATGGGCAGCCAGTGCAATTCTTTCAGCAGCGGGGTGACATGTTGGTGATACCCTGCCCCAGTGAGCAGTCTCACCACCGCATTTTGCTCCAGCTGCAATTTCTAGACCAACCTCAAGGGCAGCCCCACATAGAGTGCATTACAGTAACCCAGCCTGGAGGTTACCAATGTGTGGACAACAGTGGTCAGGCTATCCCGGTCCAGAAACGGCCGCAGCTGTCTTATCAGCTGAAGCTGGTAAAAGGCACTCCTAGCCATGGAGGTCACCTGGGCCTCTAGCGACAAAGATGGATCCAAGAGCACCTCCAGACTATGAACCTGGTCTTTCAGAGGGAGTACGACCCCATCCAAAGCAGGCAACTGACCAATCATCCAAACTCGGCAACCACCAACCCACAGTGCCGCTGTCTTGCTAGGATTCAGACTCAGTTTATTGGCCCTCATCCAGCCCACCACCGAGTCCAGGCACCTGTCTAGGACTTTAGTCTTCTTGACGTTCAGCTGTAGTCCTGCTTTTGTGCTTTTGTCAATTTCTTTCATCAGCCTTCATTTCAAATCATTACTGTTTTCTGCTAGTAGTATGGTATCATCTACATATCTTAAATTCTTGATATTTCTCCCTCCAGGACTTCCGGGAAGGGTGACTTAGCCTGTGCCTGCTTTTGAGACGGGCTCCTGCCTCAAAAGAAGCTTATTCAGATATATCAGTCAGATTTTTTTTTTTTTTGACTGATTAAACTTCTCCCGGGTAGGGAGAAACGAAGAGATTAACCTCAAAGCCTATTTTTGTTGGGACGACCAGATCTCATTAATTTATGGGACGAGGTCCAGCCGACGAAGGTGGGACGGATTTTCAACAACAAGCTCTATCTGATAAAGCGAACGTTCATCTTATCTTCTAAGAGAGAACGCACTAACAGGCAAGCACCCTTCTTTCTATATTTTTCTTTTACTTGACTTAAATTGTTGCTGTTTAAAAGAGATTTGCCAGATTGATCGGTTTTTGACATCTCACTGGGGAGCCATAACTTCTCTCTGCTACTCACTAATTAATAGCTTATCTCTGTTTTTGTTGCAAAAAGCTGTCCTGGATTTGCATTCTAAAGATATACACAGAAGAGGGATTTCTATTCCAGATTTTTATTTTGAAGAATATTATATTGTCTGAGACTACTCTCTTTTTGGTCTATTTTATTTTGACGAATCTGTTTCCTGACGACCGCCATTAATTGTTTCGATCCTGGGAACTGCATTTTGTTTACTTAAGCATGGAGAGATAAGGCTGTCTGCTCTGTTTATACTGTGATGTCACCAAGTTTGGAGTATTAACCCAATTGTTGCTGAAATAAGAAGTGGTTTTCCTATATTTTTCTTTTAAAATGGCAATTAAGAAAGTGGCTGAGAAGCTGGAAATAACTATGTTTCAGAAAATAATGGATGAGATTGAGATAACGAAACAAAACCTGCGACAGGGTTGTAAGGAGCTGAAAATTGAATTGAGTAAAATGAAGCAGGAGATTAAAGATATAGGGGTCCCTGTGAGAGAGGTGACCCTGGAAGGGGTCCCTGTGAGAGAGGAGACCCCGGAGATTGGAACAAACGTGGAACAGGAAAAAGTTTTGGAGTCTATGGACTTTAGAAACAAAATCTATTGTCTGGAGACACAGGAGATTAAAGACATAGGGGTCCTTGTGAGAGAGGAGACCCTGGAGACTGGAACAGGGGTCCCTGTGAGAGAGGAGACCCTGGAGACTGGAACAGGGGTCCCTGTGAGAGAGGAGATCCCGGAGATTGGAACAAACGTGGAACAGGAACAAGATTTGGAGTCTATGGACTTTAGAAATAAAATCTATTGTTTGGAACTCAATGTTATCTCTGAAGAAATTAATGAAGATTCTAGAGATAAAGTTATCAATGGCATGGATAATCTTCTGGACTGGAATGATGTGATGGAGCCCAATATAGAGAAAATCTATGGAATTAACTGCAGCCATGTGACAATGGAAAAACTTTCAAGAGATGACCCAGTGTATTTTGAAAAAAAGAACAGAGATATGATTTTACAGCAGTATTTCAGCAACCTATTCAGAATGGATGGCAAGAAAATATTTGGGATAGAGGTAATTCCCATCAGACTCTTACTATATGACTATGGCTTTGACAGCAAGATTATTATGGAATACTGATAATGGAAGATTGGATACTGAAATTACTGGACTTAACAAGACTACTGAAGATGGAAGATGGAAAATGGAACTAATAGGGATAATAGAACAATGGCTACTGAAATTACTGAACCTAACAGATTCTGATGTGATGGATTAATTGAAATGTTTATTTTGACTATGGTTATGACAATAAGATTATCATAATTAGTAATGAGATGGATTAATCGATATGCTTATCTGGAAAAAAAAATTGATAGATATATTTCTTAAAGAATTGAAACCTCTCTTTGACTTTTTGTGGAAAGAATAAAGTAATGTTTATGAGATTTGATGATTAAGTAAGATAACTACTGGAGGAAAGTGATTTTATAATATGACTTAAGAGACAGGATTGTTATATATTATAGACTTATAACTGATTTGATCTTTGACAAATGGGAAGTCAATATTTTACTCTTTATTTTTTTTTTTTCTTTTTTTCTTTTTGTTTAACTATTTTTGATTTTGTTTTTTGTCTTTGAATGTTTTATGATTTTGTCTTGTATGTTTTATGAAAATCTGAATAAAAATTATTGAAAAAAAAAAAAAAAAGATATTTCTCCCTCCAGTTTTCACACCTCCTTCATCTTGGTCCAATCCTGCTTTCCGTATGATGTGTTCTGCATATAGATTAAAAAAATAGGGTGATAAAATACAGCCCTGTCTCACACCCTTTCTGATTAGGAACCAATCGGTTTCTCCATATTCTGTCCTTACAGTAGCCTCTTGTCCAGAGTATAGGTTGCGCATCAGGACAATCAGATGCTGTGGCACCCCCATTTCTTTTAAAGCATTCTATAGTTTTTCATGACCTACACAATCACAGGCTTTGCTGTCATCTATAAAGCCCACAGGGTGATTTCCTTCTGAAATTCCTTGGTCCATTCCATTATCCAACGTTCCATTATGAGCCTCCCACCAAAGCACTCACCAATATAGGCAGGGTTGGTGGTTAGCATAGTCCAAAGAAATCAAGGTCAAGCACAGGAAATGAGTCAAGGTGTAAATGAGATAATCAGTCTAGGTGTAAATGTGTTCCAGATGCAAGGTCAATATCACAGGGACTTCAGGGAGGTACACCACAGCCAAGCAAGAGGAACAAAGAGCCAGAGAGCTGTGTTGCTTTCACCAACTAGAAGACTCAAGAGGGAGATCTTATGGACTCTGGCCTCCTGGCCCGCACCCTGGCCACAGCTACTGGTAGCAAAGGAGTTTCTGGGATTGCTTACTCACCAGCAGACCCCTTACTCACAGGTAACCACTTTGGGTCTGTAGACACATGCTATGATGTCACTCTTTGGCCTGGACCTGAATCTTTTGCTGCTGGCATTATTGAGGACTGGGGGGAGGTTGCACCCCCTCCTCTGACAGCTCCAGGCGGTTCTTCAACAGGTCCCAACCCAGAGGGCCCCTCAAGGGAGCTTCAGCACCTATTTCAAGGGACACTGCCTGTTCTTCACAGTCCTTGATGTGTCTGGTTTGTCCTTGGAAGACTGTGTCTGGTACCAGGTCAGGGCTAGGCATGACACTAACCATTGTAATAGGACTTGCTGGTAGTTTATTTTTGGCAGGAAAGGTAGACAGGGCTCGCCCTAACATTTGGCAGAATGAGGCAACCTCCTCAGGCAGCAGATGCTGGGATGTGGAGAGTGGCAGCAAGGTATTGGAAGACTGAGCTGTGTGTGACATGTGGGCTGCCTTGTGTTCCCTAGGCTAGCCTGCTGCCCTCAGATGTAGTAAAGGATGCTGTCCCATCACTAGTGTTAGGTAGATTCAAGTACAAGTCCTGCTTCTGTATATAGAAAGGGAAGGGCCATCATCCCATCTTTTGCCTCAGGCAGCGAAATGGCTGAAGCTGGCCCTGAAGGTAGAGGCAAACTAGCCATGACGCTGGCTGACCTCAACATTAGGAAATTGCTGGTTTCCTATGCAGTGAGGGGAGAAACTGATAGAGTAGCAAAAATAGGTATATTAAGAAACTTTCCCTCCCGTGCAAAAAACAAAAATCTCTCTCAGCCATTTTCTTCTGGTTGGATTCTGGACCCAGGAGAAAAACAGCTGGAGAGAAACTTTTTTTTTGGAGGGGGGAAGGTTCAACATTCCCTGACTGCCCACCCCATTTAATAGGAAATTGGCACAACCTGCATTCTAACATGTAGGTTGTGTGGTGCCATCTTATTTCAGCCAATGTGAATACTGGGATAACTGCTTTGAGTTCCAAGTGTTAGTCAACCTATACTAGGCTTATTCCCTCCTGGCATGGCTCCTGTTGCTGGATAACTGCCTGTAAATAATAAGAGTCAGTGATGATGACTGATAGTAACCATTTCATTCAGTTGTCATTTGATAATGTGAATTATGTAATGTGTGAGCTCACTTTTCTAAAGATTCCTGTGGCAGGTTGTCGTGCCCACAGATGGGCAAGTACTTCCTTTCACACTGATTCAGGGCTGACAAATCATGGTAGACTATCAAACATTGCTTGAATTCAGTTGGTCCCAGGCATGACTCCATCTCAGACAGGAAAAATCTGTGGTCTCCTTCGACACTATTGAAGTTGCATTTAAGGAGTGTCATCCTCAAACGCAAAAGTAAAAGGCAGCAGGAGCCAGTTGAAATGTGTGGCTAATAGATGAATGGTGATTGAGAGATGCTCTCCCCTCTGCTCTCTTGCTCTTAGGCAGCAAGGAAGTAATAACTATTCTAGGGGCCTGCCAATGTAGCCTGTTCTCCTACTGAGATACAATCATGCCCTCTTTGCTTCTTTCCGTATTTTACTGCCCTTGAGGTCAGACATTCTGAATCTTTCTGGCTCCAGTGTAGAGGATCTGAAATATGACACCAGAGAGAAGTGCAAAGCTTAACCTGAACTTTTCTGAATAGAACAAACTTCAGGGTTTAGACTTCAAGCCCAAATGAATAAAATATGGTCCCTAGAGGTGGCCATGTGACCTACTTAACAGGACACTTCTCTTTTTGAAGGGCTGTTTAGTTTAAAGATAGAGAGCCTAGGGATGGGTAGACCCATTAAAGTCCAGTCCAACCCAGTACCACATTGGAGTGGGGCTAAGTCCATCATGTCCCATTTCTGGGTGGTTTTTTAATGGGAAAATCCTTTAAAATTCACACAGAGACACATTTTTAAAAAAGTAAGAAGTCTTTTACAAGGCAGTCTGAGAGTTGCATGCCGCTCATTTCTCTAAAAATGTGTTCTTCTTTTCAAACTAGGGCTCCCAGCTGCCCACAGCCTGAAGCAGCCAGCTCTTGGAACTCATTGATGCCATGCACTTTGAATGCAAATACAGCAAGTACGCCTGGGAGTGGCGGAACTTGGTGACATTCCATTGTTCTCATGGAGAATTGTATGGAACAAAGATGGCTGCCCCACTGTTTCTAAATTTGGATTGATACCTATAAATTAGCATACACACACTGTATGCAAATCTGTGTCTTATTTTGTCCTCTTAGTGATGCGTGGCAGTTTGCATGAAATAATTATAAATGTAAAACAATTTTTTCAAGAAATGTAAAAACAATCTAGTTACAAAAACTAAAAACAGGAGTTGTTTAAAATTATTCAAATCCCTTCTGTGTTCCTTTCCCATTCATCCCCATTGTTTCCCCCATTAACAAAATGTAGAGACTAACGTCTTTGGGACAAGGTACAATCTTTGTTTTTGTTTATGTTAACTCAAATAAACTCAAAACTCAAATTCTAGGCTCCATGGTCCAAACAATTATACAAAACAGGTTTATTCAAAGTGACAGTATTGTTTAAAATGTCTCTCAAATTACAGAAGTTATTAATCACAATGGCTTCGATCCAGACTAACAGTGCTACCCCAAACATGCCTACTCAGACGTAAGTCCTGTTGATATCAATGGGACTTTCTCTTAGGTGAGTGGGTACTTGCACTTAGCTCCCATTGAAATATATGGGACTGAAATCATAACTAGGTTGTTGCGCTTTTTTGAATGGGACCTAAGTTCAACTGACTTACAGCAAGCTAAATTAATTGCATTTAGCCCCATTCAACTAACTTACAGCACAGTCCTATACATTTCCTATTAGAAATAAGCATAGTTCAGTGGGGTTTACTCATAGATAAGTGTGTATGGGATTGCAGCCTTAGTCTGGATCCCACCCTTTGCTGCACACTGCTATGTATCAATACTGTTTTGAAATATTAGCCCATAACTACTGATATGTTAAACAGCATGGCATTACACTGTAAAGTGCCATGCACGTTAATGGTTCTGTAAAAATAAGTATTAGACGCCCTGTACAAAGTATGACTCAGTAAAATCTTCACTCAGCTCAGCCTTCTGGCTGGGTCTCAGGCTGTCTTCCTGTACAAGCCTATATAATTGCTTATGAGCCAGTTCATTAACATTGGTTAAGAACATAAGAGGAGCCCTGCTGGATGAGACCAAAGGCCCATTTAGTCCAGCATTCCTTTCCCACAGTGGCCAACCAGATGTCTCTAGGAAGCTCAAAAGACATGAGTGCAATAACACAGTGGTTTAGGCCCACTGAAACCAAAGAGCTATACACGGACACAAAGTCAAACATCGTCTTTCAACTCCTAAATAAGCACAGAGCTTTTGAACATCTGGGGAAAACTTTGCAAGGGTTTTTCCACTCCCACCCACTCTGAACTTCCCCTGTAGAAATGAAAGTGATGAGATGATAACAGAGCAAATGTTCTTACCTGAACTTCCCAAAAGTGTTTGGTTCCAGTTCAGGCTGAATTTTGCACTGTGCTTCCCATCTGTTTTTAGTTAATTTGAGCACCTTCCTTCATCTCAAGAAGTTGTCCATAACCATTGGTGTCAACTTCTCTGTGGCCGAGCACAGAGTGTGCAGGCCCTATCCTTTAAAAGCCTTGGCATTTGCATAACCCTCAATTGTAGCAATGTGAATATGGCTCTGGTTACAATAACAAGGGTTTAGGGAACGCGGAGAGAGATTTTTAACTGCAAAAGCACAAAAGCAAAGCAAAACAAAACAAAACCCCACATACTGTTTTCATTTTCAATAGCCACGTGAGGACTGTCCTCTGGTTTTCAGCTATAAATAAACCACTGCTGTCATAGGAAGATGGAAAACAATTCACTTGTACTCCTCCTCCCGATTTTTCTTAAATGTTTCTTTCTTTTCCTTTTCTTCTTAAAGTAAAGGGCTCCTAAAGCAAAATGTGCCCGTGAAGAAAAGGGTTAGTTAGGCAAAGAATGTTGACTTTAATTCTTCCTGTTCCAGACAAATGCTGTTAAGTGTATTGTTTGTAGTGTTTTATAAACCACACAGTCATAGAAGTTTGTGCTATTACAGGTAAAACAGCTTCTAAAGTTAAGCAAATAAAGGAAATGTTTGCAAAGCGTCATTATAATTCACTGTCCACCCCAATTTACAAAAATATTGACGCAGACTTGCACTGCAGCAGCTTTCCCCAAATTGGTGCCCTCCGGATGTTTTGGAGTACAACTCCCTTTAGTCCCAAACAGCATGGGCAGTGATCAGGAATGATGGGAGTTGTAGTCCAAAACATCTGGAGAAGACCAGGTTGGGGGAGGTTGCTCTAGAAATCCAGACTTTAAGCTGTTGAATCTAATTGGGGTTCTGTTTAACGAGAATCTGAAGATCCACTGACCAGAGCCTGATGCACAAGATATGCATTTAGAATTAAATAATTCTGAGCCCAGGAATTTATTTTGTGTATCAGAACTGAATGGAGTTCATAGTTCTTCCATGCAAGAGTCCACTTCCCCAAGCCCTCTTCACTTCAGCAGTATAATACAGGATGGAGAGGGCTTGTTCTGTTGTTGCTATTGTTAAACAACTGAGAGTAAGAAGTCCTTGCCAATCTACAATAAATTGCCCAGAGTTGTACCAGTAGATCAAGATCTAACTTCTGCCCACCCTTGCTCTAATCTTCCTAGAGCCTGTAGAGGGATGGACCAGCATCTCATAAACTGGCATAAAGATGGTTTTACATAACAAATTTGAATTATGACATACTGATGATAAACAAGGACTTTTTGGTGACAGCACTCACCGGTATGGAGTATGGACACCTCTTTTTTGGTTGCCCATGGCAGCCATTTTATGCTGGCACCTATGGCACTTTTATCCAGATATGGAGTATGGGCACCTAATTTTTTACCCCCCCCCCCAAGAAAAGCACTGATAATAAGCCAATGTCAGGAATATTATTGACAGAAATAAATTTTAACGAGGAGGAGAAGTGTTCCAGTGAGGCTTCCGTTATTCAGCCTAGTTCAAAAAACTTGTTTTTCAAATTTGCCTTTTAGGGCAAATGCCCTCATAAGGTGGCTTCCACAAGAGATTAAAGTGCAATTATAAATTAAAATAAAAACATTGCAGAAATTATAATAATAACAATAACAATGTTGAGACTTGAGATGCTGTTGTGAACATGGAACTTTGTGCTAGTTGGCAGAATGCTGATTCCAGATTAACCTAGTCTACAGATTACAAAGCAGGAGGTGATAGAATCCTGAGTTGGAAGAGTGGACTGCACTATTTTAAATTGCAAGGTGGGAGGATGTCATTTTTCAGTCCTCTTGTGCAACCCCCTCTCACTACAACACCCTTCAAGTAAAAAGAAAAAAAGATATCAGGGAGAAAGATTGTCGTTCAGCTCATTCCTTGCTGTATTAGATTTCAATTTGAAGGGAGGTTTTTATGGAAGGAGTGTAAAACTATGTGATATCTCTGGCCTTTCCATCATGGTCTAAGCATCTTTTTTAAGGCTCAGTACAAACTTGCAACATGGGTCCCCTCCCACACAGACACCACAGTCCTATCCCATATATACAATCTCATGAGTCATGAAAGGAAAGTGTCTATTTAAATACATTTTCTACATTTCTGAAATTATATCACAGCCAACACCGCCGCCCCTTTTGCTATTTTTGTTTAAAATATCATCCGGCCTGAAGAAGAGTTCTATAAACCTATCTGACTGTTGTGTAACTTTTCGGTTAGTCCTAATAAAAGTATTATCCTGTCAATGTTTTGACAGGATAATAAAGAATGTGTCTATTTCAAAAACTCTAAATTATTGGTTCTTGTTTGTTATGTTTTATATAAGCAAATGATTCTTGTAATATTTTAAAAATTTCATTACTGTGACTGTAATGAAAATAATAATAATCATTTTAATACTTATAATTTTTTATTTTTGTTGTTCTAATCACTCAAAACATCTGCAAACATTTTACAAATAGACCAGTTTAAAACTTTATAATTTGATGGACTTTTTTGTCACAAAATCATGAGTTATCTCCCCAAAATTGATTTCTCTTGCAAGTTTGCATTTGGTAGACAAAATAGCCAGACGGATTGGCCAATCTTGGTCTCTAATAGGATACCTTCAGTTTTTGATGACTGCAGGCTGCAAATCCTATCAGCAGCATTGGCTCCCACTGTCTCTCAGATCAATTATCCTGATTGTTATGGTAGTTTGCCCTCCCATCAGCTGGCCTTCTCTTCGTCCATGTGACTCTGGGACTGGTAGGTCGTGGGAGAACATGTCATATAGGAAGCACCCACCTCTTTCTCATGAAGTATAAGTCTTACTTTAACCGCACAGACACATCTAGAAAAGGGCCTGGGCCAGCACCATTATTCAGAAAGTTGGTTGTTCTGCCCAGAACACTGTTTCTGACTCGCTTCAGCAAATCTCACAAGATCTGGACATTGGGTACATAGACAAGGGGAAATAAGTATCCATAAATATCCTCAAGCACGATCTACAATTTAGTCTGTATTTTTGATTCCTTGGCTGATCCCTCACTGGATCTCTGGGCCTTCATAAACTGTACCCCTCCCCTGTGCTTGGATCCGGTCTGTCATTGGCCTGGGAACAAAGGGCTGATTATGCAAATGCTGCCACCTTTGTACTTATCATCCTTGCAACAACATCCTAAAAAATTAATATTTTGCTATGTCCTCTGCAACTCAGCCTGCCTCTTCTTTCTCCATTGTCTGACAAAATACAGCATGATCATTTTGAAGTTTTGGGCAGATGGATCTTGTTCTCCTCCCAAACAGCAGGTGTCAGGTTTGGGAACCAGACACCCTTCTAGAGAAGCCTCATTCCATAATAACTGACAGATGCCCTAGGACTGCATGGCTGAATGCCGAGTTACATACTGCAGCCTCTGCCATCAGTTAGGGAACCAAGGGCCACTAGGAGGCTGCACCCTTTGACTCCCAGAAAGAACATCAAGAGATCAACCTGGCCCCAACTGTTGATCAGAGAAAGAGTAGCTGCAGCAATGGCTTCCACCACCCCCTGCCAGGAAGTAAATTCTGCTCCATCTGCCAGTTGGCCTAAAACTGCAGAAGCAAGGAGTGTGGACCCCCTAGCCCCATCCATAAGCCAAAGGACTAAGAGTCGCCAACTGCTGTTCAAGCAGCAACACAAGCTAGGGCAGATTAGCCTGGCCTGAACTGGATATGAATGCTTATAGCTCACCACGTTGTTCCGGTTTTGAAGGACTGATCTCCCTCCTCTGCCCTTTTCCTCCATTCTCCTTTTGTTGTGAGTCCTCTTGTCTTTTTCGTTTGTAAGCCTTGCTCTCCTTTTTTATTGATGTCTGCTGTTTTGAGAGTCAATAGTTGTCTGAAAAGGGGGCTAAAATATAGTAAATAAATCTTCACCTGTTGTCTGAAACTGAAGGGGAATGGCTATAGCTCAGTGGCAGAGCATCCATGGCAAGCGACCCTAATGAGAAAAGGAGTCCAAGATGGGTGGGAGTTTTTAAAAAACAAAATTCTAAAAGCGCAATGGCAAGCAATTCCAACAAGGTAAAAAGGGGGGAAACAACAGAAGAAACCAATGTGGCTTCACAAAAAGCTTAGAGAGGACCTGAAAACAAAAAAAGGACACATACAGAAAGTGGAAAGAAGGCCAGGCCACAAAGGAAGAGTACAGGCAGGTATCACGGAATTGCCAGGATGGTGTCAGGAAGGCTAAAACTGAGAATGAGCTGAGATTAGCGAGGGATGCTAAAAGCAACAAAAAAGAGAAAAGAAATGGTAGCACAGCTACTCAGTGAGGATGGCAACATGACAACAGATGACAAAGAAAAGGCAGAAGTCCTCAATTCCTACTTTGACTCAGTCTTCTCCCAAAAAAGGATTTGTGACCCTCCCAGGAAACGTGAAGTAGAATGGACAGGATTGGAGCTTGAGATTGATAGACAAATGGTCAAGGAACACCTAATCACTTTGAACGAATTCAAATTGGCAGGGCCCGATAAACTACATCCTAGAGTATTGAAGGAACTGGCTGAAGAACTCTCAGAACCGCTGTCTATTATCTTTGCGAAATCGTGGAGGACTGGTGAAGTGCTGGATGACTGGAGGAGAGCTAATGTTGTCCCTATCTTCCAAAAAGGGGGAAAGGAGGAACTGGGGAACTACAGACCAGTCAGCCTAACATCAATCCCTGCAAAAACTCTGGAGCAGATTATAAAGCAGTCAATCTGTAAGCACCTTGAAAACAATGCAGTGATTACTAGGAGTCAACATGGATTTATGAAGAACAAATCCTGCCAAACTAATCTTATCTCATTGTTTGACCGGGTAACGTCCCTCCTCCGTGGCCAAACGCAGTAATGCAGCCAAAAGCTCTGCTCATGGCCGGAGTTCAATTCCAACGGAAGGAGGAAGTCGAATCTCTGGTAAAAGCGGTCGAGGTCCACTCAGCCTTCCATCCATCCATCCCTGGTCGGTAAAATGACTACCCAGGGAGGTAAAGAAAGGCCGGGGAAGGAACTGGCAATCCCACCTCACATATACGATTTGCCTAGTAAACGTTGCAAGACGTCACCCTAAGAGTCGGAAACGACTCGCACTACAAGTGCGGGGACACCTTTACCTTTAACCTCCCTTGTAGACTGCGGGAATGCTGTGGACATAATATACCTCGACTTCAGGAAAGCTTTTGACAAAGTGCCCCATGATATTCTGATTAGCAAGCTAGCGAAATGTGGGCTGGATGGAACAACTATCAGGTGGATCCACAGTTGGCTCCAGAATCATACTCAAAGAGTGCTTATCAATGGTTCCTTCTCAAACTGGGCAGAAGTAACAAATGGGGTACCACAGGGCTCAGTCCTGGGCCCAGTGCTTTTCACCATGTTTATTAATGACTTGGATAAGGAGGTACAGAGCATACTTATCAAATTTGCAGATGATACAAAATTGGGGGACATAGCTAATACTGTGGAAGATAGAAACAAAATTCAAAGGGACCTTGATAGGCTGGAGCATTGGGCTGAAAACAACCGAATGCAATTCAACAGGGATAAATGCACAGTTCTACACTTAGGAAAAAGAAACCAAATGCAGAGTTATAAGATGGGGGATACTTGGCTCAGCAATATGACAAGTGAGAAGGATCTTGGAATTGTCATTGATCACAAGCTGAATATGAGCCAACAGTGTGATGTGGTTGCAGAAAAGGCAAATGCTATATTAGGCTGCATTAACAGAACTATAGTTTTCAAATAGCGTGAAGTATTAGTTCCCCTCTATTCAGCACTGGTTAGGCCTCATCTTGAATACAGCATCCAGTTCTGGTCCCAGCCCTATGAGGAGAGACTGAAAGAACTGGTCATGTTTAGCCTGAAGAAGAGAAGACTGAGGGGAGATATGATAGCACTCTTCAAGTACATGAAAGGTTGTCACATAGAGGAGGGCCGGGATCTCTTCTTGATCGTCCCAGAGTGCAGGACATGGAATAATGCGCTCAAGTTGTAGGAAGCCAGAGTTCGACTGGACATTAGGAAAAACCTCCTGACTGTTAGAGCCATACGACAATGGAACCAATTACCTAGAGAGTTAGTGGGCTCTCTGACACTGGAGGCATTCAAGAGGCAGCTGGACAGCCATCTGTCAGGAATGCTTTGATTTGGATTCCTGCATTGAGCAGAGGGTTAGACTTGATAGCCTTACAGGCCCCTTCCACTTCTACTATTCTATGATTCTATGATCTGCTTTGAATGCAGAAGATTCCAGGTTCAGTCTCTGACAGACTGGGAGAGATTCATCTCTGAGTTCCTGGAGAGCCACTGCCAGTCAGTGTTGACAGTACTGAGCTATATGGCTCACTAGTGTGACTCAGTATAAGCAGTGGAGATTGGTGGCTCCGATGTCAGTGAGGCAGTGAATCCGCTCCAGGTTTTAGTCTGAACTTTCAAGGACCTGTCCAAGGTGTTGAAAAGTTCAGACTAATACCCGGAGCAGATTCACTGCTCCACTGACATAAGAGCTACCATGTCCACTAAGTATAAGGCAGCTTCCTATGCCCTGTGAAGTGCTGCAATCCACTCTGCCACCTCAAAACTTTACCATCATATTACCACCTCATCCTATAACCTCATTCTGTTGAATGACTCAAAACTGACTCAGGGAAGAAAATTTTGTTCTTAAAAATTACTATGAAGCCAATTATTTGAAACAGACTTACTCAGCATGATTCTAGCCTAAAAAGAAAAAAAGAAAAAGGAATGTATAGGATTTGGTTGACTTTTGTATAAAGGTATAAAATCTTTTAATTACAGCGGTGTGGAAATTAGTGGCAGGTTTATTATGTGCTGTCCTGACTGAATTCACATTATGTTTTGTGATGACTACAATACTTATATAAATGGGTGAACTTGTTTGAGTTATGAAGATCATCACAACTACATGACAATAAAACAGTTCCAGTGAACAGCACATTGTTTTTTTATATGCTACTTGTTTTTGCTTGTCTTTTCATTCTGCCTCATTTTCTTCTCTGAACAAAGCTTAACTGCTATGGAAAAAATACCACTGGAAAGAGGTACAGCACATATGCAGGGGGATGATAAAAGACTAACACTGATTTATGTCCATGGTTGAAAAGAGAAGAAAACAGAGGATTAGATTACTCAGATGTTCAAAGTACTACAATCCTCAGATAACATAAAGGAATAGCCTTGGATTTTGATATACTGGATCTTATATCTAAGAAGGTCTGTGGAAATCAGCAGACTTCCTTGAGAACCTAATTTCATAAATAAGGTGTGCAGGATTTGACAAACAGTTACTTATAATTTATTTATTATTGTTGTAGAGATTTCCATCTCTATGCACTTGGCAATTTGCAACAATTTAAAATCAGTGCACTGTTTGCAATTAAGCCATACTCAGAGATGACCCACTGAAATCAAAGGACTTGAGTTACAGAACACAACTCATGGGCAGCTGGCAGAGGAGGAGCTGTCAGGAAGCTCTGTGGCATCCATTTCCCATTTGGGAGCTGTTGGGCCAGCTAAACATTGGTTCAGCCGGGAAATGAGTGCATGAAAGGAAAATAAAAAGCCAGCTCTCACGAATACCCCAACTGGTGCATAAGACTCCCCATTGACTTCTATTGCAACTATTTTCTTAGAATGACATTTTTCTCGGTATAACTTTGGCCCAGATTGGGTCCTGCAGGAGCTGGTTGAATGGGAGTTGGATGTTACGTAAGGCCCCTCCCCTCAGCTCCTCCTCTGACACACCTCCTGGAATGCCCCCTTTTTAGGTCTTACACTGGCTTCCGCTGCCCCCCTTCTGTCTGTCTGTCTGTCATGAGCCCTGTAGAAAAGTTGTGGAGCAAGAAGGACAATGAGAAAGACACAGACTTGGACTTGGAAGAAGGCATGGGTGACATGCGTTCAGACACGGTTGAGCCTGCTCTCTTGCTGCCGATACTGACAGCTCTGCTCCCGTAGATCCAATTACCACTGATGAGGCGCTGCCTGATCAGGAAGTTGCCTCTCCACCTTCCCCTCACCCCCTTCCTCACTTACCCTGCCGTCACTGCTACACAGCCTTCCTCCTGGGGAGGAGAACCTTGATGAAAGGGTCGAGCTGCCCTTGCCTTGGCCATGTAGGCTGTGGCACCAGGAGGCTCAAATGATTTCCACTGTCCCACTGAGGAGGAGCACACACGTGTGTGTGTGCTCACAACCATGACACTTTTCTCACACAAGTAGGGAGCCTGCCCATCCCTACTTACGGCTGGTAAGGAGGCGTGTCTAATTGGTGCAACAACTTCTTAGTGCAGTGTAGTCGTGCTTAGCTATACCTAGTAAAGATGCTGAATCCTGTGTAACTTGTAAGCTGATTTATGAAGGGCTCTGAACTGAAATTTCCCATTAAACCTATTAAAGAAAAGCACCCTTTCATGTCCGCACCTGACTTTGACTGGTTTGGGCAAGACACTGCAAGGCTGGGTTTCCCAGGCGAACCTCCAGCTGAGCCGACACAATCCCACCTACGCCGTGGCTGAGGGAGGAGCCCTGCGGAGCTGGGACCCTGCCGGCTCAGCTGGGGGTCCAGCATGTCCAACTTCTCTCAGCCTGGCATAAATACGAGTTGGATTGCGTCCTTAGTCATGTCCACTAATCCACTCTGAGTATGACTTAGTTGGACACAACCCACAATATCAAATAAAACAGTAGAAAAAGTAAGTTATTTTATTAGTGATTTATTTTTTAAAGCATGTATCCTGCTTTTTCCCTCCACAAAGAAGTCGCTCAAAGTGGGTTGTGAATAAAAAGCAGGAACAAAAGCAACAATGATGCAACTATTAAAATAAAAACTGGAAGTGATTCTTCCTTTGCAGCCAAAATTTGGCATTTTTAAAGATTTGGCACTTTTTTCTGTCACTGTGGAAGGCGGCAGAAGAAGGCACCAAATTCAAAGAGTGCTGAATCTTGGCTGCGAAGGAAGAACCAGGAGTTTATTTAGGGTGGTATCCAACTCTCTCATTCTGCAAAGGAACATTCCCTCCTTTCCTCCCCCTCATGCACCCTTTGACCTCCAATAATAATAATAATAATAATAATAATAAATTTACCCACCCTACATCAGAAGACCCCAGAGTGGTTTACAGCAGTTTAAAATTCAGTATTAAAACAATTAAAACAAATTACAACCACAGGAATAGGATGGGTCCTAAAAACATACATCTCAAGTGCCAAAGGCCAAGGTAAAGAGGAGCATTTGCTGAAAACTTTTCAGTGAAGGTGCCAGGCGCACCTCTGTGGGGAGGACATTCCACCACTTAGGGGCTACCAGGGAGAATGCTCTTTCCTGGGCTACCATCCCCTGAACTTCTGAGGATGGAACTACCAAGAAGGCCCCCTCTGCTGATCTTAACAGTTTTTGAACAGAGCCCATTCATGAAGAATACCAGATATATGGAAAATCATATTTACTGGATGTTTCAGTAAATGCTTTTGAAAACATGATGCTTACTCTAGTACTTAAAGGGAAGTTGAGCTATTGTGAAACGGCAGCCTTTTGTTTTATGACAGCTTCATGAACATTTGATTAATTATGGAATATGTGAAGAAATACACATGGGAATGAATTCCTCCTGACTTTTCCCATGGTACACTGAAAAGCTAGGGACACAAGGAGGAGGTCACCTTGGGATTTTCTTCCATGACAGCAATCCAGTTAGGGAATATCTCACCGCAGAGTTGTTTGGGTTTCTTTTCAAAATGAAAATAGTTCATTAGTAGAAAATGATTTGTAGCAGTGATTCTGAGTTAATTTGAGGGATAGATTTATGCTATGTAGCCAAAATTATACTGTCAGATAAAGTCATCTTAGCAGGCCTGCATCAAACATGTAATTATAGCAGACTTTCAAGGACAGAACCATAAAGCAAAGATCACTGCCAGCTGGTGTTTGGGAACAGATCAACAAGAAATGTGCAGAACTGGGTCTGAACAAGTGACTACATAGGACTGGGACAAGGCAGGATCAGTTTTAAGTGTGATCTCAATGACATCTGAGGTGAGAGGCAAAAATCCACCACACTCCTCTGTTGTTGCTCCTATGGCCTCTAGTCCTCTCAAGACCAGCCCAAGGCATTTTGATACCTGATGCAAAGAACAAGATGATGTGTCCCCCACTCCACAGAAATTAGCCAACTGGACTGGTGATGGAATTTTACTTCAGTGCTTGCAGTGGAATAGTGTCATGCACCACACCTGCAGCATAGTTATGGAGGTGCAGGACAGCCCACATGGGTTATACAGCTCTGTCCTTCAACAGAAAAGTGTGGCAAGGAGGCTTAGAAGAAACCCCTGAGGGGGGCTGCCATCACTGCCCCCCATCATCTGCCATGAGAGGTGGTTCCCTTACTCTGCCTAATGATTTATTTATTTATTTATTTATTTATTTATTTCATTTTTAAACCGCCCATAGCGAATAGCTCTCTGGGCGGTGTACAAAAAGATTAAAATACAAAATATCACAATAAATAAACAGCAAACAAAAAAAAAGATTTAAAATTATAACATTAAACGCTTAAAATGCCTGGGAGCATAGCCAGGTCTTAACCTGGCGCCGAAAAGATAGAAGCGTCGGTGCCAGGCGTACTTCTTCGGGGAGGCTGTTCCACAGTTCGGGGGCCACTACAGAAAAGGCCCTAGATCGAGTAACTGTCCACCGGGCTTCCTGATGGGTTGGTACCCGGAGGAGGGCCTTAGATGCTGAGCGAAGTGACCGGGTTGGTTCCTCTACATTCCTGCTGCCCCATGTCAACAACTTTCTCTTTCGTCTTCTTTCTCTTTTGCCTAGGAGGGAGCCTAAAGAGGCTGTCAGTATGCAGAGAAATCAGCAAGGTTTCTTAGGAGTGGTGTAAGATGACATTTCAAAGTGCAGTTGCTGGGAATGTAAAATTTGCTGCCCCTCAGACATGCTGCCTGATGCAAGGGCTTTCCCGTGCTTTCTGGATAGGCTGGCTGATCTATTTGGAAGAGACAGCGGGTAGGACTAAAGACAGCAGCAAAGATGGGCAGAAGGCACAGGATGACTGGAAAGGGATGCAAAGCAAAACAGAAATTAGTCAGAGAAAGCAGGGTCAGATTTGGAAGGGGTCAAGGAATTGTGCAGCAGAATTGTAGTCAAAAGGATGGGAAGCTGCTTAAAAGGGCAACACATTCATAGGCAGTGGGGATAGCAATGCTGCTTGTCAATATCCCCCGAGCACTGTCTAGTTACACCTTGTGGGATCAGTTTGAGTTATTGTGGCCTGAGGACATGGACAGGACATTTGCAGGGGTTTAGCTGATCACATGTCCTCTCTGCCCTTGTGCATCTTGACTTGTAAAAGCTGTCTAAGAGGGATTGACTGGATGGGTCCAGAGAGGGGGAAAGGCATACTGTGGGAGGCAGGGGCGCCAGCCACTTTGAAGGAGGCAATTGTGTAGCCCCCCCAGAAGAAGCCCTCTTTAGACCCAGAAGTGTTAGATAACTATTGCCCAGCTGTGAATACAACTTTTTTGGGTAAGGTGCTTGAGAGGATGGTTCATGGGCAACTGCATGTGTACCTTGATGAAGCTCAGTATATTTTAATCTAGTTACTGGCCCAGTTTCAGCACAGGAACTAGGGCAGAAACACACTCACTGTTCCGGCAGTTCCAGCGTATCTTTACCTCTCTCTTCTGAAAATGGGATCACACAGCGCTTGTCAAACCCTGCCCCTTTTTACGGGAAAACCTTGTGGAAGCAGCTTCAGTGTCTGCTTTTTTAAAAATTCTGTTTGAAAGAGATTTTGCAGATCAACCTATTCCCCCCTCCAGATGTGGCTAACAGAAGTGCTTTGATCTGGTGACTAGTGTGAATACAGCCCTGCTTTGGTCATTTATTGAGACAGGGATGGGGGGGGTGCTATCTTTTCATTCTTCTTGACCTCCTGGTGACTTTTTATATTGTAGACCACAGTATCATCCTGGAACAACTCTGTAGGTTGAGGTCAGGGGCACCATGATTCATTGGAAGACTCTTGTTCTGTCTCCTGTGCCATATGAAATTGCTGGAAGGAGTCATCTGGGGATTTACAGAAAAGTGTCATTTCTTCATTCCATCTGAACTGAGAGAGGCAGTGGATATGCTGGATGGATACCTCAAGGCAGTGACAGACAGGATGACAGATAGGATGAGGGCCAATAAACTACAGGTGAATCCTGATAAGATGGAACTACTGTGGATAGGCAGTTCTTTGGTCCAGGAATTTGGAAGACAGCCTGTTTTAGATGGTGTAGCACTCCCTATAAAGGAGTAGGTACATAGCTTGGGGATATTCCTTGATCCACAGTTGTCATTGGAAGCCCAGGTGCCCTCAGTACCAAGGAGTGCCTATTTCCAGCTATATCTGGTTAACCAGCTCCAGCTGTTCCTGGATCAGGATCACCTCCTATCAGTAACCCATGCTCTAGAATAATAGAATAGTAGAGTTGGGAGGGGCCTATAAGGCCATCAAGTCCAACCTCCTGCTCAAAGCAGGAATCCAAATCAAAGCATTCCTGACAGATGGCTGTCCAGCTGCCTCTTGAATGCCTCCAGTGTCGGACAGCCCACTACCTCTCTAGGTAATTGGTTCCACTGTCGCATGGCTCTAACAGTTAGGAAGTTTTTTTTCCTGATATCCAGTTGAAATCTGGCTTCCTGCAACTTGAGCCCATTATTCCGTGTCCTGCACTCTGAGACGATTGAGATCCCGTCTCTCCTCTGTGTGACAACCTTTCATGTACTTGAAGAGTGCTATCATATCTCCCCTCAGTCTTCTCTTCTCCAGGCTAAACATGCCCAGTTCTTTCGGTCTCTAGTGACATCTCATTTGGATTATTGCAATGCGGTATGTGGGGGGCTGCCCTTGAAAATGATCCAGAAGCTGTAGCTAGTGCAGAATGTGGCTGCCAGGTTCTAAACTGGGACAGTGAGAAGGGATCAAGTAAAAATACTGCACTGGCTGCTTCTATGCTACTGAGCTCAATTCAAGGTATTAGTGACTGTTTACAAAAGCCTGTACAGCTTGGGCCCCAAATATCGCCAGGAGTGCCTCCTCTAATATTGACCAATTTGATCCTCCGCTAATGGTCCCTGCCAGGAATTTGGGATGAGGGGATGCACAGAAGGGCCTCCTCTGTGGTAGGGCCACAACCCTGGAATATGTCTTCTCAGAGATGCTTCTCCCTCATTGCTGGGTTTCCTACACCAGATAAAAATATTTTCATTTGCCCAGGCTTTTCGCAGTTTGATAAATAAAAGGTGCACTCCTCACCAGCATTTCTAAATGCATTTCTGTCTTAATTGATCTACTGAAACAAGTTTTGTGATATGTATTTTCTTAGCACTGTTTAGATGTATTTTGTTAATATTTTAACTGTAACTGTTGTTTTAGAATGTTTTTAACTCTAACTCTTTTTTACGTTTTTAACTGTAATTAGATTTTAGAATGTTTTAACTGTTCTTAGAATGCTGTTCTTTAAAAAACAAAGTAGCAAAGGGGTTAGAAAAAAGGAAGGCATTCTGCTTACAAAACATACCCATGGATATGAGTACATGGGCAGTGTGGAATAGGAGGAAGGGCCCCCAATCACACATATAGAACCTATGGTCATATAGACTTGGCCAAATGTGTGGAGGAAAGGGACAGGTCATTGAGCATGTTAAGAGAATAAGAACATAAGAGAAGCCTGTTGGATCAGGCCAATGGTGCATCCTGCATCCTGTTCTCACAGTGGCCAACCAAATGCCTGTGGGAAATCCACAAGTAGGACCTGAGCAGGACAATCCTATTCATCCCATTCACAGGTTCATATCTAGGTTCTCTCATAGTGGTCCAGAGAGGCCCAGGCCCCTTCCAGATTTTGAGTCTCCAGAACCGTAATAAAAATAAAAAATGACAACACATGAAAACAAAACAAGACACCAAAAGAAAAAAGGAAAAGGAAAAAAGGGGGGGAAAAGACTGAGACATAATAGGAATATTTTTCCTTCATATAATACACAACATTAAAGAGAAAAGACAAAATGAAGTAAAGAAATAACAATGATAAAACATATGCATAATTACGTAATTTGTTCAAATAAAATAGATTATATTATATCTAGTAAATGATATGGATTTACATTTTCCTGCACTTTGTTGCACCAGAACATTATAAGCACACTCAGTTTTCCGCAAAATGGTAATAAAGTTGTCTGCCCTCTCTGACTTTGACTAAATTAGTCAATTTGATAATGTTTGTTATGTCCCACACTCAAATTATCCAGTATTCCAGTGGGGGAGTTCTTGTCTATTTCCACTGATAAATAATAAAATATGGCTATTCATGCAGCAGTTAATAAATTCATAGCCATTTCTTTCTCACCTGTGATCACATATCATGATCTTTGATATGTCCAAAGAGTGTGATTGGAAGAGATTTTCCCCCAACAAAAATCCTTTTCTAGCACAAAAGCACCAATTTGCAGCTCTAAGCTGAGAGAGTGTGTCACATTTTGGTCTGACGCACATAGAAACAAGTTGCAAAACATTCCAAATGCCAAAAAATTAACAAGTGTCTACATCTGAGGCTCCCTTTGAGCTTGAGGCCCAGAACAAATGGCCCTCCTGCCCCATCCCCTCTGATCAGCCCTGTTTGTATCCCCACACACATTGAATGAAAAGATACAAACAATTTACGCACTGCTGTGTACCCATGTGTGTTTGTTTCTCCAATAGATAATCTCAAGAGTCATGAAAGCTTCATTCAGTCACTCCATGGGCACACCTACACTTTCACCGTCAAGATCTGAATGCATAAGGACCTAGCCAGAGGGAGATAAGGGAAGAAAACAAGGTCTGTTCCAATCACACAGGTTAGTACAGAGCTGGATTGTATAGATTAGGGGTGGGGAAGCTGTGGCCTTCCAGATGTTGTTGGACTATGACTCTCATCATCCTGGAGCACTGGCTAAACTGGCTAAGGCTCAAGGGAGTTGGAGGACCTCACAGATCCCCCTCTCTGTTGTTGGCAGTAATGGTGATCAAGGGGTGTGGGAATACCTTTTAAAAAAATCTTCTGTTAAAAGTTTATGATATTATCTGTGCTTGAGATCTCTTGACTCATTGCATAAGGAAAAATAATTATCAGTAGACTTTACTCTGGATGTACAACATTAAACAAATAAAATAAAAACCATTTGGGGGAAAAAGGTGTCAGAAACACGAGTAAATGTCATTTCAATAATTCTTCATGCATTGCTGAGGAGACGGCAAGACAAGACATATATTAATATCATCATTTCTGGCAAATGAGATAACCTGAGAAAAATATAGAAATAAGTGATGTCCAGGGAAATAGTCTATTTCATGTTTACTTTCAATGAACAATTCATACTAGGAAGAATATTAGGAAGATATGAGATATGCATGAAATTATTAGTTTATGAACATGTCCAAATATTCCATTTTATGGACTATGGGATGGAGAACCTCTGGCCCTCAGGATGTTGTGGGACTACATTATCCCTGGCCATTGGATATGCTGGCTTTGGCTGATGGGAGTTGGGGTCCTAATTCCTGAGAGACAGAGAGACAGAGAGTCCTTCACTCATTTTTCACATTAAGTGGGTCCATGCCTAGAAAGGGGCAGATGACCTGCCCCTAACAATGCATGGCTTTTATTTATTTATTTGATTTATATTCCGTCCTTCCTCCCAGCAGGACCACAGGGCGGCAAACAAAGCACTAAACCATCATAAAAACAGACTTTAAAATACATTAAAACAAAGCATCTTTAAAAACATTTTTTTAAAAGCTTTCAAGACTTTTTTTTAAAAAAAGGTTAAAAACACTGGGGTTTTTTTAAAAAAAGTTTTAAAAACATATTAAAAAGCAATTCCAACACAGAAGCAGACTGGGATAAGGTCTCAACTTAAAAGGCTTGTTGAAAGAAGAAGGTCTTCAATAGGTCTTTTTCTGCCCCCAACATCCACACTGCTATAATATGCTCAGATTTGGAGCTGGCAGCCCTCTAACAATATATAGCAAGCAGCAGAAGGCCAGGGTGGGGGTAGGGGGAAGGAAAATAAAAAAGTGGCCCCCTTTCCCCTCTCCTGAAACTCCCCTCTCCTACTGATCTTCCTTACAGGCCTCCTGTTCCAGGCTGTCTGAGACCCTGAACAGGAGCACCCTGTCTGAGGGGGTGAGGATAACTCCAACATTGGGTTGCAGGTCCTACTTGTATATACTAATAACAAACTCAGCTGGTGAGTGCCAACAGAATTATACACAAAAAGAGACACTGAGAAACCAGACAGAGGTATTCGGCACAAATATATATATTAGGAAGAAAACCATAAGGAGGCATCCCCTGGAAAAGAGAACGATCCAATGAGGACTGAGCATGCTCAGGGGGCAAATGGAATGGAGTATCGTGGAACCTGGCATGGTTGGCTGGCTGGAACAGTAAACAGGAGCACTCCACACTGCAACATTTTGTTCCTGGTCCCACATTTATCCTTTTTTGTCATCTCCGGTCCCTTTAAGCATGAGTGGTGCCTATTCCCGATGCATTAAAACCATCCTGACAAATGGCACAAACTATCTAGATCTTACTGTGATGACCATGCTCTGCTGACACCCAAAAGCTGTGTGTTCTCATGCAATTGCCATTCATTTCAGTGATCACTTGAGGCAGAACATTTTGGTTGACCGAATCAAGGTATTACCCTAATATGGATTTTGGAAAAATAAATAAATACATATTTCCCCCAGTCCCCCACCCCCTGTGCCCACATCTAGGGTTTCTTCTTCATCTCCTCTTCCATTTGGCCTGTATAAATGTTTTAATAGTGAAAAAGTTTTTTTCTAAACTTATTTTTAAAATGCGTAAATTGATTTCCCACTTTACCGGGTGCCCAAGGTGACATATAAATCATACAAATGACCCCAACGGATCCTCTTCCCACCATCCTCATCTGATCTTATCTGAGATGGTTTTTTCCACTCACTTCAGTTTCAGTTGTCAACTTCAGCAATGAGGAAAACTGGGAGGAAACTCACTAAATAAAAACAGATATACTGGAAATGAACATAAACTTGATTGGGAAAGAGAAACCATGACTGAGCCAGGATTGGAAGTTGAATTGCTTGTTCAATCCAAATTTCAGTAATAAGGAACATTCTGCTGTGTGGTGATATTTTTCTTCTGCAATGTTCTGTGGTATTGAAGGAGTCTAGAATATGGAACATCCTGTAAAATAAAATAAGAAAAATGCCTGGTGGCTGTAAGTGGGGAACAAAGAAAGCAGAGGAAGTGATCAGGTGTGACCGAGAAGTGGGAACAAGCTAAGCGCTCTAGAAAAGGGACATGATGTGTATCAGCCGTCCTACCCAAAGCATTTGCCATTGCTATAGTGGTAGTGTTGGGCTTGAAAGTGATCCCTACTCAGCCATGAAGTTCACTGCGTGGCCCTGGCAAATCGCAACTTCATCACACTGTTATGAGGATAAGATGTGGGTAACTGTAGGCTGTTTGAGCACTTGTTGGTAACACTGGCTATAAACTGCATAAACCAAATGGTCAGTTCATCAGAACACAGAGGTCGGCTCCAGATTCTGTAAATGACTAATTTTTCATACCATCAGTTCAAGTTCACTATCTTTGAAAGAGCTTGCAGCTGGATTGGAATTTTGCAGCCACAGCTCATAATAAGCCTTGAAACAGAACTTTCCCTCAGAAAAATCATAGTTGGCTGAACATTTTCTTTTGTAAAGTGATTAGGATTGCTCTAATTAATGATACCTACTTCAGTGTTATAGAGTCTGATTTTTAAAAAGGTTTGATTTTATTTTAAAGAGATAATAGTTTGTGTTAAGTTTTTATAAAGGTGCTCTCATTCATCCTTTCAACAGCTCCTGGATAGTAGGTGATTATTATTCCCATTTTGCAGATGGAGAAACTGAGACTAATAATAGTGACTCAGCAGAATCACAAAGTGAACCAATGATTGATGTAAAACACGATACTAGGTCAACAGTGAACATTCTCTGTACCAGCTCACAGTGTTTACTGGGTATAACACTGAAGTCAAATTTCTTTGATTTCAGAAGTCATCCCATCACTTCAGAGTCGGGAGGTAGTCACAGTATGTCAGATGTAAGAGACACTTATGCCTTCTAATAACAATGTTGGATATTGCTCACAGTCCATTCCCCATCCATACAATGTGGTGTTTAACCTCTTTGTCAGAGGGAGCAGGCAGCCTGGCACAGAAATTCCATCTACAATAGTTACCTTTGTCCTCAGCTTAACAATACTCACATTGCTTTGTTTTGACAACTGATCTAACAAACGATTTGGATTACCAAAGGCTGATACAAAAGCTTTTGCAGAACGCTTGATGCAGAAAACAATTCCCTTTTATGGTATAATTTCGCTTTTAAAAAATGTCCTGGTCTTGGTCTTTTTCACCCTCAAAGCCAGAGATATTAATATCCATCAGGATCTTTGTGGGACCATTTCACTTCAATCAATGCATAAACTAATATTTATCTTTTTAAATCATGAAACCTGGCTTCCAAAGGAATTATTGCAATGCTTTTAAAACTCTGTATTTTTTTGGATTTCAGAGGAAGAGAAAAATGACCAAATGATATAAGAGACTATATTTGGAATGCACATTTTCTTGTCTTCAGGTTACATGCACAGGACAATGCTAGAACATACTTTTTATCATTCCTTAATTCTCCTAATGCTCAGTGCTTAAAAATATTTATAAGTACATAATTTCATGCACAGTCCTGCCACATAGAGTACAGTTAAGTATTTGAAATCTGGGCTTTAATGGTTGTGGCTTCTTTGTCTGTAGTTAAGGTCACATCCACACTATGCATTTAAAGCACATTTAAAGCACTTAGCTTCCCCCAAGGAATCCTGAGAACTGTAGTTTACCCCTCACAGAGCAACAAGTCCCAACACCAAACTAACAACTGTACTTTGATAGCTACAGTTCCCAGGATTCTTAGGAAAACATGTGCTTTAAATGTATGGTGGGGATATGACCTAAGTGCCTAGATGTGAGCTAAAGTACCATATATTGCCCTGTTCAACAGCTAGTTTTGCCACGAGGCTACTCCACAAGGGAGTGGCAACCAAAGTCTCATACCTTCCATTCCAAATGGCAACTGCTAAGCTCTATTGCCACAGATGCTTTCCTCCACTTCTTTCTTTTGCCTCCGACATTCACAAATGTGATGTCAAATGGCACCACTCAAGGGGATGATTTAGCTCAGAGGCTACCATTTATTGATCCATACTATAACAATTTGGGCAAGATTACTGTTGTTTCTGAATCCCGCTGTGAATTCTACCACTCCTTCCTGCCCCCATTCCATATAATTTTAATCAAAGTTTTCATTTTGCAAATTAAAAATAGCTTACCATGGACAACAGAAGTGTGGCATGTCAGCACATCAGGATACAACTTGTGTGGTCTGATGGGCTGTGACTTAATAGTGGTGTGTTTGAAATTTGGGAGAAGAGAGGGAGGAAGATATTGAATGTTAGAAAGTAGAGGTGGGCCATCTCTCACTCAGCCCAAGAGAACTAGGTGTGTAATCATCCAGGATCTTGGGGTGTGCATCTTGGACCCTTTAACTTTTTAGGAGCAGGGTCCCAGCAGGGTCTGTAAGATTCCAGCATCCTATGAGCCAATCAGCATGAAAGGGAGAGTGCTAGCAACTGAGAAGAGTCTTCTAATAATAATAATAATAATAAATTTTATTTTTCAGCCGCCTATCTGTCCGGGTTAGGGACACTCTAGGCGACGAACAACAAGAATAAAAACAATACATATACATCAACATAATCAAATTTTAAGCTAAAAAACCATTCATTAATTCAATTGTAACATAAGTTAATCTGTCCCAATCTTGTAGGCCTGCCTGAACAGCCAGGTCTTCAAGGCTCGGCGATAGCTGGACAGGGAGGGAGCATGTCTGAGATCGAAAGGGAGAGAGTTCCAGAGGGTGGGGGCCACAACAGAGAATGCCCTCTCTCTGGTCCGTACCAGCCTAGCTGTTCTCACCGGTGGGACCGAGAGAAGGTCTTGCGAGGCTGATCTCGTCAGGCGGCACAATCAGTGATTCTGTAGGCGTTCCTTCAGATATACTGGGCCGAAACCGTATAGGGTTTTAAAGGTCAACACCAACACCTTGAATTGGGCCCAGTAAACAACTGGTAGCCAGTGAAGATCTAATAACACTGGGGTGATATGATCCCAGCGACGGCTATGCGTAATCAAGCGTGCCGCCGCGTTCTGTACCAGCTGTAATTTCCGGACCGTTTTCAAGGGTAACCCCACATAGAGCGCATTGCAGCAGTCTAAGCGAGAGGAGACCAGGGCATGTATCACCTGAGGTGAACAGGAAGATAGGGACGCAGTCTCCGTATCAGATGTAATTGATACCAAGCTGCCCGGCTCACTGCTGTAATCTGAGCCTCCATGGACAGCTGGGAGTATGACCCCAAGACTGCGGACCTGGTCCTTCAGGGGTAAACTTACCCCATCAAGCATCAGGTCAGTAATTCCTAACTTCCTTTTATCTCCCACAAGTAATACCTCAGTCTTGTTGGGGTTCAGCTTCAGCCTATTCTCTCCCATCCATCCACTTACGGATTCCAGGCACTTGGACATGGTATTCACAGCCAACTCCGGTGAGGACTTAAAGGAGAGATAGAGCTGAGTGTCATCTGCGTACTGATGGCACTGCAACCCAAAACTCCTGATGATTGCTCCCAGCGGTTTCACATAGATGTTGAATAGCATGGGAGAGAGGATAGAACCCTGTGGCACTCCACAATGAAGAGGCCAAGGGTCTGAAACCTCATCTCCCAATGCCACCCGTTGCTGCCTATCCGAGAGTTGGGAATGGAACCACTGCAAGACAGTGCCTCCTATTCCTAATCCCTCTAGGCAATTTAAAAGGATACCGTGGTCAACGGTATCGAAAGCCGCTGAGAGGTCCAGGAGGACAAGGAAGGTGTATTCACCCCTATCCAATGCCCTCCGCATATCATCTACCAGAGCGACCAAGGCTGTTTCCGTACCATGACCAGTCCTAAAACCCGATTGGTATGGATCTAAATAATCCGTTTCCTCCAAGTGTGTCTGTAATTGCGCAGCCACCACCCTCTCAATCACCTTGCCCAAGAATGGTAAATTAGAGACTGGGCAAAAGTTGTTTAACTCTTGGGGATCGAAGGATGGTTTTTTTAAGATGGGTTTTATTACTGCTTCCTTGAGGGCTGATGGCATTGCACCCTCTTGCAAGGATGCATTCACCACCGCCTTGATCCCTTCGCCCAGTCTCTCTTTACAGCTCATGATGAGCCATGATCGGCTTCACAGTACAGAGCACCTTGTCCACTTCCTCAGAGAGAAGAGGCTGAAACCGATCCCAACAGACCAGAATGCAACTGGCCGACTCTGGCCCACTTCCTGTCTCCACGGCGAGCGGAAGTGTGCTCTTCAGACGTTCGATTTTATCGGCAAAGTGTTTAGCAAAAGTATCACAGGAGATTTTAGAATGTTCCATGGGTTCCTGAGCAACTGGACCGACCAGGCTTTGGACCACTTGGAACAATCTCCTGGGACAACACTCTGCCGACGCAATAGAGGCAGCAAAGAAAAAATTCTTTGTTGCCACCTGGTAGGCAGCTATTGCTGCTCTAACCTGTGTCCGATTGTCTTCAGTGCAAGATTTCCGCCACCGGTGCTCAAGTCGTCTCACCTCCTGTCTCAGACCCCGCAGCCGTGGTGTATACCAAGGTGCTGTCTGAGTTCTGTTCTAACATACTTCCTTATCCTTTCCTGCTGATTGGAGCCAATCAAAATGAGAGAAGGTGAGTCAGCCACTGAGAAGACTCTTCTCAGTAGCTAACACACTTCTCTTTCATGCTTATTGGCTCCTAGGAACATCTGTTGTCGTGGGAGAAGGCATTAACAAGGTTCCCATTCTCAACCCAGCAGCAAAAAAAGGAGGGGAGAGGAGGGGGCATGGCTGTGACTATCATGAAGAGACCCTGCACTTCTGAATTTGCCACTACACTACTGAGAGGAACAGGCAGTTGTGGTAGCAGATTTCATCACTGTGGATCCACGCAGTGAGCTTTTGCAAAGTAAGAAATTAAATCTCTGAAGTATTTGGGAAACATTTCCCAATGAATATTATTTTAACAAGAAATGTGTGGATGCACCCAAGAAATGTGTTTGTCAGATGAATCAATATGAAAACTGTTGACTGAATGAAAAGGTGTCCCAATTAAGTAGGCAGCAGATTTTTAAAAATATTAATACAAGTACTCACAAAAATTAAAGAAAGAAAGCACCATCTTTATTTGTCAGAATTGTATGCTGCTGTTATGGTTTTGTGTTGTGTTTTTAAATGTTGTGTTTTATTTTTGAATTTTTGGTGTGTGATCTGCCCAGGGATTATATGTTATTGGGCACCCATGAAAATGTACCAACTAAATAAATAAAGAAAAGTGCATCCCCCCTTTCTCTCACACAGAACACTCTAGTTTGCTCTGGCACATGGACACATCAGCTAGAAGACATTTTGCTTTTCCTTCTGAACTGTGATTTTATTAATATGCAAATATATGCAAATCTAATTTAATTAATTTATTGTAAAACTCATAACAATTCATTGAGTAAGATGTCTTTAACCAGGTACCAGCTGTAAAGTGCACTGAATAATTTGGAGAGCTTTGCCATTTGAAAAAATCCATGCAAGATTAAGAATGTAAGAGGGACACTGCTGTATCAGGCCTAAGACCCATCTAGTTGAGCTTCCTGTTTTCATTGCAACTAACTAGTTCATATACAAATCATGCACATGTGTCCCAAGGTTCATGCTGCATCTCTGTACACACCGTTAGGAGCACTGAAATAAGATGCCGAGTTACTGTGGTTGTTCAGAAGACCAGAGGAGTAGAGAAAACAGTGTTGTATTGTGGTTGGCCAGCATTGCCACTTGTTTTGCCAAGACGTACCTTTCCTGTGGTTAGTTGGGCATCTATCTAGACCAGTGCCAGTCTGCTGACTGTTTCCTTTTGGTCTAGGGAGGCAATTTCCGCTTCTGGGTGGGAAGTTCTGATCTCTCTTTTGTCCAAGAGTCAACAGAATCCTGCCTGCTGGGTAACAAGAAGCTACTTTCTCCTGTTCTGGGTAAAAGACTCTGAGAATTATTGTCTTCTCCATACTTTTTTCAGAGCAGGAAGAACATGAATTTCACTCTTGCAGCCATTTGCCTGTTGGTGTTGCAGAAAATGAGAATAACATTTTTCAGTCGCCTTCACACTGTCATTGTTTTGCAGGAGGGATTCAACCACGTAGTGGGGATTAAAGTGGATTAAAGCACCCTGTAGAAACAAATCCACTTAAAAAAAAACCCCACAGACTTTTTGCAGTTAGGAAAGTGATTGCAAAATGCATGAGAAAGTGTGGGATAGATGACTGAATAATGGGACCCATGATTTTGGACCCACGCATTGAGCCAGAGCCAGAAGCCTAAGGGAGTCTTCCTCTTTCTCTCTTTTGTGTTATAACAAGAGGTCTGCCGGGTCAGACCATAAGTTTATCAAGTCTGGCATCCTGTTTCCCACAGTGGCTAACCAAATGTCTGTGGGAAGTGGCCCCCTCCCACTGTTGTTCTCTCACCTGCTGGTATTCAGAGGCGCGCTCTGGATGTAGAACATAGACAATGAGCTTAGGAGGCATTGATAACCTTATCCTCCAATTTGTCTAATTCCCTATTAAGCCGTTCTAAACTAGGAAGCTCCATCTAGCTCAGTGCTGTCTATTCCAGGGCTGACTCACCTGTGGCCCTCCAGATGTTGTTGGACAGTCAGGATGGCCAATGACTAAGGATGACTGGAGCTGCCATTCAACAACACCCAGACTGATTTCCGTTTCCTAGTCAACAGAGACTGGCAGTGGGTCTCCAGGGATTCTCAGCACCACCTGGATATACTTCAGATTGAACCTGGGACCTGTTGCATGCTAAGCACGCACACTACCACTTAGCTATGGCCCTGCCTTCTCGGCTGTCACCACCTATTTTGGGGTGAAATTCCACAGCTCTGTGTGAAGAAGTCTTTCCTTTTCTCTGTCCTTAATTGCTCACCATTGAGCCTCATGACCCCGAGATCTAGTATTATGAAAGGGGGAGACACTGCAGTCTTGAGGATCATTTGACTGACAAAGGGGCTATAAATCTTAAAACTAGCAAGTCAACTAAATAAACACAATAAAAAGTAGGGGGAGGGCATAGGCATCTAACACTTGCTTGTACTTCTTGCTGTTGATTTAGCAGCCACCCTCAGGCAATTCTGAAAGCCCCACTGATAGCACTGCCAACATTACCCCAAACCAGCAGGTGCTTAAAGGAAAGGGCTTAATATTGCAAATGGGTCATTTAGATATCATAAACTGGTTACAACAGGTTTTTTTTTTAATCCCCAAACCAAAACTGCTTCTAGTTCATCTGTTTATGAGCATATGGCGGAGGTGGGGAATATCTACCTGCAGGCCTAATCAGACTTGCCAGGCTTCGTCATTTGGCCTGCAAGGCCATTTTGGCCAAGCCACGGCCACCGGCCCTACACCTGGTGTCATAGATGGCAGGTGTGGGGCAGGGAAACATGGGGCCTAGATGAAAGGGGCTTTGCAGGCCCTGCAGATCAGTTGATTGGCGGTGCTTGCAAAGCCCCTTGCACAGCGCTTCTGAAGTCCCAACTATCAGTTGCCTGTTGGCATTTGGGAAGAGCTGCAGACAAGGCTTCCCAAGCACTGACAATCAGCTGATACTCAGTGTTTGGGAACTACTGTGCCCAGCCTGGGAAGCTTGATGGGGAGGTTGTACAACATTTTGATTTGCTAGCACAAAGTTTGTGGGGAGATTCTACAGCATCAGCTGTAGATGCTGATCATTCAGTCTGATTTGTTTGCACAGTTTGTGGGGAGTTTATATGATAGCCACTGTTTATTGAGCATTCACTCCGATTTGTTGGTGGAGAAGTTATAGGAGGGCACCTAAAGCAGTTGTTAGCACACACTTCCCAGTGCATTTTCCCATCACTTTCCTTATTGTAATTTTTTATATTTTTTTAGAAGCAGCATCGTTGCACTAGAATGCCAAATCCACTTTAAATGTACAACCTGAATCTGCCACTATGCAATTAAATCCCACCAGCAAAATAGCAACAGTCTGGAAGTGCCTTCACGTTACTTCCAGACAGGTGTTTATTGTCAGATCGGTGCTTTTAACGCATGCACATTTTTGCAGCATCCACATGATGTCCTTTCTTAGCATCAAAAGACAGCCTATATTTTGCCCCAATTTAATCTGGAATTTCCCTGAGAAAACTCCAGTGAGTTAAAAAAAAAAATCTCTCGCCAATGCCCTATTTGTGACATCTCAAATTTGCGATATTAAGTTCCCGTCTGGAAATACCCCTATTGGATCCCCCACCCCAGGATAAATCTAGATTAAATGGCGGGGGGGACACAGGGGCTGGCATTTTGCTGCCAACGACGTTGCGTGAACCCTGGGAAAAGCTTGCATGCAGAAGAAACTCCCATCAGATAATATTACAACCCCCGTCGTGTGGAAGCTCCCAGGGTCCTTCGACAGCGGCGGAGCGTGGCAACGGCTCTTTCCTACGTGTCGAGTTGGGGCTTGTCCCTTTAAGAGAGCGTAGCACAGTAGCACAGGCGAGCTCTGCCGCCTAGCTGAGCTTGCGGCGCTCGTAAACCGGTCACTGCCTGGAGAAGGAGCGCAGCGCCTGATCTTTATCCGAAGGAGAGCACGCGGCGGCTGCTCCCGCTCCCGCTCCGGCTCCACCACCACCACCACCACCGCGTACCACAGATTACGCCTCCCGCCTCCCACGGTCCAGCTTTTTTGATCGGTGTTGTTAACATCCCGCGTGGAGATCAGCCTTGGGGGGCCTGGCTGGCTGGCATCGGATGGCCGTTCCCGAACACTGAGCTCAGCTGTTGGAAAAAGCCAAGTCGGGAAATCAAAACCGCTGCTTGAGCTTTGGTAAGTCAAACGAAAGTCATCTCTTCCTTTCTGGGCTGCTGCTTTTAGAGCTGTCTTTATTTTTACTATTCTTTGCAGGCTGCTTTTATTGTCTCCTAAGCAGAGCAGCTGGGAAAACACAGGGGAGAGTCAAGAGGAGAATGAGATCTTCTTGAACGTTAGCTGTCATTCCTATTTTCTTTTTTAAAAAATCCTTTCCTCGCTTTAACTTTTTGCAGCGGGAGCTATTAAAGGCAAGCTAGTCAGTAGGCAAAAGCCTTGATTTGAGAGAAGCTGGCGAGGAAAAGGAGAAGATGGTTGAATAGAGAGAAGATGATTATTTCACAGTGCCATCCTAGGCATGTCTTTTCCAAAGCGAGACTCGTTGGGTTCAGTGGGGCTTACCCCCAGGTATGTCATGTGCAGCCTAAAAATAACTTTCTTCAACGAGGTTTTCTTGAGGCGAGTTGTCATTAATTTTTTTAATGTTGAATTGTACGTAGAGCTTTTTTTTTTTTTGAGGCGGTCGAATATTTTATTGAGAAACAAAGAAGCTCTCAGAAGAAACCGAAGGTGTTGCTTGAAGTCTGGCTTTCTGAATGCCAATCGTCGCCTGCAGTTGGAATGGGCAGCACTGCAGGCATGGGGCAGCGTCCCTGGGTGCAGTTCCCGTGTGCGTCGGGCAGAGGGCGGTGCTGCGACGCCTGGTGATAATCCTCTGTAAAATGGCCAGGGAAGTTGGTCAAATTTACTCAGTTGAGTGAATAATTCAGTGGTGATAAGCTGGTTGAGAGGGAGTGATTCGTCAGGGCAGCAAGCACCGCAGTGCAGCATCGGAAAGGCAATTCATTCATGATTTTGAGTAGCCGCGTAAGTTAGTCACGTGACATGTTTTAAGAATGAAGGTTTGACCAATCGGAATTAAGATCATAGCATTCAGAATTCTAACATACCTTCCTGGAGTTTCAATGCTTTGAAGTCCGTAGGTACTACAGAGGTTTCAGTAGAGCAACTTAAAGCTTGCGTGTTCTGTTGTGCGGGCAGCAATGCAATGGTGTATCTGTCTGGATAGATCATCGTTAAGGAAAAGACCTGTGGATCTTTCAAAATACACACATCTTGAAAGGAGCTGTGTTGGTCCTCTAGGAAAATAACCCGGTTAGTAATACTTTTTATTAGGACCAGCTAATGTCTCAAAGTAGCGAGAAATCTTTTGCGTTCTCTAGAACTGCTCTTCAGGCTGAGTGTTAAGCCATCAGCAAAACAAAATGGGGTGTGGGAAAGAAACAAAAAGCCCATTGTTTTCTTTGCTTTTTTTGGGGTGGTGGTGGTGTTCAGCATTTAGCCTGAAGAAGAGTTTGGAGGGAATGAGGGGAAAAAAAGCTTGCTCGCTACTTTCTGACATTTGCTTTCTCAAGAAAAGGTATTTATTCCACTGTTACCTTTGGACATTGGAATGGCTTGTTAAGGGTTTGCTAAATACTTCCTCAAAGGGTATTGAGATATGTATTCTGAACATGAAGAAAAATGCGATGGGACTTGTGTTGTGAAACTGATGGTCTGTTTAGCCTGATGCTGTCAAACTTTTAACAATGGCTCTTGACACAATTTCTAATGTGGATGTGTGAGATGTCTTAATAGTGGGATCAAACTTGAGGATTAAAACATCTGCGCCAAATACGGTCCAGTGCAGACGATGAAGGACTTTGAAGGGGGGGGGGAAGCTAGTTTATGTTCCTTCCTTTTTTGCTGATGTTGTAATGTTTGGGCAAGACACTTTCGTGCTCTTGGTTACTCTCTTTTAATTTAAGTATAATAATCCTTATTATTTATGGCCCTCCCCCTAAGGAGATGTACATCACTGAAGACTGGAACAAAATTAATTTATTGGAGCTGTCAGACAAAAGGAACCTTGTAAAATTGTTACTGTGGTGTTAGTACTGCTGCTCTGTTGGGAGGAGAAAGGGGTAGTCTGGATTACAGACTTTTTAATACAAGGTCATCGACAGTCGATTGTATCTTTATGATCCAAGGTTTCTGAGATCAGACCAGCTAGGCCATTGCAGGTACATGCAGTGTCCTGTGAGTTGTTATAAAGCTGGGGGAGGATATACTGATTCACTTCTAACAACATGAGCAGGTTGCTTCTAATTCTTGGAAAAGCTGATGAAAACATGTTATGAAATCTGCTCATTCAGATCCTTGACATTTATAATTCATTGAAGTCTGTCCCCCTCCCGTTAGCTGATATGGGTACTAGCTTGGTTATTTATGTACATAAGGTTTGTGCATGGGAAATTTTTAAGATGCATGTATTTTCAGGCCTACCCAGTCTTCTTAGATGGATAGCTGGATTGTTTTTTCTTTATTCTGTACCTGTGTCTTAAAGAGCGGGAGAAAGTAGCGGAAGCAGCCTTGAGAGACTGTGAGAGACCTGCTTTGGAACACTAATAAGTTCGTTAGGCCTGTAGGGCAGTGGAGATGAACACTCTGTCGCATTTCATTTGATCCCAAGAAGACATTTCAGATAGCAGTTTTCAAGTTGGGATTCTGCTCTTTGTATGGACTTGTTATGTTCACATTGAATTGGAAACATCTTGGGTTTGCTTCAGAGTTTGTCATGATGACCTGTTCTGCAAAGGGGAAAAAAGATGCACAGGGTTCTTAGATTCTAAGTGTGATGGTGCTTTCATTCTACCTTGCAGCCATTAATTGAGATCTAGAGATTTACTGCAGGAAAGAAAGTAACAGTAAATCCCTTCTTTGCTGATCACCACTAAATATTCCTGGAAGCAACTTGAGCATCTTCCAGCTGCATGGGGAATATAAGTCTGCATCCCAGGATGCAACTTTAAATCTCCAGGGATATGATTGGCTGAGATGCAAGGCAAGCCCTTTTCTCTAATGATACTCTGGTGATGGAATTCTCTTCCCCAAGAGGCTGATTAAACCCCCTTGTTGTTTAGATAGGCTAAGACATTTGTCCCCCCCCTTTTAAAAAAGGTTGGTTTTGTTCTCATTTTATTTATTTATAGCATATATTGCAGATTGTTTAGCTTGCATTGTGAGCCACTTTGAGAGTCTCTGGACCAAAATGGTGGGTTAAAAATATTTGAAATAAATAAAATGTGGGATAGATATTTCCTGATGCCCACACATTCTCTTCCATTGCATTGGGGGGGGGTGCAGGAGAAACCAGATCTTATCAAATCCTGTTGGGGGGATTAAGTCCATGCCTCCATTAACAAGAGATTGCATCTTGGGAGATTGGTGACTTTTATTGGCTCTACCAGCCTTTGCCAACTTGGTGCTCTCCAAATGTTTTGGGCTACAACTCCCATCAGCCCTAGCTAGCACAGGGGCTGATAGGAGTTGTAGCCCAGATCATTTGGAGAGCACCAAGCTGGCAAAGGCTGGTCTACACCAACCTTCTTTTGGGGATAGCAGAAGATGTCATCAAGGTAGGACACTTGTTTAGGGTATTCACTATTCTAAAGAAGAATCTGTTGAAATGAGCAGTTGTTGGAATACCCTGAGGAAAGCTTTGCTTGAACTGTTTTAATACAAGCATGACTTTGCTTTCTGTCTTGGTTTCATTTAAAAAAAAATAATGTCTTGGCTTCTGACAACTTTTTTTTCCTGGGTGGTGCACTACATTTCAGTTGACACATGACCCCAGTCTCAGAAGTCTTTGAGTGAATGTGTCTCCTGCTGATCATGATCTTAGCAACCTGGCTGTTCTTCCAATGTGGGGTATCCACAACAACTTGTTTCTTGACATGATGCCCTGATGAAATGACCTACTTTTTGCACCCTGCCACCTGTTTTCTGCACTCTCAGGCTGCTTAGTCTGATATGTGCACATAATTACAATCCATTTTTTAAAATACTGTTGTACGCTTAGCAAATGCAGAGACTGCATGCTTTTGTTAATATAATGGCTGTCTTCCAGCTAGAGTAATATATGGGGAAAGGCTGTAGCTCAGAGGTAGAGCATCTGCTTTGCATGCAGGTGCAATCCCTGGCATCTCCAGGTAGGGCGGGGGGGGGAGAGAGTCCTGCATGATGCCCTGGAGAGTCACTGCCTGTCAGTATAGATAATGCAGAACTAGATGGACTGTTGATCTGATTTGGAATAAGGCAACTTTCTCTGCTCCTATTTCAGCTCTCTTGGATTAGATTATAGGACCCTGTATTTTATTTATTTATTTTGCATATGGGCTGTTCTGTAGTGTCACTACTGCTGCACTGCCGTGAGTCTGCAGAGGTGAAGTATTGGATAGTCTTGCTAAGATATTACAAAGTACTATTTTTATATTGAATGTTATACGCCACCCTTTAGTAAGGACTCCCAGAACAGCATATAAACGGGGATAGTAAAATCATAAAAACAAAACACCAGAAGAATCACAGAAGGAAAACCAATAAAATCCAACAAAACTAAAACCAGCTATAAAACACACTTGAATGCCTGGTCACATTTTTTTAAAAACAAGGTTTTGCCTGGTGCTGAAAAGACATATATGAGGTGTCGGGACTGGAAAGGCCCTCTCTCGGGGCACTGGTTGCCTCATTTCAAATTGAGGTGGGACTTGGAGGAGGTTATTTTTTTAAACCATTTTTACCCTGCTGTTTAGTTAAAAGGTTTTCCTCTAGTGACTTAAGATCAAGGCGGGAAGAGAAAAACAAGTAAACTTGGGTATCAATTCTTAAAGTTACATAATACTTATCAGAGAGATGGGGAACACTTTTCAGCCCAAGGACAGCTTCCAGGAGCCACATGAAAATGGTTGGTAGGGTCAGAGGTGTCAAGTTGATGGAGCAATGGATGTAACTCTGAACCTTTGTCCAGTAGACTACATTCCAGTGATGCTGAATGCAAAACTTCCCAGATTCAATCCCCAGAATATCCAGAAACAGTTGAGAAAGACTGCTGCCTAAAACTCTGGAAAGCTGCTGTTAGTGTATACCAGCAGGAGCCAACATGGTGCCCTCCAGATATTTTGGACTACCATCACTCCTGATCAATGGCCATGCTGGCTGGGGTTGGTAGGAGTTGGAGCCCAACAGCATCTGGAGGGCCACAGGTCACCCATCCCTGGTTTAAAGAGTGAATGAGAGTTTGGGCAGCCTTGTGTAGGAACTCAATGAGACTTTGTCCTGAATTAGATATGGATAGAATTGTGTCGCATAATGCTGCCCTTGACAGGTTGACTTCTGATTTATAAATAGTTCAGTTTTTTTTTTAAAGTAATCCAATACTTTTGAAAAATGGAAGCTTTGCAGGATTGCTAAGTTGTGGAACAGGAGCAGCTACTTTGTGCTCATGTGGCACGGAGACTGTAGCATTAACAGGATGTGCTTGGATCATACAGGACAGGGATGGCGAACTTCCATATTCTAGGGTGTTGCTTTTTTTGTTCAGACATTTGCCTAGGAGCTAGAAGGGTATTTTGATCCACAACTGATTTCACCAGCCCTTCCTTCAGTTGTTGGCGAGATTTCTTAATTACTTTAATATCCATTTCTTTTTTCAGGCTTTCCTCTTAGTCCTTGGAATTCACTGTATTAAGATCCTTGAGCCAGATGTTTGTTTCTAAAATAGCTTGGCATGGTCTTGAAACAGGTATTATTTGTTGTGTCTGTTTTTATAGGATTGGTTCAACAGCCTTCATAAAAGAATATTTTAAGTTTGTATTGCCAGAGTTTTTCACTATTTCCTTAACCCCCTGCCCCTGAAAAACCCAGACAAAGCTTTTCACATGTCCACAATTTATTTATGTAGCTCTGCTGACAAATAATTGAAATGATTGCCCATGACTTTTGCAAAACATTTAGCGGACAAATCAACTTGGTAATAAATGTGATGTGCCTGGACCCTGATCTCTTACAGTTCCACAATGCATCCTCCTCCTCCTTCCTGCGGACATCCCAACATATTCAAAATTCCCATCCTTTTCAGACATAGACCCACTGTTAACCCAAATATGCATTTGAGGACCCATTTCTTATTTTTTCTATATATATAATAAAAATGTAAAAATGTTGACATGCTGCAGTTTGTTTGGCTACAGACAGGTGGCTCTGCAAACCACAGTGTGACAAGAAGCGGTTGATAGATGGCCCAGGCGAGCTGTGGTGGGACAGCCAGAGCAGGCTGCTGCAGACACCAACTCTGCTGGCTCCTCAGCTTGCCAGCCCTGGAGCCCCTGCCTCTGGGATCCAGATCCCCAGGCTGGCCAGCACTGCTACTGGCCACCTTCCTCCTCCTTGGCCAGCTTGGGGGTCTGTTGATTCTCCTGGAACCTGGTAGGAGGTGCTTCACAGGAAGGAGGAAGATGACTGGAAGTGGCAGATGGCCAGCCTGGTAATCCTCTGATTCAGCTGCAGCTGATTCCCAAGCCGGCTGCCACTTCTGATCGCCCGCCTGCTTCCCACACTGCTCCTCCTGCAGAGCCCACTCTTCAGCCTGCTTGGCTGTGGCAGAGGCATGAGGTGGAATGGAGAAGGGTCTAAGCCTTTTGCAATTCTCCCCTCTCCTCTTTTTTGCACCTCTGACATTGGGGGGAGGGGCAAAGGAGAAGCCCTGATAGAGGTAGTTCTACAAAGACTGTATACATTGCTTCAGCTCTGTGGCAGCTGCCCTTTCCTTGGGGAAAATCAGCTGCCAGAGTCCTGCAGTAGAACAGAGAAAAAGAGAAATAACTCACTTCTCTTCCAGGTTTATTAAATGTGTGTTTGACTAAAGCTTAAAAAGTGCACAGAGAGCATGAACTGGAAACTCTTAGCCTCCGAGTGAGTTTTTGATGGAAACATTTTAAAGGATCAATTTTATCTGCTGGGAAGGAAGCAAAACATTTTTGTAGCAACCTGATAATACCAGTAACATGAGTCTTGATTTGATTGGTTGTGCCAAATTTTTGTTACAAGTAGAAAATAATACAGTTCCCTCTGTAAAGAGAAGGCAAATGAGAAATGGGACCAGGCCATTATTCTTGGTTCTTAAACATCACATCCATAAAATTGCACCTTTTTGTGCTCGATTTATCTGAAACTGCCACCATGTCTAGTTTCATATGCAAATGAATGAATTAAAATCCTCATATAGGGATGTATTGGAAAAGTGGGA